>NC_053450.1:77307743-78507743 GCF_015227805.2 Hirundo rustica | reverse complement strand
CCTGAAGCCACTGACAAGCTCGAACACTCCGGGCAGGAATGGGTCTGTACAGACACATCCTTTTTGGAGGGCTCTACTTGGTCACATACACCTGTACCAACCACAGATTTTGACCAGGTTGAAACCATTGTTTAGGAGAAAGCCCAAGATTAATAAACCAATATAAACACTACACCAACAAGCAAGAACCTGCATCCCTGCCTGCGCGAACTGCTGCTCAAACTGCTGTGACCCTGCGCTGTGACCCCGTTTGCCTGCTCCGGGTCGCCGCGCTCCCCGGTGGTCTCTTATGATGAGTCACTCAGGAACAAAGGAAGCTCCACCTCCCGTTCCTGAATGGCCCTCAATGCAAGCCCTCCACCTGCTTTTATGATGAGTCACTCAGGAACAAAGGAAGCTCCACCTCCCGTTCCTGATGCCCTCATTGTCCTGTATATGCCATGTGATCACACTTAAGATAATCTATTCCACAACCAGATCTGCAGGACATAATGTTCAACTCTCCTTGGCATAGGTGACAACATATTACCATAGTTCATAATCCTCCTTTTCTGGGCAGAGTCTTTGTGGCTTAGGAAGGAAAATCTCAAGCACAGCATGAAAGAGTGACCTGGTCAGAGTCCTCCTGGCTCTGCCAATTTTGTGTATCTTACCAAGAGAAGTCACTGATTTGTGTACCTCTGGCTTAGTAAAATGAGAATTAGAGCAGCTTTCTCTGCACTCTGCCTTAAATGTGTGAATAAAAGCTTAAATCCACACTACTCGTTCACAAGTAACTAAAACTGTGATTCGCATGAGTGCACTTTTCAAGAGAGTAATTTTCTTACCTTAACTGCATAAGGATCCATGAATTCCAAAGTCAACAAAGGGGACTACCAATGTGCAGAATACAGTTTACTTGGCTGTTTCGAGGTAGAATCTTCCCGAGTAGATGCAGTTCCAGCACATAAGGGTCACACCAGCTCACATGACAAAAAGGATCTGTGTGGGTGCTGGAGAATGTGACACTCAAAATTAATTATCCTCCTTTCATTTCATTAAGAAAAAAAAAAAAAAAAATCATTACTGCAAAGCCCATGATACAGGCCCAAATCTTTCACACAGAATTTTAAAAATTTGAGATGTGCAAAATGCTGGGTTTGAGTCAGAAGTGAGAGGTAGGAACCTCCAAAATCCATTTCAATTTGCTTAAAATACACATGAATAAACTTATCCTCCTCCTCTTGGTCAGCTGAAGTTAGGCACAAAGCCTGGCCATGTTCTGCATTTGTTTTATGGATATATTGTTACCCTGGTTTTTCTGAGTTTTTTATTAGCCTTTGGATTTTCATAAATGGAGTCAGATCTTTTAGTTACTGTAGAATATTAGAGCAGTTTTTCTACCTTTCCCACAGAAGTAATATAAACAAATCCTTTGTTTTTCATTCTTTGTCCTTTGTTTGCATATTTCTAACCTGAAAACAATTGTAACTGACAATTCGTCTGGCCACTGAGGCTGAGGGGTGGAAACCCCAAAAAGCCAATCTTCTGCTAGACCCACAAATGTATAAAAGTAAAAGAATAAACAAAGGGGTGTCTTCTCTCCACCCTTTCAGCTGGAAGCTGGATCAGAAGAACCTCTGCAGAAATCTCTTGTCTTCGTGTGATTTCTTTGTGTTTCACGGTGACAATATATAATACAGAAATAGATTTATTTTTCGATAGACACAAAGACTGTATTAGATGGCTACAGGAAACATTGACTAATACAATGGAATATGATTCTAAACTGCTCTAAAACTATAATATTTTCATTTACATGCAAGGAGTTTTTCTATAATATGAGCATGAATCATAAAAGAAGTTATGCAAAATTGAATAAATTATGCAAATAGCATTCTTTGAAGTTTTGAATTAAGTGCTGTGCTCTGGAGTACACAGCATACATACTGAATGCTTGATGGCAGGAAAATACTTTATGTTTAGATTACATTCCAACAATGTCTGTTTGTGTTGATCCTTTCTGACCATCAGAAAATTACTTGCTGATCTTCAGTACCTCATTACCTCTCTTCTGTTTTAAAAATCCAGTCACATGGGATCAACCAAAAAAATCTCATAATTAGGACTTGACATTAGTTTGACAGCTGGAGCACATAATGTGAGCATAGCTGTGTTACTCTGACTTTCAGAAATATAAAAAAAAAAACCAAAACCACCAGAGAAACCACATGAATGAAACTTCACTACCCTAAACTGCATGTATTAGAGGACTTTGAAGATTCCAGCATAAGCTGATGGGTAACTTCTCCTTGGCTGTGATGAAAAAGTTGTACTGTCAGGCTTTTTGGTAAAAGGTGGTTGTTTCACATAAGATCCCTGTGTTATTCCAGGTTTACATGTTTCAGTGGATGGTAGCTATCAGACAAACTAAAGTCAGAGTAATATGCACAATCTCCAGTTAAAAAAATTAAAAAAAATTTAAAAAGGAAGGGAAGTAATATTTAATTTCCTTAATATAGTATATTGGTAAATTAATATTAGTTGAACATATGTAATAGAGCAACTAATTGCTTTATTTACTCCTTGAGGCTAAAAATACTTTAACAAATGTTTTTAAAAAACATCAAACCAGAATTTGGAATCATTAGGCTGACTATACTGTGCATTGCTTGCTAAGAGGAACAGAACTTCACCTTTATACAAAACTATGAATTTCTGCTTGAATTTCATAGAGAAGCCAACATCAGTCAGCATAGGCTAGCGCTGAAAGAAGGAGAAAGCTTACAACAATGGGTGGGGTAACATTTGCTCCACACTGCCAAAACTCTTGATTTAGAAGACCCCTCACTGTTGTAACGCATTAACTGGGTTTATATTTCATCAGATTTGTAATGTTTTTTCTATGTATCGTGTGATCTGTCCTTGCTCAGCAGTGCCGACCCCCCACACTGAAATGTGACCTACCTCTGTTTTCCTCCCACTTCTCCCTGATTGGGTGGTGCCTCTGGGCCCTGCCTCTGGGCCCTGCCCCCTGGGGAAAAGCCCCAAAGTGGGAGGGGCCAGGTCTCTCTGGCATTGGCGAGTCACCGGGAAAGGTCTCCAGCAAGCAGAGCAGGACTTGAGAATAAAAGCTGTAATATCCAACCCGGTGCCAGAGAACCAGATTCTTACTTTTGCCATCGGTGGCTGTCTAGTCTCGTGGGGAAAGCTACACCTCACTATCTAAAAGAAACACAGAAGGCTATATTTCTTTCAGAATTATAGGATTATTACTCTGATAAGAATTTATTTAATGCATCATGCACTAAATATCTGATCAGATGTGACATATGACCTAAAAAACTTACCTAGACTTTTAGATTCCAGAAGTATATTTCATATGCTGTCTGAAAGGAATATTTTTAAAATCCTTCCTAGTGTCAACTGCTTTGCAAGCAGTCACAGAATGCTATGTCAAGGTCTGGGCTTTCAATTTCCCCAGGTATTTGAGAGAGTGCCATGTCGACAAAAATTTAAATGGAAGGAAAATACTCATCAGGCAGATAGGCAGTGCCTTTCACCAAGCTAGATGCTAAATGACCACTTCAACACTGACAGCTTTCCTCTCTTACTAAGAGAAAGGTACTGAGGAGAATTTCTGCAGTGAAATAAAGCAATGACTTGGCTGTTAAAGGGTAAGAGGTCACTGCAGAGAAAAATAAAAATGGGAGTAAAAACCCACAGAAAACCGTTTGCTTTTTTCTATCTCCATTCCCACTGTCCTGTATTGTGTCCTCACCACTCTCTCCCATCCCCAAGAGGCTTTTCTTGCAGAACCTGTGATCTCATATTTTCAGTCTGCAGTTCTTTATTTAAGAGAAGTAAATATACTAATAAGTATTCCTTAAAGTCAGAAGCACCAGCACACCTCTAGCATATCATTATCGCATCATGATTTACATCATTCTTGTGCTCATAATCTAAACATGGGTTAAAAGTTGTACCCATGGACTCAATTTTTTTCATGCTTTGTAAAGAGTGGCTGTGAAATTATACTGTCCTGTACATATATGGATGTACAGAGTGTTTTTCCTGAAATGTAAGTCAGACATTTCCAAATGGAAGGAGAGATGGAGAGAAAGGAATAAAAAATATTTGGAGTCTGAAAAACTGTTCTTATTCCTTTCCAATCATTGTCTCAATCTGAAGAGTATAATGCAAAATGAAGTCCCTTCCAAGCCTCAACTCAGTTGTGTGAAGAAAATCTGATGACTAATGGATGCAAAAGAATATATGACAAAATAAGTATTTAAAGCTAACTGAACCATTAACAAACAAAATCTATTTTTAATTCTTGTATTTCATGTCCTTTTGCATGGATAGAAACCTATGTAGAGGCTTCTATCCATGCAAAAACATGTGGGGTGTTTTGAGCTTGGTGAGCTGTTACTGGTTTTAGAATGAATAAGAGAATGTGGAAACTCCAAAAAATGGATTCTAAGATGCTCTAGAAGTGTCCAGTTCCCAACAGCATTGTTCCAGTATGGAGAAGAGTCTTCTGGTAAGTAGTAAGTACCAGGAAAGCATTTTTCACAAGGAAAGCACAATATAGCAAAGAGAACACTTTCATATTGGTGCTGCTCCAGAAACTCAGAAGGGTCTGATAATTATCTGTCTGCAACTGCATCACTGTTCTATTGTCCCTGTTTTCAGGGACAGTTACAGTTCATGCTACTTATCACTTTCACAGACTTCCCCAGATACTCTTAAAAATTTGCGATTATAGTCAAATGCTAAGCTCCCTGAAGCAGCCTGGGTTCCAGACTAGTTTTACTGATTTATGAAAGGTAAAGACAGAAGTAATAAATACTCTGTATTTTTACACATCTCCAAATTTTGGGTATGCATTCACTGCATGAGAAAAGCAGAGAAATGTTCGGAACAACCTCCAGACAGTGAGAAAAATGCAGGGTGGAAGCACCCTGCATCTCTAAAACCTGAATTTGTGGAATTTAGGCAGGGAAACTGCAACATGGCTGCTAAGGTCTCACTGGTTGGGCTCCCCATAGCTATTTTTTTTCTGAGCTCTTACCATCTGTGTTTAATCCATTAGTCCTTTCTTGTTGCTATAGGTGAGGAAACAAGAGAAAAAAAATTAATTTCTCACATGATAGAAATAACTAGAAACAGCGCATTTGTCTGCTTTCTCAGTGGATGCCACAGTTACTCTTCATGTCATATTGTACCCACCAAAAACTCAAAAGCTTCCACCCTTTGGAGTCCAAAGGAATGTCTCTCATTGAGGTAAATCAGAAGAACTGAAATACTGGTGCTGTCATGTGTAGAACATGATGCTAATCTGGTCTCTATATGCCCATAAATGCACTATCTGGGTGAGCATCCAAATAGCATTCAGCATTTTAAACTTGCTAAAGCAAGAAAACAGACACCTGACAAACATATTCAGTGTACTTGGTATTATTTAGAGAAGTGCATCCTTCTCAAAGAAATTATCATTCTTCTGTCATAAGTGAACACACTTTCTGCAAACACAGCTTCTTGCTCTGCACAATTGGTCCCCCGGAGCAGATAGTTAATAGTGCAGGCTATATGGAAACTCATTCTGAGCTGAACCCTGTATGTAGCAGTTGAAATTTCCTCTGTTTTGTATTTTCTCGATGGATTTATATGTATCAATACTGTTTTTCCAAGACCAGACTTCTCAATATTGCTACTTTAATTCTCAAGTAGGCATTGCAATATTTAAAGGAAGTTTTTACTGTACAACAGAGGAAATATTTACACTTTGTATTGGATTATGTAACCTAAAAATGTGTATTCTATTTTATCTGTCGAAAACTGGTTTTTGGGAGATGTTGTATCCTTCTTACTCCAGGGGAGAGGGGGCAGATATCTTCTGATAATGGCCCAGCCATTAAAACCAGGTGGGGCTGTTGTAATGCATTAATTTGGTTTGTATTTCATCAGATTTGTAATGTTTTTTCTATGTATCATGTGATCTCTCCTTGCCCAGCAGTGCCCATCCCCCACATTGAGATGTAACCTAACCCTGTTCCCCTCCCACATGTCCCTGATTGGGTGGTGCCTCTGGGTCCGGCCTCTGGGCCATGCCCCCTGGGGGAAAAAGCCACGGCAGGGGAGGGGTCAAGGCACTCTGGCACCCGTGAGCCATTGGGACAGTCCAGCTCATCGGAGCAGGACTTGAGAATAAAAGTTGTAAAATCCCATCGGAAGCCAGAGAGCCAAACTCTTTTATTTTTGCCATCGGCAGCCATCTAATCTCGTGGGGAAAACTACATGGGGCAGTGTTTCTTATCTCTTTCACCACCCCTCCATTCTCCAAGGAGAAATTTTCTGATAATGGGCCATTAGGGCCCATCAATGACATGACACGTTCCATCATCCCATTGTGAGATGCTCCACCCAGGGGGGGAGGAGCCAACTGTTCCTAGCTAGTTAAAACTGGGACTGAAGGATGCAAGTTATCTGTTTTTTCCACTGGATTTCTGGAGGAAGACTGGACCCATCTCGTTGCCACTGGACTTTCTACAGGATCATCTCTACTCCATAGAACCACATCTGTTACTCCAGGAGGACTTATTTAGACTGCTTCCAACACCTGACCAATGGGTGTCAGGTCATATCCCTGACCCTGTCAGGGTTTTTATTTTCCAGGATCTTTGTTTGCTTCCTTTTTTTTGTTTTTTTTTTTTTTTTTTTTTTTTGTTTTTTTTTTTTTTTTTTTTTGTGTGGTTTTTTTTTTTTGTGTGTGTGTGTGTGTGTGTTTTGTTTGTTTGTTTTTTGTTTGTTTGGCGGGGTTTTTTTGGGGGGGGGGTGTTTTGGTTTTTTTGTGTGGTTTTTTTTGTTTTATTTTTGTAGTAAAGAACTGTTACTCCTATTCCCATATCTTTGCCTGAAAGCCCCTAATTGCAAAATTATAATAATTTGGAGGGAAGGGGGTTTACATTCTCCATTCCAAGGGAGGCTCCTTTAGCTTTCCTTGGCAGATTACTGTCTTTCAAAACCAAGACACACTTGATCCCAGTTAGCATTGCAACGACACAAAATGTCAGCAAGATAAGCTGCTTAATGACAGCCAGGATAATTAGTTTATCTTATATTGGTCTTTATATTAGCTCAATGGAGGGCTAGCAAAATCAGCCTAATCTACGTCATTCTGCTTAATATTTGCCATTTCATAAACTTCTGCAAAGAATTCAGAATAAAGTTGAAATACTTCCCAGGCTCTGTGTCTTTATGACCAATTAATAGAAAGACTATAGGAATCTCTATTAAAAGGCTGACAGTTATTTTTTTGTAACGGCGTTGACTTATCTCCACAGCGTTTAACCTAGTCAGGAAAAAAAAGTCAGATGAAAAAGACCAGTTAAATTTTGGAAAATTTGATCTCTGTGAAACCATAACTTATTCTAAAATCTTGAGTACAACCTATCTGTAAATGTGATTCTTTCCACTACAGTGCTTTTAGCTTTGGCCACAGAGGTAAATGAATTTAAGTATGAGTGAAACACAGTGTTTATAAAACATTGTTTTCTTGAAGGAGAAAATGTGACAGAGTAACAGAAAAGGTATCATGAACTTGTCTTGAAAACTGTGGGAAAAGACAACAGTTAATCTGCTACGAATATGTCATATGCTTTGAAAGAGAGAAGCTAACCTCCAAAATAAGATAAGGAGAATATATAATAATAGGAATAATAAAGGCCACTGAAAGGATGTCTGATCAAAATATTTAAAAGCTAACCGGTTGACTGCATAGGCTGGCCACCAAAATGGAAGTGTATCTGTAACTGCATAGAGCTTTTTTCTCCACAGAACTGGAGATTAGGAGAAGATCAGAGAACCTGAAAATGTTTGAGACAATTGAGGGAACACTACTTTTTTGGCAAAAAAATGTGCAAAGGAAATGGTCCACAGCAGCATCTTTGATAACTAAAGTTTTCAAAGATGACTGGATTCCCTTTTTCATCATAAACTATCCAGATATAAGTTTAGAGGTTTATATTTTCTCAGAAGTTCTGGCAAGTGAAGCTTCATTGATTTATAACATTGTTATTCTTGGTGTCTGCCTTTACATCAGAAATTTATCACAGCACTGTTGGTGGACTCAAACTGTCTTGCCTTTTCAGCTGCTGCATCTTGCAGTAAATACATTCACCTGAGCCATGCTCTTTGTCAGTTTTAGCTAGTGCTGTGCACAATGAACTATAACAGAAGTAAAAGTGTTGCCTTAAACTCATTCCTCAGCATTTTCTGCTGTTTCACTGCTGTGTGAGCTAAGAATTAGCACATCTAATTTTCCTGCTACAGCACAGTGGTGAGTCATGGCAACATCATAAAGTCTGCAACACTGCATACCACCTTGGATAAAATTCCTCTTGTGAGATATGGCCAGAGGTCCAGATGTCTTAAGACAAGCTCTGTGTGTTCACACCTGTCTTTCAAACTGTCCTTAATTTTTAAACCCTTTATTTTCTTCCAGCAGTTCTTGCCATTTCATATCTAACTATGAGAAATTATTTGTGATCACTTTTTTTTTTTTTCTCCTAAAGGAAAGATACTTTATTATTGCTAACTATTACTCCTGTTAAAATCTATTGATTTATTTATGTTTATTTCTGCTGCAGCAGTTGACCACTACAAAGATTTTAAAATCTGATATTGAGTCATTGAAAACCAATATAGTCACAAAGACCCTCTAACGAATTAAAGATAGAAAGTGGTATGTTTATTCACCGGCGGGCGGCACAGGAGTCATCTCCGAAAGGCGTGGCCGCCCCGAACAAGGCTCTTTGCTCTCTATTTATTTTCCAGGATCTTACATACAATACATATGCATAACCCCAGCACGTCCCATCCCCGCTCTGTATTAAAATGAGGCTATTAGTCCTTCACGCGTGCGCAGTTCTTCTCTTGAATTGGGTCGGTGGTCTCAAATTGGGCCAGTGGTCTCAAAGGATGAAGTCAGGAGAGTCTTCATCAGGTCTCTGTGACCCTCTGGCACGATCCAAGGTCCCCTCCTTTGTGATTGATTGATACGAAGTCCAGGTGCTGGCCATTGTTCTTAGTGGTTTCAATCTGTTCTTATGATGGTACACTTACTCCACTTTTTCTATAAACAAGCTCATAATATAACAGTTAGCTCTAGCTTGGGCATCTAATAATCATTAACCGACCATTTACTAATCTAACTTACATCTTGATCAATATAAATTGTTCCTAACCCTTAGCTAAAATCTTAACTCTTTAAAATCATGTTTCAATATTTTATTGATTATTGCTGATAAATAAGCTAAAATTGAATTCAGCATGATCTGCTGCTGTTTCTATTCACTCAAAAACATTCACAGCTCTAAAATAATTTTATATGAATTGAATCAATTAGTATAAAGTCGTCACATAGAACCTCACACAGAGTGTCTTAAAAGTACTCTTTTCAAGCAACAATGCAGCTACATTTTAACAGCCTAATCTGTAACTGTTCAAGCTGATGTATTTATTATAAGCATATATTTTCTCAGCTTTTCAACTTTCTTATTTTTTAGTTCTACAACTCAAAAATTTTAATTACGTGTCCATCATTATATTTAATTGATTATATTATCTGTGAATTTTTTTTCTTTTACTATATTTAAAAAAAAAAAAGATGTTAGCTCTTTCAATTTATTTTCTGAACTCAGTTAATGAAATCCTCCATAAAGTGAAGTGTCTTCTTCATTCTACTTCCTACTCTTTCCCACTGTATATGGAAAATCTATTTCTGTTTCCCTCAATCCTTTCAGTTAGTGTACCACTGTAGTGCTGATATTATTATCTTTCTATTCCTTTGAGTATCAAGTTTTCTATAATTTCTATCTTGGCTGGTTTTGCCCTCTACAAAATTTGTGGCAAAAATAATTGAAATGTCTCACATATTTGTCTTCTTTTTTCCTGTGTTTACATATAATCCAGAAATTATTTACTTTTGAAACCTTCTCAAGATACAGATTTTGTATTGTCACCTAAACACCGTCGTATATATGAATTAAAAAAGAGGAAACCCATTTCTGTTGTATTAAAATATTGTAAATTACTTGTAATAAATACGATTCACCAAAATCGATAAATCAAAATTTGGAATTTTATTGAGAGACAGAATAACAGTCTCAGACAGCCACAATTAAAAGGACAGCGTCGAGCCCGGGGTCGCCACTGGGTGAACAATTGATAACATACTCTGTCAGTCTGTTATCCCCCAAGTTCACATTTTCGGTTTGCAGCAGTCTCTTTTTATACACTGGATCGTGGAGAGAGGCTCGGGATTTCAACGGTCCTTCCTCCGAGGCAGCTTCATTAATCATACAGGTTTTAGTTCTAAGAGTCTGAATGGATCAGCAGAGGAGGACAATACTATTAATGGTTGGGTCCAGGTGTGGTGTGGAGATGTTAATTTCTGACGGAGACGATCTAGATACTGATATGATGTAATCATCTGGTTCTCCGGGCTAACATCTCCGTCTTCCGTCGCCTTTTGTTCCCTTTCAAGGATTCCCAGCAGCGGCATTTTTCTCGTCCCCCTTTCTGGTAATTCCAATCATGTTTTCCTTGTGTCCCTCCCATGCCTTTTCAGGCTAGAGAAATTCCTGTATTTTGTTGAGCCACCTTCCCCTGAGTTAACTCACAACATGCTAGTTTAAACAAAACTTAACTTACAACATGCTAGTTTATACAAAACTTATATGGTTTGTATTACATTTTATATCCTATTAACACGAATTAACTTTAGGACATATATCACATTACTTCATTGGGATCTTAGAAAAATCTGAGGTCATATTTTTCTCAACCCTACCAAGTTATCCTTTAGAATATGGAAAGGGGAAAAGGTAAATATGGCATTCCTAGTTAGAGACTCCTTTTCTAATTTACTGCTATTTAAACCACTTTTTGAAACAACAGGCAGATCTGCAATTAGATTTCTCATTCTTGCTTTGATAAGCAAGAAATTTTGGCTTACTGTCACAATAAAATAACAAAGCACATTACTGGATAAATGTCATGGGTTAACACAGTTTGGTTTTTAGTTAAAGAGGAATATAGAATATTGCCCTGTCAGGACCTTAGAATTGTTTTGGAAAGGACAGGGACCTATCAGAAGTTAATTTTAGATATTGACATCTGCTTTGACCACTGAGAATGCTGAATGCAACTTTGGGAAGTACCCATATAAATCCTTATTTTATTCAAGCCAGGCTTTTTCCTTTTGGCTGGAGAGAAAGGTAACATCATGTGGCAGCGAGGGGTCGGCCCGGCCCTGCCACCCTTGATGAGCGGCCGGGGCCGGGCTGAGCCGGGCCCAGAGGAGCGGCCCTGGCCAGGCTGTGCCTCCGGCCCCATCTGCTGCCAGCAAGGGGAACAGGGCAGGCTCTGCCGGCCGGGCCCTGATACCAGCTACGGGCCTGGCTGGGCCAGGGCCCGCCACGATTTAGACTCAGGGTTGAGCAAAAGAAAGCATTTATGATCCTGCCTAGTTTTTTTGATTCCTGACTGCCTGGGTGCTCAGATCTCTGATCTTTTGGAATGAGCTCTCCCCCCTCACCAGCACACCCTTGAAAATCTAACACCATGAGATGCAGGGAGAGAGACTTTAAGCAGATTTAACCCTTTCCTGGAAAAATGAAGCTTCCAAGGCCCAACCCTTCCCTGAGGGAGAGAAGAGACAGAGTGGATGTAGAAAACACACAGCATGAAGTCAATGGAGCAAGAGTGAAAGAACTGATAAAGATTTTTGGAAGGAGGGATTGAGGATGTGGACATTTTTTACTGCACTTCTCAAGGGTAAACAATGGAGAAATGGACTGTTTCTTGTAACATCTTAATGTTGCTTGGGGGAATGCTGGTTCTAATCAAAGTTGGGGATTGATATAATTTAAGTGGATTTAAGTGGAAATATTAAAGGCCCTCTCTCCTTTGGTAAAAGGAGGTCTCTATTTCTTTTGAGATAGAGACAATTTTAGAGATAGAAGAAGAGAATCCTTGCATTATACTGGAAGAAGCATTCTTAAACAATATCCCAAATACACTGAGAGGCCCATGAGTAGCCAGGGGAAAGGTCACTAATGGGTGAGACAGCACAATCTGCAGAAAATTCTGGGTGGTTGCAGATTGGTGACATTGGGAGACACCAGACTGTTTTTGTCTTGTGGTGAATGTCTCCTTAGGACTCTAGACAGACTCCTCTCTCAAACTGATGAAAGATTATGTTTAAATGGTGAAACTGATTGAAAAATCACAAGTTGTGTTTCTCTATGTTGTTTTGTAGGAACGTTAACAGTTTGTAGGGGGAAGGAGGAGTGTTTTGAAGTTCCTTTTTTTTTTCTACTTTTTCTTTCTTTTCAATTCTTTTAGTGTGTGTTAATAAAATTATTTGTTTATTGTTAAGCTTGATCCTGCTTTGCTTCTCCTAATCTGCCTCCACAGGAAAAAAAAAAAGAAAATAAACATTAAGACCACTACACTAAATTTAGTAAACAAAATTTGGTGAACGTGAAACCACTACATTAATTGGTGTTTCCGCCCGGTATTCAAACAAACCTAGAACAATGAAGAGCCCAACTATAACAGAAAATTGAAAATTAAAGCTGACAACAGTACATTAAACAATGAAATTACAAGTGACTGGTCACACATAAAAATAATTAATTAAAAACAAATTGCATATAACATTTAAGCTTTGTTGTACATTTTCAATATGGTTCAATGACTTACTCAGATCAAGCATTAAGTAGTTTTTTTATTATCTTGAATTTCTCTTCCAGAGAAAGTGGGAAGACTGACAAAATTTTAGCATGTTAGCAATTTATAAGTAATTTATAAGTACCTTACGAGAATAGTTTTATTTCATATTATTTACTCCAATAATCCTAATAACAGCAGACCACAATGACTACTTCTCCATTTAGCAGTACTGTACATTGCAAGGTAAGACAAAAGGCAAGATAAATTAAGTAGCTGAATGAGGAAAATCAATTTTTATTGCCTAATAAATAAAAGCACATTCAAAGTCAATAGAATGATCCAAAATTTATACCAGAATAAAACAGAACCTTGTTTTCTTCTTTTTCCCAAATACCAACAGACACATAGGGCATTTCAAGGAGTTTAATGACTATCTGGATTTAATGGCACTTCACTGCAGTTCATACCTTCAGCTTCTCTCACTAGTTATCAATCCCCAGGAAATTATCTGTGCTTCAGACATGACTGTTTGTGTAATGAATTTTGAACAGTTTGAGCAGATTTTAAATACAAGAGATGATGTCTTAATGAAAAGTATCTGAGTCTATAAAACATTTTTCTTCCCTTGGTATATTAGGTTTGCATGGCCAGGTTTTAATAGCAGGGATCTACAGATGTGGTTTCTGTGAGAAGCTGCTGGAAACCAATTGCACATGGCTCTAACAGGGATGTGCCACTGTCTAAGGCTGAGGGAATCAGAAAGGATGATAAATCCTCTGTGATAACATATTTAAGAAGAACGGGGAAAAAAAAAAGTTATTGCACATATTTAATTGTGGCCAGAGAAGGAGTATGTGAGAGGAATCACTCTGCAGACACTGAGGTCAGTGAAGAAAGAGGGGGAGAAGGTGCTCTAGGAATCAGAGCTGAGATTCCCCTGCAGCCATGGTGTTGCCCATGGTGGACCACAAGGAAGCAGAGAGGCCCATGCCAGAGCAGGTGGATGCTTGAGAAGGGGCTTTAAATAATTTTGTGCTGGAGCATGTTTTCTGGTAGAAACTGTGGCCCTATGGGTGGCCCATGCCAGAGCTGCCTGTCCTTGAAAGGCTGCACTGTGGAAGAGTGACCCAGGCTGAAGCAGTTTGTGGAGAACTGTTACTTGTGGGATGAACTGACACTGGAGAAGTTCATGGAGAGCTACCTTCCATGGTAGTGACCCCATGCTGGAGCAGGGGAAGGACTCCTGTCCCTGAGCAGCAAGAGAAACAACCTTCAATGAGCTGACTGTAAGACCCATTTCCTGTCTCCCTACATTTCAGGGGGGGGAGTGGGGATGGGGCGTAGATAGAGATGGAAAGGAGGGAGGGGTGGGGGGAATATGTTTTTAAGATCTTACTTTGCACTTCTGCTTATCTTGCTCTGATTTCATTAGCAATAAATTAGATGAATATCTCTAATTTTACTCTATTTTTTCCAAGACAGTATTTGATGACTAATCTCTCCTCATCCTTATCTCAGTTAAGAAACTGCTTGTTATATTTTCCCTCCTCTACTCAGTGGTACAGGGGAGAGATAGAGTGCCTTTGGGGGGGTGCCTGGCATCCAGACAGGGTCAACTCACATTTCAATTGCCAAAGGTGGCACCAAAAATACTACAAAACCACATCCACACTCCAAGCAGACTGGCACTTGTCTTTACTGGCTGTTTCCACTCTGCTCATAGTTCCTCAAATTGGTATATCCCTCTGCCTCAATTAAAGCTGTAGCAATAGTAGAGATCAATTCACCAATAGATCTTATGGGGCCAACAATAGGCAAAAAACTGTTGTACTTCAGGTACGCTGAAAAACCTAAAAAAAAAAAAAAAAAAAAAAAAAAAAAAAAAAACAAACCCACACCCAAACAAAGCATGTTTCCCAGCTTCTGCAGACAGGAGATGTTTCCTCATCTGCACACCCCACATATCAACTAACTAAACCAAGAGTTAGCTACAAGACATTTATTGGTTTGCTTTTACTCACTTTTCCTATCAGTGCTGTCAGGTGTTAAACAGCAAGAAGTGCAGAGTGAGCCCTTCCCTTTTGTGCCCATTAATTTTCCACGTCTGGCACAGTTCAAAATGCAAAGAATTTTCTTTCTAGCCTTGCAGTGAACTGCTAGCTATTGCAGGGCTTCTAACATTTATACATGACTACATGGTCATAAACATGCAGCCATGTAACTGTGCCTCATATATTTCTCTATTTCACTACATCACTGATCTCTGGAAATTCATAGCAAGATGACTCAGTCCTGCAGTACATCTTAGGGTGTATTTCCACTGAATGAACTCCTTTCCCATTTTCCTTACCTTGGCTTTACTGTTGAACTGTGGTAGCTTGCCACTGTGGACAAGGTGACCTTTTATTGAGAGTACACTTGGGAAAGTTTTGTCTCCTCATGGTTACAATGATTTATCACCCTTAAATTCAAAACTTCAAAGTCCCATTCTCCTGCCTCTGGAAATGACCTAAGGTGGTATGAAGTAACCTCCTAAGTCCACCTAAAGCCATGATCCCCCACTTACTGGGGAAAAAAAAAAAAAAAAAAAAAAAAAAAAAAAAAAAAAAAAAAAAAAAAAAGAGCTCTGTCCTGGATAAGACTAGGATAATTCTATATATAGTAAATAACATTTTTTTGCATTATATCCCCAATAATTCCTGAATGATGAATAACTACACAAAAATTCAGTTTGTTATGGAACATCACCAATGTAACTCAACCTTATTTCCTGCAGTGGGATTTTTACCATGCATTTCTTGATTCACCTTTCTTCACAGTTCAGGAATAATAAAAAAGGTTTTGTTCACTAGATAAACTAAATAATTGGTAATAGGCTTTACATGACAAGTATGCTAATAACTTAGAAGGAATAGATAAGATTACCATTATTGAGTCTGATGTATAAAAATAGTAGGATGGGATGCAAGAAACAAGGGAACATTTTAGCTTTAGATTTTTTTTTTTTTTTTTTTTTTTTTTTTTTTTTTTTTTTTTTTTTTTTTTTTTTTCCCCGTAAAAGAACAGTCAAGGGAGAGAAAAGTAGATGAGCCATGTAGGAAAATCACCAGGGTTGTTGTTTTCTGAGCTTTTTTGCAAGAGACATAATAAGTATTTTCTGGCAGCATTGGCTTTATGAGCCAGTTATGTGTGTCTTCAGGCAACATAACAATGAAATTAATATTAGCAGAGTAGTGTAGGACTTTATGTTTATCCAGAAAGAACATACATTGTTTTCACTCTGCATCTACCATGTATCACTTGAAGGAACAAGAATAGGCAATGGAGAACATCAGTATTAAGACCCACTTAAAAATAACCTTATCTTAATTAAGAAAAGAATAAAAATATCAGAAATAAATTTCATCTAGTCAGAGAGAAATATCTAACTGAAAAGAGAACTAAGTTGATCAGAATTTGGAGTCTTCTCTAAGGAGTGCAGACTGCACTATTGCATTGATTTATATTGTGTCAAGGGTAAAGCCTATTGGTCCTGATCTAAAAATACTATCCTCATACCCATGTTCCCATGAGCTGGAAACATGGGGGGGGGGGGGGGGTGGGGTGTTTAATCCGTTATTTTTAATCTTAGATCTGAATGCTTTCCTTGACTGGAATTCAGTACCATGCAAGAGACAAGTTTTTACTGCCTTTGAAAAAACCACATACACAAATATTTGAGACAAGTTTTTACTGCCTTTGAAAAAACCACATACACAAATATTTGAGACAAGTTTTTACTGCCTTTGAAAACACCACATACACAAATATTTAGGCTACTGGACTAGAACTTTGGAGATGAGAATCCTCTCCTCTGCTGTGTGGAATCAATCCAGAGTATGTTTTCCTAGCTGTTCTATTTGAACTGCAAATCTTTGGGGCAAGGAGTCTTTCACAACATTTATGCATTTATCCATTAGTTGTTCTAAGAGGCCTCTGAGCTTAATGTGGATCACATAAGTAAATTAATAAAAGGAATACCACTAGATTATCCCAAATTATATTTGTGCATCTTAAAGCAGAGCTTTAGTGACTGTGCTTTGGTTTAGGTCTAACAAGCTTGCATAAATTGACTAATGGTAATGGAATTCATAAGCATTCATGTTTGTCTTCAGAATTGCCTTTGTTTTGTCTCAAAATCTACAAAAACCTGTCAAATTAATATTTATGTAGAAATGGATTTTATTTTTTAATATACTACTTTTTAAAGACGTATTCATTTGTGAGGATTCTAGGGTTTTTACAAAATATATTAATGTGTAATGCACACAGAGTACATTCATTTATAAGGTCAGTATTCTTTTGCTTTTCCTCTTTAAGGCTTTAGACATGTTAATTTTAAAGATTCTTTCTTAATTATTAATTCATATATATTAAGGACTATTTTTAACCACTGTCTTTACATATGGTTACTTTCTGTAAAACATGTTCACCTGAGGGGACTCCACACACTGACAAAGTACATTATAAATAATATTTGATTTATGATGGTACCAGGAACCTGAGCTTGGACTACTACTTTGCTGCACAGAGAAAGATGAGTAAAACAAACTACCTGATTTCAGAAGTGCATGTAGTTCTTGTTAGACCTCAGCTCTGTGGACATCAAGGCTGAACTTGTTATCTCCAAACAACACCTGCTGATTTTTAGCTGACCTTTCAGCAGAATATCTGAGCAACAGCATGTACAGGTCCAAGTCACCCTGTCCATTGCACTGTAGCTTGACAAATCACAGTGCAGTTGCAGCAAGACAGAAACTTGGCATGCTTTATCACCCTGAGAGACGTGAGCCTCTCTGTAGGTCCTGATGTATTCCAACTACCAGAAACACTCTAGCCAACTGTTTGCTATAGTATGAGCAAGAACATGATCAATAATGAAAACTGACAATTTGCAGTAATTTTTCAATGAATAAATGTAGAATTTTAAAGGAACCCAATCTGCCACTTCTCAACATCTTATTTTTACTACTGAGAATGTCTTGCAGCCGAGGAAATAGCACAATCTACAAGACATAATATGCAAAAACTGAATGTAGAATTATGCAGAAGAACTAGAATTTATGAGGTATTTCAGAGCTGAAAGCATTCACTTCATTCATGTTTCAAGCCTGAACTAGATCTTCTCTTCTGCCATGTGAGTGCCTTGTGAATGCGAATTGTGAATAATCTAAGAAAATGTTATAGAATGAGAAAGATTACACTACATAACTTATAATAAAATCTCAATTTGCTTATTGACACTTGCTTTGTTTCCCTCCAACCTGCTTTCTGATATATAAACACTTTACATATTGACATTTCTCTGTCACCTCATTTTATGTCTTACAGGCACTTAAATTCCTTTTCCTAGCCTTAAACAACCCCTAAATCATCGAGACAACTCATCATCACCAGTTTTTTGTTAGCTGTTGCTGATCAAGGGCAAGTTATTGATATGGAACAGAGTAAAGATAACAAAGAGGTCTCTTTGTGGTCTGAGAGGCAATGGATTACTCAACTTGTTCTGAATTTTCAAAGGTAAATAAGCAAAAGTTCAATTGAATAGACTAAAAGTTTAAAGAACTTTTTTCATTCCAAGGAATGAAAAGGGAGATCATAAGATAGTGTAATCTATTCAGGATGGCCTGAATAACAAATAATACAAAATGTGTAGTGGTGCGAGAGTTGTTTTATTAAGTTATTTTTGTAAGATTTATAAGTTATTTTTGTAATGGTTCAGTCCACTGTACCCCCCTGTGTTCTGTAATAGTTTTCCCCCTTAAGTGTTAGTTATATAACCAGACGTTTTATGCCAGTCATTCCTCCCCTGCACCTGTCCCTGTCAATCCCCCCTCTCTCCTCTTGGTCACCCTGTCACTTCGAGACCCTTCCCTGGATTCTGGAAAGATCCAGGAGAGGCGTTGAGTGATAGGCTGGTGCCTGGGGAATCCCCTCCTACCCTCCTGTGATTTGTTAATGGTTTAGAAGTTGACACCCCCTGTTACACCCCTGGTGTCCCTGGTTGGCTGACCGATTGTCACCACCCCTAGATCCTCCCCTATTTATAAGTGGCCACAAGGCTTTGATCTCTGCTCTCTCTGGGCAGCAGTGGTCTGAGGTGGAGCTCCTTCCTGGACTCCCCTTAATAAACTACCTTCTACCCTGCCTAAAGAGAGTTGACCCTTTTTCTGTCGCCGCAGTCGCAACTCCATCAGGTCCACTCGCCTTTGTGGGGAGCCAAGAACCCACCGGGAGGAGGTTACTCGCCCTTCCTGTAACCCCGACCGAGCCACGCTGTCGCAGTGCAGAACTGAGCTAGCCTGCACGCCTGCCAGGTGTGAGGGACACAGCGACAAAAATGCTTTCTTTTATTTGAGTTTCTATGACTATTAAGGTATAATGAGTTTTATATCAGTCTTGGTTGGAAAAAAATAGGTCAGACCTAGTAAAACCTCCTAAATTTATTTTCACTCCTTTCGGAGGAGGACCTTAATAATGGACCTGAAGCTCTATCTCATCCAGTCCTGTCTAGCCATACTTTGACTGCATTTCAGATGCACCTACAATCACTGTTCTCTTCTGCAAACTGGATCGCGGGATTCCCTGTGCCTGACACATACATTGTCTTTGATTCATGTTCCACTCCCTTTACCTGTTGATACTTAAGAGTGGATTGGGAACTTAGCAGCTGAGTTTTAAAGAAATTAGCTGACAGGAAACTTGACCTACTGTTACTACAGAAAACTGCTGAGGGCAGAAGGAGCTTAACTAGAACAGAATACATTATCTTTTGACAGCTGTTTACACTTCAGTCTCAAAAAATTACTGTTATTAAAGAAGGAAAGTTAAGGTAGTTTTTGGCTTTGATAATAAATTTTGGAAAAGAAAAAATGGACTGAAATATCAAAGCAATGTTTACTGTGGGGCATCTACATGTCCTTTATGAATGAATCACACATATCCATAAATACTTCAGAGACTTGTCATAACCCAGGGATATACCAAGTCTTCCTGTCCAATTTTCAGTTAGTAATGTCCTCCACCTCATTTTCTCTCAACAGTCTGCATGCTGGCAGTATATTGTGTATTTTGGAACTATGTGTATTAGATGATGGCGATGGAAAGCAAACCTTTCAGAGGGGCTCAACACCAAAAAAAAAAGGGGTGTGCTATTCAGAGGGCTTCAAGAGGAAGCTGTGGCTGGCTATGTAATCAGGAGCAGATAAAGGTTTTGTTTGTTGTTGAGAGCTGAAATGGGATGCATGAGAAAGTGTGTGGAGTCTATACTGAACCTATTTGAATGACAGCTACAAAGTGTGAAAAGAAATATTCAAGACAATGCATTTAAATGTGAGTTTCCCTTGAATTTACAAGAACTTTTGTTTCTGCCTGGAAGGTGCATTGAATTGATACCAAAGAAAGATCTGTCACAGAGGTGAATTGGATCTTGAAACAGAATTAACATCTTGGATATAAATCTTGGCAATATATGTCATATCCACAGTAAGTATGTTATGAAATTCTCCTAAATAAAGCAGAATTAAATATACTAAAAGGCAAAATTAAATCCTAATACCAGTGAAACACATGGTTTGATTACATGTACCTTGCTGGGAAGGTAGGAATCCATTGTAACAACAAAGGAATTTTTACGTCCTTTGAGGCAGCCGCCTAGAAAGACAAAGGTTTACAAAGGCAGTGAGGTGAAATAACACATACAACAAGAATCAAGCCAGCTTCCTGCATTTGATTCATCTGTAACTGAAACAGTTGGCTCCTGTTTGAATAGCATGACTTCTCTTGATTGTGTTGTGATCAGGAATGTCTTGAATGGAGCTCATGGCAGGTGTGAAAATATATTACAAGTGTAGGATTCAGCACAAGCTGTCATCCTGTTATTTTAACATTCTGTATATAAGTTATCCAGTGTTAGGTAAAAGAGGTATTTATTTAGTAGCAGTTGTTTTTCTATAACCAGAATCTCTTAGAGACAGGGAGGTAACAGTGTGTGAATCAATACATGCGGGTGACCAAGGGCACCTCCAAAATATCACAGATGAAATGTAAAGAGTAGATTTATTTCATTACCCTCCCTGGCTAGAGGATCCCAAAACAACTCTGGGCTGCAGAGAGAAACACAAGGGTGCAGGTACTGTTAGGCTTAATCCAAACTTTAATTTTTCATAGAAAGAAAACCCAAGATTCTGTATGCCTCACTTTAGAGTAAACTATTAGATAACATATGGCCCTACATGTTGATTTATGTCAGATGTAAATTAATAGTCAATGTGTCTTGGTTTGAAGAGACAGGTGTCTGTTAAGGAGAGGCAGGCCTCTCTAGGAAATGAGGAATTCAAATCCTTCCCTCCATATTATTATAATTTGGAAGATTAAAAAAAAAACAACAACTTTTCAGTCAGAGTTATGGGGAAAAGGAATAACAGTCCTTTACTAGTAAATATAGCAGGACAGACAAAAAAACCCAACAGCAATTATAATAATAGTAGAACAGAAGCAAGAACCCCGAGGGCAAACGGTGGAAGCTCCGGCGCTGATGGCTGGAAGCCGGGTGCGGTGGATTGTCCTCGGCAGGCAGGGGGTTTCCTCGGCAGGCAAAGTTGGCAGTGCCGGAGAAGCCGCAGCAGCTGGACCCGGGCTGACCCAAAATCCAGCAGGACAGCGAAGAAACTCCAAATTCCTGGGCACTCTAACAGATAGTAGAATTCCCAGGACTAGACTCCTCCGTTAACCGTGGACTCCAGCAGTCAGCCGTCCCCGATCCGTGCTCCCCGGAAGACGAGAGCCGTGAGACCCCCACCTTCAGCTCTCTCTCCAGGAGCTTTTCTCCCTCCCCCAAACTAAGTGATCAGCTTCTTTTTGTCCAGGGTAAGCACTCAGCATTTAGTCTCCTAGCAACTTGGCGGGGGGGGGGGAAATTCTACAGGAAACTTAACCCTCAACACAATGACACATTTTACCAGCTTGAAATAGGTTTAAAATGCTTTCAGTGCTACAAGAGTAAGTAATGTACCTGAAGGACAGCCGCAAATGAGCAAATATTGGTGAAAGCCTTCCATGATACCTAGTGATTTCAATGAGCATCTGGAAAACGTTCAAAGTAAGTTAAGTGTACTTGTAGCTTAGTCACAATCTGCTTCTGAATTACATAGAAATCTATCAAAGAACTAGACTATACAATTATTTTCAAATTGGTGGAGCTCCTAACAACTTTACAAGTTTAAGTTCATATAACATTTAAAGTAAGTTTTTCTATATCTGATTTTTTATTAAAAATTGTTCAGCTTTCTTCTTCATCCCTATACTTTAATGATAATAAATAGAGGTGCCCTATAGAATAAAATTAATTTGGATATGTTGGAACTTTTTTAACAGTACTGATAAATTAGTATTATCCTGTAGTATTGCATTATGCCCAAATTCCTTTTGATTATTCTGGTTTAGAAGTGTTTGTTTTGAGTGGTGTCTTGAGATATAAATTTTTCCCTTTTTTTGCATTTTTATATTAAGCCAAAATATAGTAACATAATGTAAGGAAAAGATAAGCTAAATCTCAGGACATCATTCATGACAAGGATATCAGTGATCTTTGGAACATTCTGTGAGTAAAAGTGGCAAAAATCCATTCAAAATTTATATGCGGCAAATGTCTGGGAAACATTTTAACATTAAAAAAAAAAAAAAATCAATTGGCAAAGCAAAAATCTCAAATGTGACTTAGCTAGTGTTTGTCTCTCCAGATATCTCCAATGTTGTGCAAGGGGTCACTATAAAGCTGAAGAGCAGCCTTGTTATTTTTTCATAATATCCCAATCTGGTCAGTAAACAAACCTAGTATGTTGTCTATCTAATCAAAGGCTTGGAAATTTACCATCATTTTCAGATTTTCATTGTCCTCTCTACTTCATTATGCGTCTTTTGATATAAAAATATAAATTTCCCAATTTCAGTCTTGTTACTGACCAATTATAAGGATTTTGATATATGTTGCTATCAGGAAAATACAGACTTTTCTATCCCTGAAAAAATTTCAAGTTCAGTATGAATTTGAAAGTATGGAAAGCTGATGCTTCAAAACATGAGATGAGAAGGAAGATGAGGAAGACTTAGAAAATTTTCCATGGTAGGAAAGAGTCCAATCTGACCGATGGGATGACTAGCCTAAATTCTCAACTATGAAATTTCATTATCACTTTCTTCCATGAACAATATTCAGTGTTACTACAGATAATAAATTTATTCATTGCTTTTATAAATCTATCCACACTTCTGCATTCAAGCTTATTATATTCTCTGATAGCACATTCAAAGACTGAGAACACACTCTCTGAACAGATAATTCATTTAACTTCAACTATGGTCACTCACTTTTTCTTTTCCCCTGGTGGTCCATAATTCTTATTTGTATTATTTTTAAATACCTTGGTAGTCTCTTAGAAAATTCAGATCTAAGGAAATACTAAAAGGCTTTCCAGATAGATATGCTTTCTCTGACAAAGTGCTTAATATTGACTTTGGCTCTACTGCTGTTCAACTTCAAGACTTAAGGCCTTTCAACACTAATAATTGTATATGTTTCTGGTTTTCTGTTTTCTTTAGATAAGATAAATCAAAGAACTGACACAATTTTGAATTGACAGACATAAAGGAAGTGTATATATTGACAAGATAAAGTGCGCTATTAGAAGTCTGACATTATAGGTCTTCCATTCCATTAAAAATATATATTTATCCAGAAAATTAATTGATTTAAATCTTTTCCTTTGTGTGTAATCATGGTAATAGAATGCACTGAGAGAAACAATTAAAAAAGGATTGACACTGGATATACAACATATAGCCCAAGATATGGAGCTCCTCTAATTAATTGCTTCAGTTAGCAGATCTTTAACATTTAAAGCTCACATATAAGTTGAGATGTTTTAATTTATCTCACTTTTCAAATATTTAATTACTTACATATGTGGCTTGTCTCTCCCACGGAGCCCCTGGCTCCGTTTTCGCCCCAGCTACCTCGAAAGACAAACCGCAGTTGGAAGGAGTTTCCTCAGGGTCCCAAAAGCCAGATGCGGCTAAGAACCTTTCCCTTAAGAGAGAGAGTGAGACCCCATTGATGGCAAAGGAAGGTCTGCACTTGATCCAAGGGTGAAACCAGGGCTTTATTCAGTCTTTCTTCTGTGGTCCTGCCCCAGCCTGGGTCAAGAGCCCCACTTCATTGCCCAAACCAAGAGGCCAGACCATGTGTCACTCCAGCTTATATCCAGGGAAGGGGCTAAAGGCGGGGACAAGCCACTACTCAATCAGGGATAAGGTGGGAGTGAAGCACGGTTGGATTACATTCCAGGAAGGGAACAATGTGGGAGATGGGCAGGGACAAATTTCAGGATAGTACATTTTCCAGGGGAACAGGGGGTATAGAACAAAGCATTATAAAACCCAAGATAAAAATTAAATACTATATGAAACCAAATAATACACAGCAACATGCGTATCAGAACTTTTCAACATAT
Source organism: Hirundo rustica (assembly GCF_015227805.2). NCBI lineage: Eukaryota > Metazoa > Chordata > Aves > Passeriformes > Hirundinidae > Hirundo > Hirundo rustica. The sequence continues at coordinate 78,483,474 of NC_053450.1, read as the reverse complement.
TTCTAAAGTGTCCTTCCTTCAGGTTATGTGCTGGGGGTTTTTTGATTTTTGTTCTAGACCCAGTTATACTTTATGCCAATGAAAAAAAAAGTCTTTGTCAGAAATCCCCAAGTACGTTTTTCATATGGTGTTATTGACCACTTTTTTCACCTGGGAAAAGCTGTAGTGATCACTAGTGCAGCAGGTTCACTTTTCTTGCACTGATCTGACCACTCACACATATATTCGTTAAGGTTTTCTGAAATCTCTTACTGAGTCCTAGGTGGGAGACTGCCATTCTTCATCAAGACTGTTGCTGTAAGATTGAGAACATAGCCATCATACTTCAAGCCACAAAGGTATTCTGGTGCTTACATAGGTGAGAAGTGTATCCTGAAAGCTGAACCTTGCTAGTGCCAGTTGCTCATTTTGCAACATAAATCTTTGTGAATGCTAAGTCTTGATACCAGCCTACCTCTACATGGAAATAACTGCCAATTTACAAATAAGAAAGGTGGATGTGATAATAAAGACACCTGGACAAGATTAGATTATAAAAAAATGGAGGAGCAGCCCCCTAAAGGAAAAGTGGAAATCCCAACGATTTAAACTTAAAGGAAATAATAAAACTAACTAGACAAAGAAACTGCAGAAAACACTTGGAACAAAGACATAGTGCCACAGACTTAAAAGAAAGTAGAAAATGACGGGAAAATAATACTCAGCTGGGATGAAGGGAAATACATATGCATAATCATATGCATATGGAAATAAAGATAAATACTTTTTTTAGAATAGGTTTTTGCAAGGAATAAATTGAGATAAAGAGTTTACCTAGTTTTAATTTGCATAGTATAGACCATCCCAGCCTAAACAACTGTTCATGTTAATCCACTGTCTAAATTTCTAGAAAACAAAAGGCGATGAAGAGTTGGTAATGAATATTATATTACAGATTTTTTTGAACACTACTGTTCTTTAGGAATAGTCCAATACAAGTGTGGAAATTAAACACAAAGATTTCTCAGAGATATTCTTCCTCTAGGGCTCTTCTTACTTTGCTGCAGATATGTTGCTGTATTTTGAGTATCAGACTGTCTCTCCAAGACAGATGTTTTGCAAGTTACAAAGAAAACAACACACTTCAGAGAGCTCAAATTACTAAACTGCACACAAAGAATAAAGGCTTTAAGCAATGAGCCTAATCTGAAATGTCTGCAACACCATTGTAGTGCCAGGAATTTCTGTGAAGCACTGCTACACCTGTTGTTTCTCTGCCAACTAAAACTGTTGTTTCTCTTCTTAGCTAACAGAAGGATAAGAGAGCAGACAAAAATGGTTGCAAACAATGGGATGGCATTCAGAAGACCTCATTTTAATTCCAAGTGCTCTTACCAATTTCCTATCTTATTTAGACTAAGTACATAATCCTTCTGAGATCCTATTGTGTGCTCATAATGGTGCTTTCTTTAATTCTTTGTAACAGAAAATATCCTTTGCTGTGTTTCTATATCTGCATACTATATTCAAGGTATTATCTAGAGCAGTACATTCACAGCATGGCTACTATGAAATTAAAGCTTAGTGACAGAGAAAGCAATTATGGTTTAGCAATTAGGACAAGCAGGAAAAGTAGAGTAAATTAAGATGGCAAAACAGGGAGAGAATATGAGAAACGGATTGTTGCTAATGAGAATGATAGCCGTGGATAAAACTTCATTGTGTCCTAAGGTCTTAATTGCAGGAATTGTCTGAACACACAGGAAAATAGACTTGCCCTGAGCGTGTCCTGTATGACCAACAGGTTTCTTTCAAATTTACAAGATGCATCGTAACATTAAATACGTTCCACAAATAAAAGAGAAGGTATCTCATACTATTGATAGAAAGGCAACCACAATGATTAAAATACCTTTTTCAGACTTTGCATTTTTTTATGATATATCAAGAAAAAGATTTTTTTTACTGAAGTGTTGTTTTTTTTTTTTTTTTCCCAAAGCCACCTGAGTGATTCAGATGCTCCAGTCCCTGTTAAAATTAAATCTACTAGGCAGCTTTGAAAGTCACAACTTAGCAGCAAAAACAAAGAACTGTCAATGCACAAAGACACTTGCAAGTATGAACCATATGCTGTCTCTGCAGGATATCCTAAAATTAATCAGGCATCTTGGTTTCTATCATATTATATCAAAGAAACAAAAGTTTAGACTTTGTATTGTTCCTAAAAAGGAGGATTCATTAAATTCAGATTATCTCTAACTGGAGACATTACAATCATTGGAATTATTCAAGCTGAAACTGTTTTTATGCAGCAGCGCTTTTTTTTTTTTTTTTTTTTTTTTTTTTGCGTCAGAGCTTGCTCTCTCTCTCTCTTTAACCCATGAAGTACAGAATACTGACACAGAGGGTGTAAAGATGTCCCTGCAGAATGCTAGTACAGAACAAAATGTATGTCTATATATAGACATAATCTTGTTCTATGTATTTATTCAAAATGAGTGTAGTCAGGGAAAAATATGTTTTTCCAAAACCCAATTACAAAATCTAACCATCTAACCTGGAATGCTCATTTTCATTCAAACACCACAAGATTAATTGAAACACTGGGTTTTCTTATGTGATTCAAATGGGCAGGAAAGAATCTTCCCCTACCCCCTAGCAAAATTCTGATCTTGAGAGTCAGAATATCCTAAATGCATACAAAGTTAATAAAAGCAGGATATACAACCATTCTTTTGATTTTTGGGACCAGTCTTTATATGCAGGTAGATATTACAAAGGTAAGATCAGGTAAATATTTTGTTTACAATTATTAATATGAAAAATCTTACAAAATGCTTCTACAATATATGTCAAAGACTCCAGTTTTACTGATTCCTTATGGTAATAAATAGCAATTCCCTGCTTCTTCAGCTATCTTTCTCAGTTTCTCTATCTTTTAAGTTTTGCAACTAATGATATACACACAAGTAGATAAGATTAGGAAGATGATTTGCCTCTGGGCAGTTTATTCCATAATGGTTTATTATGTGTGCTCGTTCCCTGAAGCAGCTGGTATTGACTGCTGACAGAAATAGCACATTGAATTAGCAGATCAGTGGTTTGACCTGTCATGGCAATTCCAATTGTCCTTTGCTGCCATGAGCACAAAAGTTTAATCAAAATGGATGTAAATTAGCTCAGACATTTTAAAATCGAGGTACATTATATAATCTGGATACAGAAAAAAATTCTAATGCAATTTTGAAAAATGTCATCTTTGGAGCAAAGATAGGAACAATTTAAAATCTAAATTTTCTGAGGCATCTCTCAAGGGAAAACTCAAGTCTTACTGCCCATCCAGCTCCACTGTGAACTTTATCAATTTTTACCCCAGTACTGCCCTCTTTCATTCCTCCCTCAAGGAAATTACTTGCAGTGACCAGGAGAAATCATAGGAGATAAGTTTTTGCAGGAGGATGAGTGAGATGGAAACAGCATGGAAATATTTGTGACAAATAGGGCTTTTGAAGATCATGAGAATATTTCATCTTACCTAGAAAGGTCCACTGACACTGAAACATGATATCTGAAAGAACAGCCAGGGTATCACACATATTCTAGTTATGGCTACTGCAATAATAGTATTAAAGTATGTCAGGATGAATGCAAAACCAAGTAACTTTGGCAGATTTAAACCCATCTATATATTGGCCTAAGCTTTTATGAAGATCAGGTTTTATTTAAGTGCATAAAATGTAAATGGAGTGTGGTGTCATTCCATCACTTAATAAATTTTTAAATTAGTTTGTACACTGTTAATACAGACATGTTACAGTTAAAACAAAATCCTGGAAAGTAAACCACCTGTAAAAGAAGCCAAGATAAAAAGCCTCGCACATTTTATCCAAACGAAGAATGCTGGGTTTATTCTCTTAATATGTTCAGTTTTATAAAGGAATCCAACAGAGTGCTCAGACTTCCTTAAGAGCAGATGTACTGAGACCATAAGAAGTCTCAAAGTCATGCAATACTTCATAAATAAGTTTAAGAATACACTTTTTTAGTATTTCATCAGGGCATTGGTAAAGCAGTGGTCATAATTTAACAAAGTTTATGATTAACAGTGGAAGTACTACTTAACTGCTGAAATTCTTGCAGCTCTCCCCACTATTCCTCCTTTAGATTCTGTTTCTTAGTTAACTTTCATGAAGAGCACCTGACACACTTCCTCCTCAGCTTCAGGTCAGGTATACTTTTTTCCCTTGTGTGCTTGATTCCCTTTGTTCCAAAGGTATAATTTCAAGTGTTGAATTTTATATTAATATGTCCCTGTCTTTATAAAGTTTCACCATGCAGACAAAATGAGAAATGCAGGTGTTTTATTTGCTGGATATCTTTGTCTCATTTTCTAGAATTAAATGTTTCATTCTCTTGACCTTACAGCTTAATCTCATTCTCATTATTTTCAAGGAGATTGTTTCTGTGATATGCAGGAGGTGAAGAAGGCGGTTCTTGTCTTTATATCACTATACCCTTCTTAGTGTATTTCCTTCAGAAAATGAATTTCATACTTAATAATACCAGTGCAGTTTAGGAGAATTTAGTTGAGATGGGGATAAAAGAAAATTTGCTTTTGAAATCAAGCATCTGAATTTTGCTCATGGGAAAGTAGATAATTTTGTTTTATGCTATGTGAACATGTGCAAAGCAGATGTCTAATTTCTAGTTTCCTCCAATAACTCCAGAGGTGATAGAAGCGTAAGCCAGGTGTGCTTGAATGGTATCTGAAGATGAGAATAGGAGATAAAATTGCCAGTTTCTAGTCTGGAACTGGTTTTGGTTTGTACACACTATGTTTACTACATTTGAGTGACTTTTCACTTAACAAATTGAGGAAACACTACATTTGCAATAGTGTACGGAAGTGTAGACCGACAACATCTGAATCTGCCTAGAGAGAGCTCATGCTGTTAAGGCAATGTTTTCCAGCTCTAAAGCTTGATTTAGACTGGAGTAAAACAAACAACAACAAAAGATGTCTCATCATATAAACAGAGAATAAGAGAAGCTGTTAAGGACCTCCTGTGCTTTAAAAGGCAGTGCTCTGTTTTCAGTGCCACATGCAGTTTTCCAAGAGTTGAAAAATAAAAAATGCTAGCAAAACTGTCGGAGATGGCAGAAAGGGAAGTGAAAGAAAAGTGAAGACAGCAGAGTAATTCAAGGCTACTGGAAGCTTTTGTGGGAAAAAGCTGTAAGTGATACTTTGCAGGACAGCTGTTGAGAGGGAAAGACTCCCTTAAGTTTGTCAGAGGACAGATTGTAGATGACAGGAGAGCAAGAAGCAACAGACAGAACCACGTCAAACCAAGCTGAGTGCAGTTTAAACCGGACATACTGATTAAGCCCAGGAAAGCTTGGGTTAATTTTCCTAGCTTATTAGATGGTCTGAGCAAATGCCTTAATAGTAACCTGCTTGACTTTAAATTGAGCTCTTGTCGTTGTCTGTCTAGTATCTGTGGAAGTATTAGATGCCTGAGTTCTGCTAGTAGCTAATAAGGAGTACAAATAGAACATAAAAAATTGTACCTATGGCTACTTTAAAAACCTAGGGTTCCTGGAAGTCCTGTTCTGGCAGAGAAGAACAGACCAAAGTTTTCTTATGTGATTTCATCAGTACCATTTGCAAAGCAACGATCTGTTTTTTATGCACAGGACAGAGCCATCCTGAAATACCTAAGCTGAAACCACACTACTCTTTGAATGTGAAGCAGTTTGAATCTGCATCTGTGTGGCATTGAGAATTACTACCAATTAGCTGCATCCCATTGAAGCAACTATTCATTTTCCCCAGATACAATTTGATATGCCTGTTTGGACTATTCTGCGAAAGAGCACCTGGTTTTCTACGCTATCTTAAGTAACTTTAACAGTACATTTTGCTGAAGATAATGTTTCCTTGCATTTTAATTTATCTTATGCTGAAATTAACAAGTAGTGTGGAACAGCATGAGCAGAGCCTGTCAGCTGTTGCTGGGGCCACACTCTCTATTATAGGCAGTTTGTCTCAGCAGACCTAGTCAGGTCCTACAGTCCCGGTGTTTGGTGTCAGGACAGATATGACCTGTCCTTCTTGAGCACATCTTCTGCTTCTGCTTTGTCTGCCTCAGGGCTTCTCCATGACATCAGATGTTAGTAGGTAAAACCAAGAAATTTGCTTCTAAATCAGATTCACAAAAGGATTAAAATGATAACATAGGTCCATCTTTATATACTAGAGCACTTCTGGGTTAGTCCTCTGTGTTTGCAGATATCTTTCTAGTACCATTTATGCCTTAGGATTTTATGAGCAATTCTACCTGCTTGGAAAATAAAATAAATTTGTTTATGTTGTTGAGAGGGTTTAGCTGAAAAAAAAAGACACCTTTTTACAATTCTGAACTTTATCATCAAAAAATGTGATAACAATCAGTTCTATTATTAAATATTGGCTCATAAATTCAGCATTCAGGTTTCAGTGACAGAGATGCTACTATAATTTGTGCAATATATCTGTAATATGCCTAACCTTGACTTCATTTTGAAAGTGAGCAAAAGAACGCTGACTAGTCTATTTGAGGATTTCCTACAATGAACAGTGAAGTGAATGAGACCCTCTGTGGTGGTTTGACCCTTTTTGCTATGTGTTATTTGGTTTCATATTATATTTCTTTTTTATATTGGGTTTTATAATGGTTTCTTCCATACCCACCTGTTCCCTTGGAAAATTTACTATCCCGAAATTTGTCCCTGCCCATCTCCCACATTGTTCCCTTCCTGGAATGTTCCCTGTTCCACTCCCACCTTATCCCTGACTGGATAGTGGCTTGTCCCCACGTTTAGCCCCTTCCCTGGATATAAGCTGGAGTGACACATGGTCTGGCCTCTTGGTTTGCGCAATGAAGTGGGGCTCTTGACCCAGGCTGGGGCAGGACCACAGAAGAAAGACTGAATAAAGCCCTGGTTTCACCCTTGGATCAAGTGCAGGCCTTCCTTTGCCATCAACAGGGTCTCTCTCTCTTAAGGGAAAGGTTCTTAGCCGCTTCTGGCTTTTGGGACCCTGAGGAAACTCCTTCCAACTGCGGTTTGTCTCTCGAGCTAACTGGGGCAAGAATGGAGCTGGAGAGCTCTGAGAGAGAGAAACAAGCAACAGACCCTGACTGGATGCCAGGTACTCACCAAAGCTGCTCAATCCCTCCTCTCCACCACTGGACAGCTATTGCTTTTTTAATGCTTTCTCTTGTTCTTCTGTGGGGAGAGTGGGTAGGAGACTAGTTGGATACTTAGCTGTTGACTGGGATCAATACTTCACAGAGGGAGGATGGGAAAAAAATATACTTTACTGAAAAATATAAGCTTCCTAACAGTCTCTCAGTAAAATTAATTCCTTTATACAATCTTTGTACTGCTTAACGCTACAGAGGGACACTTAGAGGGGATGCAAGAAGCCTGTAGTCTCACACTAAAACCTGGCCTGAGGGAAAATTACACATTGAGCCACAGTAACTGTTTACTGGTCAGAAAGTCAAAGGAGCTTCAAATACAATGCTAGAAGCAACAGTAGAGAAGGCATCTAACTGAGGTGTTTACTTAAAGGGGAAGTTAATTCAGACAGAAAATAAAATAGATAAGAGGCAGCTGTCTCTGAGCACACTACCACCCAGTGTACAAAGGAATGCAGCAATCCTGCCTGCACTTAGGAGTGCAGACAACTCCAGAAGAAGGCTTCAAGTAAAGGAGCACCACTACCTCTGACTAAACACCATTGCAGACAAAAGAGACTGAGGGGTACCGTTGCTTTGATTTAAAATACCCACAAAATACAACTATGCATACAAAATGTGAGGGAAAGCATTATTTCTCAATACTTTGTCTTATATAAACATAAAGGCTGCAAAAATAAACAAACAGACAAGATGAAAGCCAAGAACAAAAACATATTGGACATTTACTTTTTAAATGTTGGGAAACTTAGTCAGGAGACAAAATATTTTGAAAATATGGTTTAACTCTGGAGCTCTTCAAGTTACTCTGGGGTGCATTTTAGAGCAAATTCATTGCTACAGATAGAAATTGATTCCTCCCCTGACTCTCCTTGTAGTCTTAGCTGAATGATCACTTGAGAATGAAAATCCATAATATGTCGACAGGTTCAGAAGCTGCACATAATAATGCCAACCAAAGTTGTCTTATAGGTGACTAAATACACATAATTATAAAAAAACCCTTGATATTTGGGATTAGACAATATTTTACAAAGTTTCCTGTTCCTGCTAATTTTCCCTGTCTGGAAAGGAGTGCTTCCCTCTATTCCCACAATCCAACACCCTAGGTAAGCAACAAATTGCAAACAATGTGAATTAAGTGCTCAGATATCAAGGTTCCTCGCTCTCGAGGTCAAATCTTGGCTAGCTCCAGACCCCGGTGCGTTACCCCGATAATAGACTCAAGTTAAAAGGCAGAGGTGCTCTTTTTCTTCCTCGGGACCACAGTCCCACAGCTTTATTGTAGAACTCACAGCCCAGGAGGAACAGAAAGAGGAGAAAATTCTCATTACAGGGATTTTTATACCTAGGGGGGAAAGGGGCAGGGAGAGGAACCACAACCAATGGGAAACAACCTGGGGGGGGACGGGGGGACGTAGGCAGGGACTGACCAGAGGGTACCAACACTAGAACTTAAGAGGGGGTATAGAACATACCATGTGCAAAATGTAATAAAACTATTTTTTGTGTGCAAATATGATAAACCACCCAGTGCAATCTAATAACAAAAATGAACTAACTATTTAGTGCACTACCGCACTCAGAAACTGGGAAAAATACCCTTTTTGAACTCATACATGCAACAAGTGAGGATGGCAAGTCTCTTTAGCCCTGCATAATACTAATTTAGACAGCCAGAAAGATATTTCAGTATGAGTATGTCTGTCTAAATCAAATTTCTGGACCAGGATCACAGTGTACTAAATAGAACTTTGCACTGATCTTCAGTCTGTTTCTACAAATTTCTGAACAAAACTCCTTTTTAGAGTATTCAGTTTGATAGGTCTAGTTCTATAAAGACCCCTACCATATTCACATTTTTGAGAAGAAGCTTAATGCATTTTTCTGTCTCCATATTCTGGTTTGTAACTTTTTGTCTTTTAAAATTCAGTGTGATAATTAGACTTATGTTTGTTATTTCATCCATTTAATTTAATTTAAACTGAAATCAACTTAATCCAGATTGATCCAAGGTTATTGTTAATATAATTTGTTCCCTAAGCTTTGCCTAGCTCAGTATTACCTGTCATTTTGAATAGTATTTATCTTTCTAACAAAATTAAGGATAGTTTTATTCCATAGCAGCCAGAGTAAAGGTTGAAAGATCCGTTTCAATATTAAGTTTTCATAGACACTTCTGATTAACTCTGTGGTAACTCATATTATGACTGACATCATTGATATGAAGCAGGAGCCAAGCTGGAATTCTTAGGCACTTTTCCATATGCTTCTTATGAGAAGACCCTGATTACCAAACATATGAATACAAAGTCTGCCCCAAAGTGAAATAGCAACTGGCCCTAAGAGGCACTTGTGAGTAGTAGTAATTCTCCATCCAGAATTTTAGAGGATGGAAAAAAAAAAAAAAAAAAAAAAAAAAAAAAAAAAAAAAAGTGGAGCCTGAAGCTCTCTTATTTTTCTCAGTATTGCATGGCACACAGTTTAATGCCAAAATCATACTTGTCATAATATAAACTGGAGTTGGGAAATAAAATATAAAAGTAAGAACTCATAAAATGAATTTGACTCAATGAGTCCAGATAAAAAGTGGTAGACTAATAATGATGAACTGTATTTTGACAGGTCTTGTTTCCCCCTTACATTTATGAAATGGGGACCCCAAAAAAAAAAAAAAAAAAAAAACCAAAAAACCCAAAAAAAAAAACAAAAAACAAAAAACCACACCCACCAAAAAAAAAGAGCTTGATTTTTGCCCTAAATTGTTCAGTTTCAACTTCTAGTTGCTGAAAATAAATAAAAAAATATTCTCCTGTGGAAGTGAAAACCCTGAAAGACTTTTCTTAAAGAGGCTGTTGAACAATAGACTAACTGATTTTTGCAGAAAAAAAAAAAAAAAAAAAAGAAAAACAAAACAGTAACACAAGTTTCCACATGACTACTTTGATGAAGGATTTTGAATTCACTGATAAAACTGTCAAATTTCTCCCACGTTTTAAGAGACTCACCAATAAAATTTTTTTTGAACAAAAATATTCTACAGTGAACATCTGCAATCATTTGTCAGTGTCTCCATAACTCTAAAGGAGTCCCACAGAAGTAGTTTCCATGTGAACAGGACAGTGATGCCTGCTCACAGTCTATGAAATGCAATCTCACTTTTACAGTTATTATTAACAACCTGCAATAACTTATTATACAACAACAGATGTTACAATCAAATAATTTTCCTATCTACAAAACACAGTTATTAATTCTTCATAAATATAATTGTTGCTATGTGTTATTTGGTTTTATATTGTACTTCATTTTTATATTGGGTTTTATAATGGTTTGTTCTGTAACCCCCTCTTTCCCTGGAAAATGTAATATCTCAAAGTTTGTCCCTGCCCTTCCCCCAGCCCATCTCCCACATTCTTCCCAGTCCCCTTCCTTGAATGTAATCCAAATTGTTCCACTCCCAGCTTATCCCTGATTGGGTATTGGCTTGTCCCCTCACAGAGCTCCTTCCCTGGATATAAGCCGAAGCCACATGTGGTCAGGGCTCTTGGTCTGGGCTGTGGAATGGGGCTTGTGACCCAGGCCAGGTCTGGGGCAGCACCACAGAAGAAAGACTGAATAAAGCCTTTGTTTCACTCTCCGGATCAAGTGCAAGACCTCCTTCCTTTGCCGTCGACGGGGTCTCGCTCTCTCGTGCTAAGGGAAAGATTCTTGGCCACCTCCTGGGTTTTAGGACCCTGAGGAAATTCCTTCTAACTGCAGCTTGTCTCACCAGCCTGGGCTGGAGAGCTCTGTGATAGAGACAAGCCACATATAATATATGTAACCATGCTACAAAGTGTGGCTGTTCAATAATTTCTGAAGAACAATGTGATATGTAATGAGGATGCAAGGAATGTGGTACAATAGAATGAAAAAAATAATCTCTGTAGAGCACTTTTGGTTGATAATGTGGAAAATTGTTCAGGCTTTGAAAGGAGCTGTTTCAAGATCAGCAGCACAAATATCATTCAGATAGATACTGGTCTCTCTCCCTTCCCATACAGTTAAAAAGTGAAATATTTTTCTCTAAAAAAGAACACATTTTTCTCATAAATTCACAAGATGTGATAGCGTGCGCACAGATCTGGAGGACACAGCTCATGGTAAGTCAGTACGAATCCATGCAGCTAAAGCAAAGTACCAAAGTCAGTTAAATTTTTCTGTGCTAGACAGTAAGAACAAAATCTGCCCTCTAAGCAAGGTTCCCATATACATGTGCATTTTTCAGCAAGTGTAGTGCATCGTGGGGATCCATATGCCTTCAAGCATTCTAACAGATACAAATTTTTACATTTGCATTTTTACACAAATGGAAGCAACACTTAAGAATAATACACGAAGTCTGATTTTCTTACACAGTTTTGGTTTATGCAATCAATTTTATCTCTATTTAGAACAAGTTTTGTGAGATATCAGTCTTATGAGATTATACTACACTACAACCAGTTTAAAAAAAATAAAATAAAATAAATCTGTTTAGGAAACCTGCAAATGAGGGGTTTTATCCATGAAGGAATACCAGTGGATCTTTTCAAGATCAAAGTGACACAAGTACTTCTGGGAAGACTGTGCTTATAATAGATCACAAATCACCAACAGTAACAGTTTGATCTAAAATTATATGGAGAATACTCAGAGATATCACACCCTTTTCCAAAAGTGACCACTGAGAAAATTCTCCTTGGCTTGAGTAAAGCCATGGTTCTAATGGTGCTTTAGATTCCATTTGTTTCATGAGTTGCTAGATATAATAAGGAAATAGGTAGTAAATTTATGTCAAAGAAAGCATATATATATATTAATATATATACACACACATAAGGACAGACGGTCACGTCTATGCACATGTATGTAAACACCTGCTTTTGAAGGTATCAACAAATCTCCACCAGCACATAATATGTACTGATCAACTTACTTTAATAGACAAGGAGCAGAAACCAGACATATGTATTAATTGACAGAAACACAGCAAAACAGAAATTAATTTAAAAAATGAAATACGGAACTCTCATGTCATGTGAACCTGAATTTACTGCCTCATCAAACACCTGTAACATTTCCAGCTGACTGCTGCAGAAGAATAAAAGATAAAAGTTTTCTTTCTTCTTAGTACAACAATGCTACAGAGAACTTCAGATTGTTATTCACAACCCTGATTCAGTATGTGATTTTTAAACTGATGTTTCAAACTTGCATTTTCCTTTTAATTTTCTCAGAAAATATGTTGTGACCTGGAAGGAGGCCATAGAAACTTCTACTTAGGAGCCAATGAACTGACAAGGGAGGACAAATTATGTTTATGGATTCCCACAGGGCTATGAATAAAATGGTTCATCAACCACACAGATTTCTTCTACTTAGAGATTTAAAGTACGTCATTCTCAAAGGGCATACAGATACAGACAATAACCAAATCCCATGGGAATAAATGCAAATCAGAATCCCAATATATGAGGCTGGCAAGGACCATTGGAAACAGCATTTCAGTCATCTTGACAGTTATAGTACATTGAATAAATATAGCACATGGCATTATTACTGAGGCATGTGCATTATCATTCAGTAAAACAACAAAATTGCAAGGAAAGATACTAGAGGGTAGCAATAGTACTAGATATTGCAGACTGCTAAAATTATCTGAAAATTAGAAAAGGCACTTTTTTCCTTTTAGTGAATTACTACGTTTACAAAAAACCCTGCAACATTAGCTCCCAATATTACTAACCACATGAAAAGAAATGCATGATATAGATAAAAGTTTTATTTCTGTAATACTAACCTAAAACATATAATCTTATTCACAGTAATGTTAATTAAAATTCATGAGCAACATAAAACAACTTACAAATATGACTATATATTTTGATATATTTGCCTACCCTGAGGAAAAAAAACCCTACAACAATCCAATAACAAACAACCCAATATAAATCTGTCATATAAAGACCATGGTTCTACATCTTGCCTTACAGTGGTGAATAGACCAAGACTTTGGCAAGAGTTTGTTACTATGCACTCTGAAAAAGACTGGAATTCTTTCAATATGTCTATGATTGTGAATCTTGTTTAAAAACACACACAAAAACCCACTTCACACATTATATTAGCTCTTCTATTGATTGAATTATTTTAGTATGATTACATATTTCTCCTGATTTTTCATCCATATTGTGCCCCCTGAATTAATTACCAGTTTTGATCTTTAAATTGTACTGTAATTGATATCAGTGAAACAGGATAATGTCTTTATTGGTGAAGCCTCTGATTGTAATCAGGAAATGTGTATGTATGTCTGTGATAATTTTTTTTTCTGTATCTCATTTTAGCTACCTAAAGCATTCTAGAAGACCTTTGTCTTCACCTAGAGTTTCAGATTATTCCAAATGTGCCATAAATATGATTCAGTGTGATTCCCATGTACTATTTTACCACAGCTAGTCGAGTCACAGGTCACAATTAGTCAGCCTTAAAACTGGTAAATAACTGTTAGATTATTCTGCTCTACACAGCAAGATGTCTTTTCTTTTTAATTTTTTTTCCTTGAACTCCCATAGAAGGCTTTTCTTACTAAGTCTTTTTCCTCCTTATGCTATGTTAGGTAAACATGTATTCAAAAACTCACAGAAATATTTTTCCTTGCAGGATTATGCTAATAGTATTCTCCCCTTCAAAGATACACATCACACACAACAGAATGTTCTTGCAAGTTTAAAATGCTTCAGTGATAGTCTTTGGTGCAGTTATGTTCCTAAAATCACGTACAGTCTTCAGAATTTCAATAACTTGAATTCCAGAATTTTAAGCAAAAATAATATAAGTGTTTAAAGTGCTTAACTTAAAAGCTACTTCATAAAGGCCACATGCATACATGTGGTAAAAGTAGAAATTACCAGAAAAGTTGCAGGTAGTAGCAGTACTTGATTCAAATGACATAGATTTCAACATATATTGAAGCTGAGATCTACAATTAGATTAATAATATTTTCACCATTACATCACTGAACTGTCTTCATAACCCAGCACTTGCTTCCTCTGTCCTAAATATTCAGCACTTCTAGAACTGGATACTGAAGATTTTCAACTTAGCTGCAAAAGACTTTCATTAGGGAAGATCCTAAGATCAGCCAGAAACAAAGGACCTACAGTGTACTAAATTGTCCATAACATTTTGAAGCAAGGAAGAAAAAAACCAAAAGGAGTAAAGGTAATACAGTAATTTGATTCCTTCTAATATAGTTGACAGCATAGGCATGAGCAGTTTAAAAACTCTTCCAAAAACCATTCAATGAGACAAGAAACACTCGCTTCTGTTTCCTAGGCAGTTATTTTGTATGTGACTGCATGTTATTTTCATGATCTGGTGACTATTAAACTGACGGGGTAATTTAAATTTAGGGCAGCTTTGGCAGTGCTTCATCATGTTTCTAGTAGAAGCTCCCAATGCACCCAAGAAGATTCTGTGGTGAGGGACCGCACACAGAGGCTGTTCTTTCCTGGCTCCACTCTCATGCCCATCTCATTTTCAAATCTTAAAATGCAGTAGAGTAGTGGTCATCAAGTCAACCTTTTCCTGAGGTTCTTTGTTATCAGTAACATGCAGAAGTTGACTTTTAGTCAATAAAATGCTTTTGTTGACTAAGATTCAACTGCTAAAATTTGGACTGGCCACAGAACATGAAAAATACCTTTGTTAAAGATATTTTTTAAGTTTATAAATTTTTTTTAGGTTTTCACTTTATTTTAGGGAATCCTTCTCACATCTGTGAGCAATACGATGTTTGGAATGGTAAAATATAGTCCTTACATGGTTGAAAATGCAAAAGGAGCAGGAAATAAGTACTATTTTTTTTTTTTTTTTAATGGATAAACATGTGTGTATTAATGAAGAGGATGCACATTGTAAGAAAGAGACTGTGATACCTGATTGACCCTTACACATAATAGGTCAACACATAACTAAATAAGTGCATAAAATTATTATACTATGTCAAACTAACAAACTGCATCACCTAAGTTTTTCCATGATTTTTTCGTCTTTAGATATGTATGTGTATATAGCTGGACTACATATCTGAAAACTGTTTTCAAATCAAGTCCTAATTAAGTCTTACAAAACCTTGCTTGTTAAATGTTGTTAAATCACTGTTATATTTACCACTGAACTTTATTAATTTGGACATTTGTAAAATAAATTATATTATTGTTTACCTCTTATAAATGAGGTCTCTCACTTTGTTCATGGCACTGAGTCACCATTTGCATAGCTGTAATTGTATTTTTTAACTCTCATTTCTCTTTAGCTGGAAAATGTCATAAATCTACCTGGAAATAAGGTCACTTCAACACTTCTCCATCAGTTAGCAGAAAGGATGACATTATGTAGTGTAAAAAAAATATTAAGCATTCAGTGGTAAAATTGAAGTTACTTTCTTTTCTTGTTAGAAGATGAACACAAGGAGAAAAGACAGGTTAAGTTTTGCTTATAGGAAAGATTGTCTCTCAGTAAAAATTCTTTACAGACATATTTTACATCCTAATATGACTTACTTGAGTATTTATAACATAGATTAGTCTCCATCTAGGAGTCAGATACTTGCATTTCTCTTCTTTTATTTTTCATGCATTCATTTATTTGTACTCATGTCATGGAAGTACTCTGTGGCACCTTTTTGTCAGTGTTAAGTGGTTTGCCTTATCTATACAGAGCACAATGAACCTCGTTGAGGAAGGCTCTAGAGTTAAGTCTTGTCCTTGACAGCACAGGTAGAATGCTCGTCAGTAGATTCTTTAGCTGTACACAGCACAAAAGTGATTGAAAGCCTTATCTTTTTCAACAAATACATGTAATCCCATTGTCACAAATCTCTGTGCTTCCTTATGCTATATTTCCACCCAACATCTTGTCATCACCACTTGTCTGCTTGTGTTAGAATTAGACTGTGGGGCATTTTGGTAAAAATATATATATATTGAAGAGAACATGTTTATTTTATCATTCTGACTATGAAATTAATGAATTAAATTCAATTATTAATTGAATAAACTCAATCACATTTTCATTTGAAGAAATAATCCAACAAATTTTAATTTTTGTATTAATTATTAAATTAAAATAGCACTTATTCTATACATATTTAGGTACATTTTATAATATATATTAGACTATGGTTTAAAAGATTTTTTCTTTTCCTGAAACATTAGTTTTCACAATTAGTTCTTCCAAAATAAATTACCATTTTATTTAAATTGTTGAAATAAACATTTAAGACAAAGGGGTTTTTTATCATAAGCCACCACAAAATTATTGTGCACAGAAAAAAATATGTAAAAATTCAGGGATTTTGAAGCTTTCATGCCATTTCAACTGATGTATTTGATTTGGATTTTACAATTAGTAAGCAATTTACAGAAAAGTTTATTTAAGTGATGTGTAAATTTACAAAATAATTAAAAATTATTTGAAAATAAAGTTGTCTGCCATCAAGCCTTATCGGAAAAAATATTTAAAGAATTCAGTGGTTTAAAGAGACCTGTAGATGGCATAAAAACACTGAGAAGAATTAAAGATGTTGCTCTAGAAGCTAGGAGGGAATTATTTGCATATTGTTCTTGGAGATATAGGTGAAGATAAGAATGACAGCAAATCATTCAGAGGGTTTCTGTCTTTCTGACACCATGTAGAAAATAATGACACAGAGATGTAGTTCTATGCATATGGCAATGAGAAAGAATGTTCAATAGGCAATAAATTCTGTGAAAAATTCTGTGCATATTAAAAGAAATATAATTCCTATGCAAAAAAGTTAAGTTTTTCTTACCTACTTTGATAATAATTTAAACACAAAGCATAACAGAAGAAGAATTCCTGTCCTATGAGCTACAGTGAGAAAGCCACAATCCTTGCCTTACCTGATATCTATTTGGTCCTGCATGCTCTGAAACACACTAGGCATTTGCATTTCTAACACCACAGTTGTAATGAATTTGAAAGTCTTCTCCAGCCCCAACTTTATTGCCAAATTGATTACTGAGTCCATGAAAAGGGACCAGAAAGCACCAAATTCCAGGTCATTCACGGGTCAGGGTTTCTTACTGTAAGGCTGCTAAGCCTGAAGCATTGCCAACCTTATTCCAAGACAATATTCAGCAACGCATTAGTCAACATACAACAATAAAAATTTCTGATCTAATTTTCACTGGGCAATCAGGCAGAAAACTGTCATGTAGGCTCAATGTTATCTGGTTCTGTGAAACATGTCAGTCTTGTCAAAGAAGCTTTTTCGTTTTCCTGAAATCTAGTTTTAGCACAAATTTCCAAAACTTCTAGAACCCTCGGATTTTTTTATGTATTAATGTTTAAATTAATTTCAAAATTATAACAAATACAACATGCATTCATCAATACAATACAATAAATTCCCTCTCTGATAGAACACAGTACTAGGTTTTCCCAATCCTTTTTTCTTCTCTTCCATTTCACCTTCAGCAGCAGCAGGAAGGTGAAAAACAAGCTGAGTAAGACTGACAATATTAGAGAAAGTTTCAGGCTTTTTGAGGTGATCAGATGGTGATCAGGATGATGAGAATCTATATAAAATGGATTGAGCATCTCAGTCCATTGATAGTAACTCTACCATCACAAATGAATCTTTAGAACTCTCCAAGAAGAGTATGATTCATAAGGTAAGATTGACACAGGCTGTAAGTCTTTATCAGTGACTATTCTGTCTGCTTTACTTTAGATCTGTGACTCAAAAGGCTAGAAGATTTGAGATGAAAGAGGTTTGCTCAACAAATCAGTAAATTTCTTCTGCTTCAGTGCAGGATCAGGTGTATCTCAAAAGTGCTTGTGAGATATTTGTCTAACATCTCTATAATAATGTCTAAAAGAAAGGGATTCCCAGTCCCTTAGCCAATCTGTTACAGTGCTAGTTTGTCCTTGCCATTAAAAAGCTATTATTAATGTCAGGTCTAAATCTCTTCTGTTGCAGTTTAAGCCCATCATCACTTTTCCCAGAGAGCATGAGGAAGAGTTTATTCTCCTCTTTTTTCAGTAGCTTTTTGTTGTTGAAGTCTCCTACTAAGATGTATTAGGTTTGCATGGCCAGTTTTTGGTAGTGAAGGGCTACAGAGGTGGCTTTGGTGGGAAGCTGCTGGAAGCTTCCTCTATGTCCAGCAGAGCCAATGCCAACTACCTCCAAGAGAGATGTGCCCTTGGTCAAGGCTGGGCCAATCAGAAATGGTGGTAGCACCTCTGTGATAACATATTTAAGAGGGAGGGGAAAAAAAAAAAAAAAAAAAAAAAAAAAAAAAAAAAAAAAAAAAAAAAAAAAAAAAAAAAAAGTTATGCAGTTGTAATTGCTTCCAGAGAAGAGTGGGGTGGCAATATGTGAGAGGGACAACATTACACACACCAAGGCCAGTGGAGGAGAGAGAGGAGGTGCTCCAGACATTGGAGCTGAGATTCCCCTGCAGTCTGTGGTGCAGACCATGGTGAGGCAGCTGTGCCTCTGCAGCCCATGTAGGTCAATGGAGATGCAGGGATCCACCTGCACCCCATGGAAGAGACCCAAGCCAGAACAGATGGATGCCTGAGAAAAGACTGTGACCCTGTGAGAGGTCTCTGTTGGAGCAGGCTCCTGGAAGGGACCTGCTGACCTTGGGAGAGGGAAGCCCACTCTCGAGCAGGTCTTCCTGGTAGGACTTGTTACCCTGTGGGGGCTTATGCTGGAGCAGGCGGTGCCTGAAGGACCGCACCCTGTGGAAAAGTGCAGTTTGTGGAGAGCCATTGCCTCTGGGATGGACTCACATTGGAGCAGGGAAAGGACCCTTTTCCCTGAGCAGCAGCAGAAACAACTGACCACAACCCCAATTCCCTGTCTCCCTTTTCTTCTGGGTGGGATGAAGTAGAGCTGGGAAGGAGGAAGGGGTGGGGGTAAGGAGTTTTCAAGGTCTTATTTTGCTTCTCATTATTCTGCTCTGATTTCAGTAATAAAAAAATGAAGTAATATCTCTATTTAAAGTTTGTTTAGCCCATGGTGGCATTTGATCTCTCTCTGCCCAAATCTCAACCCATCAACCCTCCATTATATTTTCTTTCCCTTGTTCAGCTGTGGAGGGGAGTGGTGGACTTGATTTGGTGGATGCCTGAAATCCAGAGAGGGTCAGCCCTCTACACCTGGTCCAGCCTTTTATCTCCTTTCCTTTACCTTAACCACAAACACACTAAAAATTTCTATAACATTGGATGCTATATAGCTATTACTATTTTGTACATTTATTAGAGACAGAATTTCCTCAAGTACTAGCTTATAACAGCAATCCAAGTTGGTGTTGGCAGATGTAAAGAGCAAACAAAACTGCTGAAACCTCTAATTATTGGAGAGCGTTAGCCTACAACACTACAGCTACAAAATTATATAGAAGAACTAATTTTTTGAGGTCATATCCAGGCAGAGAGCTGTAAACATCTGTGCATCTGCTCTGCCTATGCTCAGAGGTGGCTCAAAGCTGTTCAACAGTACTGCTGTGGCTCATGATCTGGGGCTCTGACTCAGCAAAGCGTGCTGCATTTATTGCACCACTCCAGGTTACAACCAGCTTGCATCAGCTTGTCTTGGAGCAGGAATAACCGAGCTGCACGGCCATCTGCACCTGTACATAAAGATATATAGAGATGTTTTGGGGCAGTATCTATATCTTTATGAGCTGCAGCCAGTGGAATGAACCTCAGTCTTCCCTGGAACCACAAGATGCTTTTTTAAAGTAAATAGTGAAGCGTGCACAAGATATTATAATACAAATAGCCATAACCATACTCCTGGGCAGTCTATGCACAAGTACATAGTTTTAGATAGGTTTTTCTTCCATGTATATGGTACAGCTGTATATACAGTAATGTGCCCATACTGAAGGTAGGAGAGAGACAGCGGGGTCAGATACAGAACTATTTACATTCAAGGTATGCATTTCTAGATAGTGTAATAGGAATTACTCTGTAATATAAATTAATATGCAATTAGGACTATTATGATGAAAGGATAAAAAACAGCTTTTTTTTTTATTATTTTGATCCTTATCCTTTATATTGCTATATTAGTGAGCATCAGTGCAGAATAAAATAAAAGACAATTTTTTTTACCTTAAAAAAGGCTTTTGATACATTGTTATTATCAAGTTGAGAGATGTCTCAGCCCAAATTAAGGTGCAAAAAAGACCTTATGCTAAAGTCAATAGTACAGATTTTAGTTAAAAGTAAATGTGAGAGAAAAAGAGATAGAAGGAAAGAGCCACCTGCTGTGGTGGCTTGTCTTATGGCAAGTCCCTTCTGTGGCCTTAACAGTTTTTCAGGTAACTGTGATCTTTAAATCTCTCATATACTTTAAATGTACTCTTTATTACACAATTATAATGTTATGATTAATAATCTCCAATATTTAAAGAATTGATATGGCACCTTGTATGAAACTAGGACTTCTGCTAAATTCTGAGTTATACAGTAGCCTGAAATCCAGAAACATTTGGAAGATCAGTGAGGCTTACATATGTAAGCCACATACTGTGGTGGGATGACCCTCACTGGATGCCAGGTGCCCCCTGAAAATAATTCTATCCAGTTGGAATGGGGAGAGAAAACACAGCAAAATGTTTGTGAATTGGGATAAAGGACAGGTTGCTCATCAATTACTGTCAGAGACAAAATAGACTTGCTTTGGGGAAATTAATTTAATTTATTGCCAATCAAAATCAGAGCAGGCTAAGAAGCAAAACAAATCTTAAAAAACACGTTACCACCTCCTTCCTTTCTAGCTCTACCTCCTCCCACCCAGTGGTGCAGGGAGATTAGGGGTATGGGGTTATGGTGAATTCATCATGTCATTCTTGCTGCTCCTTAGGGAGAGGAGTCCATGGCCTGCTCCAGCATGGGATCCTTGCCACAGGAGACAGTTCTCCACCAACTCCTCCATCATAAATCATTCCCACAGCTCTTCATAAACTTCTCCAGCATGGGTCCCTCACCTTCCTTCAGTCCTTCAGATTCTGCATTTCCCATTGGCTGTAGACGGATCTCTGCAACCCCATGATCCTCTAAGAGAGAGCACAGCTGCCTCTGATAACAGGCTGCAGAGGAATCTGTGCTCCAGCACCTGCAGCACCTCCTGCCCTTCTTTCTCCATTGACCTTAGTGTGTTAAGAAGTTTTTTCTCTCACATATTCTCATTCCTCTCATCTGTGAGAACAATTACATATGTGCAATGTCTTTATTTCCTTCAAAAAAGTGTTATCACAGAGGCACTATCTTCTCTAACTGGCATAGACTTGGACAGTGTGAATCTGTCCTGGAGACAGCTGGCATTTTATCTGTCAGACATGCAGGAAGTTCCTGGCTGCTTCTCACAGAAGCCACCCCTGTAACCACCACTACCAAAACCTGGCCACATAAATCCAATAAGGATACAGACAAAAAGCTTGTAAAAATTTGGCAATATTCATGGGTCCCATGACCTCTTCTGTAGTGAGACACGTTGTCTCTATCTCTAAATGTGGTGCTGTTTTACCAGAAGCATCTTCAGAAATCATGCTTTAATTTTTTCTGTTTCTCATTCTTTTGACACCAGATGGCAATGCAATATACAACCATTGTATTTTAAGTGGAAGAAAACCTTCATTAATCAACTCACTAGAGCCATGTGATTAAAACGCTTACTAGCCCTCTTGCTCAATTTCAGTCTTCCAGGCAAGCAGCTGTCATAGTACGAGGGTCTTAGTCTTTTTATTACCAGTATTCACAGTACATTCAAGCATTACCATCAGTTTTGTTCACCTCTTTTAAGTTTCACAAGCCTTAATTAAAAGCATTTGCTTACTGATCAAGAAGGGGAAAATATCAGATTTGGGTATTATGGATCTAGTCTACTTGCTGTGGAATCAAAATCCACAGTCATAATGAGCAAGTACCTCACAAGTTTTAAATTATCCTTGCTTACCATCTTCCAGTTCATGTGCTGTAGAAGGGTGTGCTGGCTTGAAGGCAAAACCAGCAAGAGACTCCAAGTCAGAAAAAAACAATTTAATAGGAGAGAAAAAAAAAAGGTAAAATAAAATAAAACACATGTAATGGTACAAAAGATCACTGACAGAGTCAGAATACAACTTGAAACCGTGGTGGTAGCAGTCCAGATGAAGCGGTCTTGTTGAAGCAGTGTTCCTGCAGAAAGGTCTGGTAGCTCTTGTCCTCTGGGAATCCAGTGGGTAAGGCTGCCTGTGCTGTCTCAAATCCCAGATTATATCCAGGTGGGAATGCTTGGCTCCTCCCCCTGGGCGGAGCATCTCACAATGGACTGATATAATTTTATCAGTTTTGCAATGGGTCCTTGATTGCCTATTAAACAGAGATAGCTCCTGGGGAGAGTTATCTATGAGTCATGCAGCAGGGCATTGATGGGCCATTAACAGAAGATAGTCTGGAGGCAGGGGGCAAGGGAAACACTGCCCAGCCTAGTTTCAACATCTCATGTAGATGGTGACAGAATACATACTTTGGGCACATCTTACATTGTAACCTAGGACAAAGGGCCTGAGCTGATCATCGAGGGAAAGAAACAGAACAGGCCTCATAATCTGAGCAAAGATTTTCTGTACCACTTTCTGTTCATTTTACATCCCTAGTAGTTGCTCAAAATAATGGAGCTTTCTTCAGCATATAATTTAGGTTCTTCCCTGATTCCCTTCCACCCACTCCTCACAAAATAGTAACCAATATGTAACAAACATTATTATGTATGAAAGAAGGAGCACAAAAAGAATTTCTGAATATTAACAGCAACACTTAAATAACTTCTTTTAATGGCTCCAGAAAATTATACAAGGAGCCATTGTTGTTTAGACCAATGAGTGGATGACTGTCCCTATGCTTCATGCATAAGGTCAAAATTTCTTCAGAAAACCAATATAATAATCCTGGGAGATCAGTTTCGTATCAATATATCTAACATGAACTCTGCTAAAATACAATACAGAGGATTAACAAAATTGCAGAATTATTTAAGTTGAAAAAGACAATTAAGATCATTGTGTCCAAGAATTAACCCAGCACTGCCAAGTCCACCACTAGTCCATCTCCATAATTGTCATATATATATATGTCTTTTAAACACTTCCAGAGAGGGTGGCTCCATCACCTATATGAGCAGTCTGTTCCAATGGTTGAAATAGGATTTTCAAAGCCAATCTGTTAATGGCTTTAAGGACATCAACAGTGTTTTCCATGAGAAATAATGATTTTTAGCGTAAGAAAGGCCTTTAAGAAGAGTCAGAAAATCTATGTCGCAAAGAACTGAAAAGATGTTTAACAGCTGTCAATTTTGTGTGAGGTAAGCTGAAAAGTGCTATTTTAAGAAATACTTTAAGAAAGACCTAAATAAAGATTTGCAAAGGTCAAAGATTATTTGCCTTCTTGAGTATGGCCTAGCTTTGAATAAGTTTATAAGAATAAGTTCTCTGGGGTGTAAAAAAAACTATTGAGGAGCTAGTCAAAGCACCATCTATCTTCTAGCTATAAACAGTTGATACAAGGGTGTAAAGCCTGAATTTAGATTTTAAAATGCTGGCATGATTAATTTCTTAATAGTTGCAGACTATGATAGAAGAGAAATACAAAGTTTCTTTAAAAACCAGATGCCCATAGACAAGATTTATGACCTGTCAATTTGAGTTGTGGGTTTTTTTTTTTTTTCCTTTGTTTTGTTTTTGTTTGTTTGTTTTGTTTTTGGTGTGTTTGTTTATTTTGAGTTTTTTTGTTTTGGTTTGGTTTTTTCCTCCTTTTCCTAGTTTGCTCCAATGGAGCTTACAGATTTTCACCAAAATAAGTTATTCACATACCAGATGCTTGTAAATCCAGAGCAGGTGTGCATGTGTGTTGATTTATGTTTCTGTGAAATGTGTGGGTCACAGAGGAGAAAGAAAGATGCGACAGAAAAAAACCCCAAATCACCTCCCAATGGTCCCATATAAAAACACAAGTCCTACTCTTTTCTATGTCTTTACAGTTATGAGAAGAAAATAAAGTAAGTTTTCTTTCTCTAATACACATGAGAAATATTGTTGTGCTTCCACTGATTTTTTTGTACCCATTTCATACACTGAACTTTTCCTCCTCATGAAAATTTACCATTCTACATTGCTTTGTAAATCTGTGTACATAGCTGAAAGAAAAAGTTATTCATCTTTACTCAGGATGGGTCTTGTCTGACATCCAGTCCCTCACGATATTTTTACATCGAGATGTAAAATAATCTTAATTTTAACTTGTTTTTAACACTTCAGATTACAGAAAACAGGGCATGAATGTTTGAATTCTGGAGGAACTGGAGTTTTGTATAGTTCCTGTACTAGTACATGAAGATCTTTATAATAGCAGTTTATGAAAATAACATTTCACAAAAATTTCTAAGACAATATTACTACGAGTATTTTTCTGAATTAAAGAAGATTTTAGAAAAAAGGCAAGCCCCCCTCCCAAAAAACCCCAAAACCACAAAAAAACCCCTACATTCCTGAATAATGAAATCAGCTTATATAACAGTATATTTATTTATGTATTTTATGTGTAAGAAAACCTTTTGTATGATTTTTAAAATACCTCCCCTCTCATCCTATTTATATGTATCTGTTAGATAATATATTTAACAGTGCAAGAAGAGTTGTTATGTGTAAAATCAAATTTCATTTTAGCTAGGTTGAAATTATATTATGGAAACTGGCAGACTCTAATCTCCTGTTAGTGTGGCTGTCCATTACACAGTACAACAAAATGACACTGCTTTTGTATGGCTTGCACAGGTGTTTCCTGATCAAGGGCTATGCTTGACCTTGGTCTTGTTGAGCCCTATAATGTTCCTGCTGGCCTGTTCCTGTGGCCTGTCTAGGTCTGTCTAACTAGCAGCATTTTCCTTAAGGGGATTACAAGTCATCTTTTCATGTGGAAGAGCAGTCATCTGCAAACTAAAAGAGACTGTATTTCATCACTTCTTTCAGTCTATTAAAGAATAATGTGAAATTATTTTTGATAATTTAAAAATAATTTAAAATTCTAAAATTAGATTTAATAATTAAAATTATTAAAAGGACCAATCCCAGGACAGACTTATGTGATATTCTGCTTGATACCAGGCTTCAGTTAGAATACACCTTACCAAGTACATCCCTCCACACCTGATCATCCACCCTTTTTTTGCACCTGTCTATAGCATCTGAACTAGGATACAGGAACATAGTGACAGATAATGTAAAAAACTTTGCTGAAGTCCAAAAAAAAAAAAAAAGGCCATGATTATCTCTGACCCAGATATTTCAGCATTTGATCACAGAAGGAAATCAGTAATCAGTCAGTCAGACATGATTAACCGTTCCGTAAATTCAAGGTTTCTGGTTCCAGTCATCTCCTGTGCCCAAAAATGGAGACCATGAGGACTTGCTCCAGCATCAAAATCAGACAACCATGGGTTGATTGTTTTATTTGGGTTTTTTGTTTGTTTGTTTGTTTGTTTGTTTGTTTGTTTGTTCTTTTAAAGGTGTATATGGCATTTACCTTTCTCCAGTTGTTGGTGCTTTCTCCTGAACTTCACAACAACCTTTCAAAGATGAAAAAAAGGATGTTGGTCATCTTTTTCAGCACCTTGTATGGAGCTTATTGGATCCCAAGGATTTGTGTGGATCAAATCACTCTGCACCAGGCCTGTATTTTCATTGTTCAACCTCCCTTCTACATAAGTATGCAAGATATAAGGTGTATGCAAGGTGAGTCTTTGGGATGTGGGGGGGGTCTAGGGGAGAGGGGTTCTTTTGAGGGGAAAATAAGGATGGGTTGTTTGTTTGTTTTTTTGGGGGTTTGTTTGTTTGTTTTAAATTAAGCAGTATCTTCATAACTTTCACCCTGTTGCTCTAACAAAGGCTACTCACTTCTCACATTTGCTATACAAAGAAAATGGAGAAAGAAAAAGGGGACGTAAAATTAGGAAAAAAAAAAATCCAGGAAAAAGGAAAAGATACAATACAAAAATCTGCAGACACATAACAAAACGAGAAAGAAGTAAGAGAAGAGTGAACACATGTCAAGCTATTTTGCAAGAACATAGCGGGAGAAGATCATAGAGCTGCAGTCATCCAGCAAACTTTGATAAAAGGAGAGGTCAAAAAATGACTGAATGTAAGGCACAATCACTTCACTTGTCCTGAGTCTAACAATTCTGTCCTGTCGTGCTGTTTGAACATGGCTGACAACAACAGCAGTGCCTGTCAAATTGTTCTCTGGCTCAGAGGTTTGAATCTTTTTTCTTTTCTCAAAACATAGATAAAGAACTACAAAAGGTACATAAAATAAAATGAGCAACCACCAGGTTTCGGTACAATCAAGTGATAAAAAGACAAACTTCCTGGAAAAAATTTGCACTAGCATTAAGAAAAAAATTGCAGGAAAAAGAAATATAGACTAAAAATAATAAAAATTATCACTCTTACCACAACCAGGTATCTCCACTTCAAGATCAACAGAAGAGCTAAGCAGAGCTTTTCAGCATTTGACACCAGGGCACATGTACATATAAATGTATAAAATTACCTTGCTTTACACCAACTGTAGATTCTTAAGGTGAAAAGGCACTTTCCAATGGCTTTGTCACAATACCATCTGCAGAAGCAGATGTAGAGTTGGTGCTGTTCCATATACCCTTTCTTATATTCATTCTTCTCACAGAGAAGATGGTCTATGTCTGTCAGATCCTGTATGGTAGAACAATTCTGACAATGAGTGATCAGTTTGGGAAAAAGGAATATAGGTATTCTGATGAACTGGGAATGTGAATCTATGTCCACATAAACCAGAATGTACTGATATTTTAAAGTTAAAAAATTGATATTTTATCTAGGAAAATATGGTTCATAATGTGCCATGAAAAAAATAAAAGGGAAATTACCTAAATCCTTGGCACAATAACTTTTGCATATAACTTTCCAAATGGAGTAAAATGAGTAGTCAATGCATGAGAAAAGAAAGGAGACAAGACTGCTTTAAAAAAAAAAAAAAAATCTAAATAGTAATATCTAAATGGTACATCACCCTTCTTATTCTGGAGTAAAAAGTGGGTGTAAGCTTAGTAAGTAAATCCTTAATTTTGGAACAGAAATTTTCATCAGGATCACTTGCTTCTAGCTTGTAATAACTTGCCTTCTATTACTTTCTCCATATGATCCTCCCATCATACACTTACTCAAGAGAAACCATTTCTCTTTGTGTTTATAATGACCTGCTTTATTAGAAAAGTTGATTCAAACATAAAACTCCAATACTTATAGTTGATATTAACAAATCAGCAGATAAAGAAAATATTGACATTACACTGAGGATATAAAATCCAGTAAGTGTAACCAAAACAAGGTGATTTATTTAAAACTTTTTTTTAATATATTTTACAATAATGTGTAAGGAAAGAAAAGAAACACAAAGTCTTTTAAATATGAGCTTAAAAACAGGAGGAAATTTCTTAGCTAGTACTCTTTAGTAAAAGGCTTTTTTGCATGGAATAGAAGTGTCAAATGTAAAGACTTAGTGAAATCTTTATCTGCTTGCTTTAAACCAAGTTTAGACTAGTACAATGCAATGCTGTAAGAGCAACAATTTTGATGTCAAGCAAAGTAGTTAGAGTTTTTCTTTGAAATTTCATCCATAGCAAGAGAAGAAAAACGCTTTAAGAGCTAAGAGTATTAGGAGTCTGAGAACAGTTATATCTTGATTGTCACTTTCCATCCTATCTGTCATTTTATTTAAACCCTTTGTCCTTCACAAGATGTGACTTTGTAATTTCTTTTATAATTCGTCCAAGAGATTGTCCTAAATATGTAAAATGTAAAATAGGAGAAGATGTAAAATAGGAGAAGAATCATTAATATCTTGTGAACTACAATGGTTCATACTCATTGAAGAGTGTCTAACAGCACTCATTTTGTGAGAAGTCCAGATACAGATGAAATTATTCAACTATATTTCAAATTTATTCAGATGGAAGCATCGGGCTGTTACATTTTTACACTCATATGCTTGAGTATTTCTAATGAAACCAATGCTATTACTCCGCTCATCTCAGCAGTGCTGAGACCTTCTATGGTACAGAATACTGTATGTTTAGCTGGCTGCAACATAAGGCTTCTCTTTGCCTTAGTAGGGTACCTCCTGTAAAAAGGACTGAAATTTGATCAGGTAGTTTCTATCTCTCATAGAAAACACCTGTTATTCTGAATTCCATAGGAAGGCTGCTGGGTGCATCTACAACAGAGCATATATAATTTTGAAAGAATCAAAATATTTCCATTCTCATAGTGAACTCTGTTTACAACCAAGTGTTCACAAGTAAACTAGACTGATCAGAAATTCACCATTAAAAACAACTGCCAGCAAAACCTGTTTGGTTTTAATTTCCTTCACTTCACAGTATCTTTCTTACATTTAAATTCAGAAACATTGCACTTAATTTTGATATTCAAGAAAAACAAATCTTTAACTTTGAAACTAAACCCACATCCAACTAGAAGATGAAATTAGAACAAGTAGTTTTAAATTATCAAAAGTAAACAATTTAATTATCCCCTGAAATACTGTTCATTTGTTGAATATTGAATAAATTTTGTTTATGTTCAGATAAGATTTGGAAAAAAGTTTTGAAAAAGAACTCTCAGAAATATCAAAAGTGCTCATGGGACAGAAAACTTGTTACCTGTGCAATTCAATCACACAAATATTGCTCTTATTTCACTAAATAAATAGTAGAAAAATAAATTGGCAGATCAAATATTTTCCTGATGTAAAATGACAGACTCATTCTGAAAGCGTAGTGTTGTATTTGAAATCCACTTATTAGATATTCCTTTTAAACACACTATTCTACATGGATTATTCTATGATTTTAATAAAATATTTACAATCTTCTGCTTTAAATATATATTTACTGTTATCATCAAACTTGGCACAAATTAGACATCCTTTGATGAGAGGTAAAATCACAGGGACCAAGACTGATGAAGTGCTGTGTTATGAACTCTAGCTATTTTTTTTCATTAATGTTTTATTCAATAATGGAGTGAAGTTTGTAATCACATAGCTCCATAATACAGTACCGCCATTTACAGTAATAGTCTACAAGCTTTGCACAAAATTTATAATGCCTCAGGACTAAGGTTTGTCAATTTGCTCTGCCTAAATTATTCTAGACCTATCTGCAGCTTGATTTTACTTGATTTAGCTGTGGCAGCAATTTCTCTTGTTGACCAGATGTCTATAGCTAATTTGTTTTGCTTTTATTTATCTTTGTGTGGTTTGATGACACCTCTGTAGAGGCAGCAGGAACCAGCATTTGCTCTCTGTAGAAGAAATTTACATATTTAACAATGAAGTGTAGCTAAATAGTTGGCATAATAGCTGCTCTCCACTCAGAAGCTGAAATACAGGATGTGGTACAGATGTATACGTGAATGGGAAAAGATGAGGCATGGGTTTGCAACAGGGATACCCTGTCTGTAGACAACTTGCCAGTGGTCAGTTTAAAAAATGCAGGGCTGGAATGGGGCAAAGCTGGTTGTTTGGGTATCAGGACAAAGAAGTAGGATCAAACATACATAAAAGCCTGTCATGGGTTAACACAGCCTGTTTTTTAGCTAAAGAAGAAACAGTTCTCTGTAACCCTGTAAGGACCTGTTAATTTCCTGTGAAAAAGACAGGGAGCTATCAGAGGCCAATTTTTAGATACTGACATATTGTTTAACCACTGAGGAAGCTGGATGTGACTTTGTGAATACACATATAAAGCTGA
This sequence comes from Hirundo rustica, assembly GCF_015227805.2. Taxonomy (NCBI): domain Eukaryota; kingdom Metazoa; phylum Chordata; class Aves; order Passeriformes; family Hirundinidae; genus Hirundo; species Hirundo rustica. Next base: position 78,453,350 of record NC_053450.1, on the reverse strand, counting down.
GACTGTGTCCGAGCCGGCCTTTTCCTTCTGGACAGGAGGAGCAGGTAACAACCAGCCCCTGTGACCGCTCCACGGAGCAGCCCAGGCTGGCCAGGCCCCGCTGCTCCTCCCTGTTGGAGGGAAGCCAGACATAGCCTGGCCGTACCCCTGGGCCCAGTTGTGGGAAAATCTGCTGATGGGAGGAACTTCACGGTTTACAGAATTTCCCCCAGGCAGCTGCAGATTCGTGACATGGGAGCCACCAGAGGACTGTTTTCTTGTGGCAATGATACCATGGGAGTTCTAAGAGAGACTCCTCTCCCTAAGAATTGATGAAAGACTATTTTGAGTGCTGAGACTGAAAATCACAGGTTTTGTCTATTTATATTGTCAGTGGGAAAGTGAACAATTTGTGGGGAGGGAAAAGTGTTTTGAAAGTTTCATTTTGATTCTTATTCTTTTACTGTGTGTGTTAATAAATCTATCTTTGTACATTTAAGTTTGAGCCTGCTTTGCTTTTCTCCTAATCCTATCTCACAGTAGGAGAAGAGTTAGTGAACATTTAAACTACTACACAAATGGTGCATTGGCCGGGAGAGGTCAAAATTGGCAAATGTGAAACCATTACAATGCCATAGATCAAATGCATCAAATTTGGATTTAGCATGGACTTGTGAAACAATGAAATATAAAAGCAGGTTAGAAAATGTGAAAATAACCTCAAGTGGACATCAAGGGTGGTAAAAGACACTGCAGCCATCAACATCATATTTGTCTCCACAGAAGTCTACAGATACTGAAGACTTAGATAAAATTTTCTAAATGTGTGGACCCAAGATGCAGTGTTACCATGAGGTAATGAAACAGAGACTTCTATTATCAGAGTAAATCTCCCATGTAGATTGTCCAAAATTCTAAAATGAATCTGCCCTCAAGTATTAAAAATTCTGCAAAGCTGTGGTGATCACTACAAAGCTCTGTCATGTTCCAAGACCATTTTATCTGCTATCTTCAAACCAGAGAAACGTTTTACCTCTGAGAATAGAAGAAGACCATCCAAAGCCCATCTGAGGAAAGAACTGTCTTTATTCATAATTTTATCTTTGAGAAGTAGATAAGAAGTGAAATAGACAACATGGTAGTGACATCAGACATGAAGGACTCTAAGGGATATTCCAGGATCCTGCAGTCACAGGACTGCAATAAAGCCATGTCTGAAATAAGCCACTTCTGTTGGTGGTGAGACAAACTAAACCAAGATTAGTTCTTAAAAGCTTCAAATCTATGTTGAAATTGCATTAAGTTTTGGCACCTATGCCGGAAAAAATAAGCAGGTTACTTGCTCCTCGGATTAGTAATTTAAATTTAGGAGTGCAGATGACAGATACCTACTTAGTTAGTACAGAGAGATGGACAATTCTTTATGAGTTTAGCCCAGATTTAGATATGGCATGAACTTAATTTGTTTCATTTTGTTAGGATTCCTGATTCTAAATACTTTTCAGACAAGATTATTCATGTCTTTAACAGCCAGCTAATCCATAGGACAGGATCCCAAGTTTCTAATTAGACTGGACTTCAAAAACCTAAGGCATAAAGACAAAAGATTTTAATTCAGCAAAAATCCAAGAAATGGCTTACAGAAAGTTTGCTATCTTTCTGGGGGTGGGGGAGAGGAAGAATAAATTGGTTAGTTATTATGGAATATTAGGTATTATTTAAACCAAAAAATTATTATTCTTTTTTATGTTGCTGTGTATTTTCTATATTTAAATAACACTGATGAAAAAGGGAACTGGTAACTTGGCAATTTGTGAAATATTTGCATTTGTAGTATGCCTTCATTATGAAAGGATGAGGTATATGTGACAACTTCTTCCAAAGATTAACTTTCCCAAAGAAAGTGAGTGTGGCGAAAAACAAAGCAAGATGTTAAGATGATGTATCAGACTGGGTCTTTTCTCATAATAACTCCAAATTTTGTGAAAATAATTCCCTAAGTTTCCTATATTTTTCTTCATTTTCATAGACATTATAAACTGATTGTTTGGTTTGTTTTCATAACCAAGTTAAGCAAATGGTTTTTGATCCCCTTAAAATCTATGCCACAGTAGCATTATTAATAATAAGCATTAAAGTGGGCATCTTTTCAGTAAATCTTTAATACAGAAAAAACCCTTCCAATTAGTCAAAGTATATTTAAAATTGTAGTGGGCACCTTTGTTCATTTCTGAATAGCAGTTGGCTCTCTGTGCACTGCAGGTGCCATCTCAGCTCGGAGCTGCCTCTCACATGCTGTCAGGAACGTGCTCATGAGCCAAACAAAGTTAGTTGCCAACTTGGCACTCAGAAAACAAGTGTGATTCTCTGTTCTCTGTGTTTCTCACAGTGACAGTTGTGCACTGTTGTAGTCACAGGGGTCTGGCATGAGAGGAAAACAACATTTTGGCTGCTGGAGGCCAAAATGCTTTGTGCAAACTAACACTGACACCAGTTGTCACATGAAAAGACTTTTTTCCTCAATCCAGGTAGAAGCTATGGAAATTCATTTTTTTTGTCAGTCAGCCTTGTACTAAGCCATGAAACTCAGGTCCTTATACAATTCAAATACTGTAATTTTCTTTCTGAGTTTTGCCAAGCACTTCTTGAATCAGTATTAAGAGCTGATAACAGTAATAATAATAATAATAATAATAATAATAGCAAATAAATAATAAATTAGAAGAATGAAAGGCGAAATGCTATGCACATCTAACTGGCACGTCAATGAGCTAGTAATGGCTCAGTTAGTGAGATATACACCACTTAAGGGGTAATGCTGAACACCGGTACAGACCAATTTCACAGAGTCCCTGCAAGGATATTCACCCTTTGCATTCACCCTGTTGTATGTAACTCAGTGAAATTTTGTAGTGGTATGAACAGGAATAAAATGGGATCAAATCCAGGAATTTTTGCACATTCTCAAGGCAGGAAAAGCTTGTGGGCTTTTTTTTGTTTTGAAGATCCAAGAATGAGACCACTAAAAATCCTCAGACTTGAAGACCAGCCTAGTACTTTACTCTAAAAAAAGATATTTACGGAACACTCATTTTTATATTCACAACCACTATCCCCCTTAAACATCTGACTCTGAGGACATCGGGGTGTGTGCATTTAAATGTTAACATTATTTCATACTTCAGCTCTAAGGACTCAATCTCTTCACCTCAATCCCTGTTCCAGATTTCCTGTGAAGGGAATTTAAGATGTCACAGATTAATAATTTTCCACACAGTAGCTCTCTGCTATGCCAAAAGGAGTTAAAAATGCATCACAACAAAGGTTGTGATGCCTGTGATGGTAAGAGACTTGAAACTACTTGCCTTTATAGAGAATAATTAATGATTTGATGGATTGAGGGAGTTAGAGACATAAGTGATCTTATGACCAGACTAGTATTGTGATGGGACATTCACCAGGGAGCTGGGTTGTAGTCTTTGCTCCAATAAATTTTCAGTTAATTTATGTTAAATAATCCTTAGCCCTTTGTGTTAACCCTATATAAAATAGTTAATCAAGCAAGATGTGAGCACTCATGAGTGCTGTCATCACTAGGCTTCAAAGTTGTGATCCTTTTTAAAACTTTTATCTATGCCAATGACCTTATATAATTTTAAATATGCTCTATCTGGACAACGGAATGCCAACAACTTCTGAAGAGGCAAAGTTTTGGTCTTCTTTTGTATTATCTTCCTGCTGACAAACAGGACTCTTATTAATGACGAAAGCTACCTTTTATTTGGGAAGCATATAATGCTTATGTATGAAAAGGCTTCAGCAGTGCTATGGTGCTCAACAAATGTTCTACAGTATTCTGGCAGACTAAAACTCCTATTAGACACTCAACTGCCTAGTACAGTCTGCCATAATTAATTTAATTACTCCAAAAGTTTGTCATATTACTAAGAATTAGCTTAGGCAAGATGAAAGGATTAAACTAGATGTATTTGCAAAACTTATGATACTGCAATAACAGTTAAAAATATATGGTGAAGATGTAAATTTAAAATTTAAGCTATGTAGACTGTCTCTAAGTTTGTGAGGCTATACTACTAGCTCGAGAAGTCATATGAAGGTGTAATGTCCTGAACAGTTCTAAATATTTCTTATTCTCATAGTGAAAGAAGATACTTAATGGAGTGTCCCTGATAAGCCTCTAACTTATTCCCCAAAACAATGACATACCATAACTTGTAGTTCCTCACCACGAGACTAGACAACCGCCGATGGCAAAAGTAAAAGAGTCTGCTCTCTGGCTTCGAGTGGGATTTTACAGCTTTTATTCTCAAGTCCTGCCCTGCTTGGTTGGAGCCCGTCCCAAGGACTCGCTGGTGCCAGAGAGAGCTCCCCCCTCCCACGTCGGAGCATTTTCCCCCAGGGGGCAGGGCCCAGAGGCACCACCCAATAAGGGAGAAGTGGGAGGGAACGGGGCTGGGTTACATCTCAGTGTGGGGGATAGGCACTGGGGGGCAAGGACAGATACATAGAAAAAACATTACAAATCTGATGAACTATGAACCCAATTAATGCATTACAACAATAACTCATTTTTTTCTTCACAAGAGATAAGGAAAAACAGACCTGTGATGGGGCAGTGACGCAACACATGGTAGTGAAGGGCATTCTGTTATTTCCCCTCCCCTCCCCTCCCTTCGCCTCCCCTCCCCTCTCTTCCTCAGGAACTCTTAAGATTTAATTTTGTTGTCTTAATCAGACTCATCCCAGTGCCTGACCTGAGGCTGTTTTCCTCCACATACAATCTTCATAGAACATGGTTGTATTACTTTGCAAATTAGTTGTCATGAGGAATATTGATTTACAAGCTTCTTTCAGTATTTTGCATGTTTAGCTTCTAGGAAGCTTTATATGAATACTTAAAATAAACCATCATGTGACAAATACTGACTGCTTTGCTAGATCTGGGAAAATCTCTCTGGGCCAGGAGGTGTTTCCAACAGAGAGAAGAAAAGATATTCTCACCTATTCTTTGAGGGTAAATTATCAGTAGGAATAACAACAAAATGGATTTATTCCATGCTTACTCAGGGAGGGATAGAAGGTACTTACACATTCTTCATAATCAAATGCCAAAACATTCAAAACTATTTAATAAAAACAATCCAAGTCAGAGAATTACTAGTGAATATATATTTCCTTTAGAAAACAAACCAACAACAAAACTTCAAGTGCAAGTTCCAGGAGAAGATGTGTAGGCTCTGATTCCCCAGAAGGCAGCAGCCTTCCCTTAAGGCTATGAGAAAGCACTATGTGGCATGAAAAAATAGGATTTAACACATACTAGTTTCCACAAGATTTATCATTGACTGTGACTCCCAATCAGAGCTCTTGCACTCATATATCCCACTCCAAGATATTACACACAGTGTGCAGTACTTTCTCACAACTATGGTATAAGCAATCTACAACTTAGAAGCCACTGTAAAAGTTTGTAATGTCTTTTATGATTTTATCCCCACGTGTTTGGTGCCATGAGACTGCAAAACCAGAGATTGTGAGCTGTTCTTCAGATTTTTGAGATATAGCTTTCAGGAGCCCATTCTTCTTTGATTAATTAAAGGAAAAAAGAAAAAAGAAATGAGAAAGAGAAAGAAAGAGAGAAAGAGGGAAAAAGAAAAAGCAAGCAAATATTAAAGAAACTCAGTTCAACTAGCAGACGAACAACTTTACTCTATCCCAAGACACCGCACAACGTCTTTCATGATTACTTCAGCTCTCAATGCTATCAAGAGTTTATTTTCGTGCCAAAGCAAGAAAAACTCAGCCCACTCAAGAGTGACTGCACAGAAGGACAGAGATCTGTTATATCCAAAATCTGATTATCTTTTACACATTCAAGTCTCCAGATTTACAGTGATTTGGACAAAATGGTGACTGATTCTGACAGCAGCTCATTCACCCAAATTGTATTCAGTGATATGAATCAGTGACTCTCAACCCTGCTAAGCTGGAGAGCTCTAATCAGTAAATTGCCAAAATCTGGAGCTGATTTAGGTCATGAAAATTCTTCCTTTTCATGTGCACTTCTGCAAGAATCTGAGTGAATCTGAATGAGTTTAGAGGTATTATTTGTATAATGTTGGTATGCTTAGGTTACAAATTTATACTGCAAACCTGCAAGTGTGTCATTGTGGTTTTGTAATTTTCTTTAACATCAGCAGGATAAAGTGGTTGCTGCTCAGTAACACAGAAAAAAGATTTTGTGAGTTCACTACTTCCTGCAGGCAACAGCCAGTATGAGCAAAGCATTGCAGGGAATACAGAGGAAGTTGGTTCTCTAGGGATTTAATCTCTGGTGATTAGGAAAAAGTATTTTTATTTCACATCTGAAACTCAAAATTTCATATTCATGCTTCATACTATTACATGTATCATCTGATCGTGAATTCCAAGACTGATTTTTTGCTGCTTGTGTAGGTGCTAGAGTTAAAAAAATCTCAGTGAATATGAGTAAAAAGCTGGTCATGAGGTCTGTTGGGGGTTAGGTTTGTTCCTTTTTGTCTTAAAGGTTTTTTCCCCATAAGTTGCTAAGAGACTAAGTACTGGTGCTTAGATGGTGCTTGACCAACACAAAGGAGGAGGAAGATCACGCGAATTTGGGGGCAGGAAAAGGACAGGGTTGGGTGAGCTGGGGGGCTCTTCTTGCTCTGGGCATCGGAGAGGACGGTCAGGCTGCTGCTTGCTGTGGAAGGAGTCCACTGTCAACAGAAAGTCTGATCCTAGGAGATCTACCATCATCTGCTCATATGCCCAGGAATTCTGATCTCCTTTGCCCGCCCTGATGGAGCTGGCCAGCCCTGCCCGGTCATCACGGCTTCTTCAGCACTGCTCTTTTTTTGCTACGCGGTAGCCCCGCACCCGCTGCCTGCCGGGGACATCCTGCCATTCCAGCCACCAGCCCGGGAGTTTCCACCACTCCGGCTTGGTGCTCTTGGGGTCCCAAGAGATCAGACTGCCCCAGGCTTTGTGAAACAAAGCCCCTCGAGGTTCCTGGTTCTGTTTATTATTATGACCTATTAAAGAAATATGGATATTGATCTAGTATCGATATCCAACTGGGATGGACAAAAACTCTCTAACAGTTTAAAGTTAGAAAGTGTATGTTTATTACGGCCGGGCAGTACGCCGGATAGCTCCCTAATACATGCTGCGAAATTCACAGGTAATTACAAAGCCTTTTATTTACAAAAGTGTTGAATACCCAAAATACAAATACATATTCATACCCCTGTCACCTCCCATTCCTCGCTTTGTATGTGAATTGGCAAAAAGGCTATTCAGCATACGTACTTTGTTTCTTAAAATGAGTCAGGGGTCTATTCTGGGGAGGGATCACCAGAAATGAGGAAGTAAGATGAGTCTTCCTTGTCCTGACCTTTCTACCTTTTCAATGCATTCGTGTCAAATGAATCCTTGGCAGAACTTATTGTTTCCTGTGTTCAGTGGGTCCTTTGAGCAGGAAGTCTGCAGCTATCTTATGTCCTATTTACCACATTTTGGTTTTTGTTACAAGCACAGCTACATAAACATAAAGCTGACAAGCAATGAGTTACTAAATCCAGGATATCTTATCTAAGATCCGGCTTCTGTTAACTGTGAACAAAGCTTGCCTATCTACTTCAGCTATTTCAGCAACTTATTTTCTTAACTTTCCTAAAATCCCTAATTCTTCAAATTTAACGTCTCAATTAATGCTGCAGTTGTTGTTGTTTGTTTGCCTTGTTATATTTACTAGTAAAGAACTGTTATTCCTTTCCCCATGCCTCTGCCTGAAAAGCCTCTTTTATTTTCTAAATTATAATAACTTGGAGGAAGGGGATTGGAATTCCCCATTCCTAGAGAGGCCCTGCCTCTCCCTAGCAGATACCTGCCTTCCAAAGCAAGACAAGGTCCCATACAGGTCAAAAGTTTCAACTCTCCCTTTTTCTTGCAGTATGGCAAAAGAGAGTGAAAATTTTAAATATACATTTCATTAGAACATGAAGTCACATATACTACATCTTTCCAAAGGAAATATATCAATGCTCAGGAGGGAAAATAAAAAATAGAAGACTTGAAAACAAGTTCTCCAGTGATTTTTTAGTAGACATTTTTGTCAGTCCCTCTTTACAAGTTCTTTGTTTTGTGTCATTCCACACTGACTTCTTTAAAGCAGGGAACGCTGGTTTTTTTCTCACACCTCAGGCTAGGCTTGGGATCAGCTTTGTACAGCAATCAAGCAACACTGTGAAGGAAACAAACCATTGTGCTGTACCATTTTGTACATTATGAAATGTGAACGCCTACCTTAAAAATTATGTCCTTCCTTGTCATTTCTGAAAGCAACGTTATCATATCCTGGGCTACACCCAAAGCAGCATGGCCAGCAGGGCAAGTAGGCCCCTCAACTCTGCTGTGGTGAGACCCCACCTGTGGTGCTGCATCCACCTGTGGTGCTGCATCCAGCCCTGGGGTCCCTGCACAGGAAGGACATGGTCCTGTTAGGGTGAGTCTAGAGGAGTGACACCAACTTGATTAGAGTGATGGGGCACCTCTCATAAGAGGACAGGCTAAGAATATTGAGATTGTCCAGCCAGGAGAAGAAAAGGTTTTGGGGTGACCTAATTATGGCCTTCCAGTACATGGAGGGATTCTACAAAAAAGATGGAGAGAGACTATTTACAAGACCATGTAATGACAGAACAGGTGTGATTGGTTTCAAAATGAGAGAGTAGGTTTAGATTAGATGTTGAGAAAATAATCTTTAGAGTGAGGGTGTTGATGCACTGGAACACATTGGCCAGAGAAGCTGTGAATGCCTTCTGCCTGAAAGTGTTGAAGGCAAGCTTGGATAGATCTCTGAACAACCTGGTCTAGTAGAAGGTGTCCTGGCCCAAGGGGAGTGGGGTTAGCACTAGATAATTTAAGGTCCCTTCCAATCTGAAGTGTTCTATGATTATCCGTGACATGAAAAAGCCATTTACGTAAAAATTCCACAAGAAAGGACATAGCTTAAAGTGTTCTAATAGCTGAGGTATGGTTACAATAAACCTTTTTATTGCTAATGTTGGTTCTGTAGGACTAAAATTATTATTGCACTGCAGTGGGTTCTAAAATTATGAAATTACTTCATTTTTTTATCATGAAACAATATAAAAAAATAGGTGGTTAAATCTCTTGACATTTTAACTTAAAAGTTAATAGTTCCATTCTGTTCCTGTGAGTCATCTGAAATCCCTCTTATGCTTTTAAATATGAGGAGAGGTTCATGTGATTCTCAGAGCGGAGGTTTTAAATGCAAAATACAAGAAAGTATGTGTAGAAAACAAATTCCATCCCTTTATCCACAATTTGTTCTTTTTGTTTCAGCATTATGTGTGGGAAGGGACAAATTCAGGCTTTCCAGTGATAGGAAGTGGGATGCTGTGCCAAACCTTGAGGGAACGAACACTAATAGGATTCCTCATTCTGCTCCAGCAAGTGTCAGCTACCACAAACCTGCCTGAAATATTTCTATACCAAGGCAGTCATGAGGAGCAAATGAGGAGCTTCAAACTTTGGCCCTGTCTCAGATATTTGAGATCACTGGCATAAGCAAAACCTGGTCCTGTGGCTTAAGCATGCTGTTTGACACTTAAAGGGTCTTTGGGGGGCATAGGCGGGGCAGAAAAGACAGGGAAGTGGTGACGTTGAATGTAGCAGAAGGGCTGGACTGTATGGAGCCCAGGGTGCACAATGGGACGATTGAGAGCCGCTGGTTAGGGATTAAGGAACAAGCAAATAGCGTGGATGTCACTGTGGGAGTCTGCTTAGAGAGGATGGTGACACTGATTAATTATTCTTTGACGAACTCAGAGGCACCTCTAAATGAGGCGTTCCTTGTCCTTAAGGAATACTTCAGCTTGCCAGCAATTAACTGGGAACATCACAAAACTGACACAAACAGTTCCAGAAGATTCTTAAAACACTTGGATGATAGCTTCATGGTACAGGTACTACGGGAGCCAACTTGGAAAGATGCATTCCTTGATTTGTTGCTTGTTAACAGAGGGTCTCATGAGGGAAGTGGTGGTTTGTGGCCATCTTGGCCACAGGGACCACAAAGCAATTGAGTTTAAATATCTGCTGACGAGAGGAAAAGTGCCACCAAAACTCCAACACCGGACAAGAGGAGAATAGATTTCAGACTGCTCAGGGATATAGTGAGTCAAATTCCTGGCAAAATGTTTTTAGACTGGTAGGGCCCCTCAGTTCTGGTTATAATTTAAGCACCACCTCCTAAGGGCACAGGGGCAGGCAATTCTAAAATGTCAGAAGTTAAGCAAAAAATGCAGAAGGCTGTCTTGGCTGAGCAGGGATCTTTTGAATATAAGGAAAAAGTGGAGGTGTATACTCAGTAGAAGCAAGGTCAGGTGATGTGGAAGGAACTGATGCTTGCTACTACTATAGGGATAAAATTCATGAGGTCAAAGCTCAGTTGTAGCTGCAGCTGGCCAGAACTATGAGGGACAATAAAAACAGGGGTTTTTTTTAATGTACATTAATGGCAATATGCAGTGTAGAAATAACATTTGCCTTTTAGAGGATGGGGAAGGTCTCTTCACAAATGTGGACATAGACAAAAGAGTTGTTAAATTCTTTATTTGCCTGTGTTTTCAACACCAATGATGGACCAAGGTGGTGCCAGTCCCTGAGCTGGAGGACCATGGCTGTGAAAATGATAAACTCCCAGTTGACCGAAACATTGTGAGGGATCTGCTTTTCCAGCTGGATCCCTGTAAGTGTCTCAAGCCTGAATGGGTTTCTCCAAGACTACGTAAGAGTTATCTGATGTCATCATAAAGCCTCTCTCAATGATTTTTGAATGGTCTTGGAAATCTGGCGAGGCCTATGTTGACTAGAAGTTCTTTCATCAGATCTAGCAATAGTTATTGGAGTTACTAGTGCTTTCTACAGTCTGATTGGTGTTTCTCATGGCAAGTACAGAAAAGCAGTAATAAAATAATTCCTATTGATATTGCTTTCAATATAGGCTTTTGAGTTCTTTCACTCTTTCATGCATAACTTCTGTTTATTTACCCTTAAAAAAAAAAAAAAAATAAGGTCAGAATGTACTGTTTTAAAGAACCTTGACCTAACCTCTAAAAAGACATGCCAAACATAGGGCTCCTGCCCTGGCCCTGTCCCATGAATTTATTTTAAGTTTTGTATTTAAAAAGAAAGCAAGTATTTTTTACAATCATTTTTAATATCAGTATTTGAGAGAAAATCTTTTCCATGTAAAAGATATCGACATGTCAAAGACAGATCAATTTAAAACAGTGCTATAGAACCAGGCCAATAAACAGTGCCTGTCTGCCTCAAGAATATGAAGATGGAACTTCTCCAAAACACAGGATTAGGTCTTCTTGCTGAGCTTAAGTACAGAACATTTATTGAGCAGCATAAATGATTTAATAATACTTGACAAGAACCAAAGAAAAGCTAAAGGAGCATGAGCTAGCAGAAGTTATTGTAGGTAATGACTATGGATTTAAATTATTTAGAAAATACATCCATTTAAGAAAAAATTAAACAGCTGTCCTTTTTGGTTAGCAATTTTCAAATAAATGTTTTAAAAAAGCTTATAATAACCAATAGCGTATTTGCCAGTTTGGTGTAAATTTCGCTACTACTGTGTAATGGTTTCACGTTCACTTGTCTCTGCCAAATTTAGTGCAGTGGTTCAAGTGCTTACTCTGTTCTCTCTGTTAGATAGCATCAGGAGAAAAGCAAAGCAGGACCAAATTTAAAGGCATAAAGATTTAATAACACGCACTAAAAGAAGAAAATGAGACTCAAAATGAAACTTTCGAAACACTCCTCCTCCCCCACCAGCTTCCTCTCTTTCTCACAGACAATGTATAAAGACAAAACTGAGAACTGAGATCAGTACCACTTAAAAAACAGTCCCCCATCAGTACTTTTAGAGAGAAAAATCTATCCTGATTTGTTGTGGTAACTTTCCACAAGAAAGAACAGTCTGTTTGTGGCTTTTATCTTTCACAAAAGCAGCTGCCTGGGGGAAATATCTGCAGTTGTGGATCTCCCAGATCACGTAGCCTTTCCTGTGACTACATATGGGCCATGGACTCATGAATACTGGGGTGTCATTTTAAAATGAATAGTTCAAAGGTTTTCTTCATCTCATGGAGCAGAGATCTCTTTTCACTTCTTCACTGGTGCAGACAGCTTCTTGTCTCATCTCTCTGTGTTCAAGCATCTCATGGGATCACAGGATCACAGCTACTAGTTCAATATTCACTCAGTCCATCACAAATACCTTTGCTCAAATCCACAAATCTGAACAATCATTTTCCCCAATACATATTGTCCACAGTTTAAAGGGATATTCTAGCATAATACAGTATGTTACCATGGCTCATAGGAGATTTTCAGCTGAAGACCAAGGCATCTTGTCATCTCATCCACCTAAAGGGTCACTCTTCCTTCACTGACTCTAATGTATTCATATTGTCCTTTCACATTTGCCCAGTTTGGCCTTTTCTCTCACTCAGAGAAGGGTTAGGGCTTTGCAAGTTTCATTTTGTGCACGGAAAAGGTTAATGTCATGCCTAGGGCCTTTGGTGGCCACTTTAAAGTTAGCTAGATGTTAAGCTACAGCCTTTCCTTCCCCTGCTGGCAGCTGATGGGGCCCAGGGGCACGCCCTGGCCAGGGCCAGCTCCCCCAACAGGGAGGAGCCGTGGGCCTGGCTGGGCTGAGCTGTTCCATGGAGCAGCCCCAGGAGCGCCAGTTGTTACCTTCTCCTCCAGCCAGAAGGGAAAGGTCTGGCTCAGACACAGTCAGGGTTTTATAGATGTATTCACAAAGTCACATCCAGCTTCCTCAGTGGTTAAACATTCAGTATCTAAAAATTAGCCTCTGATAGGTCCCTGTCTTTTCCACAGGAAATTAGCAGGTCCTTACAGGGTTACAGGGAACTGTTTTCTCCTTTAACTAAAAACCAAGCCGTGTTAACCCATAACATACTGGTAAACTTACAAATGTAAAAATTATCTAACAAACCCCAGAAAATTTGGTATTTCACAGGCACACATAGAAAAAGGTTAAAAAAAAATAAATCTTAAACTCCTTGTATTTGGTGTAAATTTCCCTTGAAGTCAAAGATATAATTAAGGCTTGACATTCTTTAAAAAAATAAACCAAATTCAGTGGGAACTCAGATTGTTCAAATCCTCTGAAAAATTAAGTACTTACCAATATAAGTATAATTTTAAAAAGTATTTCAGGAGAAGATATTCCACTCATTCCTCCACTTCAGTGGGTTGCAGTCTTGATTCTGCCAGGCTCTCTTTCTCCCAAAATATCAAGTGGCCATATTGCCACAATACTAAGATGTGGAACATCTCTAGCTATTGCTCTGCTGAGCTACAAAAACCTGTCCACAAAATAATTTGGCCAAGAACTTTTGGCTTATGAAATTCTTGGAAGTTAGTAATTTCAAGTTCATGTCTCTGTAAACAACACAGAAGTCTCTGCCTGTGTTGATTACAGAGGAATATACAACTGGACAGGTCTTATATGTTAAGAGACAGCAGTTCTCATTACTAGGGATGAATATGAACATAGTGATATTGTTTTCTGGCTTTGATGACTTAAATGTTATTGTCCTGGTTCCAGCCAGGATACTGTTAATTTTTGCAGTAGCCAGGAGGAGACGTGGATAGAACACAGATATTATTCAATATTATTCCATACCACCTCATGTCATTGCTGGGAGTATCTTCTGGGAGGAAGGGCTTTCTTCCAGTCAGGATGGTGTAGCTGTGGTTGGGTTGTGAGCTCTGCAGTAAGCATTTTCCATGTGAATCAATCTTTGTACACTTCTGTTATTAATATTGTTCCTGATACTGTTTGTTTTCTTATCTTATCGCTGTTTCCAGTAAATTGTTCTTATTCCAGCCTGTGCAGTTTTCTGGTTTTGCCTCCAATTCTGCTCTTCATCCTGACACAGGGCGGGGGGGGGGGGGGAGTTTGTGTGCAGAAAAGGGGAATAAGAAGTGCATGGTTTTAGTCAGAGCACTAAATTGGAGAATACCATTTTTACTAAACCACAGCAATAATTTTAAAGAATTGTCAATAATAAATATAAAACAATTTTTTAGACATTGTAGTATACGCATTCTAAAAAAGTACAGCCATTCTTACAAACCCTCATAAATACCATATGTAAAGGGTAAATAAAGCAAGAAGCCTCTGCATTAAAAAAAAAAAAAAAAAACAGGGAAACCCCACAGAAACAAAACAAGATGTTTGAAATTTGAACAAACATTAATGAAGAATTCTTACTTAAGCATTGAACTAACTATCTTCTTGTTTATGATACCAGATTTAGTAATATAATTTTGTATTCCAATTTTGAACAACACCAGGAGACATAGTAAATCGATCATCATTTTATTCAAGGACCCTGGTTTTTAATATATATCTCTAGCAAGAGATCACTGTCTAGATCTACTGACCTAATTGTAGTTATAAGTTTTTTGCACTATCACAATTTAAAAGATGAAAAGGAAAAGAAAGGAGGGGCAAATCATCAGGAACATGAATTGATAAGAAGAATTTCTGAGCAGAACCCTCTTCTCTCCCAAACATATGCAAATATTAGCAAGCCAATGCAAATTGTAATGCTGGAAAGAAGAAAGAATATGATGATAATGACATGGCCTGCAGCTTTTTGTTAATGAGAACATCTATCAACTATCTACATTAGAAATATTTCAGTTACCCATACAATGAGTTATTTATATGTTTAAACAGCAGACAGAGAATGGTAAGGAATAGCTGCATATCACCTGTTACTCCCTGCACTAAACTCTGATGATGTCAAATGCAGAAAAAGAAACATTAGCCAGACCATAGGATATTTTTAAAGTGTATTAATACTATTATCAGGAATATCTATGAGTTAATTCTACAGAAGTAATGCAAGTTACCTTTTTCAACAAGGATTTTTCAGCATATAACTACATTCAGAATAAACTTTTATTGTCTTTTCCCTACACTAGCAAAGTGTTAATGCATTGTATAAAAAGGGAACCAAAGCATATTTAAAATTACACATGTACCTAGGTTATTATCAAAAAAGACTACCTTGGACATATGTCTTCTTCAGCAACCCCAGTGCTTTCTGAAGCATAGATCTTTTTGCATGTATCCACAGAAACTGAGCTACTTAGGAACTGCCCAGCTTATGAAAGCAACTTGCACATCCAGATGGTGCTTATGTCTGGGATTTCAAAATTTATGGCAAATGTTGATGAAAGTGCACAGCTGCTGTATACTCACACAAACTGAGCCATGATTGGGAAGTGTCATGTTGTACATCATAATATCCCTGGAAAGCAGAGCTCTTTTACAAGTTTTTTGTAGAGAAGGCTTTTAGGTGCCAAAGGTAGAGAACTTATAATAAGGGGAAAATATATATTGTGTTCAAACTGAAATTTGGCAGAGAATGTTTCTGGAAAGTCAGCGTCTGGAGACAGAACAATGCATGCAAAAATCAGCAGACAATATCACAGAACATTCAGTCCCTAGATTCAAAGGTTGGATATTCAAGTGGTAATGAATTGTCTGTGTGTGTGATTAGAAGTGATTTCAGCAAGGGCATTAAATAATTATAAACCTTCATGAGGACACAAAGATAGAAACAGAAAAAATTAGAAGCCATTTCAAAAATGTTTTGAGAAGCCATGACCTCTTCTTGGTCAGGCAGAATATTGTGGCTTGCTTGTGAAAAATAGTCAAATCTATTTTGCTTACTGCATCTCACACACCATGGTTCTCAGCAAAAAACTGAAATAATGATATGTATTAATGTTCACTGAATTTTAGATGATGAAATACATTAACATTAATGATATACAACTTTATTTGACAGCTGATTCAACTGCTACCTTAGTATCTACAATGGAATCTCACAGAATTAACTGTTTCACCTGCATAGGAGTGCTCCAAGATGCAATGCTTTAGGGGTTCATTTTCTAATAATAAACAGCAGGAAAAAAGAAGAGGGTTTTATTTTAAATATTTCCATGATGGACCTTCACAGCACATTACCATAATAGGGTGACTACTCAAGTCAGATCAAGAATTCCTGGAAGCATGTGGATTGAAGGCTGCCAAAAAAAAAAAATAATTTTTTGCAAATATAAGAGGAGCTGTAAAGTTATGTAATCCGTATTTAGTGTCTTTCTTGTATATAGACATGGCAAACACCAGCACGTATTTTTTTCCTAGAAGCTTGTTATCGCACTGACTTTGCATTCACTGCAGAAGCCCACCAATGATGCTGATTTCCTGGCCATAAGAGCTCCCTTTTCTGCCAGCACTGGCACAGTTGTTTGAAGTACACTGAAGTTAAATGACTTTGTGACTTCTCAGCATCTCAGTATTCTATCTGGAAACAGCAGTTTGCAAACTCTTCTCAAAGTGATGGTTAGTCTTCAGTGGACTACAAAACAACAAACTGGATCCATGTGGTACACAGTACACTCAGCAACACACAGAAGTTGGTGGAAACTCTTTGAAAAAACATGAGGGACAAACCAGCCTCTGGCAGTGTGGAAGGGAATGACAAAAACCTCACTTTGAAGTTGAAAATTTCCGTGTTTAACCTTACCAAAACCAAACCAAAACAAAACAAAAACAGCAATAACAACAACAAAAAAACCAAATCATGAAACATATTTAAGTTTAAAATACGTAATATTTAAACAGAATTACTTCAGCTGAGATTTATTTTGATAACCATCTGGCAAGGTCTTCAAAACAACAGACAACAGTTTTGAGATTTGGGGGGTTTTTGAGAATGCATAGTAAGAAATAGAGCTGCCATAATCGTCTCTCTCTCTCTCTCTCTTTTTTTTTTTTTTTTTTTTTTTTTTTTTTTTTTTTTTTTTCCCTAACTCTGTTTGACTTTAGCATATTTAAAATTTAAAACTGCTACATGTGACAACTCCAGAATCTGCACTGTATACTTACACAGGAATGTTATGTGTTCTTGTTTTACCCAGGTAATTTAGATCAATTTTCTGTAATCCAACTGTACATAAAAAGGGAAAATGGGAGGGAATAAGCAATTATTTCAGATACCTTCTTCCTAAAGGGATAATATTTCATATGCTAACATAACCATGTTTTACTTATTTTCTTCCAAAAATAGCTCAATACTGAAGCTCAGAAAAGTCCAACTTTTCTGAATTCAGCATTTACTTAGGTCTGTAAACCTCAAGATTTTTAAACTCTTGTACCCTTGAGCTGTTCTCCTAACATTCTTCATCTCCTAGTTTTCAAAAATACTTTTACATTCTGCAGACTTATATATTTTAATACTTTCACCTTTATTGATAGCTGAAGACTATTTCTCTTTTTACCTCCCCATTCATAACTATGGCATAACCTCTTTTTCCACTCAACATTCAAACCACTTCTCTCTTTACTTCGTATTTCCTTCTCAACTCCTGTGCATCAGCATTAAATGAAGGACAGAATTGTAGTGAACACTATGCAACCATCTCTGGGTGTCTAGGGCAGGGAAAATTTGATCCTGAAATCTTTCCTGAGCAAATCAAGCTGCAGATTAGGAGACAAAAAGGTTTGTTTGTTAGGTGACTTCCAAAGAGATCATCATCACATCAGCTCTTTAGCACAGCAGAATCCTCTACATTGTGTATAAGCAGATTATTTGCTCCCACACCTATTTTAAGGCTACCCTTGCATGAACAGGAAATTTTCTCAAAAAAAGGAGACTGCAAGCACCATTCCTCATCTTTGTGTACCATGTAATGGATATAGGAGGCAACTGAGTATTTAATATCACCACCTTATATTTTACCCTTAACAAGGTTAAAATCTTAGAAATGCCTCTCTAGCTTGAGTCAGGCTTCCCTTGTTTAGGCAAGATACACATAGAGAATTTAAATTTAGGCAGAATTGAAATTTAAACGGTCCATATTATGCAAATATGCAGACTACAAATAATTCTTCATGGAGTTATAATATTACCATTTATATGTACATACTTCAATTTTAGGGATATCAGCTAAATGGGAAATTCAAAGCCTACTGCTCTCTTGACTCCTCCTGTTGATTCTTCTGTTCCTCCTGTTTGTTCTTAAACCTGTCATTTCTTGCAATGCTCTATTTTTTCCAGTACTTCACAAATATTAGCTGAAAGCTTATATAGACTTCTAAAGTGTTCTTTCTTCTTTTAAGAAGTCTATTACTGTTTGACTGGAAGAACTTCCCCATGCTGTCCACGGTTTTCCAGTGCACATAAACATAATGAAATATTTTTTATGAGTTTGTGTCACATTAGCTGAAATGCTAGTATAATGTAAAGGGCAGACACCTACTCTAACTCAGCAAACAATGTACTATCAAATTTCCAGTCTTGAGTTTTTAGTACTCATTAGACTCATGAAACAAAGACGTGCAAAGACTGTACAAAATACCTGCAAAGCGATACATAGATAAAAGCGTATGGTTGATTGTTGTTTCTTAAACAGAGGAAGCAAATAAAACTCACAAGAAGGTCGAGTCTTTAGTTATTTTCAAGACTATAAAGACAGAAAGTGGGATGAAGATAGTCCCGATTTTATGTCTAGCCATGCTCAAGTTTTGATATTGATTACACTCTATTGAAACAGTATATGGGCATATAATCTATATATGGATATATAGATTCTTGCCATCTGTGGATCTGCTGATTAATTCTTACATCTACAAACCAAAACAAATTTGCTATTACTAAATACACTGCACCTGTATTAAGAAGGTACTTCAAATTACACTCTTTTAAAACTAGTAATTGGGCCTTCTCCACTTGAGAATGATATTTCAATTTAATTTAAATAATTTTAAACATATCTTAATTTTAGCTTTACAGCATAACATATTCCAGTTCAAACTGTCCTTTCTAGGGCCAGAAACAGAAAAATACTCTGACAGTTTTCCTAATAGTCTCTAGTTTATCACCTTAGGCAAGGTTCTGCACAAAAAAAAAATATTTGTTATTCCTAGACTAAAATATACTGTTGAAAACTGCTGCTCTATCCTATGTGGAGGTATTGCTTAAACTAAGTCTAGAGTAGAGTTATCTGCTCTTTACTGATTGCCATGTCATACATAATTTTGTGACATTCATAAAACTGTGTGGAAAGTAAGATTTTAAGGAATTTTTAGTCATATGGGTCAGGATTATTTTATAATAAACAAAATAGCAATTTTTAAACTTGTATTAAGGATACTTCCAAGATGTCTCAGCTGCTGAAATGAGCTGGCTTAAATTTACATTTTGAGACTTTAAGTTATATAAACAAAACTCACGTTTACAGCAAATTCTATAGTGAAGACTTCTAGTTTTTATAATTTAACTTACATATTTTTAAAAAAATTGCATCATTTAATGTATGCAAATATAAAAATCAATCGCACAGATGTCAAAGTAAACTCTAAAGGATTTTAACATCCATAGTAATTTTCTATCATCCTACTAATCTCTACTTTTATTTTACTATATTTCCTACTTTTCATTTTAGTCTAATCTTGTATTCCATATAAACATTTCTGCCACTTTGCAGTTTTTCTGCAGTCGTCCACAGTGACAAGATGGATAAGTCAGATTCTTGTTTGTGGGCAGTGAGAGCAAAAGAGTAATTCCTTCTTTTATATAAGGAAAAAAAAGAGGATATTTGTATGTGTAGTGAGAAGCAGAAGTGGGGATATTGAAGCAAGAACTTGAACCATACAAAGGATGCTGAATCCTCCTCTGAAAAAGATAAGTTTCCTGCCAACCCTGTAAAATTGTGATCAATATAAGCCTCTGAAATATGTGGTATGATGTTCTGAGCAGGATATCATACATTAGCTGCAAAGTTCTCAAGATCTCAAAAGGTGGCAACTGCACAAAGTATGCTCTGTCCCTATGCAGCTCCTATCTGCAATTTCGCAGTGTGGGGAGCATCCCCACTGAAAAAAAATAAGTGTTCTTTCTCCAGCAGAGCATAATAACTTTAATAACTTTGACATTTCAGATATAATTTACCTGGGAAGGGTATTCCAAATTTTTTAAACCCAGGCCATAAACAAGAACTAAGATAGGTTGCTTAAATTAGATAAATGATATCCAGACTAAAACATGGGGGCGGAGGGGGAGGGGGGAACAAACAAACAAACAAACAAAAACCACCTGGGAAACTCCTTTATGTGAGGAAGTGTTTTGGAGTTAGAGGAAAATGAACATTGGGTAGACAAGAAGGCAAAGGTTAGTGTGCAGAAGGTTTGTCCACAACAGAGTATATGCTCATCAAGAGACTGACTCTATCAACTTGCTTCTTGAAGCCTTAGAGCACACTTCTGCAGTCATTAAAAATCTGTGAAATCTGTTGGAGAAATAAGTTATAACTTCACATGTGATCCTGGTCAGATATTAAGTCTCTGACCCACTACAGTGGATGACAAAATAATTTAGTCCAGGATTACAGATTTTATATTTTAATTACAGAAAATTACCTTTAAAATCCATCCACTAAACAAACTAATGGTAAATATTGCTAAATGTTTACAAGTACCTGACAAATGCTTTCAGCACACAGATACAGAATAACTTCTATGTGCCAACACAGACAACAGACCCTTTCACCTGATTTCTGACTGCTGGATTTAAAGCTTTCCAGTTTGTTCGGGTTTTGGTACTTAGGAGGTCCTTCCATAAAGGACCTTTTGAATGACTGGTAAGTGCAACCACGAATGAGTTAGATCCTCACCAGAGGTCAACTTGGAAGGGTGAAATGAAAAACAGAAAAATCAGAGAAAATTTACAACAGCAACCAGTAATATTCCAGAATGAAAGTACTTAAAATAAATTGTCAGTCCTAGCTGACTGTTGGATGGTGTGAGAGAATACAACTGAGCACCAGCTTATCCATAGTTAAAATTATTACAATTAAGGGACAGCAAGATTAAAAAAAATCACGATCAGGACAAACAAGGCTCAGTCCTGGATCAAATGCAAGTTGAGGTCAGTCTTAAAGCTTATGTTGTAAACAAAAAAATTGAATACATAATTACATAAGTCTATCTATCTATCTATCTATCTATCTATCTATCTATCTATTTATATATGTCCCTATTCCACCTAGAGCCCATCAACGGGATGGCAAAATCCTTTGTTTTTTCATTAGGATACAGGATTAGCAATTTTTTTTTTTTTTTTTTTTTTTTTTTTTTTTTTTTTTTTTTTTTTTTTAACAGCTATAGAGGCTCTAAACTAATGGATAAATTATAGATAGTGTGATAGACATTTTTCCTTGAGAAATATATGCCTAAATAGATGGATAAATACCAAGATTCCACATACATAAAGTTTACCTAGGAAAGAGTTTTATTCTGCTTATACATGTTATACAACAATCTCTATTTGAATCATCACATAATAACTATTGCCACAGGCAAATTTCCTTGGTACTTTGAGTGTCCAACACAGCAATTTAAATACTTTTCCTTTAACACTGTTTTCTGTGAATGATACTACCATACACATGAAGGCTTTAGGAGTTCTGAAAAATATTTTTTATTAGGAAAAAAAATCCTTTATTTCTTTTCCTATTTACAAAAGACAAAAAGTAAATTTTGATGAAATACATATTCAGAATTAATATTAATAACCTTAAGGCATATAGCTGTTATTCTCTTGCACTTTATGCATTCAAAAAGGTGAAATTTTCAGCCCATTTGAATTCCATGCTCAAAGCTTGTTCAATATTGTTCCTCATGCCAGTGGCACTTTGAGGACTTTGAAGCTGCTTTTTGAAAGACACGACTTTCCAATTAAACAGAAGATCAAGGGAAAAAAAAAAAAAAAAAAAAAAAAGATTGGTGTAGATCACTGTATTATAAAATGAAGTGTAAATCTGCTTCTAATATTGACTATAAAGTGTGAGGGAAATCTGGCAGCAGATGAAGCTCTTCATAAATACTGTTGTTATTTTTGAATTTGCTAAGAAAGCATACAAATCCATGAAATGCTATAGCTGAAACCTATAGTTCTAAATTTTTGAAAACTAAATATAGTTTGAATCAAACTATTGGGGTAGAATTCTCTTATTAAAAATCCCTGAGTAATACCATGCATGTAGCTATGTATAAAAAGTAAAGTACTAAAACAGCAAAGTAAAAAATATTGGAGAGTACTCAGAAAATTTTTTATCCCTCACATGCTCTCATTCTTTTTAGCTGCAAAACCTGTTTCCTGCTCAGTTCTCTTTTTAGTGAACACACTTTTAATCTGCAGTTGTGTATCTTCGAAACTACTGCTTACATGTAGAAAGACACAACTAATTTGTTCTTCCTTTTATTGTAGAAAGACAGAAGAAACTGAGGTCTGGAGGAAAGATTTTTCATTTTGCCTTCCTGCTGAACATGCAATAGCCTACTTCTAGCTCCTACTTGTACAGCCATCTTTTCCAAATATTTTCTTCTGTATGTCTTTCCAGCAAGGAGACAATAACTTTACAAATAATACACTAAAACCCCTCACATCACCAAAACCAACCCATAGAATTCATGATTAAAGAACAAGCTTGATGTCTTCTCTTGTAACATCTTTGCATGTTGCTTATGTCTTGATAGTTTATGGCACTTTGACAAAATTATATATTAAACCAACATAGAACATAAGGGATAATGGATTGCTTGAAATCTGCAATTAAAGGTATATGGGGAGGAAGGAAATCAGATGTACAGCATCAATTAATTTTTGTTTGCTATTCAACTAAAGGAAAAGCTGATATTATCATTTCTGTTTCCCCAAAGTAAAAGATAAGCTGTGTACAACTTGAAAAAGAGCAGAAGCTTCCCCTTTCTTTGTTATGTGGCCTACAACCTGAATGACATTATCAGTCTTAATCAATGCCTAGAAATTCTTTACCTTATTGCTGCTTATAGTTTTTGTAAGTATGACTAATGATTTTTAATTTGCTGGTGGTGGTATGGTTCTTCTTCAAAATTTTTAGAGAAAAGTCTCCCTAGCAGCCTCTTAAAATTCTCTGAAATCTGTCACCATTTGCAGATATTTTGATCTGGAGTTCTATAAAAATTTACTTCCATGGGCAAAAATATTTTAATAGGCTTGCATGGATCTAGGATTTTGAAACAATAGGAATCCAGATTCTAATAATAATTTTATTTTAAATAGCTGATTTTTTTATCACATTAAAAAAATATAAAAGTGTTCTAAGGAATAATGGATTTTGATGTATGTTGTGTGCCTTGAAAAAGAAACCAAGTCAAATGCACACATGTTCTTTGGCCCAGAGAGGTTTCTTTTGCATTAAAAAAACAAACAAACAAACCAAAAAAACAAAAAACAAACAAGCAAACAAAAAAACCTGCAAAAACAGCTACCTCCCCTAGCTGCCAGATTTGTTACATAGACAAGAATTTGGAAATCATGTGGCAGGATTGTGACTGTTTTCTGAACTCTTGCTTAGATTTTGACTAACATGCTGCTTGTGCCAAGGGCTGAGGTTAGTTGGGAGCAACACCAGTATGTCAAAATGGGGACAATGTAGTCAGGACCATGGCCAGGAAGGGTGAAAGGTCATTATGCAGTCACTATCACCTGTGCTTGCTGTTTCCAGCAGCTATAATCCTGTGTATTGGTTTTCTGACAGTTTCTCCAGAATCTGCTAACAAAGGAAAAGGTATTTCCAAGCTAGAAAGTATATCAGCTTACCCAAAGAGTTTCTGACGCAGATCCAGAAGTAGCCTGAATGCTGGAGGTTTTATGCTTCCCAGTATGTTACAGAGAACACCCACACCATGACGGGGGAGGAGGGATGAGCACCCTTACCATCACTTTGGTAGCTGTTTTGAACATAGGTACACAGGCTGTAGGTTAGAAAATATCTATACTAGAAACATCAGGAATTAAGTGATGAATCCGTGAATGCAGATACCATACAACTCTGTACAAAGAGAATTGAGCACTTAGGTGTTGTATTTGCTTTCTTTGCACTTGAGCTCAAAAAATAAAGTTGAATCCTCAGAGTACATTTTCCTAGGAAGTTGAGAGATCCAAATGGACCATGACTATTGACCACTACTTATGATCAGCTGCAAAATGACTAGATTTAAGTAGTTAATTACTTAAAAAAAAAAAAAAAACAAAACCCACAAAACAAAAAAAACCTAAAAAACAACCTAAAAAACCAATTCAGCTGAAAACATAAAGTTCTAAGCTTTGCTTACAGCACATTTTCAAGGGTGTGGCAGTTTGATTGGAAACCATCTTCCTCCAGTATAAAATTTCTAAGCATTAAACAAACAGTTATGGTCAGATGGAAGATATTTACACCCAACATATGAACAAAACCAATATAAAAAGAAAGAGAAAATTTCAATTGAAATACAGCCTGTGAATCTGTTATTAAACAATGTGACATGCAATATAGGAATAAAAAGTGACATGATGGGGAACAAGCCATACAGGATAAGTTCAACACTGAGAGTATTTAACATGTAAATAAAACATCCTATGTTTTCATTTTGCATACCATGTAGATTTGCTTATTGAGGATAAATATTAAAGTATTCTAAAATAAAACATAATTCTTTTAATAATGTACTGATGCAGTTGTTCAATTCATTAATCCCTTAACAGGAACATTTCTTCTTATTAAAACATCTCAAAAGAGATCCATCTTTAATAATGGATCTCAAAAGAGGCATTTTTAACATGTAAATATAAGAATATATGCATGTCCCATACTGTCATTACATTAATATGCTGCTTAATCTGTTTTCCTTGTTGACTATTAAAGAAAAATGACTCTTAGAAAGGAATGGATTATACAAAGGTATAAAATCCAGTGCAATTTGAGACTTATTTCTTAATTATTATTTTTAAGTGTATTTGACTCCTGTCCCTTTATGTAATGAGACAAAAAATTCAACTGAACTGTGTAAATTTGGTGATTTGGTGAATTTTGTCATTCTGACTTTCCAGTATTCATTTACTTAAACAATAGTAATTCATATTGCCTTAGACTCTTACTGACTTCTTGTTAAAAACTTCCACATTAATTTTAGTATTTAGGTTTATAGGACAGTAATTACCAGGTGTGCACTTTTCCCTTTGGCATAATATTGACCTAATATTGAATGTTAATGAAGTGTTCTATAGAAAAAAAAAAAAAAAAAAAGAGCAGCACAGTATTTTTTTTTTCTACATGCTTTATTTGACCAAGAGGGATTTTTTTTTTCTGTTATTGCTTTCCAGTAGTGTTGACTGGCCCTGCATCAACCCACATTAATGGAGTATGAGCTCTTTAACTTATGCCTGCCCACCCTACCCAGAGCCACTGACAACTTCCCACAATGTTTCCACATGCCTGGCATGTGCGAGTCACCACACTGCCCTGTGGCTGTCACACACCTCACTGTCCTGGCAGAAGGCTCCTCCAGCCTCTGTATTCTGGCTCTTCCCCTCACTGCTGTGCATTGGAGATACACTTCTAGGGCTCTCTCTTTGAGTTCTTCTCTCCAGATATCTCAACTCTGTGTCTGACAGTAAGACAACAAGCACAGGTTGGTAACCTGAGCACAAAAAAACAGTTGGCAGAGCAATTAGAGATTAGAAGAGTAAGGGTAAGAAGCAAGGAAATACAGAGAGGATAAAAGAGAAATAAAGACAGAAATATATCTCAATATGGATTGAAATACATGGATTGAAGGCAGTGAACTTTTCTCCAGGAAATTCCTTCTCTATCCCCACACAGAACCATATGTAATGCACCTCCTTTCTACCCTGGGTTTTTGGGCTGCTGCATAGATTTTCTTAATGCTGACTTTTGGATTCACAACAGCTTCCTACACGTATAAAATAAAATTAGTCTAGAAGAGACTTTGTAAGATGACTAGAAAACTATTTGACTCTGTTCAAAAAGCTCACTAAAGTAATTGTGGAAAGTGTGCATGGTTGGAATGGGAAATTTTCAATGAAGGATGGGTGTTGTGGTAAGCAATTGCTTCAGGTAATGATGAATCAACATAGAAACTAGGTACATTTTTAATTATATTTTACATTTCCAGATCTATTTCTTAAACTGACTGTGAAAGTTCTTAATCCTGCAAGAACAATGCAAAACCAGAATGAGAGCTGATTCTCAAACCAGCTGGGTCTTCTCGAACCAGCTGTTTTCTTGTACTTGCACATATAAAGAGTTTATACTCTTTCAGACTGTTTTGCAGGAGCTGTTTCCCACAAGGAAATATGAGTGTTTTTATTACTAAGACTGATAGCAGGTTGGCCTCCTAGCTTGGTATTGGAATTAAAGCCCCATCCTTGACACAGATAGATTTTGCTTGGTCCAAAAACTTGCATAGAAGACAGAGCTGCTTTCTATGTTTTGAGCTGAACAAGAGATACAGTACACCATTTATTTTATAGATTTATTAGTTTGATCTTTTAGCCAATATAATGTATCTAGCATGCAGGGGGCCTTTGCACAACATGTATTCAATGAGTTTTGTGTAATTTCCAGCAATTTTAAAAGAATATGTATAGAAGTCAGAAATAAGTATGACTCCATTAACTTCTACCACAGAATCTTTTTGCCAAAAGTAGTTAAGCAGTGCAAGCACACTAATAAATCTTGGAAATTCATCTCTTGATAGCCTCTGAGTTTCTTATTTTCTCACAGCTCAGAAAAAAATCACAACTAAACAAACACATAAACTTCACCACGAAAAGAAGAGCAACTTGGCAGATTTTAGGGGGAAACCATTTCTTTCCTTCTGCCATTGGATGCCAGCAGAGGTCATTGAGCACAAGATATAATATTTCAATTCCCAGATTGATTTTTCAGTTCATACACACGGTTGGAGTACTGGTGTTACTGGAGAGTTAACCATGCTGATTGAACAAAGGATGAAAAGAGATGCTGCGCTGGGATACATAATTTGAAGGCAGTTGGGACTATTCAGTGATAATGATGCTCTAATGGATCAATTATATCTACAGTATGGTAAACATGAGTACTTACCTTTTGCTTTTCCTCCCAACACTTATTATAAAGCATAACTCATGCAGATATATCTGTCTGGAAGGAATAAACTTTAGCAACTGTGCATTTATCCAGCACTGAAATTTATGAAGTTCAATTTTTCTCCCCATTATCACTAATCCTGTCAAACATAGCACAGGCCAATTTTATTTTAGAGTTTGGAAGTATCTATTTGATACTGATTACAAATTAAATCAACTTTAAAAAGAATTATTAGCTGAAAGAGCAAGAATCGAAGGAAGGCAACAGATAAATTTTTAGATTAAATTCAAGCAATGATGTGAAATGTGAGGCTGTTGCATAAAGGAATTTTCATGGTGATCTCAAAAATGCTCAATAATCTTTGAAATTAGTAATAATACAACTTCAAAATGCCATGAGATCTGTGTCTTTGTTGCCTCTCCAACAGTTGAAATAACTGACCTATCTGAAGGATAGCTTTTGAAACACAGAAGGTACACACTTCAACTTAGTTCAAAAAAACAAAAAAAAAAAGCTGGGAATTTATAGCCCCTTCTTTCCTATTTATTATTACTGAACTCTCTCTAGGGCTGTGAGGAGACATATTAGCAGTTAATCACCTGTTAGGCACTTCATAAACATTAAACATTTTTCTGCATAGCACCCAAGGGTTTCAGCTATCTTAATTTATTTTAGGAGTCATATTCTGAGAACTTCCTAGAGGATTATATTATTCAAACCCCCATGTTTACACTATGAGTGAAACTGAATTTGCAGAAAAATCAACAGTAGTATTCTGACCACACAGCAGTCTAGAAATTATTGGATATTGAATGGATAACAGAAAAATGGATGCTGACATAAAACAAGGATTGGGTGAAGACTGCTGCAGGGATGAAGAAGAGATGGAAATGGGCATGTGTTTGACTGAAGGTTGATGCAATTTCTGCATTACAATTCTACACTATATATTCAGAATCTGGCATAAGCTCTTTCCTGTGGGTTTCCTGCATGACACAAATGATTACCATACATGTTAGTACCAGCTAGGCTGGCACTGCACAAAGCATAAAAGAAGAATTCAGCGCTACACCTTCTGAAGAGTTTACCTGTATGGGGAAAACTAAAAAAAATGCAGGAGGTAAAGGAAGTTCATACTTTTTGGACTGCCTTTGTTATCAACAAGTTGGATTAAAGCACAAAAAAAAAAAAAAAAAAAACCAAACAGCAAAATTTTGAAGGGAGACTCAACACTTTCCTGGTTCCCCTCACACCCTGTCCAAAAAAAAAAAAAAAAAAAGTTGCACAATTTTTCTAACAGTTAATGTATCACTTTCCCCCCTAATGTAATCAAACTGGTTGCATTACTTAAGATAAAGAAAGAATCTTAAACTAATGCATAAACAACCAAGGTTTTCCCATCACTTTATCACTTTAATTTCATTAAATGGTCATTACAGAGTGCCAAATGTAGTTTTGATGATTGAACTACTTTATTGTGGAATAGCTATAGGCATCAAAGTTTTTTCTAAGCTATTTCCTACTGTACCACAACCCTCCAATAACCTAATTATGTCCAAGAGAGAGGAAATTGAGCAAGAAGCCTGCTTAGTACCCAGGTTTTTTTAAGTTGAAATGCAGACTGTAGTGCCAGAGTCCATCCTGACATCTTTGTCTAACTTGTCTTACTCTTCTTGGCAGAACTAAAAATTCTTAAGAAAAGAGAATAGAAGAATGACATTTCTAAACCATTCTAAACTGGGGGGTAAGCAGTGCAAGAAAGAGGGCAAGTATTTGTCTGCATGAGTACAGACATAGTATAAAGCCATTAATTGCCTTGTGTAATTCAATTCAAATATACAGACTTGCAATTTTTAAAGGCATGAAACTTCTTAGAGTTCAAGGAGCATCTGGTCAGCGGCCTTGGACATATTATGTAGTTTTATGTGGTCCTGAGAGGAGCAGAATTCTGTGATTTTTGGATTATGCAATGAAAAATAGGAAATTCCCTCAGCCACTGCCAGACAACAACAACAAAAAAACTGAAACAACATTCTGTCTGAAATAACAAAAAATAGCTGAGACACAAAGCCTGAAGTTTTGAAATTCAGGAAAAGAGTAGGTGATACTTTTTTTTTTTTTTAATTTACAGAGATCAGATCATTCATCTTATAGTAGAAAGCAATGTCTCAGAAATATCAGCTATAAAAGGGTAATATGAAATTGAATCAGCTAGATGCAGTTAGAAATGTTAGTCTTTAGAGAGTATGATTTTTTTGTTCTTCATCCCTTGTATTGTTATACAGTTGAGGACTTTCCCTACCACTCAATCGCATATTAAGCACATGGAAAGAGGAGTTTTATCTCAACTTTTAAGATGTTAAAAGACAAATATTCATCTGATCTCTGCCACAAGAGAGTCCCACAGTCAAACATCCCTTTGTCATAAAGGTGCTATCTTCTTCTGTGGTCATTTTGCCTCCTTGAACAGAAAAAACTCTGCTGAAGTCTTTTGTCTAAACATTGAATACATCTGAGAAAGTGAAAGGTGAATTTGTGAAGAAAGCTTTCTTAGAATTAAAAAATCATCTTTTGCTTCTGAAACAGGTATTAGTAAAGCTCAAAAAAACCCCCCAAAAACTATTACTTGATCACTTGCAATTTTTTTCCTAGAATTTGCAAATGTACCAGAATGATTCTTGAAAAATTTCCAAAAACGTTAAAAATCTTTCAAAAACAAAGAAAGAAAAAAAATCAAATTAACAGAAACCAGTATCTTCCATCAGAAACAAACAAAGCAATCACAGTACTAACAAATATTCCTGATACCCCTTTGCTCTCCACCAGGGGCAGTAGTTTGGAATCAACAGCTAATTTTTCCTCCCTGCATCTTGCCAATTCTGCAGCTTTCTGTACTTCCTGATAACAACCTTTACTCTCTATACTTTCATTTTTCTTTCTGGACTGAACAGAGTAAGTGCTCCCAGTTTTATCTTATAAAATAAATATTATCTTTACCGGCTCACCCTAACAACCATTCTTTTTACTCATTTATATATTGATTTCTTTTTTTCTTAAATATGACTAAATAGCGTTACAGAGGACATTTCACTGGGGGGTTGTTTTGTTTTGTTTTTCCCCTGAAAGAAGGGCTGTGACAATCTTTAGTAGAACTAATACATAATTATAGGTGTTATATACTGCCTTCTATGTTCTACACTCTAAACACACAGAACCTTAATCCATTTGTTCATATTTTACAGCTTTAATAAAAAGTTATCAGTTTGTTTGCAACCTGTCATTTAGCCAGGACACCAGTGTAAGTGAGCCATGATGAAATACTTAATGCTAAATTTTTCATGTATTATTATTGGTCTTCAAATTCTCTGGCTAAATTTGTGGAGAAAGCGAAGGAATACATCTCTGAACAATTTCATACACTGCTCCAAAAACTCAAGCAGTTATTACCTCTGTGTGTTACCCTAAATTCTGAATCAACTTTGTTTCTTAAAGGAGGGTGTAGGACATAAATACTCAGGTTTCAAAGGTTTCTCTTTAAAAAACAAAGGCAGCTTCTAACCATCTTCTGATGGTAATATCCAAGATAATGTGTACACAAAATGATTTTTGAGAATAAATATTACACTTCTTGACTGTTGTCACTGCAGATATCCTCCTAAAGTGTATGAGGGAAGATCCTCATATTAACAAAGCTGATGGTAACTTCAAGAATTATGGAGGGAAGGCATAGGTTATTACGACTTCCTGATGAGGATTTCAACCTTGATTAGGACCAATAGATGACATCAATATAGTAGTAGTTATACTTAATGAAACTATTAAGCTTCTTAATGGAAATTTCTACAATTCATGCACTTCAGTCTGCACTGTGACACCTTGACCCAAAGATTCAAAATCTAGTATAGCCTTTACGTTACAAGCACCCTTAGAAATTACATACATGCCTAAGATTGCACTGTTAGTATGGTGGCTGAAGCGGCAACATAAAAAAGCAGTTGCTTGCTTACAGTACCAAAACAATCATGAACAAAACACACAGTTCTCTGAGAAATCATATCTGTTTTGAGTTGTTATATTCTGAAAAGATGGAAAATAACAGGCAGAAGTGAGAACAAGAACTGGACTTGTTCTTGTTGAACAGGGGGAACAAAACCATTATTTTTAGCCATCCATTTTAATAAAGACATTGGAACACATTTAAATTTAGTCCTAGTATGGAATAAATACACAATTTTGGAACCTCAAAGTTCCATGAAATGAATCTGTCACATTCTCAAGGTCTTTCTAGTATATGGTGCTTTTGGAAATCTGGTCCTTTCTTTTTGTCTTAAAGGGACAGCTTGTTAAAACTGAAAACTGTGACACATGGTAACCAGTAACACCCTAGAGAGATTTTTTCATGTATTTGCATAACTTTGCTCCCTTTAAAAGCAGTAATGCAAACATGAAACAGACCCCTTATTATTTACACAGTTTCAAACCACCAATATACATTTGGTTTTGATTTTTTGTTCAATTAGCCTAATCTCCTAGAAACCCATTTGTAATAATCAGTATTTACTGCCATGACACATATGGGCATGAGTGGAACTAATCATCTGCAGGCTGTCCCTGCTGCTGAGCTGAACAAACAAGCTGTTCAAGACTTCTTCCTGCAAACATTTCTGCTTCATAAATCAATGGGAACCTAATGTTTTTGGTTTTCTTTTACAGAAACTTAACTGAGATCCACAAGCCCATTTCTGAATGTCAAAAAAGCCCAACAAAAAAAACCACAAAAACACACACACATACAAAACCAAAACAAAACACAAAAAACCAACCAAACAAAAAAAAAAAAAAAAAAACACCAAAGCAAAACAAAACAAAACAAAACAAAACAAAACAAAAAACAAACTCACACACACACACCAAAAACAAAACAAAACAACAAAAACAAAAACAACCAAAAACCATGGACTCAAAGCAGACCCTTGCAGTCAAAAGCAAGCATGTCAGTCCAGCTGCAGTTTTAATCTATAAAATTAATATTATGTGTTCTGGTACCTACACCTGTGACAGATGGTCAACAGAGAAGAAAGCTATCCCTGTCAGAACTGAGTTCTGAAATCTCAGTGCACAAACCACAGATGGCACTGGCAGAACTGTTCAATGAATTAGAGATCCAGAAATAGATTTTTTCTTTTCTGTGTTGCACTCCGAAAATGTATAGGGCACTATTTGTAAATTACCTAAAAGCAAACACATCTTTGGGTTAAAGCAACTTGTCAGCCTTCATTAATATAAATGTTGGATAGTAGGTCAGGGGCATGCTAATCCAATAGATTGATCAATTCTTTTTACATTTCAGTGCTCACAATTTCCATTGACTCCAAGGAAGGATTGCAGCTCACAGACCCTGAACATTTTTGTGCAACTCAAAAGTTATTAAGGTTTGCTCTCCAGGTAAATGATCAGTCTTGGAAATCTATTTATTGTTCAAAAATGTCACTATATGTGAGTGGATACAGGTTCCCTGATCAAATTTTGAAGCTATGAATGCTACAAAAATATTTGGAGGGTGTCAACTGACTTTTATATTTCACTTTTGTGTGTGTCTGAGCCAGCAGATCCCTACACAGACCTGTCAAATCAAGCCGAGGACCTACATCTGTAGAGGTAAGTAAAAAAGGCTCTTGTTACCTGGGAGAAATGACATCATAGTGACAGGATTGAAATACAATGATTTTTTTAGTATCTAATTAGAAAATTACTACTTTAAAACAATCAACACACTCCTAACTCCATATATGCAGTGTCTTCCCTTTGACCCACCATGAGATTTTGAGTGTAAGAGGATAAATTATTGCAAACAGAGATCTAAATAAGATGCGTTGTTGGCAGGACTACCTCATTGAACATGCTGAGATTAGAAAATCAAACACAGCCGAGTTCCTATAAATCAGGAGAGCAGGCAGAGATTTAAGGCTTTGTCAGTATGGAGATGTGTATTTAATTGTGTCTTGAATACAGAAACAGTGCTTTTCCCAAGTGATTAAAATGGATATAACTAGTGGGCTCTTTTTTTTTTTTTTTTTTTTTTTTTTTTTTTTTTTTTTTTTTTTTTTTTTCCCTCTTCAAACAGATATGAAAGAAAGACGAGGGGAAGAAACAGCATTAAACAAACAAACAAACAAACAAACAAACCCACCACCCAAAACCAAAAAAAAGAGTTTATCTTTTAGGATCTAAGTGGAGTAATCCAGGGCTATTGCTTCCATGGGAGTGCTGATCTATGGAGGACAAAGAGTAAAAGGTGGATGGGAGGGACATAGGGAGGGAGGAGAGGAGGGAGAGAAGGAAAAGTACTCCCTCAGCTCAAGGAGGATCTCCAGTCCTTTGAACAGTGTGTGAGGTGGCTGTAAGTGCAGCTCAGAGCAGGAAACTAATCTGTGTGCTTTCCTGGAAGAGAGTGAAGAAATTAAGATAGAGAGAGCCCATGGCTTTGAAATTGCTGTGGGATGTGTGTCTGTTCTCTTTCCTTCATCAATTGCAAAGAAAGCCTCCAGAGATTAAGACAAGCTCAGTTGCTGCTGATTATGTTTCCCAACCTCACAATACCAGTCCAAGTCTACCTCACATGAATTAATTTCTCTGTACATCCAAATCTTCCACTGTAGACAGCAGTTTACTGTGCCAGTGGCACATAATCAATAGAGAAAGGCAAGGTTGCAGAGAGAAATAAGTTGTTGGGAAAAGCAAGAACCAATTTGTTGTGATGCTTTGGACAATAGGAAAAAAAAAAAAAAAAATAGAAACACACAATTAAAGGAATGAATTGTCAGCTAATAGATAATATTTCCTTTAAGACAAGAACAAAGCTGCCAAATGTTTACGCCTATCGGATTGGTCTCCATTGCATACAAATATGAAGATTAAATGCACTCTATTACATGGCAGTCTGTGACAGTAACCAGCAAACACTTGATAATTAAAACATTAAAAAGCCATCAGCTACTAAAGATAATCTCAGCTGAAATGAACACCACTAAAATGACAACAGTGTTCACAAAACAAATCAATGCACTTGAAGTTCACTAGCTGGGTTAATGACAGGAGAAAGGAGGCTGGATTTTAAAAAGTCATTAACTCTTGCCTTCATTTCACAAATCCTAGATACGCACTCTTCCACAAGACGCTAAGAAATACTCACAGCATCATCTTGACAAACATTCCCTTAGTAGGTGGCAGCCTTACTTTAGACAACAACAGCAAATTATTTTCCTATTCTGAGCATCTAAGAAAAGAGAGGAGAGAGGAAAAAGGAAGTTAAATTTCCAGAGAGCTAGCAAATACACCCTAAACAAAAATCCAGAAAACAGAAATAATAGCAGATAGGTGAGTGTCCACTTCCTTCAAAACTCCAGATTAACCCCAACAAGAAACAGCCAATTAAGAGACTGTGGGTTTGTTTTCTAGGTGACAATTAATCCAGAGTACTTCTTCCAGTCTAACAGCTGGATTTCTATACAGAAGTTCCCCCAGACCCTTTACTATACCCAACTGATAGAGAATCATGATTTAAAAATAAATCTCTCTTAAATTTTATATCCGTCCTTAGTTTGTTTTGTTTAGTTATGCTTGTAAATTTACCTGTGTTGACTGCAAATGTAATCCCTTAACAGAGAGAGGAAGTGGCCTTGGAAAAGTCTGTGTTTGTTTAAAATAAAGTATTGAATGGAGGAATTTAATGAAAAAATCTTGCTTTTCAAACAGCTTTTTTAAAGCAGTAGTTCCTGAATGATTCTGTAAAGGCTTTCTCTGCCAAGTAGTAACCAAGTAGTTTACTTTGGTTCTGGTTTTTGTTCAAACCTTGTCTGGCATCTGTAAAATACAAGGCTTTAAAAATGAAATTTAGTTTTAATCTTCTCATTGATTCAAAACACATCAACCATCAGAAAATGAGGAGTTTGTTCCAATAAACAATCAAAAATGAAATTGTGAAATATATATGCCTCTCCACATGAAACTATCTAAATAAATACAACCAAGACACAAAAAAAAAAAACAAACCAGGTTACAAAGTAAGTTTCAGACAGACTTTTTCTTAGAAAAGACCTAGGCATCTGTACACAAATTATTATTATTAACACGTGAGGGCAAATTTGGAGGGTGTTTTTGAAAATATTTCAAACGTACTTTCTTTGTCTTAAATATTCCATTAAGCAGTTTGGTGTTCATACAGTCATATCATTTTTCTGTTGTTTTTACACACTTTTACTCTTTTAGATTATATTGCCATCTTTAATAACAAAAGCAACCCTCTTTATGGATTATAAATTTTCATCTACTTATCACTTTATCATTAATCCTGTATGAATAATAGTTCACCCTGAACAACAAGTAGTAGAACAAACAAGATAGTATGGAGGTTATGAGAGATAAATACTAATGCATTAACAACTGGCTGCATTCTTTAAATGGCTTAGCCCAGATTCCTGAGAAATGCTGAAGGATATTACCAATATAGCCTCCAATTTTCAAACCCTTCCAACTGGTAGTACCACCCTTGAGGCAGGAGTATCTGAAGTGATTGTTAATTGGTCCCTCAACCCCCAGCTCTCAACCAAATTAACACAGCTTAATTTGAATATTAATATAAGAAAAAAGCTGTTTTTCCGTAAAAACAGGGTATAGTAATTGCAGTGGCTCAAGAGCTGATACCCAAGGCTCAGCACCAGTCACCTGTTTAGAGAGCTGAGTTGTCCAAAGGGAATGATAATGCCTATGCGGACTCTGTTTACTGTGACACTATTAGTGTTTACAACACTATTGTCATTTGCTTCCCAGTATTGTTACCAGTGGCGAAACACTCTGGTAGGCACCACTGCTCTAACTCAGATGGTATTTCCCGCATTTTCATAATAACCATTTTTTGCCTCTTCTATTACAGCCCAGTTCTCATGCCACTGTATGCCTGTAAGGATGTAAGCATTTATCTTTAAATGTTAAAGAAATTGAAGGGTTTGATTCAAACTGGCACCCTTTTTAAACTGAAAATTCCCCAGCATGGATTTTTTCATGTTCAAATAAATATATTAACAGAAAAGTTTGCATTTTCCTGAAAATGCAGAGGTTTAATAAGTAATATAAGTATAATTTTAAACAATAGGTCTTTATCAGTGAATTTTAGATAGTATATGTGTTTCAAGAGAAAGTCAAGATAGGAACAATTCTGTGTTTTCCTATAAATGCATTTCAAATTTGGTAAAATTAATTTAATTTGCTATACAAGCTTAAAAAAAAAAAAAACAAAAAAACTAAAGCCTAGAAAATGTGATCATATAATTACTATAATCTAGTGGTTATCAGATTATTCAGAATTCATATCTCTTTTCTCTTCCCAAGGGAACAAACTAAACAAAAATATGGTCAAATAGAGAGTATTATAGCTTTTTTTTTTTTTTTTTTTTTTTTTTTTTTTTTTTTTAATATCACAACACTTTAGCTTCTTAAACTAGTCTACTTGAAAAGCAGGAACAATGTTGTAATTGGAGGGATGTGGACAAAATACACACTTGACTTGTTAAAAGAACACAACCTTCCAAAATATTGTAATGCACGTAATGCATATAACAGACAAATGCTTCAAATCATTAAAAAAAAATTAGTTAGACCTCCTCCGGGTATTATTTAATTATAGAACTGTTTTATTTCATTTTCAATGTGCATATATACCTGTTATACCTACTTCTTGTACTAGATTTTCAGAGCAGGAATAGAATATTTGTTTAGATTTGTTCAATGGTTGGATTTGGAGGTCAATTTGTGACAGAATTTCTAGCTAATACTAGTTAATCTTATCTAATTTGAGATCTAACCACTTGCTATCATCTCCAAATATCATTTATGCAAAACCCCTGGAAATACCATATATATTGCTTGCATTACTGAAGTTGAAGTTTCTGCTTTATTTAATGAGGAAATGGAAAGTTCAGAGCTTAAGAAAGTGAATTGTTTCTCATCAACAATGGTGTGATATAAGGCTAGAATAATGAATGACTTTGCTTTCCAACAGTCATGTTAATGCTGTACAAAAAACTGGCATGGGAAGAAAAAATTACTTATAGGACATTGATACACTCTTTATAAAGTAATACTGTTTTATGATATTAACTCTATTATCTCAGAATCCTGCTTCCAAGGAATGCCAACATATGCACATGAATAAGCAACAATTACATTAAAATTGTAAAGAATTCTAGAACATTCTGTCATGTTTTGATTTTGTAGTTTTACTGTCTATCCTATCTAACAGCAGTAAAGGAAGCACTGAATTTAACCCCTTCATTTCCTATACTGCTACAGGCTGAATTTGCCTTAGATTTTCTTGTGTAGCATATCAAAGGAAAGATTTTGTCATCTGAGCCCAACAAAGATGACTTTTTTCATTTGCTCACTTTGGTCAGGCAGTCCATAATAAATTCTCACCACAATGTTGCCCTTGTTACTTTGTTTCCAGTTTCTGACCCCCCCCCAGACCCTCAATAAGTTTGTCACTTCTCTGGAGAGGTGAAGAACTCCATATATCTGAGCTGCCCCTTAGTGCACTGGCAACCCCATCTCCTTTTCCCTACTTCCTGTCTTTTCTAAGGAGCCTTTATCTGGACATCAATCCACCACAGCCCTTCAGACTTGGAGATTGTCCCCATCTCAGTTACTGAAATCAGGTCTTAGTTTTTCAATCACACACACCGCATGTGGTCCTCCTGCTGGTTTACCAGGCTGTGCACATTTGTGTGCAGGAACTTCAGAAGTGCCTTTTGATACTTGTTTCATCCTTTCCAAAAGCCCTTGTACTCCCATCACAATGTCCCATGTGCTTATTACCCATGATTTCCACTTTTTCATTTACCTACAAACTATCATCATCATTCTCAGTGTATCTGGTTTAATATTCTCTACAACGGACAAGTAAGACTAGGACAAAGATGCTTTTAGGCCATTACTGTCTAGTGAGCCTCATCTCTTGCTAACAATTCTCATTCTTCAAAGAGAAACCTGTGGTTAAAAAAGCCAAGACCTCAACCCATGACACCAGGCAGTCACTGCCTGTGTATTTCCATTCTTACCTGAGTCCTGTTCCTTCAGTAGCAGATCTGAGAGAAATACCACTTGGTCTTCTATGTCCTATCTTTATCTCCAGACTGCTGTAGCCCCTCCTGATCTTTTCCCAGGTCTCCCTCAGAAGTGACACATATGGACAAAATGAGCAGGAGGCTCAGAGTTCAGAAGCCCTTGGCAGTCTCACTGGAATGCTCCTTCCTGCCCCAGTCCAGGATGTTTGCAAACAGCAAACTCATCACAAGCAAGTGTGCCCTAAGACCTCTGGTCAGATGTGGGGTGCTCCCACCCTGCAAAAGGGAACATCCAACCATCACTACCCTGCACTTCCCCTTTTTGCTGGTGCTCTGTGCATGCCCAATTCACTCTGAGGCTTCTCTGAATGGAATTTGTTCCCTCATGCAGGATATTATTATTAATCCTCTGGGTTCAGATCTGCAGGTTGATAATGAATCATTCTTTTGCTGACAGAGGTCACAAGCTTCATATGTCTCCCATCTCGTGAGTCTTTATCCATCACTCATTCAAGCATGGTCTGTGTCTGTCCCTCTCTAGTGGTTTCACATTCACTAAATTATTGTCTTAGTACTCACTCATTTCTGTGGGAGAGAGAGACTAGGAGAAAAACAAAGCAGGCTTAACATTAAATATGAACTAATAGTTTTATTAACACACACTAAAAAAATAGAAAAAGAAAGTTGGGACAAAAAACTAAAACAAAACAGAATGAAACTCCAAACCCACTCTTCCCTCCCTTTACAAACTGTTAACTTTCTTACAAAAAAACATAAAGAGACAAAACTTGTAATTTTCAGTCAGTTTCACCATCTGACAATAGTCTTTCATCAATTCTTTAGGAGAGGAGTTTCTCTTAGGGTCATGGATCCTACTGACAACCTAGAACAGTTCTCTTGTGGGTTTTAACTGTCACAAAAACAGCTGCCTGGAGAAACCTGCCTTTGTGACCCCTCCCATTAGCAGGTTCCCAAGCTGCTTATGGGTCATGGGTCTTAGACTTTTGCATATTGGTGTGTCAGCTTTTAAAGATGAATAACTAAAAGCAAAGGGTTCTTCATCTCAAAGTACAGAGATATTTTCTCACTTCTTCACTGGTGCATAGGGCTTCTCTATCTCTGTTCAAATATCTTATAGTATTAATATTACTTAGTCCATCACAAACACCTTTGCTCAAATCCACACACAAATCTAAACAATCATCTTCCCAAATACATATCTTTCCCATGATTTAAAGGAATGATCTAAATGTAGAGTTCATTTCCATGGCTCAAATAAGAATGGAACAACTAACTCTTCAACCGTCTGTCCCAATAGTCTTTTCACTCTTGCTCTACTGACTTCATGCTGTTTCTTCTTTATGTTCACTCTGTCCTTTTCTTTTCTCTCTCAGAGAAGGGCCAAGCTCTGGAAGCTTCATGTTGCCAGGAAAGGGTTAAATCTGCCCAGAGTCTTTTTCTCTCCCACGGTAACTCATGGTATTAGATGTTCAAGGCCTTGCTGGTGAGGGAGGAAGAACTCACACAGAAACATCAGAGATCAGAGCACCCTGGTGGTCTGGAATCACACAAAAAACAGGCAGGATCATAAATACCTTTTTGGCCCACCCCCTGGTGTAAATCGGGGCAGCCTTAGACTAAATGGTGCCCATAGCTCTTATCAGGGGCCCGACAGAGATTTCTCCCTGCTCCAGGGAAGTTTGGAAAAAGTAGTTGTTGTAAAGCAACAACCTCTCTTCCCCACCCCCCCAACCGGGAGCCTATGGAATCTGTCCAGGCCTCAGGCCAGCTCCCCCCAAAAAGGGGGAAGCAGCAGGCTTAACTTAATGTTACCTGTCTCTCTCTGGCCAAAGGAAAAAGGAAAAGGCTCACCTACAGCAAACCAAGGGGTTTTATATAGTAGTTC
This sequence comes from Hirundo rustica, assembly GCF_015227805.2. Taxonomy (NCBI): domain Eukaryota; kingdom Metazoa; phylum Chordata; class Aves; order Passeriformes; family Hirundinidae; genus Hirundo; species Hirundo rustica. The sequence continues at coordinate 78,413,198 of NC_053450.1, read as the reverse complement.
CTAAAGTCGTAGCTGACAATTTTCAGTGGTCGAAACAGATACCCATACTCCAACTAACCCTCTGATAAGTCCCTGTTCTTTCTAAAGCAATTCCCAGGTCCTGACCCGGAAAATCCTTCTACATTCCTCTATGACTAAAAAACAAAACTGTACTAACCCATGACACCTTCCTTCCCTGCATCACAGGGCTCAGATCTTCCCTCTTCAGGGTTCCTTGTGAAGCCTCTGTCAGGATCATGTTGATTCCCTCTGATAGCACACTGTCCACTCTATTCCCTCTGCAGCCCCTGACCCTGATCAGGGCCCTGATCAATCCCTGCTGCTGGGGCATACCATTACTCCTTGCTGCAACAGACTTGACTGCTGCATTCCCTACAAGAGTTCTCTCAGGGCAAAGACATACCACAAGTTCTATTTTTTTGACTGTATAGAAGCTGTAAACGTTCTCCTGGGCTTCTTTTGCCAAGCTAAAATAGATACAGTATTTCAATTTTCAGCAATATTTTTTTTTTCTTGCATAATTCACCCTACACCTTAAAAAGCTCGTGATAAACTCCTGCCAGTGATATTGCTTTTCTCTGCAGATACACAAAGGTCTGCTCTCTCTGTCACATGAGCTATCTTGTTGCAGTGGAAGCTGTGTTATAGTCTCCCAGAACTGATATATCCCTGAATGGAGTTCAATAATGTGTAATGTGTATTTTACCAAAGGTAGAGAAAGAAATTAGTACAGTATTTCTCAGAATGCATATTTCAAGAAAACAGGAAACTCCTTGTTGGTGATAAGGGAAAAACTAACATATAGTATTGGTAAGCTATGTAGTAAAATGCCTCTCAAATTACAAATAAACTCTCTTTATCCATGCAACTCCAAAAAAGCCAATGTAAAGGTATACCAAAAAAGCTAATCACAGTTTTCTGTTTTGTTCTTTTTAGTTTTGTGGTTGTGAAACCAGTTAAAGATTCATATCTGAATTGTTTCATCACTACAGTGATGATCAGTAGTAAGAAGTAATTTCTAAGTTTTGCTAACTTGTTTCATGGTTTTTCCATGGTTAAGGAATGGTACTCCCCAGTTTAGATCTTGCACCAAGACTCTCCAAGCCACAGTCACCTGCTCGCTGCCTCTTGCCATCTTCAGCCCCTCCAACCCCACCCCAGCCCTTGAGTGGCCTGAGAGGTGAATTGGTTTCAAAAAAAGGAAAGATCATAGGTTGAGATAACAAGATAAAATACTATTTACTGGGAAAAGCAATAAGATAAGAAAAGGAACAGCAATGACAAAGATATTAAGAACAAGAGTGTATGGAACAAGAGTGTATGAAAGACATGGTGAGTCACATGCAAAATGCTTGGGAGCCCAGCCCAATGGAAGCAAACCCTTCTCCCCAGAAGAGAGTTCCTCTGCCTCTCAAATCCCCTTTCCCTGCACCTGGCAATGACCTGAGGTGATATGGAATAACCTCCCTGTCTTAGCCATGCCCCCTCCTGATTACTGGAAAAAAAAACCTTGTAAGCAGGATAACAGTAAAATGCCTAAATCTCGTTTTTTCAAACAGATTATTTTGAAAAATTTGAAAGAGGAATCTCCACCCATTATTTCAAACACTCAGTTCTCCAGTTTAAGTTGAAATAAATGCCCTGGCCATGACACCATGAGAGGACAAAACCTTCAAAGCAGTCTAGTTTTTCACTGCAGTCAAAAGACATGATTTAGAATCTATTTCTCCTACATTTAGCTTAAAGTTATTTTTCCACCAGAAAGCTTTCTGACAAAAGCACTAATTACATAGCCTTTCTTGCCTACAAGCTTATTATTTCTGGGAAATCTTAAACCACTGGGGTATCACAGTCCTCCCCAAGCACAAATTTTCCACAAACTGAGTAATGACATGTCTATTATGATACAGTCACTCACATGCATTTCAAAAGAGATTGCAAAAATTCAGATAAATTCATCAGTTTCCTTCCTAAGAGAAAAAAGGAATCAATCATCATTCACAAAACTTTAACAATAATTCTTAATGAAAACCATTAATCCATGAATACAATTAGTGGAAGTAATATAAATGAAAAATATTTAACAACATGAGGAATAAAGACTACAACAGTAGAAAATTACACACAATGCTTTCAAAATAAACTAGTTTCTTAACAAATAGGTAGGGCTCTTTTTCTCCTTCTTTTACAAAAGTTTCTGTTTAAAAGAGGAAGAGATAGAATGAACCAAGTCTACTAACATTTTCTGGTTAAAAATTTCCAAGACAGAAGAGCCATACCAACAACAAGTTCTGTGAGAAAGCAGGTTGGAAAAGACTGTTACACTTTAGTAACCATTCTCTTTACGTCAGTTGGCTATAATGCTTGGAGGAGATTCTTGCATGGATTCTTGGAGGAGATTCTTTTATGCAACTAGTGTAGGAAGTCCTGTCCTACACTAGTTGCATAAAAACAGAGACTACTGTGATGCTCCTCAGTCCTTGGCTTCCAGACATGCCCAGCATGAGATTCCCAAAAGCACACTGCAACAGCCTGGATATGTTTGTTTCATTGGAAAATAAAGATATTAATTTCATCTAGTGGTGAAAAACCCAAGTTCCATCCCATATGGAAGTGACCTGGAATCATTCAAGGACTGGCATTTCTATCCCATCATGTAGTCTCATTGCAGAGTGCTCCAGCTCTCAATGTATCTCTTAGCCTATATGACTGTCTTGGTTTGAAAGACAGGTATCTGCTAGGGAAGGGTGGGGCCACTCTAGGAGTGGGGAATTACAATCCCTTCCCTCCAAGTTATTATACTTTAGAAGATTAAAGAGGCTTTTCAGTCAGAGCTATGGGGAAAGGAATAACAGCTCTTTACTACTAAGTGTAACAAGGCAAACACACAACAACAACTACAGCATTAATAATAAAAAGAAGCAGGAACCTCAAGAGGCTTTGTTCCACAAAGCCCAGGGCAGTCTGATCTCTTGGGACCCTGAGAACACCAAGCTGGAATGGTGGAAAACTCTCAGGCTGGTGGCTGGAATGGCGAGGGTCCCCAGCAGGCAGGGGGGAATGTCCCGGCAGGAAAAGCGGGGGTGTCCCGGCAAAGTGAGCAGTGCTGAAGAAGCCACAACAGCTTGGCAGGGCTGGCCCAGCTCCAGCAGGGCAGGTGAAGAGGGCTCCGAATTCCTGGGCACACAAGCAGATGATGGATGGAGGTAGAATTCCCAGGACTGGACCCTCCGTTAACAGTGGACTCCTCCCGCAGCAAGCAGCAGCCCGACTGCCCTCTCTGATGCCGAGAGCAGGAAAAGAGTGCTCAGCTCCCCCAGCTCTGTCCTTTTCACTCCCCCAAACTTATGTGATCTTCCTCCTCCCTTGGCCACTTCTTTTGTGTGGATCAAGCACCCTCTAAGCATCAGTATTTAGTCCCTTAGCAACTTATGGGGGAAAAATTTTATAGGGAAAAAAACCAAAACCAAACCTAACCCTCAACAATGAATCAAAAAAAAAAAAAAAAAAAAAAAAAATGTTCTGGTTACTTAGTAATTTTATTTGTTGGGTATTTGTGGAAACTGACAGTGGTCAAAGAGGTATTTCTTAGGCATCAGGCAGCTTATGAGAAAGTAAGCGAGGTAGACTTTCCCAGGGATTGCTTTGGAGGAGCTGGGAGAAAACATTAGAAACAATTTCTAATCTCGCACCTGCTGTTCTAACCAACCTGTCTACTTGCGAAGATATTTACTAAGAGCCATTGGTCTGAAACAAGCAATAATATTCATTGCACCGAAACACTGGATAAAGAGCTTGTCTTTCAATAAACCTTTGCTATAATCCCCTCCAAAGAGACCGGAATTCTACGTAACGTTATTTGAACCACCCCAAATGGTAACGATAGGTATTTACAGTGTGTAAAGCTTGGTGATGATGAACTTTTATTTGAGAGAAATTTTCCATAGAAAAGCTGTGTAAAAAATGTAGAACAAAATAAACACAATTGCTCTGTCAAAAACATAAGTGGATAATCTTCCTAGCAACTGGAGCTGGAAAGTTTTTTTTTTTTTTTCTTTGCTTTTCTGCCATATAATTTCAGATGTAGTTTTGACCCATAAGGATACTTTCTTGTGAAAGCTCTTGAATGTGATTCTCTATCATGATGAAAGAAATCATAATTTTCAAGATTTCATGAAACAGATGTCACTTATAAAGAATTTTTAAGGGAAGTAATAGTAATAAATCAAATACTAACAAATTCAAATCAGACAAGAATTGAGTTTCATTTACAACCATATTGTATCTATGTAATTCATTTGACACCAGTAAAGCACACAATTTCTAATCTAGACAGCTAAATGGATGAAGAAAATGAGGCCTTTGAAGCTCTCCCTCATTTTTTTTTTTCTCATTTAGAGGGTTCTATACAGACTTCACTGGCTTTGAAAATACTCAATCCCTCAAACCTCCCCCCCCCCAAAAAAAAAAAAAAAAACCAACAAACCCATAAGCTTTCTTTGTCAGCCATTTATCTTAAATGTCCTCCAGTTTTCAAAATCAGAAACATTATGCTGATCTACTCTGGGAACAAATGAACACTTCTTACTGGGTTATATAAAGCTTTCCACTGATATAGAGAAATGCAACTGATAATTAAGTAAATTAAAAACACCTGATGCTTCATAATTCGCAGTTATTGGTGCTAAATAAATACGCAAGGAAAAAAATGTTTTGGCTTTTTATGCAATCACACAGTAATTGGAGAGATTAATAGTACCTTTTTTTTTTTTTTTTAAGTGTATTTTGCAGGCATTGAGACATTTATGAAAACAGTTGTAACATGAAATACAATATAGCCTAAGGACTGAAGCGTACTTGGAAGACAATTACTTTAGCTTCTAAACAATCCAATATGATTTTGCTCAAGCAGTAACGTCTGAAAAGGAGCATATATTATTCTTTTTTTGTGCTTTAAGCTGTTTTTTTTCTTTGTTTGTTTTTTGGTTTTTGTCTTTTGTTTTTTAAATTTCTGTCACTTCTATTTTACATCAGTAGGAAACATGCTAAGTTTGGATGAAATATCTGCTCTTTGGATGTAAATGACGGACTGTCATATGATTACTTCACTCAAAGCTTGAGTCATGAAAGGACCTTTGTCTTATATAGCTTCACATAAGTGAGTCAAGGTGCATATTATATGCATGATCAGAAAGAAGAAAGTCTGACATTTGAAGGTCAGATCAGAGAGGGCAATAACAAAAGGGAAATTATTATGCATTCACTTACCATAGAAAAAGGGAAGTAATAAAGGTTATGTGAGAACAAAACTTTCCACCATATTCATGATAAACTGCTATAATTACACAAGAATCAAGCTACCTCAAAACCCCAAGACAGTTCCTGTGAACCATTCCTATATTGCCTTATATTTAAAATTGATCTCATGCAATCTCAAGATGTGTATTTCTAAATATTAGTGTAAAGCATTTGGAAATGGGAAAATCTGCATGGATAGGCTTCTGTGCTTAAATAGCACATTGAGATATTTATTTACAATACAATAAAATGTAAAATTTGCTGTTGTCTACAGCAAAAATAGTGAAAGTAAACAATCTGCTAACAGAAATTTTTAAAGGAATCTGAGAAAGTGGCCTCATAAAATATGCAGCTTTACTCTGCTAATACTCTGTCAGAATCACTAGCTCATGCAATGAACTGGAAAAGCCATAAGTCAAGAGCAGGCACTGCAATTAATCTACTCTTTTTACCTGATTTTGTGACGACAAATGGCAGACTGGAAAGGGACTGTACTAAGGACCCAATTAGAGAATAGTTGCTGGTGTGAAAACCATGGAAATAAAAGGAATTTACTCTTGTAGAGGCAAGGCTTTTGGAAAAAAAGCTAAGACGCTCTGTGACAAAATACCCCACTGTGGCCATACTGAGGAACACAAACCTCCTTGTCCAGGCTTGCACACCTGCACAAGTCCATACTGATACAATTCTCTATGTCAGAAGCTACACATGTGGAGTACAAACCAAAGTCATTCCAATGTACAAAATCTGATAGGTAACTGTAGGTAGTGAGCTACATCTTAAAATTTCAAACAGAAAAATGCCACTCAGAAACAGGTTACAGTAATTTCAAGACACAAAGTAATCTGTGTGGTGCAAACATGGCTGTTTAAAATATTTATGCTGAAATGTTGGATTAAAAATAGTTTTTACTAATCAATGTTGCTTTTGATGAAAAACATTAAGGAAAAATCCCAGATTTAATTCTTAAAGGAAGGGAGGGCTTTGTCAGAACATTTGATATCCTTTCTTTCCCCCAAGAACTTCCTAAAGCCTGATCTCCACAACTTTGTATAAAAAGTTATGACGATATTAAACCAGATAAAGCAGTAGACATCATAGGGACTTCATCCCACCATCCTCTTCTGAACACTATATCAAAGCTCTTAATTGTGATATGGAAGCTATTTTTCTTAAAATAAAAATATGAATCCCACTGATAATTTTTGCTTCTTCTCTTTTCCCACACACAGCAAAAAGAAAAAAGAAAAAAAAAAAATGTTTATAAGTTACCAAACCACAGAAACTTGCCTATATAAATAATTGATCATGAACTCTCTAACAAGGAATGAGGTTTCTTTCCACCTTTCAATGTTTTTTAAGGTCTTTGTATAAGAATGTATATAAGCTGTCTTTTGTAAGTAGAGAAGACCTCACCTTCCTTAAACATTCAAAAAGCCTCCTACATAATTTATTATGGTAATATATTCCATAAGGTCTCTTTCTTTGTTGATGAATATGACAGTTAATGAAAACAAGCTCTTAGAGACTTTTTTACAGTGTCCTATGTTTCTTAGTGAAAGTCCACTAAGCTTAATAATATTTCTTTTAAAAAGAAGGTTGAAGAATAAGTTCTTAAGATGAAGTTGACAGAATTTTTTTTTTTTCAATTATTTAACCAAAGCTAACACCTTTTACATGCTTCTTGCATGATGTGTCAGTATAATATTACTACCAGGAGAAATACCAGAAAACAATTAAGAAAATATGTATGTTTCATAGCTTTAAAATGCTTTTAACCAGAACTAAAGTTTAAAAGTATTACTATGGCCTGTAGATATGCTACAAAAACATATACTGGAGTCATCAATCTTCCTATCAATTAATTCCTATAATGAATTTTCCTATCAATACTATATTAAATACAAATGGCAATTAGGAATATAAATATAACATTAATTTGATCACTAAAGCAGAAACAACCCACTAATAGACATACTAAGACAAACAGAAAGTTTTCTTAGGAGAAGAATCCTGCAGATTTTAAGCAGATAATAAAGTGGTAAAAATCTAGGCATTGAAATATATATTGTGAATGTTACTGTCAATACAATTCAAGGAAATCTGTGGTTTTAGACCATCTGACAAATTGTGCCCATAAATCATCATGTTGGCTTTTCTCCTAATGTTTTACTTTCATTACCCCATTTTGCTCCTGCTCCTGCCATTAGGGGCTAAACACAGAATGTATAATATTGAGCTTTGGACTTTTACTAATCTTTGCCAGGTTAGGTAGGTGATTTTTTGGGGTGTGTTGGTAAGCTTTTCTGACCAGATGGTGGCTTTTGCTGTGTCTGGGTCTGCAGAGAAGGTGATTCCAAAGTAGATAGAGACATCCTGATTTCAAATCATAGTATAAAACTGTAATTTCTGGTGAGACAGTTTTTGTTCCTGTTCATACAAAAGTATACTATTGCCCACAAATATCACATTATCATTTTAGCCTTTAAATAATCTGGAAGATTTTCACAGGCTATTACATCTGATTCATAATTAAATTAAGCAGAAGTCCTTTCCTCTAAGACAATTCCATGCAGGATGCAACTTGTGGATGAAATTCTGCAAACCTACCTGTACAATAGTAATACTAAAAAAACTAAGTATAAACAAAGCTGTCAAGCAGCAACCTAAATGCAGGCATTGAGTGCTATAAATAACTTGCTGTGGGAAGTGCACAGGTGAAAACAAAAAGCTACAATGATTCACAATGGTGACTCAAACTATAATATAAACCTATAGTAATTTCTGAAGTACAGGACATAATTCTCAAAATGTTCAACACCCACTGATATTCACATATAACTGAAAACTCAACATTCCTAGCACTTTTGATTGACCTGGCCACATTGTCTTCAAATCAAGGCCAAAATTTTTACTATTTTCCTCATAAGTATCAAAGTAAAGGGCAACATGCTCCAAACTTGATTACAGAATTTTCTGATGAGGTAGAATTATCTTAAATAAAGGCTGCAAAAGTTTTATTTCAGCATTCTTCAAATACACCCAGTGGGGATGTAGGGGATTAATGAAGTTCAGATATCTGTGCTTGTGAGAGCAGATATTGCTTCTCATACTTGGAAAATTATAAGTTTTTAGGACAGGTAATAAGATTTTTTTCCTTTAAAGAGAGTGTCCTAAAACTGCAGTCCATGAAAAATCCTGGTAAATGGTACTCCAAAGAGATTGGGCACTATATCTGTGTGCTATGCACGCCAGATGGTGGATTTGTTCAGTTATAAAAATTTCAAGGAACAAATGGGAGGAGGTGGTGGTCTGTGGGCCATCCACAGAAAACAATTCACTCCTTTGGAAAATGCGCACCCCTAAGCTGGCTGGGTTAACAGTGAGTCCCCTTTTGGGAAGTCCCCTTGAGAGACTGCCGAGCTCAGGGTGAGCAAAAGTACTTCAACCCATGTGCAGCCCCTAGGCTGCCACAGTTCACAGGGACTCTCCTTTGGGAAATCCCTTTGAGAGTTTTCCTTGTGGCTCAAGGTGAGAAAAAAATACTTCAACCCATGAGCCGTTGCAGTTCTATGTTAATGTTTCATACCCCACTGGTTATTCCCCTTGTTCCTGGTTTTTACCCCTCCTGATTGGTTCTTTTTAGATCCTTCCCCTTATTGGTCCCTTTCCCAATTCGTCTCCTGGCTGGCCAAGTTGTGAGACCCTGCCCCTGGCTACCCTACATAATCCTTCTCCCCCAGGACCATAGGGCTCTTTCACCTCTGGACCTGGTGAAATAGAGGAGTTTTCCTGGAGATGGGAAAGAGCCCATCTCACTGCTTTTACTCCTGCATCACCCAGGGTGGCAAGCACGGCTCTGCTGCTCAGGCAGCCTCACAAAAAGCAAATCACTCTGCACTTGAGAGTGCCACAAAGAGCGGATCACAGTGCACCTGGGAGTGCACAAAGAGCAAATCACTCTTTGCCTGAGAGTGCCTGTGCCTCCATCGATCTAGGTTTCTTTTTAAAGATGCTTCTAGCCAGGAAGGTCGCGGCACCTTCACCACTGGACCAGACCACGACAGAAGGACACATAACTTTGCATTCTGGAGCATTCCCAAAGATGCTTTTAATCCAGTGAGATTTAAACTTCATGGTACTTCAGGAGCTATATAGTTTGATTTGAGATAGACAAAGGCTGAAAATATCCTAGTGCAAGTCTACAGTTTGTTTTAGCAGTTGAGAGCATCAGGCTAGAAGTTAACCAAAAGCATCCATCACTGCCAACTTCCTGAAACAAGTGTTCTGAAACAGCTGTCTGAATAGAGAATGTTGTTGCTGGTTTCCCAGACAGATCCTAGCTTATATTTATGTAATATCTCACATTCTCACCATTGTTTCCCTATCAGCATACAAAGTTAAGAGAGAAGTAAAGGTGAAAGACTTCAGCCCTTGGGAGATGGCACTAAAATATTTGCTTTCTTACCTATGAATCAGCCTGAAAATGTTGCATATCTCCCTTCTCTTTTGCAATTATTATTCAAGTCATTGCAGAGGAATTGAGACAGACAGCTGCAAAGGGAAAAAAAAACCTTAGGAAAGGTGAAGTTTATTTAGCATAACTGCAGAAAGCTGTCTTCACTTTAAGCAAGCTAGAATAGAAGGAGTTAAGTCTTGCAGCCAGTCTTCAGACTATTTCCATATTATTGACTTGGATATTTCCACTGGACACAAAGTCCTGAATTTTGACAAAAGTTATTTTTAGAAGGTTTAAAGATCATCCTTAGAAGAATAGTAGGATATGAAGTGAAATATAATCAGACATTTATGGAAATCAGATGGCATTTCAGGGCCAGGCATATGTGAAGGTGGTTTGTAATCTTAGGACCTCATGAAAGTTGAATTTTGATTGGATATAGAAATGTTTTTCTGGGTTTTAATTGTTTTAGCAGCAATAGAAACATTTGAATATCACTTCAAACTCATTACACAAATCAACTTTCTACACTGCATATGAGTTCAAGAGACTATATTGGAAACACCCTCAAATCTGGTGTTTGTTTCAAGGCAGAATGCTATAAAATAACAGACATCTAGTTTACTCGCATGCTGCAGTGCTTGTCTTCCTGCCATGTCTTTTAGCTCTCATGGCTGAACTGTTTGGTTTTTAAGGCAATGATTTGGAGCACGGCATTTTTAACACTTTGCCAAAAATTACTTTTCCCTCATATTTGTTTCTGAGTTTCAAGGATAACTGAAATATTTCATGTTTTTTTGGTTTTTGCTGAAATTTGTCTATGAACTGCACCATAATTATCAAATACATGGGAACATTCACAACTCTTTGTGGCTCTGCTTCTGTCTTAGGTGATCTCAGAAGTGAAATGATGTGTTGCCTCTCTACCTTGTTTTGTTTTTTAACCAGAGAATTCCTAATTTAAAGAGCATTGTCTGGTTCTAATGGCATGTACTGAGCAATGCTGTAGCATTGTGCTTTACCCCTTAAGAAAACATATATATTTTTCTATTCCTTGTAATTTTATATTTCAGTCTTACCAGAGATGTGTGATAGCAAACATGTAAACACATCTATATTTTCATTTATTTGCAGTAAAAGTCTCTTTGGTTACTCCACATTTAATTACACAGAACTCACTGATTTAAAGAAACCCCACTGTCTTATTTCTATTGCTTTGATATATTACTCCAATTTCAACAGAAGATTTCTTCTGGCTCACACTTTTGGTTAGCGTTTTCATAAATACCTTCCTTAGGCAATCCATTCTATTAGGAATGTGTATGACATTGGAAAATCTTTTTTCCTTTCAGACTACAGTTATTATGATTTATGGACCTGATCCTGTCCTATAAAGTAGATAAAAAAGTCCCTTTTGAACTAGATTCACCATAATGTTATTCCAGATTTTCTGAAGAAGTGACTCTATTAAATGAAAACTGCTTGTGAAAAGGATGCTCTAGTCCTGTAACTACAAAGGCGAAGTAAACAAAGGTCAAACCTTTTCACAGTATTATTCTTATTTCCTAGGACTGTTTTCTTTTGTTTTTGATGAATGTTCTTAATTTTCATTTTTCATCTTGAGCAAATGAAATTGTGTACAGTGTGGATGTGTACTTTAAAAAGAACTAAACCAAGTCTTAGATAATATAAAAGAAGACTTGCATACAATATAATAGATAACAGTCAATTTTTACTGTAACAAAAATTCCACAGATGTTTGCTCCCATTTTGAGATTAGAAAAAATGAGGAATAAAAAGTTAGATTTAAATTGTAAAAAATATTTTTTCTATATCTTCAGATGGTTACCTCTGTGCTTCCTTTGTTTCTTTTTTCTAGTTCTCATGGAATCACAGAATCATAGAATAAATCACCTTGGAAGAGATTTGAAGAGACCCTCACATCCAGTCTTATATGCAGAATAGTCAACACTGAATGGAGCTGATTGCTTAGTAGGGCTGTAAAAACCTCCAAGGAGAGATAATCTACAGTCTCTCTTTAAGCTTCACATGTTAATGTTCAATTATGCGCAAGGTGAACAAATTACTTTCCCCTTATGTCAATTCAGAACCTCATAGATGTTACCCTGGTTTTTCTGAGTTTCTTTATTAGCCTTTTGATTTTCATAAATGGAGTCAGATCTTTTAGTTACTGTAGAATATTAGAGCAGTTCTTCTACCTTTCCCACAGAAGTAATATAAACAAACCCTTTGTTTTTCATTCTTTGTCCTTTGTTTGCATATTTCTAACCTGAAAACAATTGTAACTGACAACTCGTCTGGCCACTGAGGCTGAGGGGTGGAAACCCCAAAAAGCCAATCTTCTGCTAGACCCACAAATGTATAAAAGTAAAAGAATAAACAAAGGGGTCTCTTCTCTCCGCTCTTTCAGCTGGGAGCTGGATCAGAGGAACCTCTGCGAAAATCTCTTGTCTGCGTGTGATTGCTTTGTGTGTCTCAGTGACACATAGACAGTTTCAATTAATGACAACTGACAGTGTCTCATTCTGTTGGTGGAATATTTCTTCTACTAGTTCTATACATGGGCAACTCGGTAATTTTGTTTTGGTTTGTGTTTGGTTGGTTGTTTTAATGTGCTATGTCCTGACATTGCATGTTGATTTAGAGTCCAGGATTTAAACCAGAATTATAACAGGTGCAAGATATAAACCAAAAAATAGCAGAAAAATATACAATAAATAAGGTGTTGAACACTTCCAGGGGAGCCCAGCAAATCCTCACGACTACATTCAGAGTCACCTCCAGGATTTCCAGGAGTATAAAAAAGTTGAATTCTTTCAGATGATGAATGATAAATTCCTGAGGAGGGATGTCATTTTATCATCCTTCATGATACTCAGTCCACGTGACAAAAGCTGCATGGTTTATATTGCAACCACAACAGAAAAAAATAAGCTGTCCCATAGCTGTCCTGTAGTTATAACGTGGCTCAGTGTCAGGAATGTGCCTAAATGTACACAGTGAATTTAACCAGGAGTTCCCTGGGTGGTCCAGGAAACTTTGGATTGTTACGGACTTGGAGATTCTCCCAGGTAGCTCATGCTGTTCCTAAACAAATTGGTAAACATTATCTGCATGCTTCAAAAATTAATTAGCATTCTGAACTGAGAATCTGGTTATCCCAAGGGCTCCTCAGCAAGGTGGTTGCTGCTCCAAAATAGACTAGGCTGTACACAAATAGGACACCCTCAATAGTCAGTTGAGACTGTTCTGGAAAATGAAGAATATTCAGATAGGTTAGTGCTTTGCTTTCTAAACTCCTTCTTGGAGAGGAGCCCAGGTGTGGCTGGATCCAACCTAGCCCCACATTTTGCCAAAGGTTTATGTCTGAATGATTATACAGGTATAATTGAACTTTTATACAACTTGTCCATCAGGATTAAGGATGTCAAACTTGGTATATGTATATAAATACAAATATTTATTATGATAGTGATTAAACAAAAATATCTTAATCAGAATTATTTACTACACAGTATAAGAGCTATAACTATTAATATAGTATAGTGCACTCTTTCTATATTGAAGCAATTATATTAAAGCAATTGCTTAAAAGCTAGTGTCCTAGGATGACTTTCTGATGCTTGTATCCCCAATCATCTGTTCTGTTTGTGCTGTATATTGAGTTCTGTGCATTTAAGACTGGTTCTAAGAGCAAGGAGAAGCGTGGAGTTTGTTTTGAGAAAACTGCCTGACTCCTCCACATTCTTCTCCGACAGGGTGTTTGGCTGAGCTTGTAGAGATGCCAGGAAAGAGATCTTTGGCTTTTAGTTAGTTTTAGCTAGCGGGGCAGACAAGTTCGGCCTTGTTTTTTTTTGCTGTTCTTTCTTTTCGTTTTGGAGGGGAGGGTGGGAGGGGAGGGAGTGGGGGGAGAGGGAGGGAGGGGAGGGGATGGGTGAGGGAGGTGGATTGGCGTGGTTTTTTTAGTGGGATGTCGGGAGTGATGGAGTTATTGTTTTTCTTTTTTCTTTTTTCTTTCTTTTCTTTTTTCTTTTTTTTCTGTCTTTTTCTTTTTTTTTGTTCTTTTTCTTTTCTTTTCTTTCTTTTCTTTCTTTTTTTTTTTTTGTCTTTTTTCTTTTTTTTTTTCCTTGACCGGACCGTTAACACCTGCCTCTGGACTGAAAAAAAACAGGGGAGCACTGGGGGGCTGCACCTGCGGGACGCCCATCCAGGGCCTGGACCTCGGCATTTTCCAGCAGCACTGGAGGGACTGGGACTGATAAAAGACTAAGAGAGAGCCGAGCTACACCCACGTCAAGAACTTTCTCAATTTGCCATCTCACTCCAGAATGAGAAGTGGTTTTTTTCTTCATATTATTAATTCTTTGTACTTGTGGGCACTTTGTTTGTTAAGTAAAATAGATTTTTCCACATTTCTCCAAGGAAGTTCTTTCCCAGACGAGCTGGGGGACAGGGGCCATTTGGGTTTGCTCTCCAGAGGGACCCCATTCAGAGGTTTTCTCACAAATTTGCCCTAAACCAGGACAGCTAACAAAACCAATCATTAAATACAGATTCATGTCACTCATACCCACTACTGTGGGCAAATTTCTTTTCCTCAGCCACCTTGAGGAATGCCCCTATTCAAGCAAGAAATCTTCACACACACACCAAAAGGGGTATGTGTTAAAAAGTGGGACTTTATAGCATATTCTTCATAGTATAAAGTCAATGACTTTCAATCAATGTCTCCAGGCCATCTGTGTCAGCTTAGCAGGTTTAGATAAGTTAATAGCAGTATCACTTTTTTGTTCTTTTTTGTTTGGTTGGTTGGTTGGGTTGGTTTGGTTTGGTTTTGTATTTTACCAGTTCTACAAGATCTTCACTTCATTCATAGGATGTTTAACTTTGGAACTGATGATTCAAACTGGTTTCAGCACCCTTCAACACCAAAAACTGCATGACACCCTCTTTTCCATTTGTCTCTGGTAGATTTGCAAATAGAGAGGACATTGTTTGAGTTGGTTTATCCCAATGAAAAAGGTTGATGAAACAGATTTTCCTACAACAGAGACATTCAAAAAGAGAGGAAAAAAACCCTCTTCCCAGTTCAGTCTTCCCAAAATGTGGTGGATGTTTTGTTTTATTATCTAATATTGAAAAATTTGTTTATGAAGTATATTCCTACCTATAACAAGTAAATTTCTCTTTAATATTCCAATTTGTTTCTTGAAGAGATTTCTGTAGTGTGCATCATTCATCAGAAGATTTTTTAACTCATATGTAAAGCTCTTTTGTGAGGTACATGATATTGCTTGTAACATTATTATTTTAAATATTTTAAGTAGCTACTTTTTCATTCCTCCCTTCCCCCTCCATCCATAACTATCAAAATTTAGAGAAGATGTGTTCCTGTCACTGTCATCTCCAGCACCTTTTTTTTTTTTTTTTTTTTTTTTTTTTTTTAATGGAATCAACTAAAATGAAATAGAAACGAGCAACAAAATTTTAAGTTATGGTGACAAGAAAAGGAACTTATTAGCAGAATTTTGGTTATTTGACTTAATACAAATTTTCTAAGATAGGAAAGAAAAGTAATGTGCTAGTCAATCCGAACAGAGAATGCAATGATGGACATGTAAAATTTGTGTTCTAAGAGAAAGCATTCAGCTTTATTAAGAGAACCAAGAGATCACACAACAATGACATTTCCTTATTTTCAGTACTTAACTGAAGTCTGTATTTGTAAATACTACTACTAGAGATGAGTTTTTAATATACTTTTTAAAATTTCTTAAGTTGTTATGGAGAAAATATAATTATTTTCCTAGTCATAGACATAATCTGGACAGCCTTGTGATTCATCATGATTGAACTTGTATGTTTTTTCCTGTGGACATGATGATGGAATTTGATAGCCTTAGCTGGCTGTTACCCTCCCTGTGAACCAGAAGGGAGGAAATGACTGCAAGATTTTCTTGACAAGAAAATAAAGTTGGTCAAGTGCTGATTATTATTTACCCTTAGTAAGACAACCATGAAGCCAGAAGATCAATCTGATGCTATCTAAAATCAGTCTATTGATTGGGACTGTAAAAGTACCCAATAACCCAATAACCATAACCCAGTAACAGCCTCATGTTCACCACATCACTGGAGTTGTGTGACAATAGTTACATAGAGGAAAGAGTAACACAGAATTTAACTTTTTTCTTGATAGCTATTATTGCCCAAAACTTTAGCAACTGGCTATTTTAGCAACTGGCATTTTTTTTCTTAACTTTAAAAATAATAACACAAGTCATACAATTTTCTTTCCAGTGACACAGAAAGAAATATCTTGCTGAACACAATCAAAATTACTTTGCAGAACAAAACCTTCAATTAAGCTCAAATTAAATGGCTCTTCTTGTGTAAGATGCAGAGATTGATCAAACTCTGCTACCCAAGTGCTTATGCATCCATCAGGCTCTTTTCTTGAACTAAGAAAATAAATTTTCATGAATATCACAATTAAATCTGTTCCTGAAAAATCTCATTCTGATTACCTAATATATGAAGTTTTAGTTAACCCGCGCATATCAGGACCATTCCAGTAAGGGAGAAGAGTGTACTCCAGCAGTTATTGAGTCACAGTTGTTATTCCCAAGCTTGATTTTGACTTTCTGTTCCATCCAAGGAGCTGGTATCTTAGTCCATCTGTTTCTTGCCCTGGCTCCACATGACAGCCTTCTGTTTAACCCTATGTAAATGACTTAATTTCATGCCTCTGTTTTTATTTTTGTCATGAATCAAGAAAAAAAAAATAGTGCAAACAAACAAACCATAAAATCTTACAAATTTCTTGCAAACAAGAAAGTTTTCAACAACATTTTCTGTTAATGTCCTGTCTCACCCCCCAATGGTTCATCCCACACCTGTACCCCTCCCCTGAAGTATCAGGTATCTGTAACCCCATTGGCACAAGTCCTGTTCCAGCCCACCTCGAGACCCCTTATCAGGGGGCTGCGAAGGTGGCTGGGCCTCTTTGCTCCTTTGCTCCTCTCTCTTTGCTTTTTGCTCTCCCCCACTCCCAACCTCTCCCTTCCCCCACTTTCCTAGGCCTTGCCACGAGCTGCAGTCTGGCAGCTCAGAGCAAGGCCTCCACATCCCTTACAATAAACCTCATCCTCTAAAACCCAACTTCAGAGATCTCTCGTCTACATTTATCTACACCGTCCTGGAGTCCTCAGCAGCAGCAGCAAAGCAATTTCTACAATTTTCAGCTCTTTCTACCCAAAAGCACAATTGCTTTTGTTTTGTAGTGTAGTTCAGTTTAGCTTCAATCCTGTACAAACCCAGAACTTTTTACAGAAGCCAGCACCAGATTTTTTTCTGGCCTTTATTAACACCAGCTCTTCTTCTTTTAGTCTTCTAGCCGTAGAAGACAAGTACCAGCTAATTAGTCACATCCCTCAAATTCACTCTATCTTTCCTCTGCTGTTTATGGCAAAACTCTGACTGAATTATTTGAGCAAATTTTTGTTTTGATGATGGATCTCTGTGACACCCAGATGACTAATTCTTCACTGTAACAGCATAAAAATTGAGGACATTTGGTGTGTCAGTGTGTAACATAGCTCAAAATGTCCTCCTATTTGCACTATGACAAAATTTTTAACTTGAGACCAGATGCTTTGTAATAGGGTAATGAAATGTCATTTATTGCAAATACTAACAAGATAATGGTATTACAGTTTATTGTGTAATGGAGCATTAACTTTTGAAATATTTTAAATAAAACTGGTACTCTGATGAGTTGCATTTTAACATGGAACACAAACGATTATGTATATTCAACATGGACAAATAAAGATATCTGTTAGAGATTAACCAGAATTTTATGCTAAGAGGACCAAAACCCTGACAATATAGTTTGAAACCATATTTGCTTGTACTTACCCTTCTCTGATATTGTCCAGCCTATCAGCATGCTGCTGTATTGTTCTCAGTGGGAATTGGTGGGGAAACGGGAGAAGAAGAGACATTACTGTTACTTTCTTTTTGGTGCTCTCTCAATTGATATTAAAAAAAAAAAAAAAAAAAAAAAAAAAAAAAAAAAAAAAAATCATGCTTCCTAAAAAAAGATGAACAAACAAAAATATGGTTTCCAATGCTACTTTTCCAGACAGATCTGTGAGTTTAGGAATCTCATCCTTTAGCCCCCTCCTAGCACATATTGCTTGCCTTCCCCCCCCCCCCCCCCCCCCCCCCCCCCCCTTTTTTTCTTCATATATGCATACAGGGAAACATGTCAACAAATTAAAATTTCTCTTATTACTCCTCAGAAATCATCCTCTCTCACACCTCACCAGGAGCTTTTGCTTCAACTTGTTTTTCCCTCTACTTTATTCCATGTGCAGTTTCCTAGCTTGCCTCATTTAGGCATTTACATTGCCTAAATGTAAGATGTGTGGTATACCTATCACTGTTAACATGATCTGTGATAACTTACAGGCTAAAAAGAGTAAAAAGAGGTCCCCTGTTCAGCCAAGTGGATGTTGTGAGTCTAGGTCAGAGTTCCTCTGGTAGGAATAGGAGTAGTAATTGCAGTTGGAAATACTTTTGGGAATCTAAAACAAATATTGTAACTACATTAAATAATGTTGCTTTTTCTGTTATAAACCTCATTTAAGAATACATTTGACAAGAAGCAGAGCACAACACAGAGAATTTGTCCTGCAGTCTTTGTCTTGACAAGTTAATTTCCATTATTCCTGCTATTTCCTTTTCCTAACAGCATGCCACTTGCAGTTCACTGCCACTATAATAATAAATGTTAGTTGTGCTAGATTTTGTTTACATGGATATAAGTAGCTGCTTTTAGTGTAGGGTTATAAAAATGTACCAGGGTATCTTTCTGTTTGCATGCAAAAATTTACTGTGTATAGCATTAATTAAAACGAAAGAAAAGAAGAAATTTTTTTTTTTTTTAAAAAATCAACAACAGCAGTTTGAAAATTTGGGTATCTTATCTATAACTTACCAAAGTAACCATGGCTATAAAAATGAAGTCAGATACTCCTGAAATTTTTCCAATTACCTTCTGTACTTTCAATAAGAAAGCACTGGAAATGAAATTAAAAATATTTTCTACATAATATCTACTATTACTTAGTAAGACGTGATTCCACATGTGACATCTTGCAAATTGCCTGTGAATTTATATTAGTGGAAAAAAAATAAAGTTATAGCTATTTTTCAAGATATTCCAAGGTCAGTGAATATTTAATATATTCTATCATAGGAATAATATAGAGTGCAATACTATTTACCATTGTATACTGTACACAGTAGTATAAACATAGTATAAATTTAATATGAGAAAATCTGTATAAAAATACTCCTCACAACATCCAATATCTTCATCTCTGCAAGGACACAAGAGAACACTAAAACCTACCTGACTTTTCACCTTTCAGTGAAAAAAGCCACCTTAGAAGATTGAAGAAAGGTATTTCCTTTCACTTGAATCCTTCTAAACTGAATTAGATGCAAGGGGTTGTACTGTTTTCAGGAGAACCTTCTTAGGCTGTAAGTAATGATGTTTTGCTTTCATATTCACACTCTCATTGTGGTATTTCAGCAAAGAAGTACCGAATTTTTCTTTTGAAAGCTAATCTGTTACACAGAGGGAAGGGAAAGAAACATGAGAAGGCAGATGAGATAAAGAGATTTACAATCACAGCTGAAAGCCATGGTGGCTTCTGGGGCCAGACATGGATGTGTTTCACTCTGAGTCCATAATGAACCAGCTGCCTCCCAAAGAGAGAGGGTGGTAGTTCTGTGAAAGGCAAGGTCTTCCCCCACCTACAATAATACGAACACAGGAAGATTCAGGAGACAGAAATCTTTTGTTTTGTTTTGTTTTGTTTTATTTGTTCACAGTGGGACCCCCACAGCATACCCCATCTTACATTCAAACTTCTGTCATATTATAAGGCATGCCTATTCACCAGTGTTTAGCTTCCAAATAAATAATATTTGACTTAAATTTATCCAGAATAAAAACATATAAACCATAATGTTTAGTCTAATCTTACTCAAAATGTGTGCTTTATCCATGCCTTTAGATGTTGCCTTCTAGAGATGCTTTACCTTGATCGAAAACTTTGTCCTATTCTGAATGCATAGGGGGTATTTTACTCTCTTATTCACATGGATTTTTGTTTTCAAATGAGACAAAATGTTAGTGTGACAGTTTACTCCCCAGTGTCCATCACATTTCTCAGATTATGGTCTATTCCCATACCTTCATTTTCCTTCATGACAAATTCTAACATGTTCTGACATGTTCCATAGGGAGCACCTTTATGGCTTCTGTAGGAGTAGCTTCCCGATAAAAAGCTATCCTCTACCAACAACTGGCAGCTGCCAGAATGAACTCTGTTTAACTCTATAAAAGAAGGATTCTCAGAACCATTTTCTTCCCCAAGACTTCTAAAGATAAAAATATGCAGGCTAACTGACATAATTATAAGACATTCTTTTAATTAATAATGGTCTAAGAACTCGGGCTGCTGTCCCCATTCTTCTTATCACAATTTGTCTGGAAATTGTTCACTTCTAATAATAATACTCTTATTATATGCTCCCTGTCCCTCCCCATGAGCATAACAAGGTAAAGTGACTTCTATATACCCAACAATCTTCGCACAGACCACCAGCTTTGTCACAATACACCCATCTTGCTCTAAACACAGATTTGTCTCATTTCCTTATAATCCAGTGGTAAGACAGTGACAACCAACCACCCCTGCTACCCCTCACTTATTTTATCTTGTCCACATTGCTGAAGCATAGGACGTGCAACATGCTTCAGCAGTCTGGCAGGAGAGAAGGCAGCGCTCTGAAGAGTGTGAGGGAGTTCCATAGCTATAAAAAAGGTACACACTTGTTCATTGCATTGGAAGATGAGACTGAGATAGATGTGCTTCTGAACACAGGGAAATTTGACAACTTTGTTTTGTTGGGTTTTTTTGTTTGTTTGTTTGTTTTTTTCTAGTGCCCTCAACACACAGCCCAAAATGCACCTATACATCACCTCTGATTTATGGAGTATGGCCATATATAGGTAAAGATAAAAGATAGTCTGCAAGCACCGAACTGGAAAAACATTTTTGGTTTTCTGAGCTTTGTGAACATGACTGACTTTCTGAAGACAACTTTCTTCAGCTTAAGCAGCAAGTACCCCAATGAAATTAACTTGGCTGCTGTTCATGTTCATGTACATTCATGTTTGTGAAAAGTGCATATTATATGGCTCTAAGCAAGATATTTACTATATGTATTATGTTGTATTGATTGTTAATGTTGTATTAATATCTTGATAGTATGGTAAATTTAGTTTTGTAGTTAAAATGTAGCTATTATGTACCAACCACAAGAAAACATAAATCTTTCAGAGAAAAAAGAATTTACTACTTCCTTATCAGAAGAGACCAACTTCTCCTGCCTTGCTCAGCCCTGAAGACACCATAGAGATTAAAAGAAAAAAAAAGTGATACTAACCAGAGACAAATCTTTGTTTGAATGGAATTTGTGCATCATGTATGAAATATATGAATATTCAAGAGGCTATTGCTTTTCAGATATAATCCTTTGTTAACAGTGGTCCTTCTTTGGAGCTTTTTTTGCTCGGGGAGGCACCCAGACATCTGTAACTTTGTTTTTATTGTCTTGTATTGTCCTAACCCTAATTGTTCAATTTTTTACTCTAATTCTATTTTTATAAACATCTTACTTACTATTAAACTTTCAAAATTTTAAAAACAAGTGATTGGTGTTTTTCACAATGTTCATGTACATTCAAAGTGGAACTGTAATGACACAAGAATTCCTTCAAAAGTGGTTATAAGGATTTAAAATTAATTTTAGAAATTACATTTTTTTAATGTATAAAAAATAAATTTACAAAAAAAAATATACAATGGTTCAGGTCCCCAGTTTATGTCACGTGGAATATATACAAGTAAGCAAGACTAAGTTGTTTTAATTAAAAATATATTATTACTACTGAATTTTGTGTACCATGGTATGTCTCACAGACAGTAAACAGATTAAGAAGTGTCAGTCCCACTGTGCAATGAGTTCATGACTCAAGAGATTAAAACCTTACTCTGCAGAGTTAAAAATGAAATAACTTCCTTTACAAATATGTAAAGAACAGAAAGAGTATAAAAGGTTTTATCAACAACTCACTGCTGAGTACAACCTATACTATTTGAGGCAATCCTTAGTTAAGTACAGTTTCTAAAATACTGTAGTAAGGTTTCAACCTTTCAAAAACACTGATACAGTTATTTCAATTTTATAGGGTTAGATTTTGTTTTCAGTCTTAATTTTTGTTTTCAAGTTGATATTTCTCTAATACAATAGCCAAAAAAAAAAAAAAAAAAAAATAGAAACAGAGTTTAGTAGCACTTTAATTGTATAATGCACCACCATCACTTGCTTTGTGAGGTTATGAAGTAATTAAGCATTTCTGAGACAACCATCAGACTGGAAACAATCCCTGTCCAAATTACTTCCTGATTGTCAGGACACTCATTGTCTTCCTTTTTAAAGATTTGCTCAAAATCTAAGAAGTCAGAAATTAACTCAAAGAACTGGTCTAATTTTTCTAAGGATGAAATTACTTCTGATTTATTACCTTTTCTATAACTGATAAATGGAAGTTCACAGCATGAATAAAGGGAGAACCAGAGCCGCCCCCCCCCCCCCCCCAAAAAAAAAATAAATAAATCTACTTACAGAGAAGTTAATGAATACCTAATAAAAACCTGAGTGAGCCACTTGAAGTCAAAGACAAGAAAGGAATAATGGTATTTGTGTTCTGTATAGGTAGGGTCAAAACAGATTACACAAACATATTTCCTATCCTGCTTTTTTTGCTCTATAGGAACATGATGGTACATTTTTCAGGACATATACATCAAATTTAAATTCCACTATTTTCTTACAAGAAAGAGTTCCATAGATGATGATGATGATGATGATGATGATTATGATGATTAATAATAAAGCATTATCAGCTTTATTTAGTATAATTCATATATGCAGCACTCATATGTCTTTGATCCCATAAGTTGTCCCTAAAGCAGTATTCTTTCACCCAGTGTGCAAGAGCAAGTCAATGCACTGATTCAAGACCTTTGATTTTATTATCATTCTTCAGAATAGGCTGACAGGCACCTAACAAAGCTTGGCACACCTTTTAAGAAAGGAAAGCACAGTTTTTTATATGAAAAGAAGGTAACAAAGGATGATACTGATACAAATCAGTAAAAAAGAATTACATAAACAAGTGGTTTGTTACTCATGATTCTATAACAAAATTCTTAACCTGCATGTGGAGGTCTTGTTGCAGTTCATTACACTATCATTTATGTAATAAATGATCAAGCCCAATTTCGTAAATTAAAATATAGAATTTTATATCGAGACTTAAATTCAGTCTCTAACAGCCACAATTAAAAGGAACAGTGTCGAACCCGGGTTTCAGCACTGGGTGAACACAGAAATGGACTCTATTGCTCCGAATCTACCCTGTTCACAAAGTGTGTCCTGAGCTGCTGGTTTTTATACAGTCCTCTGCTGAGAGTGGAGAGCGACCGTAGTGCTCCAGTCTCTCTCTGTTGCCTCATCAGGTATTCATGTCCATGTCTCTGGTCAGTTGAATACGTTCTTGAGGTAAAACAATGTCATGATGGCTTGCTCTGGAGAGGTGTTTGGAAATGGTAAACTGGGCCGGAACAGATAAGACATCTATCTGGTATTGATCGCTGGGTCGTTAGCAGGTCCATCTCCGGGGGAGACATGGTTTATGTCATCATCTCTTCGATTCACTGAGTGAACGATTGTCCTGAAGCTTTTCCTGGCTGGGACCCTCCCTGTCTCTCAACCCTCATGTCCCCCTCTCACAGTTCAATTTTTAAACCCCAAATACACTTCATATTTTACAGAGCTTAACTCAGACCGAACGCGAATTAACTTTATATTACATATCGCAAGACCGAACACGAATTAACTTTAGGTCACCTATTACAATTTACATATATAAATTTTCCTATGAGTGTGCTTTTTAGTCATCTTAGGTAACTTGAGGTATAATTTTCATCTTATCAACTACCACCATGTTATTAATTGACCTTATACTCTATAAGAGATTCTGTTTGAATCTGTTTAAACAAATGGCTGTCAAATCAATAAGGTTTTATAGTATTCTCTTTCTCAAGACTTTTACTTTCAGTCTGTTCCTGTGGGCTCCTCATTGCTCCATTACTCCAGCATCCCTTTATGATTGTTTCAGTGCTGGTTTAGAGCTACTGAGAATGGTGGGTTTTTTTCTTCATCAAATGTCAGTAATATCATGAAATCAAATAAACAATTTTATTTAAAATCATCCTAACAGAAAAAAAATAATCAAAATTTGCTATATAGCATCAAGAATTAAAGATACTAAATAAATTCTAGTAGACCTCATTTGTTTGTAATACACTCGTTGTCCAGGAATAATCTCTCACTTTGGCTTTGTTACAGTTAATTTCTCAAATTTCTGCACATAAAAGACCATGTTGTTCTTTGAATTACTAGGTAACATTTTAAAGAAGCCTAACAAAGAGGTCAGCCTCAGACACAGCTTCACAACAGCACTTAGAGATACTTAGTTTCAAGGAAATGTTTGTTATTCTGCAGTAAATGGAACTCAATACATTCTTAAGTTAGCAGATATTTAAATTAGTGCCTGTGCTAGAACTAGTAGTTTAAAAAAAGAAAAAAAGAAAAAAAATAAAAAGAAAAAAAAAAGTAACTAGTATAATGAAATGTGCACAGTAAAGAAAAACTGACAGCAAACTATGGATAATGTGGCATTGTTAAGGTATTGTATGGTTTTCTCTTTCAGAAGGCACCATTGTCTTTCATGCATACTTTAAATAAAAGAAATGGTAATAAGAGCTAGAGAAAGATGAAGGAGAAAAACTTAGAGCTCAAAAAGAATACAAACTGTCAAGTAAGATACTCTGAAGCATCCTGTAAGTAGGTTACCAGGTTGCCTTGAAACACACTGTATTAAAATTAAAACCATTTTTATGTCCTAGACATGAGGGTTAATCTGTGCCATAATATAATTTAGGGATGCAATATCTCTATGTAATAGACTTCAGCGCTTGCTCCTAGGTGTATTATCTTCTGGCATAGCATAAAGGTCTGGTACGAGTTCAGTACTGTCAGGAAATCAGTTGCAGGTTGCAAGAGGAAAGAGGACATCTAGACAAGACTGGTCTGCCCCTCACTGGCTGAAAGAGCACCTATCTTCTGTCAGATATTGCAAGTTCACCTGTAATGCTGCAGCATCACTTTCTAGATCCTACACAATCCTGTACATGATGGCTCAGTTGATCCCTCTT
This sequence comes from Hirundo rustica, assembly GCF_015227805.2. Classification (NCBI taxonomy): domain Eukaryota; kingdom Metazoa; phylum Chordata; class Aves; order Passeriformes; family Hirundinidae; genus Hirundo; species Hirundo rustica. Next base: position 78,387,992 of record NC_053450.1, on the reverse strand, counting down.
TCACCCTACTGTCCTCAGTCTCTTGTAATCAGTGTCCAGGTATGATTCTGATACTACTGGTACCAAAGCACCTGTGGGATTTTCATTCAGTTCCTCAGGGAAAACTAAATACAGAACAAAGTTAAAAGAACATGGATCAAACATACTAGCAACACTGAAGAACAATGACACCTAATGTCTTTAAAGTTTAAGGGTTTTTTAATAAGGAAAACTTGAGATATTAAAAGTAAACTTCATATATCAATGTAGGAGTTCTGTAATAAAGTTGCAGACATTTTCAGATGGGTTGCTTTCAAATTCTTATTAAGAACAAAAAACTAATTGTGATATATGTCCTAAAGTTAATTCGTGTTGATAGATAAAATTTAATATCATCTAAATAAATGTAAGTTTTATTCTAATCCAACAAACTCAGAGTCAACTCAGAGTTAAGCAGCTCAGAAAAGGGTGCAGGAATTTCTCTCGCTTGAAAGGACAAGGGAGGGGGAAGCACGAGACATAACATGATTAAGAATTACCAGGAGGGAGACACAAACATGCATTAGCTACCAGGAGAGAGACACAAACATGCTTTGGCTACAAAGCATTAAAAAGGAATGTAACATCTGCTCTGAAGTTACTTCATGTTAATAGAATATAAATTGTAATACTGAATGTATGATTATAAGTCCTGTATAAAGTAGCATGTTAGAAGTTAGGTTTTGTTTTAGCATTTTGTGGGTTAACTTGGGAAGAAGGGGATTCAACACAATACAAAAATATCCCTAGCCTGAAAAGGTTTGGGAGGGACACGGAAAGAGCTTGATTGGAATTACCAGAAAGGAGGACAAAAGACTGTCACTGCCAGGAATCGCTGAAAGGAAACAAAGGGCAACGGAACATAGAGATGATAGCCCGGAGAACCCGATGATGGTTTCAGATCTGTATCTCGATGGTCTCCGGCCAAAATCAGCATGTCTACACCACACCTGGAACCGACCATCGACAGCATTGTCCTCCTCCGCTGATCCATTCAGACTCTTAGAACTGAAACTTGCATACTTAATAAAGCTGCCTCGGATGGAGGACTTACATCATCTCAGGCCTCTCTCCGCGATCCAGTGTATAAAAAGAGGCTGCTGCAAACCCCAGATGTGAACTTGGGGATAACAGACTGGCAGAGTGTGTTATCGTTGTTCACCCAGCGCCGACCCCGGGCTCGACGCTGTCCTTTTAATTGTGGCTGTCCGAGACTGTTATTTTGTCTCTTAATAAAATTCCAAATTTTGATTTATTGAATTTGGTCCTCTCATTTATAACACTAATGAACTTCTATTCTTAAAAATAAAATTATAAAAATATTTTCCTTATTACCCATCTGTGTAACAATTATTGAGACAGTAACATTTCACAATAAAATAGCAGAGTGACAGAGAATAACTGCTCCTGAACTCAATTGTACTTCTCAGTATTTTTTGCAGAGAGGTTATACACAGATTGAGAGGCTACCCCCATTATAGGGAGCTTCAATGTATGAAATGAAGTAATTTTTCTTTACTTTCCTTCACAAATAACATGCAGAAAGTTACATGAGTTTTCCTCAGCTGTCTCAATCATGATTCTTTTGCAGATTCACAACCTATTTTTATAAACTGTCAGAAAATTAATAATTTCCCACCCATATGCAGTTGTCTTTATTTCCCACAGCCTACCCTACGCCTTCACTTTTGTATTCTCTTCTAGCTTCTTTTGTTGATCTCTTTTTGTTTTAGATTGCTTTTTATAACTCTTCAAAGGCCTCCCTCCCATTGTCCCTTGCTCATACCTTGCTCTGCTGAAGAATCTGCAGCAGCAAGACTTTTTTTGAAAAACTGACGAGAGGTGTTGCTGATTCAGTGCAGCAAAGACGTGATACAATGAGAGCAGTGGGTGGTTTTATCGCTTGTGTCAAAATATGGGCTGGCCTTAGTTTTCTTGTAGACTTGTTTAAATGACTGTGCTTGATTCTTTGTATCAAGAGAAGCCAAGCTCAGAATAAAGGTTTTGGGAGAATTTTTGTCTATCTACTGTTCTGCATTTTTTGCCTAGGATTCTGTCTCAGTTTGAAAAGACAGGTATCTGCTAGGGAGAGGCAGGGCCTCTCTATGAATGGGGAGTTCCAATCCCTTCCCTCCAAGTTATTATAAATTAGAAGATTAAGAAAACCTTTTCAGTCAGAGCTATGGGGAAAGGAGTAACAGTCCTTCACTAGTAAATATAACAGGACAAACAACAACAGCAATAATAATAATAATAATAATAATAATAATCAGAACCAAGAACCCCGAGCGGACCTGTCTCACAAGTCCCGGGCAGTCTGATCTCTTGGGACCCCGAGAGCACCAAGCCAAAACAGTAGAAACTCCGGCGCTGATGGCTGGATACGGTGGATTGTCCCGGCAGGCAGGGGGTGTCCTGGCAGGCAAAGTGAGCAGTGCTGAAGAAGCCACGATGGCTGGACCGGGGCTGACCCAGCTCCAGATGGGCAGGCAAGGAGCTCTGAATTCCTGGGCACTCCAGCAGATGATAGAATTCCCAGGACCAGACCCTCCATTAACAGTGGACTCCTCACGCAGCCAGCAGTCACCTGACCATCCACTCCGAAACCAGGAGCAAAAGAAACCACCTTCATCTCCTGGAGCCCCCGAGCCTTTCCCTCTCCCCTAAACTAAGTGATCTACTTATTTTGTGTGGGTCAAGTACCCTTTTAAGCATCAGTATTTAGTCTCTTAGCAACTTATGGGGGGGGGGGGGAAATTCTATAGGAAGACTTAACCCCAACAGATTCTTATAAAATATCCTTTCTCGTGAAGTTGAAGATAGCTACATTTTCTGAGGACTAGCTTCTCCAAATTCTTTTGTTGAGCTTCTTAGCATACATAGATTTGCTACTGTTTTACAGAGCAATCCAATAATGAATGAATTCCAATCTTACTACGTAAGGATTATCCACTTTGAAAGAAAAACAAACGAACAAAAAAACACACCCCCAAAACAAACAACTAAACAGCAATGCCATAAATGAAAAATAAAATAAAAAAAAAAAAATCATAATGGGTTGGGGTTTTTGAAATGGCACTGCCACAGAAACTGGATGTGAATGTCCATTGTTCCTTCACACACACTTCAGCTCTTCTGGTAAATGTATTCTGTCACTCCTATATACATTGTTACATCTTGTTACATCTCAATAGCTGTCACTGCAACTAGATTTGGACTGTCATAGCAGCCAGTAGCCATTTTTTATTATATTTTAAAAATATAAATATATAATATATATATAAATATATAAAATATATAAATATAAATATATAAAAAATATTATATATTTTTTTTTTTTAATAGGTCTGTGGAGAAACAAGGAAGAACATAGAAAGAACTTTCCCTTAGCCATCTAGCCCCTGTGTCTACATGCTGAGAAATTGGAAAGGAATAGAGGAAACAAAACTACCACACCTCTTGGCTCAGAATTTAACATTACTGATTATTTAAACAGAAGGAGTTCCTATAGAGAATATTAATCTGAATTTAAGAATTCTTGGAGTGTTCTGAACAGTAGAATAAGAGATGCACCTACAGGGAGAAAATCCTCTAGGTCCTGTATACATGCAAAAGATTTTTAGGTGTAAAATCTTCAGTTAATATAAATACCAAGTTCTCAGCTAAACTCTTCATCAACTACATTAAAGCTCAGAACCACAAAAAAAAAAAAAAAAAAAAAAAAAAAAAAAAAAAAAAAAAAAAGTTACAACTCACCACAGACAAGTCACTTGGCATGACTTTGATTGTGCCTCTTCCTAATCCATGGCAAATGCAATGTTCCTAGGAGAGAAATTTGTGATGAAAGAGCATTACCCTAGATAGTTCTGTTTCCCAGTGGGCGAGTGTATGCATCTGAACTGTCCTCAAGGTTTAGGTGAAAGAGATGGTGCAAAATACCTTACTGATATAAGCAATATTTCTTTTCACCTTGGTTTATATCAGGTAAGATGCAGTTTAAACAATCATTATATAAGGTCACATTTTTAATAAAAGTGTCTAAACAGAATTCTGTTAGTCTCACTAAGACAGTTCTATGTAAACAAAACTCACTCAGTGTCATTCTGTTACGTTCTCGGCCAGCAGCACCTTGAAAATGAAGCAAAAATGAACAGAAGTAACTTATGAGCTTCATTCTGTCATAATTTTATATTATATTTCATGGTCTGAGTGCAAAAGTTCATATGAGACTTCCTGTTTGACCTGTTTCAGATTTTCAAAAACATCAGGGTGTGGTTTTTTGGGTTTGTTTGTTTGGTTGGTTGGTTGGGTTTTTTTGTTTGTGGGGTTTTTTTTTGTTTGTTTGTCTGTTTGGTTTTTTGGGTTTTGTTTTGTTTTTAATAGGGGATTGTAGTGTATCCCCACAAGACTAGACTGATGCCACTGATGGCAAAAGTAAAAGAGTCTGCTCTCTCTCATCGGGTGGGATATTACAGCTTTTATTCTCGAGTCCTGTCCTGCTTGGTTGGAGCCCATCCCGATGGCTCACTGATGCCAGAGAGATCTTGGCCCCTCCCATGTTGGGGCTTTCCCCCAGGGGGCAGGGCCCAGAGGCAGGGCCAAGACACTACCCAATAAGGGAGGAGTGGGAGGGAACAGGGTTAGGTTACATTTCAGCGTGGGGGATGGGCACCGCCTGGCAAGGACAGATCACATGATACATAGAAAGAACATTACAAATCCAATGAAATATAAACCCAATTAATGCATTACAACAGGGGATGAATTGTCTGTACCGTGTACAATGACTGTTGTTTCCAGTGTTTTCTAATGCCTGCTATCTAACACTAATGCTATACTAATCCTACTTTGATCTTGGCTACACTGTAGGAAGCTGAAAATCAGAAACTGAAATCTGGCCCTAAGGAAGCATGTTTTTTATTATGAACAGGATCAGCATCAGATCCTGCTTTGCCAGTCCTTTTTTAACTTGGTCAGAAGTATGATGAAAGAAAACAAATTCATCTTGTTTTAGGCTCTTTTTTAAAATTCATAGTACTTATATTATCTTTTCTCCTTACCAGTGATGAGCTATTATCATGTGTAATTCACAATTTATGAACATCAATATAAATGTATCTTCATAGTTTCAAATAACCTCATTAGTTTGGCAGCTTAGTTGCAAATAACAGTTCTGCTCCTCATAGGAGCAATCTGTTTACTTCACAGGAGGTTAATGACCTTAATTCATCAAAACATCTTTTTTTACTATAATAAGAGGTATGAAAAAGGTATTTAATTCTTTTTATTTCAAAATGTATTTTACCCCATTCTTTGCAATGTCTTAGTTGCACTATATGTGGGTGGACTTTTTTTCCTGCTGCCCATTAAATTTTTTAGTTTAGAAAGTCCTATATTTTATGTTCTATAGCAAAGCTAACTAGTGGGGATTTTAAACAAGCAGTATGCTTTTAATGATTGGTAATTTAAATCTGTGGGTGAAAGAGCTACATTTGAAAAGTACCAGTACATAGAAGATAAAATGACTATTCCAGATTTATTTTGAGACTTAGGTGTCTAAATCAGAGAGTAAATAAAAAATAAGATCCAATTTATTGGACCAAGGCTTGAGAGAGAGAAGAGGTTCAAGAAGAAAAGGAGGAGAAAAGAACTGGCTAATAATAAAGAGAGTAAGAAAAAAAAAATTCCTAAACATTTCCTCTGTTACATCTTTGCAGCATAGCAATATATTTGGCCAATATGCTTCACTTTGTGTTCTCACATACCTTTTAAGCATATTGGCCAAAGAGTGAGAATCTGGGTTTATTATGCAAGTTTTAATTTATCATATTAAACTGTATTTCAGTGGGGCACTCACTTTGTGCCCTTGAAGTGTCTTGTCCTGACAGAATAGTTGCCACTCAAAATATAGGCCAATTTATCTTCTACTGTGGTTAGTCTACTCTTTTCCATGTAGCTATGATAATGCTGCCAAAAAGGATTTAATATTTACTGTAACTGTTTACATATAAAATAAGGTTTCTATTTATTCTCTCTCATAACATCAATGGAAAGGTCTCACATTCATGTCAGAAACGTTTCATATACTTCTTCTCACTCAAGTACTTTCAAGATTATACCATTTCAGGGAACAAGTCCTTTGTCCTTGCACACAAACACTGTACCTGTAAGTGATAATACACCAAGGTACTTTCATCAGCAATCAGTTTCTGCTAAAACCTGATTCTTTCTAGATATTTTACTGTAATTTGACATCTTTTAAAATAAATCTCTTTTTTGGAAGTTCTTCTGAATAATTTCAATAAATAACTTAAGTGCCAAAGTGTGGTATTTCTTTATTGAGACCCGATAACTGCCGATGGCAAAAGGAAAGAGACTGCTCCCTCACTAGGGGGATATCACAGCTTTACTCTGGAGTCCTGCTCCTGCTGGCTGGAGTCCTTTTCCGTCCGCCCCCGTGCCAGAGAAAAAGCGAGCCCCATCATCCCGGGGCTTTTTCCCCCAGGGGACAGGCCCAGAGGCAGGGACAAGCCACTGCCCAATCAGGGATAAAGTGGGAGTGGAACAGAGTTGGGTTGCATTCCAGTGTGGGGGATGGGCACAGCCGAGCAAGGACGAACCACGTGATAGTTTCCGAGGAGAACAGGGAAAACATTACAAATCTGATGAAACACAATATAAACCCACTTAATGCATTACAACACCAAAGTAAATAATCCAGCTTGAACATGAGAACTGCTTCCCATTATAACATAGTAGAAAACTGGTGATCTCCCTAGTCTTTCGAAGTAATAATAAACCAGTAACTCTGAATGAAGCTCTGGGGATTCTGAATATTTAATTAATTTTCCTCATTTCAAATACATCCTGTTCTGACAATGTATGACACAATGTGTCTATCTCCCTCCTTAAGTGTAACAAGTAGTTAAAAAATGAACATTTTCTTCTGTTATTTCTGCCTCTGTCAGTCTGTGAGAACACCAAAAGAGAGTCAAATAAGCACATCAAAACAGCTAGTGTAAACATTTGGGAACATTTCCCTTTGATTACTTTCTTTCACTTTCCCACACTGGTGTTCTTTCCTGACATTTATGCTTTATACTTATAGAACAACTATTTTTCAAATGTATCTTCCATCAGATTAATGTTACAGCTTTTATTTGCACATATCCTTAAAAAAGGTCTCTATTTCTTAATTGCTTTTTTTCTTATTTTCTCTTACTAAAACACCTTAGTTGAACTTCCTGATTGCACAGTGTTAAGAAAAATCAAGATGAAATTTAATAAAATCTTGTTGCATTATCTTGTGTACTTATTCCCCTCTTCCTTAGAGCCTGGAATTTAAATATGAGAACACTTTCCGTTTCAATATTCAGTGGTTCTGGGAAACACAGAAGACTGGCCAAGACCTAAAAAAAGTGTTGTAAATCTTAGCAGCAAACAAAAAAATTATCATTTTAGTAATGCTGCCAAAAGAACAACAACAACAACAACAACAATTTTGTAATGGACTCCATTATATGCTTTTTATTCCAGTAATAATCTTTTTTAGAATGTATCCCTTGTATAGGATCATACCTTAAAAATAATGGTTTACTTATGTGTTGCCGAGTTTAGAAAGAATTGCATTTTCAGGGGGCAGATATCCTGAAATGCTATCTTCTTCCCCTTTTTACTGTAATAAACATATGCAGAGCTAGTTTCTTCAATAGACAGAAGTTTAAATTCATGTAGCAGCTCATATTGTCACCTTGGTAATCTTCAAAGTAAAGAGGTGGGTTTGAGAAGTAAACAAATGAATGTTCTCATTGGAACAGTGAAATATCCACAGGAGAAGCCTCAAGGGATCTCCAAGGTGTTATCTTACAGCATTGCATTGACAGGTACACATTTAAAAATCTATTTCTTCATAAAATGTGTTGCATTGCCTAGCCAGATTGTGTTTGTACATATACTTTTTTTGTTTCCAATGAAAACTAAATATACAATTTGGAAATGAGAAACAGAAGTGACTTCAGCCCTGTATTTTCTGATAGATTTTGATATAAGATTTTCAATGCCAGGACTTTTTCTCATCCAGTGTGCCTTGTTCTTCAGTTCACTTTTTATAAAGTTCATGACATGAGATGACTTGGGTTTGTTACCTGCAGATGTTGATTCATATAATTGTAATAAATTTGTTTTGTTACCATATCCATAAGAATTCATGGAATGCCATAATATAGAGGATTATCCTAGGAGAACATTCTACATAAAAGGATATAGTCCTTATGAAAGATTTGCTTTGTTAAAAGATACATTTTACAACAGTATTGAATAGTACAGGGAGAAACCCCCCGCAAAAATCAAATGTAGGCTGTTGGAAGGATGTCTAGATTAAATCATTCTATCCAGGATCAGGACTAAACCAACCTCTTGGTACTGGGGTTAAAGAATCTTCATATACTTATAATTTATCTACTTTTTCTGAGTGAGAATGAGAAAAAATATTTTTTTAGCTGTGCTTCTCAGATGATATATCTAGACTCAACTAAAAAAAGTGATAGTGAAAAGATGAACAAATATTTTGGTATATGTAATTTGAGACAGTTGATTAAAAAATAAAAGAAAAAACAAAACAATATAGATATTATAGCCAAGGGGGGAAAAAAAAATCTAAATTTTCAAAGTCTCTAGTAAAGTTCAAAAGATGAGTTGGAGAAGAAAATTATTCATGAAACTGACCTAATTTTCCAAGAGAAACAGTAAAATTAGTGGTTCTACTCCAGCTTCCTAGAACACTGCTGAAAAACATCCCTCAATGACTAACACTGATATGACTAATGCTCTGAGCTAAATGACTGATGCAAACAGTTTTCTGAAAATATTTTTATAAACTTTAAAACTAATTTACAGTTTAGTTATGTTTGTTTTTCTTTTGCTCTTTTTCCATTAGTCTTCCACAAAAGGCACTTCGATTTTCAAAATGTGACAGGAAGACAGAAGTCTTACAAAAACATATTAGTAATAGTTCCTTCCTCATACCACAGTAAAAGCTACAAGTTTTCTCCCCATAGAAAGTCATGTCCCTCACATTGTTTAGAGCAAATAATTAATCATTACATAAGATGAAGAAAATCAATTAATATGGAGATTTATGTTAGGAAAATATGGCCAGTCTAAAAAACTTTACAAGGTAGAAAAAATTATTAAGTTTAGAGAACTTCAGAGTATTCTTACTGTTGTCAGCCACCAGTCAATGGCATACATGAAAGAAGAGCAGGAAATATTTTCCACCAGATATGAACTACAAAACAACAATTAAAAAAAAAAAAATTAAAATTTTGAAATTTTCAATATCCACCCTTCTTCTAAAAAGTCCAGTGTTTGAGGCAGTGCTAGACTTTGATACTTCACTTTCATTTCGGTTAGAGCAACTGTGCATTAAAGAAAGTGAATACTTCTATGCATTGCTTCTCCAGGATTTATGCCACAGGATTGTCTGCATTAGCAAGACAGCAACTTGGTAAGACCATGACATCTGTCGTGGGCCTTTGATTCTTGGATGTAAATAAAATGTTGTGTTATTAATGAGATTATTCCATTCTTAGTAAAATGTTAAGATCTAAAAATGAAAAAAAAAAGATTAATATACGAGGGGTGTAAGTTGTAACAAAGAATTATTCCCCATCTCTGTACTTCCAGGTGAATTTTAATTTATGCAACATGAGGTAATAATTAAAATTTTATTGGCCAAACTATCAGGATTAGGTTATCTGGCATCAGGACAGCTATAAGTAATCTGTAATAAATTCAGAGAACTCTCATGTAATTTATACAGACCAGAATTTGTAACAGACTAGAATTTTGCTCCCAAAGCAAAATCACCTCAGTCAAGACTGTTAATTAATTAAAACAGCACGAGTCAAAAGGCAAAATTCAGGAACTCATGGCAGAGTCTCTATGACATCCAAGTTTGAGAAGAGTTACAGGGAGATACTTGGCATGGTAAGTCAAATCACTTGTGGATATATTGTTGCAGAAATCTAGATTTTTCTAGATACAAAGAGAAGAAAGTTTAATCATGTTGATATCTGCACACATACACACACGCAAACACGTGTGCTCCCAAACACAGAGAGAAGACAAAAGAGCAAGTTTGGAAAGTCAAGGTAAAACTTCAAGAACTTTAAATATCCAATTTAGCTTCTTGAATTTAATCACTATATATATATATATATATATAATGGATATTTTTGGATATTACAGCAATTATTTAAAATGTTAAACTACTTATACATAGCTTAATATTTTGAATAATTGCTGTAGTTTCCAAAATACATAGTATTTTGTAGATACATAGTAATACATATTTTGTAGATATGTAGTAATCAAGAGTGATTCATAACCGTTGGGATACATGGAGAACAGTCCCAGAAAATACAAAAAAATCTTATACTTCTTGTTCAAAATCAGAGTCCCTTAAAGCTGTCAGGTGATGAATATAAACAGGATGTCAGAATAAGTGATTTTTCTTTTTTTGTATTTGTTGATTAATTAATTGTCCCTCTTTTGAAATATTGCCAACCTGTGTCTCCTAGTGTTGCGCATTCTTATTATTCCCCATTTCACCCCACAAAAATGGTGGGGTTTGCATTCCTGAGCTCTAAAGAGGAATCAAAGATTATGCTCAGGGGAAAAATTTGTGGAATGGGAATATTTTTGTGGAAAGTTTGTAATTTTGTTTGACTACTAAGGTAAATTCTTGTGGTATGGTTTTTCATAGTCTTAAGAAAAGTTCCTAGCAGCCTTCCTGATATAGATATTTCCTACAGCTAAATTGTGGAGACTTTGATTATTTTGTGGGAGTTTTTGTAGGTGTTCTATACATGGGTTGTAGCTAGTTCAATATCTGTCTTTTATGTTTATTATCTTTCATCATATGAAAACCTAGATAGTTTGTATGCTAAACTGATACAGTCTTACACATGGCCACAGTGTAATAAGCTCAGTGAAGATGTATCAAGTCCAAGGCCTGACCTGCAACCTCCCAGAATGGTTTAATAGTAGCGAGGTAACTTCTCTCGACATGCTTTGTAAAAGAAAAAGCTTTAATAATGACAAAAATAATGAACATTATCAAACAAAAGAAATATAAACCAAACAGAGAGCAGAGATAACTCTTACACTGGCTAAGATAGTAAAAAAAAAAAAAAAAAAAAAAATCACTTGAACACCTCTGAGCTCGTTCTTAAGTATTTGATGATCAAGGAGGGACAATTTGGCTTGCTGCCAATAGAAACAGCTACAGGTTTTGAGCAACATTTCCAAAGTCCAACAAGTGCCCCTGTGCTGGCAAGGGTCAATGTCAATGTGCGAAGACTGGAAAGTTCTGGTGCTTCTTTATAAAAGTCAGGGGTAAATCTGAAACCCCTTTTCCATATTTGGAAACACCTGCTTGGGTGTGAGAGTTCATTCCTATACTTAACCATATTAAAAAAAAAATATACTTTGGTAATTTTTTTTTTTTCAGGAAGAACATTGAAATCTCACATGAATTCTTACTCACTAAATAAAAAGATCAAATTTCCACAGGATTAGAAGTAATTGATACTACATAAGAGTTTCAAAGCTTTACTCACACTGGGCAAAAGGACTTCTTTCTCCCAAAAATGGGACACTTGAGAAAATCTTAATCATTAAAAATGTTGGGGTTTTTTGAGTAGTGGTAAGCAGAAGAAAACCTAGAAACCATTAAAAGAGGTTTTAAAGGAGACAAAAGAGCTCATTTGAAAACATCAAAACAATTTTATATAAACTTCATGACATTTCATTTGAAAGTTATATTTTCATCCCCTGTCAGTTTTTCATTCATTTGCTAACAGGTTTTGTATACTTACTATGGCAACTATAAAAAAAATCATAAGTTGGTTGGAAAATTAACATTGTTTTTTGGCAGGGTTTTCACTTTGACAAAGGTAATACTAAAAATAATTTGGTTCCATTTGAACTAATTTTGTCTTAGTTTTGCAGTTCAAACTTCTGCTTGAAAGAGAACCATTAATCTTCCAACTTTTCTTTGAGCCTCAGGAACAAGATAAAAAAATGAAATGCTTTTTAGATGGCTCAGCATTAAAAACAGGAAGTGTGTTGTGAGTTACATTTTTTAAAAATTAAGTATTGAAGGGGTATTACTGAATATTCAGGGGTAATAAAGGAGAAATTGTGTTACAGCTCCACCCTTACTGCAGATGCTCTCATTATAGATAATAATGTGGGTTTTGCATCAGTACAGACTGGGTAAAAACTATAGGAAAGAGAATAGAGGAAATGGAAGTCCTTTTAATGTGTTTTCTCCATTGAGTGGTAGCTATGATAGTTCTTTGAGTGTCGATTTCAGGCTTCATTTCTCCTGGACATAACAGTAGAATTAAATATTTTTTTATTTTTAAACTTTAGCTTGATGCTTAATTCTTTAAAAATATAAGAATTGGAAATGTTAGGGAAATTTTGTTTGATTCCTAAATATGTTTTTAACAGATGTCATATTAACAATGCCTACAGCATAATTCTGGGGACAATACTTTCAATTAACAAAGATTTTGAAAACAGTTGATTACATCTCTGAAGCTCACTTTTGAAATTTCAATACTGCTAATAAAAAGAACTTTTAGCATTTTGAAAATGTTTAGCTTTGCTAAAGAGCTTATGAAGTGGTTGCCAATGGCATGACTTCAGAATGCAAACACTCTAAATATAAAAAGGACCAGAGATTTCACCTGATATAAAAATTTAGGTGTCCATTGTCACTAGCAAATATATATATATATTTAATGGAAATATTTTTTTCTCCAAAAAAAATGCATTTAAGGAAATATCTGAACACTAGTTATCTGATGGGCATTATACTTCCACAGACAGACTTGCTTGAGGTCACTGAAATCCTAGAAAGATTTCACACCCATGCAGAAGCAAGTTGTTTTATTTTTATCATAATGCATTTAAATGCAAATTACTCCATTTCATCTTGAAAAAAAATCATGTCAAAATGCACTGCAGTACTTTAGAGCTACTGTCTATAATATTCACTAAACTGGAAAAGGCTGCATGTGACGTTCATTAAATGTCACTGTGATTGGAATGGACATTTTAAGTATTCACTGCTTAAGGTAATGAAATGGTGCTTAGATGCCAAAGAGATGTAATGCCGTTCTTCAATCTATCTCTGTATCCAATGAGAACTAAAATTCTCTTTTTATTGTATTAGCCATTAAAATGTTACTTTCCTCTATGGAAGAGTGAAAGCTTTTCTACTTTGTCAAGCAGACAGATTCCATCTATCCCACATATGTCCATACAGTATGCTGAAATCAACTAAAATGTCTTTCTTTGCAACTCAGATATTCATGAGGTTTCTGTGGTCAAAAAGACAGAGGGAAAACTCATGTCAGTCAATTGAGGTACAGGTTTAATGGACCATTGTTAAAAGTTGTCTTTGTGGTCATCCTAATGTCTGAGTAGAGTAATAAAAATAATACCAGTTTTAAACCAAAAGATCAGTTTTCTTGTGATTAATAAAAAGTAGCACCATGTAATGAAAATGGCAAATAGAAGTATTATCCCATTAATTTAAAGGAAGAACATACTGACATGAGAAAAAGTTATTTCCCTAAGTCTGAGAAAGAATAAAATTAGTAATTAACCTGGCAAAAGTAGAAACACTAAAATTAAATGGATTCTGTCCAGTAATCATTAGGGGTTTTAAACTAGCAATATCAACCATCTCCAGGAAAGCAGGGCCCCATAGCATGTAACCATTACTTGGGAAGACAAGCCATCATTCCAAACATTCCTGCCTTCTTCCTGCCACTTTATACACTGAGCATGATTATAGTCTGGAATATCCCTTTGGTCAGTTTGGGTCACCTGACTTGACCGTGTCTCCTCCCAACCTCCCAAGCACCCGCAACTTCCCCATCAATGTGGCAGCACAGAAAGCAGAAAAGGCCTTGGCTGCGTGTGAGCCCTGCTCAGCAATAACAAAAACATCTCTGTATTATCGACCCTGTGTTCAGCACAAATCCAAAATACAGCCCTACACCAGCCACTGTGAAGACAATTAACTCTACCCCAGCAAAATCCAGAACTCCATGGGAAGCAGTTAATTAATTCCTTGTTTTGCTCTGCTTGAGTGCAGAGCTTTTGCTTTCCACATTAACTGTTTTTATCTCAACCGACAAGATTTCTTCCTCTTACCCTCTGATTCTTTCCCCCATCTCAGCAGAAGGGAGTGAGCAGCTGCATGGTGCTCAGCTGCCAGCAGAGATTAAACCACAATAGTCATGAACTTAAAACATTCTATTTTCACTCTCATCTGGAACTAAGAGAAATTTTGAAATCTGCTGTGAAAAAGAGTCTACTCTGCAAATATCTTGTAAACATACAGTCAGTGGGACTCAGTGTAATTTTCACTCTTGCAGATTTAAATATTTGATTATTTCTCTTTCAAACATTTACTGCCAGCTCCTGTGAATGGCCTCTATCAGAGATTTTGCAAAAAAAAAAAAAAAAAAAAAAAAAAAAAATTTCAGGTGCTTAAGTGGGAAATAACAGCAGGAAAAGTTGGAATATTACAACTTAAACTGTAGTAGCTTTAATAACATTGCATTTCAAGTTTTTGTTTGGTCAGCCATGTTCTCCAGAAACACACCTCAGCTGAGTGACACAGTTACTGTTTTCAAAGTAAAAAAAAAATATCTTTAGTCAGATCTCTGACAGGCAGCTACAGTTCAGAAAGTAGCAACAGGCAGTTTTCATTCAAAGACTAAATAAACTCAAATGTCTAAGGGTTGTAACCTCCTGGATTAAAACACCTACCATTGCCTTCCACCAACAAGAGAGTTCACCTGCATGAATAGTCTGTTGGGATAAATACTTCCTCCAAGTAACAGATAAAAATATATGAGCATCACGTTCAGCAGGTCTGATTGAGTAGAGCATTAACTTTTACTACACATGTTGATGCCTTTATTTTCCTCAGGCCTCTAGGGCTCCGATACTCATCTCCTTCTTTAAGTAAGTTATCAGTGAACTTGTTTCACCCTATTTCACTCAGGGCATCTATAGACATTGCCCTTGAAGGATCACCCAAGAGTCTGCTGAATGCTAGTTTGGGAAAATTGCCATCTTTTCTTTCTGTGTTGGCTTGTGAGGGCTATTTTTGTTAAATCCTTTTATGCAACACTAAAATTCCACTTATTGATTGTGTCACTGCTGCCCACCACCTCCTACTCTTCTTCCCTGGTATTCCTGCACAAGTAAGAATAACTTCAACATAAACTCAACCAATTCAGCTTTGTCTGTCTGTTCTCGTTATGATTTGATCTGACAAAATATGTATGCACACATCTGAGCTGTCTTATGAGGTTCTCCCGTAAGGCACTGAACCCTTTAGACATGATTCACCTCATAATAAAGTAGAGAGATAAAATAGGTCAGATGAATCTGGCACTAAAATGTGTATTTTCCTGCACAGACAAAAATACTTTTAGGTAACAACTGGCAATTCCAGTAAACAGAAATTCTACCTTTCTGTTTTCATGAGGTTTTTCTTTTTATTATGAGTTGTGTTCCATTAATGTTCCTAAACATACCCACATCACCCCAAAAGTTTACATATCTTGTAGCTTATCTTGTAATTAAATCAGATATGCTCTATGCATAAAGATATCCATGACACTACTGTGTTCCTCTTAGTCCCTGGGTCTAAATGCCAGAAAGAATAAAGCATCTATTGTCAAAATTACTTAAGTGGGTTTTATATGATCCTCCCATACATGGCAACATTCAGCAGAGGTGGGTTGTTTGTGTTTTGTTTTGTTTTTTTTTTTCCCCTCCCCAAAAAAGGCTTTTATGGTGGGTTGTTAAGAAAACCAAAAAAAAAAAAACAAAAACCCAAAAAAAAAAAAAAAAAAAAACACCAAAAAAAAACACCAAACAAAAAAAACCAACAACAACAACAACAACAACACCCTCAAAAACACACAAAAAAAACACCTACAACCCAAACCAAGGAAAACAAACCACAAACAACAAAAACAGCAACAACAACCCATCCCACAGATAGTTCAGATCAATTAATGATTAAACCATGGCAATATTCTTTCTATGGTCTTACAAGTCTTTTTAGACAATTGTGACTTCAGAAAAATAAACAGAAGTCTGCACAGTACATTGGGAATGCACACTTTTTTGTTTGTTTGCATTATTTTAATTTTTAAAAATAGTAAACTGTGATAATTTAGAAGATTCTTGGTTACTGAATATTTTATGATGGTGGCTTTAGATTTTCAAAAATCCGATGAATCATGTGTGGAAAACTGTAAGAAATTACTCTGGAAGTTAAGTGTAAAATTAAAGTGGGATTATTTGAGTTCTGTACATATACAGTGTTGGCAGAAAATCTCAGCCCTTGTCACTGTTGGAAAAATGTTACCAGACTAGAAATTATGCTGCTTTTTTAATTGAATTTTTTTTTTTTTCCCTTAGTTTTGTTATAATCCACTTGAATAGCACACTGTAGTTGTGTCCAGGATGTATTTCTACAATGCCTGGTATTGTGCCTCTGTTGCTATGTACACATTGCTAATGAGTTGTGGGGGTTTCAGTGGTTGGTTGGTTGGTTTGTTTGTTTTGCAGAATTCAGCTGAGAATTGTATGTGACTCATATGTTCATAACTAGAATTAGACAGAAAATCTGCCAAGCTATGATCGCTGAAAACAAAACAAAACAAACATCCCCCCACCCCAGTTCCTGCTTCCTTAGCTTTTTCCCATTTACATCTGCAGAATAGGAGATGTCAAGTGCATTATTACTCTGCTCAAGATCAAAGTAAATAAACTCCTTTTACTATACTCATGTTAAATGTCCATTTAGGTATTACACTTAAGACAGAGAATGCAACAGTTCTTATTAAAGCACTTTTTGAGTGTTATACAAAAAAAAAGGTCTTTCTTCAAGATTGCATAAATTTGAGATATACTTTAAATCAGCACTAATGTGTGTTTGAGTTTTACACAAAAATTTTGTTTGAATCTGTGCTGTCTTTAAGGCAAAACCAGCGAGAGACTCCAAGTCAGAAAAACAATTTAATAGGAGAGAGGAAAAAAAAAAAAAATTAAATCAAAATAAAATTATAATAAAATTAAAAAAAAAATTAAAATTTTGATTTTAAAATAAATAAATAAAATTTAAAAATAAGATTAAAATTAAAATAACAAATAAAAATAAAATAAAAAATAAACAATAAAATAAATATTAAAATTAAAATTAAACACACGCAATCGTAAAAAAGATCACAGAATACAACCTGACACCCTGTGGTGGTGGCAGTCCAGATGAAGTGGTCTTGTTGAAGCAGTGTTCCCGCAGAAAGATCTGGTAGCTCTTGTCCTCTGGGAATCCAGTGGGTAAGGCTGCCTGTGCTGTCCCAAGGCCCAGATTAGATCCAGGTGGGAATGCTTGGTTCCTCCCCCTGGGCGGAGCATCTTACAATGGGCTGATATAATTTTATCAGTTTTGTAATGGGTCCTTGATTGCCTATTAAACAGAGATAGCTCCTGGAGGGAGTTACCTATGAGTCATGCAGCAGGGCATTGATGGGCCATTAACAGAAGATAGTCTGGAGGGAGGGGGCACGGGAAACACTGCCCAGCCTAGTTTCAACAGCTCATGTAGGTGGTGATCGAATACATACTTTGGGCACATCTTACATTGTAACCTAGGACAGAATCTCACTCTACAAATGATGTCATAGGATTCCTAAGGATCCAGGTGCATTTTTTTATTCTTATTTTTATCCTCTTTTTTATTTATATCCTCCTTTTAAAATTCATTTCTCTACACTTCCTATCCAGAATGGGTCTATTGGCCCCTAGTATCTATTTATTTAGTTCTTTCTTTTCTCTAAATATTTTTAATTGCTTTCTCTACATTTCAAACTAGGAAATATTTGGATCTTTGGGACTTAAAAAAAAAAAGAAAAGAAAAAACAATACAGTTATCATATCTAGTAGGTAGAGAAAAATTATTTTATATTTTAGAAGATACTGAGAAAAGAGATAACAAAGAACACTGCCTTGTCTGGCTTCTACTGCAGTCAACCTCTGGATCTGTTCAAGCTGCATATACTCCATAGAGGTGGGAAAGGTCTGAGAATGGAAGACATGAGGAAGGATGTTGCAGTAAGAGTAGCTGCAACAAACCTTTAGGTTCCCTGACTTCAGGGCAGAGGGTGTCAAGAAAATTATTAGGAGCAGGAATGACAGCTGGCACTAGAAGAAGAATGCTTTAATAATGGATAAAAGAAAATAGGGATGATGCCCCAAAACTGTGCACAGTACCCAGGAGAACTCTGTGGGGGTAACCAACTGAAGACCCAGAACTGAGGAAAACATGACAATATATAGGGTAGAACTGCAGGTAAGAGTCTGATCAGAACTTAGAACTGGGAACATAACCATATTTGTTAAAACTGACCAATCATAAAAACATAACCCTATATGGAACAACTTCATTAATATGCAAACTCCCATGAACCTTCACTACTTGCCACAATTAGAAAGGGGTTTCCCATGTCCTTAAGTTAAGAGTTGCTTTAGCTTGGCCAGCTCCCACAGAAAGAAAGGATGGCAGGATAAACTGAAAGCTCAGTTACTCATGTGATTTCTAACACAGACAGAGGTCCACACATAGTACCAGAAGTTTTTTATTATCCTAAGTACATGGAAGGTAAAACATCCTTTAAAATCCTGACACGTAGTCTCAAAAACCTGTGATTGAAAGGCATCAAAACTGAATCTGCATAAGATTTCAAGTTTCCAAACAGCAAATATTTAACACAGAAAGAGACAAACTAGACATATATATATATATATATATATATACACACACACATACATATGTGAAATAGTTTTCTAACATTTTTATATTAAAATCAGGAAATCTGAATAAAATTCAGGTAGAGACATAAAGGAGAAGGAAAAAAATAGAAGAATATGTAAGGTGTATGAATCACAACCTCAGAACAACCATAGAGATTATATGAAATGGAGAAAGATATATTGTATAAATTATTAATAATTGTATTCAAATGAGGACATCTATCAAAATGGAGGTTGAACTCATAAGAACGAGTTTTTCTCTATGTCTTTTTTTCTTTCCTGCAAAGCCTTTTGGTTATAAAAACAAATATAAGACCTAGACTCGAATTGTTTTGTGAGGTTATTATGTTAAAGATGAGAGATCTCTACATATGACCCTAAAATCAATATTTTTTTCTCTGAACAACAGTATTTAACACTAGAGAAAAGCCAGAGTAACTACAGAAACCCGTATATGTGAATTTTTGTATCCAAACTGGAATAAAAACTGAAAGCGCTTACCCTGGGAAAATTAAGAGAAGATGATGAAAATAAGTTTAAAAAAGACAATCTCCAGAGTCCTGGAAAAACTGGCACATTAAATGACAAACAACTCCAACAAAAATTTTAAGCAAATCTGTTCAGTAGGGAATTATATTCTAGTAGAAGAGACACACACACAAAAAAATATCATCATAAGTGTAAAGGAGATGCAGGTAACTAAAAGCTTCAAAACTTGCCAGGTTTCACCTAAAAACCTGGAGTATCATTAAATACATTGTTAAGATTAGAAATAAGAAATGCAAATAGATTTACTATAGACAGAATATCTGGCACCAATTTTAAGTCTTTAAATTATTTCACTTTGATATAATAGATTTTATAGGCAGAAATAAAACTATGCATGGGAGGATTTTGTGGTCTTTGGCAAATCTTTGGCATACTAATAAAGAGAACATTATTGGCTAAACCAGAAATAAATTGGATTACTCCACAAATGAGCCAATGACTACAAAATAATTACCACCTTAGTATCAGAAAAGATATCTGAATAATTTTCTTTCAGTAGTCCCATCTTTTCTAGACAGCTTTTTAATTTAGAAGGGCTCTAAAGATAATTTTCATAGGAAAGCCATTCACTGTTTGCTTGGAGGAAATATTTTTTCTTAGCAGAGAAAAAATTCACTGTATCACTGCTTCAAATCCTTCTGGGTGTATGATTTCAGGAAATGTTGGTTGTTTGCTGTTTGTTTTAAAAAAATATATGCAGAAGATAAATGTTACAAAGGAAAAAAGCCAAAGGGATCCCTTGTGCATTTTCTGTTTAAAAATTATGTTGCTTCTTTGTTCTTGGCATTGTTATTGCCTTTAGTGAAGAAATTGCTAGGAAGAAAACCTGCAGTGTTTTACAAATTCCTTTTAGCTTGTTTTCTCTTGCATAGCTGAGAAATACTTCTAAAACAAGACAAAACTATAAAAGAGCATATTTGGCCACCTTTTTGATCAGCTTGTTCATATCATAGAACTGCTCCAATAACTTGCACATTTCAAGAGATATAATTTAAGTTTCTGAGCAGAATTAGAAGTGAAAAACTAGATAGAAACAAGGAAATTGAGCTCACAGAGCATTTATTTTGAAGACAGTTTTCAAAGGATGAAAGAACAAACTCCAGCAGAAACTTCAGATGAGCTGTCCCATGTAATGTTACTTGACAGCAAGTTTGTTTAGTTTTTTTCCCTGGAAAAATCAAAATATTCTCTCTTTCTCTCTCTCTCTCTCTCTTTTTTTTTTTTTTTTTTTTTTTTTTTTTTTTTTTTTTTTTTTTTTTTTGAGAGAGAGAGAGAGAGAGAGAGAGAGAGAGAGGGACCAGGTGAATATAAGCAATAAAGCTTAAAATAAGAGAGGTTACACTCTACTACTTTTGAAAAACTTAAGGAGCTTGAAAAAATTCCTATACTCTTTATATGTATGATATGTCAAAGTTTTCTAAGAACATAGTTAATGGTGGTATCTTAGGGAATATGTACAGCTAATAGCTTATGAATAAACTTTTCAACATAACAAATTATTTCAGGAAATTGAGCTTTTTCATAGTATTTATTCATGGATAAGAATGCACCACTCTACAGATGCACTTAATACAACAGGACATGTATTATACACACAGTCTCAATAGTAAAATGCCACTCCATAAAGTTAATGAATATTGGAGTAACACTTTTCATATTCTATATTAAAAAATAAACAAAAAACCTTGAATATATTTACTATTTATTAATTAAACTTTAAATTTTTTTTCCAGTAGTATAAAGCATGTTATTGTCTAAAGTTATGTTTAATTGGAGAAATGCTGTGTGGTGACCATTTTAAAGGGGGAAATTGCTAAAGTATTGTGTTTCTAAGTGAAATTACACTCGTTTAACAATGTTAGCCCATACATATACTACAGATGTAGCTATAGTCAGATGTAGTAGTAAGACAGCACAGCTCT
Organism: Hirundo rustica; assembly: GCF_015227805.2. NCBI lineage: Eukaryota > Metazoa > Chordata > Aves > Passeriformes > Hirundinidae > Hirundo > Hirundo rustica. Next base: position 78,366,582 of record NC_053450.1, on the reverse strand, counting down.
ACTCAAGTCAATAATGCATCTTTATACGTCAGTGATGTTCACATACGCTGAAGCTAACTTCATCCCTGTATATTTACCACAGCTATAATGAAATATAAAGTAAATATTGTACTGTTATAGTGATGATGCACCAAAAGCCTTTGCATATAAGTTGACAGTGGTAATAAACAAAATGGGTTATTTCAGAAGCACAAACTTCTCTTGTTAATGGATTTAGAAATTATATATGAAAAGTAAACATAAGGCTGCATAGTTAACCTTGATTGAGCAGTTTACAGAGTCTCTAATTACATGACCGGTGTGACAGATCCACCCAGTCTGAGCAAGTGCCTAGTGCTGTGGTTCAGTCCTCACTGCCAAGAGGTCCTGACTGAAATTAGCCCTGCTGTGCAAACTGTGAGATCTGCACCAGTCTGCCTTGTCTCAGGCACTGTGGAGTTATTTGTGTCTTATCAGCAACCAACAATATGAACTCAAGCTGGGACCGCACAGAGCTAAAGCTGCTACAGCTGCGCCCCTGCACACACACCAAAGTGGGGAGGTTGATTATCAGTCAATCACTTTCATGCTACAAAATCTACAGCTTTTCTGAGCCCATCAGGCTGTTCTGTGTTATACCACAGATACCATTCTGTGCACACTGGTGAACTCCCCTTTGATGAGGAACTTCTCTCAAGGTTGCCCCTTGAGACTGAGAGACCCCTTACCTGACATCTGATATCTATAAGGAAGTAAGTGAGAGTTTGCATTAGGCCTAACTGTAGATTATATGCTACTGACATTTCTATACAGCCAGAAATAAACTTAACTATTGGAAGTGGAGGAAGTAGTAGTTTGACAGCTGTCCAAATCATTGTCTGTTGTCATCTAGTTACTGCCTAAATTATATTTTGAAAAATTGTCACATTGTTGTTAAATCATTCTTTGACTAAAAATCAATTATTGCATAATCATCATTTGATTACCATCTGACTTTCATTTAGCCATTGATTAAATAATGTCTGATGATAGATTGGTCACTAGTAAAACCCTTCTAGGAGACCCCACAACTATGACTTCTCTTAGTAGTTCAGCTGTGTTCACACAGAAGTTTATGCCCAGAATCCTTGACACAAGGTGGAATAGGAGGGAGAGTGGCCTGGGAAAAGCCAAAGGAGGTGTAAAGAACAAGACTTTTGTCTGCATTACCAGCGTTGAATTTCTCAATGAAGTCAGCACATGGTAATATAGATTATTTCTAATATGGATTAGGAAGAGAGAAAGGAGAATAGACATTATTCTACTGCTTCTCATCTGTTCCCAGCCTGCTTCTTTGTGACAATACCATTAAAACAGGGCACTACACTTCTGCCACCAATAAACTGATGGACATGAAGTTATGTGTTGTCTGTGCAAACTGGTGACAAAAATATTTATCATAATACTATTTTTCCCTTGTAATAAATAGCCTAGTGTTGATGGCTGAGGGAGGAAAAAGGAAAAAAAAAAAAAAAAGTTATAATCAATGGCTTTTATTGGCAGAGGTAAAATTAACTTTATTGTTAACAATATATCCAGAACTTTAAAACAAAATGAACAAACATTAGTTACATTTGAAGAACATGACTTTTTACAGCTATAAATACTTACTCTGTAGTATCTTAAAACTCTAGGTTAATAAGCAGTCTCACTAAAAACACTGGTAATGCTGGCTAATATAATCCCTGTACCATATGCTTCTCTCTGTAAATGATGAACATAAGATTCAAATTAGTTGCTCAGCAAATGACTAAATCCTCTGATTACTAGTTTAGAAAGTCCACATCTCCCTCTGTTCGGAGACAACTCATTGCAACCACACAAGACACTGTATCTCCACATATAATTGTGTCTTTCTTAGGTTTCAGGTGTCTGTATATTCAGATACATTTGCAAAACTAAGCTCCTAAATTTTGTTCCAGTCCACTGAATCATTGAATTCTTTTGTGTATTCACTAGGAGACCAACAACTTTGTTGTCCTACATCCAAACCTTTTGGCATTCTTCTCTTAAGTAGATATATCCATGCACACCCTTGGATGGAGGTGCTGTCTGGCAGGGAGACTCTTCAGTGAATCATCCTTGTAGAGCTAGATCCCAGGTATCCCTCCTCCCACACACTGAATACCTGGTATTAAATAGAGCACAGTGGGTCCTCAGCTCCTCTCCTCCTGCCTTAAGGCTGCAAGAAACTCTATATCTTAATTCAGAATAATGAGGAAGAGGATAGGAAGCATCACATGCTGCTTTTCCTTTCCTGTGTCTGTCTGTATGGTGCAGTTTTAATCCTGAACTTAATCCTGACCACTACCCCATGGCCAGGGTGAGGGTCCCCAGATGTATTAAGTCAAGGCTGCAGGAACAAGGGCTCAAATGAGTGCCATTTTATGCCACCCTGGGTCACAATTATGGTTTCTTGGAGCTTAACTGAAATGAAAGAGATGGCACCAGAGAGAGTAAGAAGAGCATGCTCAAGCAGGTTTAAACCTTTTTCCAGGCTGAGCATTTAGATGCCAAGGTTATCTCCAACTGTCAAGTGACATCTTTGACTGACAGATGCAGAAAGTTCACAAACCTGAACTTAAAGGTCATGGAAAAGTCCTCCAAAATTTGTGTCAAAGCTGACCAAGTAGTTTCAGCTAAAATTATGAAAAAACAAACAAACAAACAAACAAACCAAAAAAACCACAAAACAAAACAAAACAAAACTTTTAAATTTTACTCTTATTAATTCTGACATATTTTGTGATAGAGTATGTACCAAAAAAACCCAAAATAGATGAAAACTAAAAAAATATTTCCCAGTAACTTATGGGTAAATATTAGTAAAACTGTATGTGAAATACATCAGAATGACATACCACAAGGAAAGGGCTAAACCAGAAGCTTTCACAAGGTAAAAGTAATAACAAGTAAACTAGGAGGAGAAACAGAGAAAGCATTTTCAGGGTTGAATTTGTATCTCCAAATGAAACCAGGTTTTGATACACTATATGAATGAATCATCATCATGCTATTGCTTAATAAGCCCTTGTGGATTTAGATTTATCTCCTGTGGTTTCACCACAATGGACAGACTACTTACATATTATATAAGCTGGAGAGTATGCCTCCTCAGAATGGTTGTTTAGGTACATTGAGACAGAAGACTCAAGTTCATTTTTGTATGTGTATTAAGTTTCTTATCTGTCAGAAATTTTTCTACATCTGAATTTATAGACTAATTATCTTTCTCTAGTGAAGCAAATACTTAAATAATCCATAGAACTTGGCTCATTCAAACTTCGCATTTTCTCCTCTGTTTTATGCAATGTTTTGACATTTCTCTTTCTCCAGAAATCTTAGACTATAGACATTTACACAGTAGCAAACCTTTTTGTTATTATTATTTTCTTCCAGCTTCTTCTGATTTGTTTGTTCCCTCCAGTAAATGCATTTTTCAAGTGAAGGGGTTTTTTGTGCATAGTCTGCAATGAGAGATTTTAACCATAGGACATTTTAACCTGTAGCACAACAGCTTGGATAGTAATGAAAGCTGTGTATTCCACGTCAATAAAGATGGCAAAAGCATTTTGTCTCTGAAACTCTCAAACTAGGTATATACGTGAATTAAATATACCCATATCCAAAAGGATTCTTACTCTTGATCATTAGAACTGTATTTTGAGGTCAAATTCTTATTTGTAATCAAATTTTCTACTAAGCTGGCAATGGCCACATGACGCTTCAGATTCTCAATAGCAACCCATAGCTATACTTAAGCAATTTTCTTCTGTGAAAAGGAAATCCAGTAACATTACTAGACAATGGTATAAAAAAATAGCAAACTCCTATAGAAGATATTGGCAAGATATTGTCTCTGAATTTCCTTTCTAGAGAAATTCATCTCTTCCTACTGAATCCATATGAACTAAGGGAAAATCAGTATTCAAAGGATGAAAATAAAATGTGTATACCCTTCTGTTTTAACTGTTTGGAACTGCCACAACTGTACTTAAAAACTCTACAATATCTACGAGTGGTATTTAATTGAAATTCTCACCAAACCAGATGTTTTCAGCTCTGCTAGGGTTCAATACCCTCTGAGAGTGTCCAGCCCCTCACAGAAATGGCTAAAAATATTTTTTGAGATGGCTGATCAGGTGTGCTTTGTAAAGCAAAGTTTTTAATAAATGAGAAAATAACAAACAATACAAAAAGAAAACAGAAACCCTGTGCAGGTGCAGAAAGACCCCTTACATCTGGCTAAGACACCCCAAAAAACCTCAGTGTTCTTTCTTAAGTACTTAATGTTTCAGGAAGGCTTTTGGCTTGCTGCCCAATAGAAACTAGCTACATTTCTGAGGAGCAGATACAGAGACCAACAGGTGCTTGCACTGAGCCAATTACGATGAGAGAAGAACATAAAGTTCCGATGCTTCTTCCTTAAAAGTCATGAGTGTAACTGAAACCTTTTTCCTTAAATGGAAACATCCACTTGGGTGTGAGGATGCACTGCAACATTATTTTTCTTCTATGGGCAATCTGTGTGCAAATGACTAACAAACATAAAAATTACTCTCTAGCTGTTTTATAAAGTAGTAACTATTTCCGTACTCTGAGAATTCACATTAGCAGCTGGTAAATTTGGAGAGGAATCAGCTACAGGTAGAGAGATTTTTCAAGTGCCTCAGAAGGGAGTGACATTGACAGAAACCTGTTTGTGTTACTATTCCTATCATTTGCAAGAACAATCTATTCTTACATTATATATTACCTTATGAAAATAAAAAGTTCAATGTCAGTTTGACATACGGTTAGCAGAAGCATTTGTCACATTAAGTTAAACCTAATTTGAATAACCTGATTCTGTATATTTTCAGTTAGAAATATTTATTTATAATGGTGAATATGATTCCTCAGCTGCTCAAGCCTGTCCTGTTTTAACATTTATTCTTTGTGAAAATAACAAATTAATGGAACAAGAGAAGGTTAAACAAGAATGGAAGTCTGAGACTGAGGTCAGAGTCTGTTTTCACTGTTAAGACAGATTTCTGTGTTATATATGTAGTTTTTCCATGAAACTGTGCAGCTTTTTTTTTTCTTTGTTTTTTAATATAAAACTTTCTAAATCTGCATTCAGATACTAAAACAAACAAACATAAAACCCCCAATAACAAAACAGAAAAAAAAAGAAGGTTGGATTCCCATAATCATTGAATCCTGAATTCTCCATGAACTTTTTATTTATGTCTTTATTTTGCATGCACAGAAAGTTTTGGAATTTTACAATTAAATTGATTCTGTTTAGAATCATGAGTGTTGGGAAGACCTTTCTTCAGTCATCAAAACCCAACTGATCTTTTTGATAACTAGATTTTTGTGTTTCTTCAACAAAAAGAGACCAATAAATATAAACCTTGCAACTTATTGTGCTTGAAAAATGTATTGAACAGTAAATAAGTAATTATAATAGTGAGGTATAGAGAAGTTCAGTTTGCTGGACATATTTTTTCAAGGCTTTGGAGAGAGTGTGCCACAAAAGATCCAAATTCTGCCTCTACTACCCTTCCAGGGAGCAGGACAATGTATTAAAAACTTTACTCCACTTTGTAAGATGGATGTGTAAATATTGCTTATGTTCATAACAAGATGAAACCTTTTCTGAAATTCACCCTGCTCACTCACTTGGCTCATGAAATTACATTGCATGAAGTTTTCTCTGAACAGCTAATGGGTTTTGGTTTTTATTTTAGCCATTTTTTCATTTCGACTGAAAACTTTGTCAGATGTTCGCTTTCACGCACTTCTGACAAAGACATCTTGATCTTTGATAAAAGTAAAGTTTTTTATATCACCTGGAACTTGAAGACATTGTAAAAAGTGAACTTAGTACTTTTAATGATTAATATACTGGAAATCAGAAAACATTTAAAAAGCATGAAATAAAGAGAAGGTCCTTACTGTATTAATCTCTGCCTTAAAGAACTTGAAGTAAAAACTAGAAAGATATACCAAAGAAATGAAATGTTGTACACCTTCTACAGATACAAACTGGAGGCTGAGTTTGCAGACTAAACACCAAATCCTGACTCCTTAATCAATCCTTTAGTCCAGAAACAAAAACAAGAAGGCATGATTCATGGAAATTGAGTCTTAAGAAATATCTGCTGTATTTTGATTACTTGTAAAGATAATTTATGATTAATAAAAACATGTTGTGCTATTTTGTGTTTTGTAGTTCATCAACTGAGTAGAGCAGTGCTTTAAAATGAGTGAAGTCTGAGGTATTACAGAAGCAATACCTTAAACCCCCACCATTTTAAAATTAATTACCTGAGCTCTCTTCCAATCTGGTTTTTCTTCTGACCTTAATAATAAAGTCATATAATCTTTAAAGGCTTGGGTGGGTTTTTTGGGGTGTTTTTTTTTTTTTTTTTTTTTTTTTTTTTGTTTGTTTGTTTGTTTGTTTGGGGTGTTTTTTTTTTTTGTTGGGTTTTTTTGTTTTTTTGTTTTGTTTTGTTTTGTTTTTTGTTTGTTTTTTTTGTTTGTTTTTTTGTTTGTTTTTTTGGGGGTGTGTGTGTGTGTGTGTGTATGTAAACACAAAACAAATAAACATAATATTAATAAAAATTACATTTATTTTCTAATACAGATAATTTAATAAATAAACTAGAAAGATCCTTGTTTCATTCTGTTACCTCCCATATTTAGAAGAAATATTTTTCTGTGTTTGTATTAAGACCTTTCACTGAAACTAGTCAATAAGGAATTTTTATTCTTTTCCACTTTCATAGTTTGTAATAAAGGAAACCATATATAGGTATTTCTTAGGGAAAAACAAAACAAAACAAAACAAAACAAAACAAAACAAAACAAAACAAACAACTGAGTGAGCAAACAGAAGTAAAATACCAGATAAGACATACCTGAAAATGTTTAATCAAAAAGCAGTCTGGAAGATAATTTTATTTACCAATTTTTTTATTCACCAAAGTTCTTTCTTGACATACATGATAAGCATGCAGAACTCAAAAACATTTCTTATGTTCCATTAGATTTGCATAGAGTCTTCTTATAAATTGGAATTTAAATAAGCTTAAAATTATAGCCAACAAATCCTAGCTGAATGATGGGAATCTGCAAAATTTTAATATAGCAAAAAAGATATGTCTTAAATATTTTTCTCACAAAGTTCAAGAAAGTAAGTCTTAAGATAATTTTAGTAATAAATCAGGCTCGAAATATTACCTGCTACCTCTATTTGAGTTAGTGCTTGCTAATGATAAACATCAGTATGAATATAAACAGACAGCCGGGGGGGGGGTTGACTTCTTGTTAGCTCAAAGGGCTGGCATGCTAAATAAAATATACATATTTCAAGCATCTAAAGTCATATTTGTTCAGAATTTCTCTGAAAAAAAACCCCACATTTCTTTCCAACACATCAGCCGAGGAGCCAGAAGTTCCTCCATGTGGGGAGCAGGGCATTGGGACAGGTGATGGGGCCTCTGTCCTGAGGACTTCCCAGCACAGCCAGGCAATATCCTGCCAATGTGACCCACCCTGACTTGGAGGAAGGACAGCTCCACTTTGTGTAGGCCATGGGAGCAGGTGATTTCCAGAAAGCTCTTCCAAACCAAGCTTCTCCACTTGTCTACAACTCTAAATGTAGCAATGCCAGGACGAGGAATTGACAAATTTCACTGACATTTTCTTAGTGGCTTGTGTCTACCAGTCTTCACATAAGAAAATCGATCAGAAGTGCCTGGATTGTTCATTTAGAAACTTCAAAGGTACTGTTTTCTCAGCTTTTTCTTCAGATGTGGAGGAATACCTCTGCACTCATCTAAAAAATCCAATAGTCAAACTTCTGGTGAGCCTATCAGTGTAATAGATACGGGCTTGGAATTTAGGATGAGGGTTGCTTGTGAACTGTAAGTAGGAGTAAAGACATAAGTATCTTTTAGAAAATCAATACTCTTTGGAAGAAAGCTGTCCCTCTCAGCTCAATTCTAATGCAGACACTGAGGAAGAAATTATTTATTATCTTGTTACCTTTTTATCATCCTGCTGAAAGACAAATTTTCATACTGAGAATACACATGCGCCTTTTCAGAGCATATAGAAAACATTTAAAGCAAGAGGTTTAAATATAACTCATCTAGAAAACTTCAAAAGATACCTGAAACATTAAGGTAACTGTAGCCTTAGATGGGCACATATTTGCCCAACTGTCCTGATTCCAGACATTACAATCTAGTCCGAAATGTACATTAATACTTTTTGTAGAGTATCTGCTTTCCTAATTCATTAGAACAAAACAAGTTTATATCAGCTTTTGATCTTATTCTTTATAATTCCATGTAACATTTTCTGAACTAAAAATGGACTCTAGGGAGGTGGCTTCTGCTATTGCTACAAAGTAAATTGACTCTGAGAGCCTTTAGCTGCTGGCTATTTATTTTAATCTGGAAATAAATCTTAGTTAATGAAGAAAAAACCCCAAAGAGCTCTGTTCTCTTAGATGAGATTTATGAACTCTCCACCTGACTCAGTCTGAGCTATTGAAACTTGTTAGTTCCTTACCTGAGGTGTGAGCTTCATGAAAGTGGAGACAATCAATTACTTCACATGCAGAGTCTAAAAACCTTCATCACTTTAGCTAGAATTCCTTATCTAACCAGAAACAGATATAAACAAGGTAACTAATTGATACAACCTATTAATTAATCAAATTAACTAATTGATAAAACCCTGTCATTCAGTTTCCAAAGAGAATTGGCCTTTATTCCTACAGGGACACAAAAATCTCTGCTTACATGCAGAGAAGTGTTGCATCAATCTGTTCAGACTTGGGGCAATAAAATAGGCTATTGTACAATGCATCAGAAAATCTTTATGAAGATTAGATGATTTTTAGGTGTGTAGGAATTAATAATAAAGTGCAGAAAACATAAAGAAAATACTTTAGTAGACCTAAGACCCTTGCAGAAGCCTAAAATTTCATTGCGACAAGAAATATCACTGTCTGTTTCAAAAACTATATTAAAAATTAGAGAGACTAAATTGAATTGAACACAAAGATGAAGCAATACCATAACAGAGAGTTGTTGTAGACTACGGGATTGCAGTTTGAAACTGAGAAAGAAAATTCAGCACAAGAGAATTTTGCTGAAAAAATAAGAGAAAATACTTTTTTCTGGCCATAATTATTTTCTAAAATCCTTATTTTAACTTGGATGTGTGTAGAAAGAGCTCACTTTTATAATCACTTTTTGATGCCATTCATTCGGAATCCCTCCAGCTCTTTTATTTTGTTTGACTAGAGCCTGCCTTAACAAGTTAAGATCCAAAAAAAAAGCACTAGGCTGAGCTCATGAGGCAGCAAAAATGATTCTTTAAACAACTCATTAGTGGTAGTTTTTTATACTTCCAAGTGTGATATACTGAAAATGCAATATATAATTCTATTTATAGCAATAGGCTCGTTCATATCTGCTGTTTTCCCTTCTGAAGATACAGCTTCAGACACAAGTAATATCTCTAATGCACTTCATGATCTTACCTGATCTAAAAGGCTTAATACTAAGTAAAAGTAACTGAGAAGATTTACCCTACAAAATTTGTCCAAGGACAAAGGAAAAATAAAGACGGAGGTCAATAAAAGGGAAAACTTTCTTAACAGTTAAGTTCTAACGCTTGAATTACCATCTCTTCAAAAGGTTTAAAACTATTGGTTGTTTGCCATGGTATCAGGGCAAAGGATAAGTACAGATAACTCTGAAGCCTACAACTCTAGGCCAGTATGTACTGCAAAAGAGAAATTCCTAGTAATAGAGACATAAGGTGAGTCTCTTCACAGGAAAAAATTACCAGGAGCAGCTCCAAAGCTCAGAGATTACACTGTATTGATCTCTGCTGTGACAGGGGAACGCAGTTCAAGAAAGCAAAGAAATAAAGACCTCTCAGTAAGATATATGAGGAATTGAATTTAAAATTTTAAAACACAAAGTCCAGATTTTAATCAGAATAGTATTCCACAGGTAAATACAGGAAGCTCCATACATGGCATCTATGAGGCTGAAGATCCAAAACTACTTTTTCCATGTCAGAGGAGTGTGGGTTGTCCACAGCACAACACAGAGTAGTCAGAGGTGGGAAAGTGAATATAGAGACTTTATACTGATTTATGTATTTCACACTGATCACATCTCAGACAGTGAAAAAACACATTGCAGTCATATAGCCATTTAACCATATCATATCATATGAGAAGTACCTTCTCAGCATATATATATATATATATATATATAAAATCTGTACTGTCACATAGCAGAACAAGGATTAGGTACAGATGTACAGAACACAACTACTAAGAACAACTAAGATAAACATTTTGAAGTTATTAACAAATCAACATTATTTTTGTTGTCATTTGGTATTGCTTGGGCTCTTCTTGACCAAGTGTGACCAGTAATTCTGCCTTGGTAGTCATAGTATATTATATATAATATTATGTTATTTATAGTAATATGATATTGTAATATATTATATTGCTTTCTCCTTCTTTCCCTCAATTTTTTATCCCTTAGACTTAAAGAGTAATCAACCTTCAACAAAAAATCTCCCAAATTTGTAAAATCATATGCCAACAGAGTATTTCCTATTTTAAAACCCTTAAGATGTATTTTTGAGTTCAATGATGTTTAAGGAATGAGAAATATTTCTTCCTATGAAGCTAAAATCTAATTTTTAACAAATTTTCTTTCACACATACAGAAATATACACAGATACAGATGGTTCCCACTACTGCAGACTGCTGGAAGAGATTACATATTTGAATACACACAGTCATTCAGTATATTTATCTTCTCACACAGCAAGGTCAGTAATAAATAAAATCAAAGTTGAGCTACTAATTACCATTATTATTTAGTTCAGCTATCCCTATATTTGATATTCAGTAACTAAATTCCTTCAGAGGGTTGTATAAATGTTTACATCTTTAATTACTTCAAGCTGCCAAGTTATGGCTAGCAAAACATAAATCTTAAACATATTTACTTGAATCTTTACTATTTCACAGCAAGATCCTTCAAGTTTTATTAAAAAAAAAAAAAAGGTTTTTGGACCCTATTTAGTTAGAAAATGAATCAGTCTGGGAAATTTATCATATTATTTCTGTTAATAAATCAATACTTTTACAAGGTTACAAGTAATGTATATAATAAAATAAAGTAATTTTAGAGTAAAATAAATTTTATTCTGCCAACAAGAACAAATTCTACCTGCAATTTGAGAACATGAATGTATATAGTATATTTGAAATCAAGATTGGACTTTGATTTAACCACATATATTGAGGTTCCCACTAAAATTATGTTAATCTGTGGTCACTTCAAGGTCTCAAAACAAAATGAATGCATAGGTAAGGCTGTCTAACCGCAACACCACCACCACCACCATTAAAAAAACCAAACAAACAAACAAACAAAAAAAAAAACAACAAAAAAAACACAACCCAGTAAGAACAGAGTAGCTTGCTCACCTGTTAGTCAGAATGTCTGAGGACCTCACTCTAATGCCTAAAATGAGCAGAACTGGAAAAAAAAAAAAAAAAAAAAAGTAGAAATGAACTCTTATATTACCAGAAACCTTTGTTAACATTTACTTCAGATATAATTTCTAATGATGAAGGTGCTCTTGTGAGTGCTTGAAAAAAATAAATTTAAATCAGGTCTTTTAAATCTAAATTAAATAAAGACTTCATAAATTCCACCACCCCCCCCCCAAAAAAAAAAAAAAAAAAGTATAGAAAAGAATGTAACAGTTTCTGACAAAAACAAATGACTTTGTCTTTAGCTCACTCTTGTCATTGCACCTGTATAGGCTGTGTGATTTCTTCAGACGTAATCTATCTAGACGCATTCAGATACATATATATGTTTATGAAGTCATTGACATTTATACTAAGATCTTTTCTATTTGCCCCTTCATTTACAATTATAATTAATTCTTCCTTAACTGCCACTAAATTTTATATCTTGAGTAATCTTCAAAGGCAAATGACAGGTCACTCAAGCTTTAGAAGTGAGTTTTCCTTCTCAGTTTCTTTGCTTTGATGAGAAGATACTTTACACAGATCTCAGTACAAAAACAGGGTTAGGAAAAGCAATTATTAATATCTCTTCACCAAAAGAAATAATCCCTGTATGTCTATTCTTACATGTATGTAACTTTTTTGTTTCTGTCCAGTCATGTGCAAAGAACACACTCACACAGATCTGAAGACTCAAAGAGAGAAGGAAGAGCAGTCTTTAATACTTGAGATCACTGGCCCACTACCTGAAAAACATTTGCTTTGCTTGAACAGTCCTATGAGTAATCAAAGCCCTTTTTTTCTTCATGAAAAAGCTTTTTTTTTTTTTTTTTGCATGATATACCATTATTTTCTGCAATCATTTGCCCAATCCTTGTCTTCACAATTTTCTCAAAACCTTAGCAGCTTCAAAGACTAATTCAGTAAACACTAAAGTAAATGGTACATAATGCTTGTCTAGTTAGCTGCTTTAAACTTAATTATGTCTAGTCCTTTTACAGAGTTATAGTTAAATAGTTTGTGATCAGGTCAACATTACTACATTCGTAGCTTAATCCTACAAAGCTCTCTTTAAGATAAACACATATAAGACCTTGAAAAATGAACAGAAATCCTTGCTTTCTCCCTTGTCCTAATAAAGTCAAATGTTTAAGAAGAATGTGGATAAGACAGTAAGCTCCTCCAGGCTTCTTTTTCAACAACTTCTCTGAATTGCAGGACCTTTTCTGACCTATTTGATTCTGTTTATCCTCATCACATAGCTGACATATTGATATGTTAACACCTGTCTTCAGGCTGTATTAACTGGTCTTTAGATTTCAAAAGAGAATATACTCAGATATTTTCTATGCTACCTTTAAAGCAGAAATACGTTCCTCTCAACATTTTGAATAGGAGATTTTGTTAAATAAGTTTTGTGAATCATTTAACTTATATCCCATATACTGTGGCACGGGTACTTATCATGGAACATGGATCTTGCAGTAGACTTAATCAGAGAGATGGTGTTTGAACTCACAGGGTGCAGAAATCATAACCAAAGGAAAGGAGACTGCTTCACATTTCTGAAGGTTCCCAGGTAAATTCAGACCTGGGTTGCTACAGGTCTTGTTGTATTCACTCTCTTCCTTGATTTTTCCTAGATTTAAATAAGTACTTCCTATTTCTTGTTTATCATTTTTATTTAAGTAAATTTCAATTATCTTTTAAACACATTTTTGCTCCATCCTGTGGTAACTGGAAATGTTAACAAATACACAATCTTTCAATCTTGATTTTAGTACTGTTATCTTTCTGTGTGCGTTAAGCCACAACTCTGCTCTGTGTGCCAGCAAAACCAGCCATTCTCTGTTACTTAGCGGCAATTCATGCTTGAAACGCTGGGCTAACAGACATCATCTCCTCTCTGTTGATCAATGCCATAGCAAGACTTTCTAAACCCATGCTTTCCTCCTAGAATTCTTTTTGCTGCCCTGTTCACCCAACTGCCTTTGGCAGCACAAGCTGGCAGGACTTGGGTGTGGACTTGTGGGCAGTCTTCACAGGGACCACATGAGGTTTCAAGGGTACCCTGCTTTTGCCCCAGCCTTCTACTTCTCAAAACAAGCAAGCCCAACTCCTGTTTGGCTTTGTTAGAAATGACACTGGATAAACCTCTTTAGATTTTTTCTTTCTATTTTATTTCTCTACGCATAAGCTGACAGCTAAAAAGACCCATTTGTAGGTATAATCCTAGCAGAAACTCCCTTTTATTATTCCATTCAGCTACACTCAACCATACAATAATTCCTCCTACATAAAGTACCTGTACATACTTTGGTCCTGCATTCACCCGTTACTAATAGCTGTAAAATCTTGTTTTGTTTATGACAGAATATGGTCTTGGTTTTTATGCTTCAGTATTATGCAAATAAATGCATATAATCTCTCTACCTTGTAGACTGAATACAAATTATTTCCCTGTCCTTGAATTCAATAAATGTTTTAAAGAGCTTTTACGAAGACCTATCACATAGATATTCATGGCAAAGAAAAAAAAAAGATATAAAATCTAATATCTTAACAATGTAGCCATATGTCCTTTTTCTTAAAATATTTCATGTCTCAAAGTTCCTTATTTAAAATGTCTGACAGAATAGACTATCTGAGCTTGGAAGGAATGAATCTATTTCTTCCTCTGTTTTATTTATAAACGTATTTTCTTTTTTCTTGTTTACTTCTTCATAAGCAGCACTGTGTCTTCACTAGAAATGCTCAAATGAATCAAGAGCATGAGAACATTTGCATTTTTAATTGCACATTTTCCTGCACAGTAATTCAGATAATAAAGCCTCCTCCTGGGAGAATCACTGCAACTGGACTAGCTGCTTAATTCTTAATGACCATTTTTAAATTAAGCATGCAGCATCCCAAAATGATAGTAGTCTTCAAACCAGTTAAACTCTGTCTTTGCCTCATTCCCATAAAGGTCTGGAAAGTTGAGACTAATGGTCATACCCTTTATTCTGATCATTCTTCAATAGCCCATTGCAACCTCAGTGCTCCATCCCCCTTTCAGCCTGGTGTTAACACTGATTTATACCTAAATCATTGCCACCAACAATTCATCCAGATAATTTCAATTTGCTGCTAATCAAATAACCATTACTGTGAAGTGACATGCACTTTCATGATGGATGCAGTGATTTAAATGTGGAAGCAGGGAATAGGGAGAATATAAATACATAAATACCCATAAGTATTTGCTCATGCATCTTCAAGGTCACTTACAAGTGGATAGATTCAGTGATTGGGTGACAGTAGCAAAGAGCAGAAACTTAGGCAAAATAATACATATAGTGGGGTTTAGAGAGTACTGTGATTCTTCTCCTTTAGTCCTGTCAGGAAACAGCAAGGGCAGGTTGCCCTGTAGAAGGCAAGAGAGGAGTTCAGCATCACAAACATAAGCAGCAACCTCCCTGAAATGAAGCCATGAAACCAAGTCAGCATGTCAGGGTCTGGATTAGGCCCAGTGATGGTAACCAGGATAAGCCAAGAGTCCAGAAAACACCCATCAAGTCCCTAGCCAGGAGAAAGGCCCAAGGTCAAACCAGAAAGCCAAGTCATCAGTCTGGGATGAAGATCAGGACAAGATGAGGTACATCATTGTGTCCTCAGACTAGCTCAGATGGGGATCAAGTACAGGACCAACTTATCTTGGTCACTGGCCCAAGCACAGGTGGAGTGAGCTTCTGCTAGGGCTTCTTCTGACTGCTCCTTCACAACAGACCTTTGCAGTGAGACAGCCTAAAAAATCAGCTGAACTCCTACAGGGTGGAAGGGGCCCATACCCTCAAGTACACTTCAAGAATCGCTGAACTGCGTGAAGTATAAGATCACAGAGCAAGAATATTCATATCCAGTTGTCTTTTCAGGTTTTGTAGGCATCAGGTACCTTAACTAAAAAATACAGAGCAAACAGACTTTTCTAAAAGTCGAGCTTTGCTGTAGCAAAATTGAGAAATTTTGTGCATTGCACTCCATGTAAATACAAGGTGCACCAAATGAGTATCTGCATATTTACTTGTTTTGAATAAGACAGTAGCATTTGTCTGTTGCTGTAAAACTGTTAGATTTAGATTTGTGTAAAACAATATAAACAGTGAAAATACATCAAGAAACATTCCTCTCCATATAAACTAATCTTGGTAACTGAGACTAGGCAGTTATTTATCATATCTCCAGAAGATTTAAACTCAATATTTAAATAAATATCTGTATTTGAGGAACTAACAAAGCTCATACTGAATATAATTTAAAAATAAAAAAGTTAAGATTTTCAAAACAGATGTTTTAATAAGAGTGTTCTAAACAAAAGTACTGGAATAGCTGAAATCAAGATTTGCTCCAAAGTTATTTACAAATATTTACAATTCTGAATTTCAGTAGTAATTTTTATCTCTATATGAAACAAAGCCTTGTTACAAAATTTGAAGATATGATTGTAATGGTCATTTTTGCACAGAGAGGAAATAGGTGTTTTTGTGGAGGAAAACACTTCAAGTTACATCTTAAAATTCAGCACAAAACATCCCACAATGCTATCCAGTTTTACCTGGAATGAAAGCCAAGCCAGAGATATGCTGAACTACTGTTTTGTAATTCTCCTGGGCAGTGAACTCTTCATCAAAATATAGAGACTAAAACTACATTATGTTTCTTGTCTAATTCCCAGACTATTAATGTTTTAATGTGGAGATGAGCTGAGTTTTGTCTTTTGCTAGGTTTTAGGTAACAGCACAGTTTAGATTTAATCAGTTTAGATCTATCAGCATGTTGTGGAAATGGAAAAAAAAAGAAAAAAATGCCTTTATTTTGACACCTTTTATTCAGTAACTACATATTTTTAACTGATTTGTCTTTCCAAACATGGTGTTGTAAATGCTTCTTTCTTTTTTTTTTCCCATGCATTATTAGGAAGAAAAAAATCTATAGCAGAGAAAGAATGGTAACAGTAACTTTTTCTGACCTTGCACAAAGATACATAAGTGGGATACCTATGAAAATTTAAAGCTTCAACAGCATTATTTTTTGGTGACACTGTAAACCATCTGTGTTTTTTGAAATTGTACAAAAGAGGGGAAAACATATTTCAACTAGGAGTGGCAGTAAATTAAAGACCAAAAATAACCCCAGAACAATGCAGGATTCGCTGCTTTCCCATTGCAGCACACTGAAATTTTATTACTTTAAAAGAAACTGGATTTTCCTTTTATATCGAGATTCTATGTGACTTCTTAGAATTGTGTTAATTTCCATCATGACCTTTATTTTTTAATCTACAACTCCTTCACTGAAATCTCAATCTGAAAGTTCTTAATTCTCAGTCATATCTTAGTCCTGCTTTAGTAGCAGTGCTCAACCATTTGTGGCAGCTATACTACAGAATCTTTATTAAGCCCATCTGTTCAAATCTCCCTTTTTATGAGAAGTCACTCTTTTAATAAGGTAGTTGTTCGGATGAAGATAAACCTAAACTGAAGGAAATTTTTTTTTTTTTTTAAATACATACTACTTTTTTTTGTCATTATACTGTAATTTTCTCTTAACAATTATAAAGAAAAAAAATTTTAAAATAAAAATGAGCTATGTACAAATTATATATATGTAAGCTAGTTGTCTTCAGCAACAGGTTGGATAAAGAAGTTTTGGTGGTGGTGGTGCGTTTTTGTTTTTTTGGTTTTTTTTTTAAACTTCTAACATATTTCACGTAGTCTTGGAAATAAAAAAGTTGTAAATACAGTTGTCACAATTAAGTAATATTACTGAACTAAGAATCACACATGCTACATAAATACAGTAGGAAATTTCTGACCTTCTAAAATTAGAAAAATGAGAAAATGTTCCCACTGTTACTGTTCATAAAAAGTGTTGTAGCTGTAAGGCAAAACTTTGGTTTCTTATTCAGCACTTTCAAGTCAACAGGCAAAGAAAATACAGTGGGTTCTATACAAGTAAGTTGCAGCATTAGAAGAATTAGAAGGATTTTTATGATTCAAGCTATGCACCTCATCTCTATTTTATGCACCAGCAATGACTCAATTCTGTGTGCATACTTACTCTTATTAATATATATAAAGTTCACACTAGGATTAAATTATTCATTAAAGTTCTAAAGTTGTAGGGTCAGCAAAATCCTAGTAACCAAAAAAATCATAGAATACAAAACATCTAATAAAAGGAGCCTAAAGTGCAAATATCAAACACAGAAAGGTACTCAAAAAAACTAGCAAAAAGATCAGCCGTGAACAGCTAGAAGCATAAGGATAATTTCAGAAATGCAGGATTGTTTGCCAAACTCTAAAAATGAATGTCAAGAAAATTTGTCCTAAAAATATCAAAACCCTGAATGCGAAGTTCCTGCTCTCAGAAAATTGAAAAATAGGACTGAAAGTTGGAGAAAAGTAGTAGCTGAGAAATCTTCCACAATCTTAACTTGTGAAACCTGGGGGATAATAGGAAGCAGTGTTCTTGAGAAAACATTAAAACCTGATGACAAGAAATTAGGAGGAGACAGTGTTAATGTGCAAATATTATCAACAAATACAGAGATCGTTTAAATTCAATCTTGTCAATAACAACAAAGACACAAAAATATAATGCGTAAATCTGCACATTTAGTAAGTGATTTTGGATGTAAAATTTCCTTTTTAATTGATATTTTTGACAGCATGTGATATCACTTTTGGTGTGGTACTGTGGCAAATGCCACAGGTGAGTGGATCATGGCCTAAAAAAATGAACATAGTTTGTGAGATGATCAAAATTACCCAGCACATTGGAAGAAAAGTAATTTTTGAAGCCAGAAATATGACAAGATACTGGCTGGTACAAGCGAAATATTTCTGCAGTCTTCTGTCCCTTGAAAAGATATAGAATATTAATAAAAGAGAGGATGGAGAGGAGCAGTTGTCAGAATAATACAGGAAATGTGAGATTTGTGAACACAGTCCCGTAGCACAACTCAAAGCAGCAGGCTGCCCTGACAAGATGGAGGAGTGTCCCAAGAACTGAAATAGGCCTGGTTTCCCAGAGAGACAATAATCATTTCCATGTCTGAGAGAAAAAAAAAATATTCAAAAAATGCCTTTGATGAAATCTAAAATTGTGAAAACCCAGAAACATGAATGAGCAGTGTAAGATATGTAAGAATAAATATATAAATGCTTCAAATTTAGGACTGCTGTAATGCCTGCTTTGACCAAGGTGTCCACTTATGTGCTTCAGTTTCCAGATGTGCTTTGCACTCTGGTCAAATAAATAGATAATTTCTTTACAAAAAAGAGTATAAATAATAGCAATAGCAGAATTTAGCATTACAGTCTATGACAGTTGGAAAGAAAGACTGTGAAAATAATAATTAGGATGTTACCTGCCCTTAGGAACAGCTTCTCAGACTTATCACTTTATGAGATTTATATCTGATCCATTTCTAATACTGAAATTGTTGATTCAAACCTCAGAAAAAACCTAGATTTTTCTCTGTTGCCAAACTTCCTTAAGCCAGTGCTTACAGAAATGCTAGAGGTGAACACATTCTTGGTATTCTTAGGTTTTAAAGTGGGCTGAAGCTCCAAGCAATTGCTGTGTGAACCACTTTCTGCTTGGATCAGACACCAGTCTGAAGTATACTAACTGCATTGATAATTAAACATTAGCATTTTCATCACGTGCCATGAAATCAATTGATTTGTTATCTCTACAGGTCTGATAGTGAAACTAAACCCCTTTCAAGTGTTTGAGTGATCTCAGTGTGGGATTACTTAAACAGCAAGTTGATGCTGCAAAGGCATGCCCTGAGAGATGGGAGCAGCAGCAGTGAGTTCATCACGAGGCAAAAGCACACTTATTGGGGCTGTGGAAGAGTCAAGGTCAGGACAAAAAGAGAGAAATCCATGCAATAAGAGATTAATTCCTGGGGCTATTCCTTTCTTTGCAGATTGCAAAAATTCTTTATAGGTGTAGCTCTGGGGATTTATATACAGCAGATTTTTCATTTTCTTTCTCCTCTTTTTTTTTTGCTTCTGCCAGAATCTTTGTGAGCTCCACATTCAAGTGAAAAACTTTAGCAGTACAGAAAGGATTAATACAGGATTACAAGAAGAAGATTATGTTTCTGGGTCTTCTCATCTCTTTTTTTATAATGCATATCCTAATATTACATTGCACATATTCAAAATTACTCCTTTATGCAGAGCCATACGTTAAAATAGCTGTCAAAAGAAAGTAATTTTTTAAAAGTAGCTAAGATTTGTGAAGAATTCTAAGAAGATTTACTTAGCCTATAAAGAATGTTAGCAGGGCTAGAATAATTTAGGATTTAAACATGTCCCTACATAGTGCACACTTTCTATTTGGCTTTTAGATCCAGCATTACCTGACATTATATTTCTTTCTTTCCCTTCTTCAAATACTTCATGCCCTCTGACATTTTTGTGTAATAGAAATACCAGCACAAAATGTCATGGACTCTCCCTGCTCCTTTTATCTTAAGAACATTATTTCTCTAAGCTTTTCCAGTCACAAACATCTGGTAATCTGAAAGGTCTGATTTTCTCCTACTGAGGTTCATTGAGAAACTTCAAATAACAGTCAAACAAGCTTTCCAGCTCTCTGGAAAGCTTTTAATCCATAATATTTTTAAAAGGAAAAACTCCTGTGTTCTTAAAAAAACATAAAATAATAGTTATTTTTGTAGAGTTAAGACTCACAAAAATGTTACAAATGGTGAAATAATTCTGCTGCTTTTTCATGTTTTAATACACTTAAACACAACAAACTGGGAATTCTTGTTTTTACCAAAGACATGCATTAATCTTTACAACAGAAATGGCTATTGTTACAGTCTGGTTAGATTAGTTTCTCTCTACAAGGAACTGGGCTGAGACCCTTGATCCTACTCACCTGTTCTCTACTGCCAGTCTGAACACTGGTGTCCAACAGCTATTCTTTCTTCTTTTTATCTTCTTATCTTGCCTGATGAATTGCTAAATTTAAAAATCAAACATACTGCTTTTCATTTGATCCTCCAGAAAGAGTTAAAACTAAGAACTAAAAAAGAGCAATAAATATCAAATTCTAACAGAATATTTATTAGCATAAAATAATGTTTTCAATTTCTCTAAGTACAAACAACAGAAATTTGATAAACCCTGGCATAGGTCAGACCTAATTTCTCTTTCTCACTTCTGGGCAGAAGAACTATTAATGTAGGTATTTTCTGTGGTAACACAATCTGTTATTTTTTCATGGAATCATAGAATCAAAAAACGGTTTTTATTGGATGGGACCTTAAAGATCACTTATTTTGACACCACGTGACATGAGCAAGGACACGTTCCACTAAACCAGGTGGCTCAGAGCCCCATCTAATCTCACCTTGAACACTTCCAGAGATGCAACATCCAAAACTTCTCTGGGCAGCCTGCTCGAGTTTCTCACCACCCTTAGAGTAAGGAAT
The DNA here is from genome assembly GCF_015227805.2 of Hirundo rustica. NCBI lineage: Eukaryota > Metazoa > Chordata > Aves > Passeriformes > Hirundinidae > Hirundo > Hirundo rustica. The sequence goes on along the minus strand of NC_053450.1, from coordinate 78,345,483 downwards.
TTATTCCTATTGTCTAACTTAAACCTTTCAGTCTAAACCCATTCCCCTTTGTCTTGTCACTACATGCTCTTGTAAAAAGTTTCTATCTTTCTTGTAGGCTCTCTTCAGTACTCGAAGGCCACAACTAGGTCACCCCAAATCCTTCTCTTCTTTATAAAGGAAAGAATGAATAACCAGTCACAGAAATATAGGTTTTATAGAAAGTTCCTGACATTCATTTTGATAGTCCATGCCACGAAAGAGATATGCAAAACTGAAGGTCAGCAGTAAAGAAAAAGTAGAGAAATACATTCACTCATGTAACTGCTGCATGCCATACCTGTCTCTGCATCATGCAAGTATTAGGATAAAAAATGTTTCTTTTTGTGATAGAGAAATTCAGGGAAAACACACACATACAAAAAAAAAAACAAACAAACAAACAAAAAAAAAACACCAACTATTTTTTTTCTCTGAAATCAGCTCTTTCAAAGTTCCTTCTGGCTCTTACCATAATTCTGCCAGTTTTCACTCAGACTTTCTCAAACCTGAGCTCATTAGTCAGGGATCCTGCCGAAGATGCTGAATGAGAGGGTGGGAGTTCTCACCTTACACAAACTGCTCCATATCCAGAAATAGAGAAAAAAATGCTTCAGTAACTCCCCAACACTAGGGAGTAATTTTAGGGATTAGGAGAACCCCTTTCATGTGCTGTACATAACCTATGTTGCTCTAACTCCAGTTTGTTGCTCCACTGCAGAGCAGGAAAAGAGGAACTGCAACTCATCCACCTCACCTTTCCAGAGGTCAAAACCAAATGTCACATAAATAAACAAGGCCATTTAGGCTGCACTCCATTTTTCTGAAATTAAATTTACTTAAAAAGCCTTTTACCAGGAGTAATATGAAAACATAATCTTAAAAAGTAAGCAGTATTAAGCAGTCAATAATTCAATTAATCAGCCTCTGTAAAAAGGCATATATACCAATAATTTATGCTGTTACTGAAATGTGCAAGGTCAGCATAAGAGTGATATGAGTCCTATAGAAAGATTTGGAACCCTATCTGTTACATTTCACATTAGCTCCTGGAACTCTGTATCACATTAAGCATAAATAATATAATACACAAGAGCCCCAGGCAAGATTCAAAATGTAAGACAGCAGAATGACTTCATGCAGGTATCTCAATTAATTCTCAGATTCCTCCTCTTTCCCAACAGCAAGAAAGTTACTTCTCTGTTGCTTTGTCTTTATGTGGTTAAATGATCTCTTGTTTATTTGTATTCACTGACCTAAATGGTTCTTTAAAAATGTGTGTACCTGCTTCCCCTGGGATCTCAAATCTAGGCAGGTGACTGGAAGAGCATCACAACTTTTCGTATTGGGTTAACTCCTTCTATCAGCAGACTTATGTTTTTTATGTTTCAAAGCAGATAGAACCCATCTTTTATAACTGGCACGAGTGTAAGCCTTTAATGGCTTCCCTGTCACCTCTGTTTGCACAGAGATTAGACGTGTGCTTGCTTTATTTCATGCTCTGCTAATTCAAGCAGAAGTAGATGCTTCATTTCACCTATCTAATCTCAGCTCACAATTCTCTCTTCACAAAACATTCTCTTGGGACGTAGAATGTTTCACTGCAGAAGCTTGGGATACTTCTGTCTATGTAAAATTTTTTACAGTTAATAAACCACAGTATTTGGAATGAAAAATACTTATATACAATGAACTTTTCTTGCAGAGCTCATTTTAGTGTGGATTATTCTAACCAGATAGACAGAAAAAGCCTCATGGGTGAGAGATCTGAGGAAAGAGACTGCTGAAGTTTGAAGTTAAAATATCCAATTCTTTCACCAAAACTGCTGAACAAATCTGACCTGTGGCTCAAACACATAAGGATCATAAAAGTTTGGGGGTTAGCTGTAGCAGTTTTATTTATCCTGCAAACATCAGGCTGGGAAATAGGTCAAATCATTTTACTCTGTTCTCTTTCACCACTGTTTCTCAGTTCTGAGGCAAGGGAGATTCTCTAAGGAATAAGAGAAATCCTATCTTTTACCTTTCAATCTAGGATATCTAGACAGAGATTTAATAATGGATAACAGTAGCCAATCATTTTAATGATGGCAGCTGAGTCTGCTAGGAGCTGAACTAAAAGCAACAACTAATTTCAAAGACCCTGGGTAGAGGAAATAAACATTTTAACTCAAATTTTTATCTCCTGTTAGATAAAAACAAGCACACAAACAAACAAACAAAAAACTCAGTAAAATAAATGAAAACCAAATTAGTGAAAATACACATTGCATTATTGATGACACCAGAAAGACTCTTATGTGAATCATACTTAATTCACCTGAACCTATTGCATGGTCCACACAAAGATATTTAAGCCAGGGAAATTAAAAGGTTTATCTCCTTTTACTAAAATCCTGACTGTGGGAACTGAAAAAGCAGAGGACTTTCACAACATTGCAATAAGTTTACATAAATAAAAGTTTGAAACGCGGTTGAAATTCAGGCCTTGAAATATTTGGAGCACAAAAAGTTTTTGAGCTGAAAAAATATAAAACAAGCAAGTATTGTGTGCTGTAAAGTGTATGTATATTGTCTATTGATTAGCTTAAGTAGATGCTTGTAAGCTTTTAGCATTAGCCTATTGGCTAAAAAACTTTTAAAAGGCTTTGTAACAAAAAGAACTTTGGTTTCTGTTGTTATGGAATGAGTTTTACCATTTTTTATGTCTTTGCCTTCACTGAGACTGATAATGAAATAAAAAACTCTTGGAACACCTCTCAGTTGCCCTGTCCCATTATTGGTGATTAGATCCAACAGAATGGTGTCCTGTTTCATTTAAAAAAAATCCAGAAATGAATTATCTGTTGAACTATTGGAAAACTCCAGATGAATTTTACAAAAAATTCATTAAAACAAAATGGATAATTTAATTAATTCTTGAAACAAAAGAGAATCTTGCCTCTGTCTGTGCCCACTAGATAAGCCAGACTGAGTTCAAGAAATAGACCTGCTTCAGAAGGGAGGAGTAGAAGCAACACCACAGATGAGATTGAGCAAAGCTTTATAAGTTTTTAAATTTTTGAACAGCTCTTTTGCAGAATCTGATCTGCTAATTTTTAGGTATTTTTCAAACAACACACAAGCTAAATTGAAAGAAAATCCCCCTGTTCGAATTAGAAACCCTGAGACAGGAAAAAAATGAAGGTCCATCTCTGTTAATAACCTGGGGCAAAGGGTATGCTTGTGTCTCCACAGGAGAAGGACCTAAGTGGGTTCTAGAGAAGAATGTGATGCCATATCACCTGCAAGAACACACTGATAATTCCAATAGCAGAGAAACAAACATGCAGACTTGATCTGAACAGAGAGACAACGGGTCATGCCTGACGTTGCTTGTTCCACTTGTAAAACCTGCAAACCATGAATTTTATGTTAATGTGAAAAGTGTGGGAATTGTTGATTTCATAGAGCTCTCTTAGCAAAAGTGTGGTATCCATTGTGTTACATCATAGTCAGAAAAAGTGTATCCCCCTCATTGAACTTGTAAAGATAAAATTACCCCTTCTTGTTATAGTTGGCCAGTTCCTGAACAAATTTGGGAAAATACAAAAGCAGAATTTGGAAAATGAAATATATGGAATTGTTGGAATTGTTGAAATAAGCCTTTCACCAAAAAAACCTCACAAAAAGTATTAATTGAGTGCTATGCTGGTGCTTGCTAATTTTTGCTTGTTTCTTGCCATGCAGATTTGCCTGTGGAACAACCAAAAATAAATGTTTGGGTTGACTTAGCCAAGGCAGCAGGCTCAGACACCATATGCCTGTCCAATTCGAACCCAGAAAAGCCTTTTTCAACCTGCCAGTAAAAGGTTGGCCAATACCTACATATTATGATCCTCTGACCAAAAGACAACTTGATAGTAAGATAAACAAGGTTGCTAATGGGAGCAATTCTGGGATTGGGACATTTGGACCAAAGAACTTCCTTAAGCATTTTCTGAACCCTAAGAATTGGAGATTCTTGGTTCTTTAACAATGGATTTCTGCCTTATGTTTTCCACTAGTAACTGGCGAAAAAGTGATCCTCCAAAGTACGTTACTCCCCATTACCTTGCATACAGGAACTCGAGTTCTTGGTGTAATTATTCAGACAGCTGGGGTGGGCTTTCTAGGATTGACTACTATCCATGACAATTACCAAAAGGATATTGGTTGATTTGTGGAGATAGGGCTTGGCAAGGCATTCCATCACACCTTGAAGGTGGTCCATGCAGCATTGGAGAGCTCACTGTGATAGCACCTAGTGCCAAAGCAGTTATTAAGAAAATACACAGACAATTTGCCTATGAATATTAAGATAATTGTAACAGTGATTTTAGGCCCTGAAAGCTAAGAAAAGAGTTTATACAGGTTTGTTTTTACCCCAGCTTGCTTCAGCAATCTCATTAAAACAATTAGATACAGTAGGGTGTTTGTTGAGTAAACAAACCAATGTCACATCCATTGCAATCAGTGATATGCTGACAGACATCAGTAGTGTTAGATATGTCACCCTAAAAAATAGAGCAGCAATTTATTTCTTTTACTGGGACATGGACATTGTTGTGTAAAATTTGAGGGATTGTGTTGTATGAACTTGTCTGACCATTCTGAATCCATAAACAAAAGCATACAAAATCTGAAAGATTTAATGTCTCAAATCAAAAGAGATGATAGATCATGGTCAGATGATTAGTTTAAAGGATGGAGTTTTGCGCCTTGGTTAAGAGAGCTTTGCAAAATAGATTTATAGGTATTGATTGTTATAGTAGCAATATTAGTGGTAGTGCCATGTGTACTTCACTGTGTGCGGCAGATGATGGATAAAACCATCAAAGAAGCTTTTATTATCCAAGAAAGAGAGGTCGGAAAAGAAATCACAGAGAATTCTCAAAATCTCACAGAGAGATCATGGGGTTTTATGCAGCTGCCTGCTGACCCAGAAGTAGCATATGTAAATGTAGACATGGAGAAAGACTTCAGTTCAAGACCTTAGAACAGGCAAGACTTATCTAAATAAGAAACAGAAATCCCTACAGGATTTGACTTACGTCATTGGAACAGACCAGATCTTTTGCAGCGTTAGAACTGCTGTCATTCAAAAGATAAACAGCTAAAGAAAACAGAAAAGGTGCCTTAAAAAACCAAAATATTTATTAAGTAGGGTAGTGAAAGATTTTAAAATTTGGCAATGTAACTTTATGGTAGAAAATTTGTAGAGCGATTTTATTAGATGAGAAAAGATGCACTATGGTAGAACTATGCAACACAAGTGTAGTGGTTTCACGTTTACTAAATTCTGGTCTTAGTACTCACTCTTTTTCTGTGGGAGAGAGACTAGGAGAAAAACAAAGCAGGTTCAGCCTTAAAAATTAACAAATAGTTTTATTAACACACACTGAAAGAATGGAAAAAGAAAGTTGGGGAAAAAATGAAAACAAAACAGAATGAAACTCCAAAAGCACTCTTCCCTCCCCTTACAAACTGTTAACTTTCTTACAAAAAAACATAAAGAGACAAAACTTGTGATTTTTAGTCAGTTTCATCATCTGACAAGTCTTTCATCAATTCTTTAGGAGAAGAGTCTCTCTTAGAGTCATGGATCTTACTGACAACCTAGAACAGTTCTCTTGTGGGTTTTTTAACTGTCACAAAAACAGCCGCCTGAAGAAACTTGCCTTTGTGACCCCTCCCATTAGCAGGCTCCTAAGCTGCTTATGGGTCATGGGTCTTAGACTTTGCATATTGGGGTGTCACCTTTTAAATATTAATAACTCTAAAGGCAAAGGATTCTTCATCTCAAGGTAGAGAGATATCTTCTCACTTCTTCACTGATGCAGAGGGCTTCTCATCTCTATCTCTGTTCAAGCATCTTATAGGACTAATATTACTTAGTCCATCACAAACACCTTTGCTCAAATCCACACACAAATCTAAATCATCTCCTCAAATGCATATCCTTCCTATGATTTAAATGAATAATCTAAATGTAGAGTTCATTTCTATGCCTTAAATAAGAATGGAACAACCAACTCTTCAACCGTCTGTCCCAATAGCCTTTTCACTCTTGCTCTACTGACTTCATTCTGTTTCTTCTTTATGTTCACTCTGTCCCTTTCTTTTCTCTCTCAGAGAAGGGCTAAGCTCTGGAAGCTTCATGTTGCTAGGAAAGGGTTAAATCTGCCCAGAGTCTCTTCTCTCCAATGGTAGCTCATGGTATTAGATGTTTAAGGCCTCACTGGTGAGGGAGGAGGAACTCGCACAGAAACATCAGAGATCAGAGCACCCGGGCAGTCCGGAGTCACAAAAAAACCAGGCAAGATTATAAATGCCTTTTCAGCCCACCCCTTGGTGTAAATCAGGGTGGCTTCAGCCTAAATTGTGCCCATAGCTTTTATCAGGGCCCCGACAGAGATTTCTCCCTGCTCCAGGGAAGTTTGGAGAAAGTAGTTGTTGTAAAGCAGCAACCTCTCCTTCCCCCCCACCCGGGAGCCAATAGAATCCGGCCAGGCCTCAGGCCAGCTCCCCTCAAAAAGGGGGAAGCAGCAGGCTCAGCTTAATGTTACCTGTCTCTCTCTGGCCAAAGGAAAAACGAAAAGGCTCACCTACAGCAAATCAAGGGGGTTTATATAGTACTTCCCAAAGTCGTAGCCAACAATTTTCAGTGGTCCAAACAGATACCCATATTCCAACTAACCCTCTGATAGGTCCTTGTCCTTTCTAAAGCAATTCCCAGGTCCTGACCCAGAAAATCATTCTACATTCCTCTATAACTAAAAAACCAAACTGTACTAACCCATGACAGCAAGGCAGTTAATAATTGACAGAGATATCAAAAGAGGGGTTTTTTGTTGTACTGAGGGGGAATTGTGGGAACTGAAAAAGTAGAGGATTTTCACAGCATTGCAATATGCCTATATAGATAGTGGTTTGAAACAGAGTTGAATTTTCGGCCTTGAAATATTTGGAGCATAGAACGTTTTTGAGCTGGAAAAAAATATAAACCAAGCAACAATTGTATGCTGTAAGGTATATGTGTAGTGTTTAGTGATTGGCTTAAGTAGTTGCTTATAAGATTTTAGCATTAGCCTATTGGCTAAAAAACTTTTAAAAGGCCTTATAACAAAGAGAACTTTGGCTTCTGTTGTATGGTTTGAGTTTTACTATCTTGTATGTCTTTGCCTTCACTGGGACTGATAATGAAATAAAAAACTCTTGGAACACCTCTCAGTCACCCCATCCCATTATTGGTGTTTAGATTCAACACCTGACAAAAGACGTCTAGACAGGTATTTCAGGTTTTAAAAACAAACAAACACACAAACAAACCAAAAAGAACAAACAAACACACAAACAAAACAAAAAAAAAACAAACAAAAAACAAAACAACCAAATCCCCCTACCAAAACCCAAACCAAGTAAATGCAAAACCTGTCTGCATCCACAGAGTTGTGAGATTTTACTGCATCAGCAGCATTCTGGTTCAGGGAGCACTGGACTCAGTAAACCAAGTATATAGCTTAATGCATTTATTTTCACGGTAATGATCAATCCTATTCCTTGTCCTCTAATTATTGTTACTGTATAGCATTAGAAATGCATGTGCTTTTGCAAGAATGAGATTGCAATTTGTCTAATATACTTAAAATATATTCCACAATGTAAATTTCATTAAAAGTTATTTTAGGCATTTTTACTCTGAAAATGTGCTTTTTAGTATCTTAGGGTCAGTCCATCATACATATACAATGTTTTCCTCCACAGGTACTAAAACCTAGTGGGACCACTAATAAATAAGAAACTGAGTGGGTCTGGCTGAATTTGGACCTTATACAGTCATACACACTGCTGAAATATTGGTTTTACTGAAAACAGAAAGACAACAGCCACTGCATTCAATTTGGTCAGCCTTAAAACAGTGTAATCTGTCTGGATTCTTCTAGCCTGTATATGTTTTCTTTCCTCTTCCAGTGCCTTCCCACTCCATTTTCATTCCTTTCTTCTCTTACGAGTGTTTTAAAGAGAGCACAGTAATTAAAACCATATTTTTAAAACCTGACTGTACTTAAGATTTTAAAATAATTTTTTTTCATACCATATAGATATTTTACCTTCCACCACCTCCAGAAAATTCTGGTTTCTTTTTCTTTATTTTGTAGTGTTTTCCTCTTCTAGTAGTAACTTTTCCACATTTTCATTTCCCCTTTTACAATATATCTTCAAATTATACAGATACTGATTCTTTCCTTACTTTTTCCTATGCTACAAAATGTAATGCCACTGCAATTTCTGTGCACATATTCCTTGCCAAATAATTACCATTCCCAGAGGAATTTGTGAATCCCAACAGACAGCATTGAGTATTGCATCAAACATGATAAGAAAACAGATTTACCAAGACTGGTCTAAAATAAAGGGACATTATTTGTGCCTTGTGTCTGCAGAACTGAAATCAGAATCAAAAAGGGTATGCAGAAAAATGAGTAATTTTTTTTGTAAATTTAACCACTTCTGAGCAAGATAATTATGTTGTAGTTTTGCTGATGGATTTCAGTGAAAAATTTTCAGGTAATCTGCCCACAATCAAATATTTTCAAAAAGAAGACATAATCTTGTGGCTTAGCTGACTTCAGTTCTCTGTAGGAACTACCTGCTTATCTGCTCAAGCAGCCATGACTGTGATACCTCCTTATTATCATACCTCATCTACTACGGGCTAGACCAGTGGTTTTGTTCAATGATTTGGGGGAGTAGTCTGTTATTTTTCTTAAAACTCACCATTTGCCTCTAAATGTTTAAACTGTTTGACTGTAAATATGAGACTTTCATGCTCACAGATATGCACAGAAGAACAAGACTCATTCTTTCAGTTGATGCTCTAAGCAGTACAAAGAAATGTATAGGAAGACATGACGGATTATTTCCATGTTTTCACTCCACTTAGAAGCCGAATCCTTCCAAAGGAAGTGAGAACTTCCAAAGGGTGCCAAGCAAACAACAATTGGATATCCTTCTAATCTTCAATAACCTATAACGAAAGACTTGTACTATGTTTCTTGATTGAGCAAGAGATTTTCCTAGACCATCAGTCTTCTACTTGCCTAAGTTGCATGGCAGACATTGGAAAATCACACAGAATGTCTGATGCAAATACTGAAGCCCTTATTTTGGTACAGGTTCTCAGCATAGCCATGCAAAAGAAATTGAGACATTTCAAACTTATTTTTATGTTTCTAGGCCCTATGGCAGTGGAGCTATGCAGGTCCAAGTGCTGGTTAGGAACCTGTGGCGCCATTGAAAGTTCCAGTGGCTCCTTTAGCACATTGTACTCTTTGGGTTTGTACTATGCAAAAACTATTCTGTTGAAACCTCATATTCTCACTCAAACAAAATCCAATAATCCAAAAACAGGATTTTATTCTGTTTTCATGTATATTGTGTCTGGCTGGAAATCAAAGTACAATTAGCTCTATTATTCATTAACAGTAGTAGTTATTAGATCTTTCATAGTGCTGAAGTACTTAAAGAACAAGTTTAGGAGGGAATAATGTTATAAAACATAATTCAATGCGTACTTCTTGTGGAGATATTCCCAAACACTCAGGAGGATTTTGGATCTTTTAATAATGTGTCCTAATCAACAGGATAGTAAGCAAATGCCTATATCCTGAAGTTGACTTGCTGTTTCTCTTCTTTCATTCTCGTGATACAGAGAACTGGGCAAGTGGAAAAGGCACAATTGCAGCAGATTTTTTTTTTTTTTCCTTTTTTTGTCTGTTTTTGTTTTTAGATATTGCTAGTTCACCCAGACAGTTTTACATGTATTGGAATTTAGACCTAGCATCAAAAATTGAATGGATAGATAAATCCTCAGGATGAACAATTTCATGCTTATTTTCCAGGACACTCATATGTACTGCTCTGGGTGAAAAAATAGCTTGAAGAAAATATTTTTGTATTATTTAGGTTGATTTCTTTTTCTATCCAATACAAATAGTTAGTGTAAGCATTTTGAAGTTAACTATTTTAAGGTTCCCATAAGAAAGGACTTTGAAAATTAACTTTCTGAAAACATCTTTTCATTGCCATATAGATTTAATAACACCCCTGAAAATTCAGTGTACTGGCTTATTAATGTAATGTGTTAGTTTAAGAAAATACAATCCAAGTATTTATTCAAAGACAGAATTACTTGTTATAAAGAACAAGATTAATCACATCAATAATCTTAGGATAATATTTTAATCTTTTTACTCATTTAGTCTGTGATACCTCAGGGCCCCATCTTAATACCTTTATTGACCCTGTACCTGTCTTTTAAAAATGGCAGGTAGGAGGGAATGGGAAACTGGGAAAGCAGAAGCATAAGTGACCTCTGCACTGCAAACAAATTATGTGCCCTAAGGCGTGATTGTCCATGACACATGTTCTTGCTTAGAGTGAATGGAAATAAAAAGAGAAAAATCTAGCAAAGTTTTTTTCTCTGGTTTGAAACCATTGTATAAGATTAAGTTATGATTTGGACTATAGAAAAGATCCAGTCTCTCAATAGGATACTGAGGCACAATTGTTCCTCATTTCACTAGAAACACCTCTTTTCATTTCTATCCAGACTAAGTAGGACCACCTGCAGTGGATCATGACTTATTGTGAATGGAAAGCAACTTGTTTTGTAGTCCTCTGGTTTGTTTTATGCATTGGTGTAAAATAGCTGGAGCTATTTTCTTCATGTGTGTTCTCTGACACTTTATTAAATATGTCCCATGACATCAAAAGTGATGAAGTAAGTGTTCCCTGAAGAACAAGTGTTAAGACTGTTCTGGCATGCAAAGGGAACAGGGTGAAGGAGGAAAGAGACTGAAGTCTTTTTTCTTCCTGTTTTTTTATTTGTGTTTTCCATTGCTAGTTATAGGCTTACTGCAGCTCGAAGAGATTTGAAGTTAAAATTCATTTATTGGCATCCTTAAGACAGAATTCCTATCCAAAGCACCATAGTTTAACATTCTTCTTGATCAAACTCAAATATTATCTGTGGCAATTCTGATTCCCAATCTCAGCACAATATTTTTTTGTGCTGGCTCTAAGGACATCAGAAATTCAAGGAAAGGATCGACAAGCTATAACCCTAAATTACAAGGTAACTCTAAAGAGAAATTGCCAGAATCTTTAGAGTAACCTAGTATACTAGAGTGAAAGGAAATTTCTGAAACTAGGCAGCCTTAGACACAGGAGGTATAAAATTACCTCCTCTGCAGCCTACAAAAGTTAACATTTCAGGTTGCACTACAGTATGCATTAACAGTTACATATACAGTTCATTCAGGTTACACTACAGTATACATAAAGGAAAACAGAAACAAACTGAACTTTTGGATTCCTGCAAGTCTCCTGTAAGACAGCATAGCTACATAACAAAAGAATTCAAAATATCAGCCCAAATCTACATTTCTGACAGAATCACAAAATCTTGGGTTACGTAATGTTGGAAGGGACCACTGGAGGTCATCTAATCCAACCTTCCTGCTCAAGCCATCTCCTATGCAGCACATTACATCATTCATTCAGGATTGTGTCCAGACAGCTTTTGAATATCTCTGGGAACCAGGCTCCACAACCTCTTGGGGCAGCCTGTTCCAGTGTTCTGTCACTCTCTCATTAAACAAGCTCATCCTTAATTCAGGTGGAACTCCCTGTTCATCCGTTTCTGTCTGTTGCCTATCATCTTATTGCTCAGCACTGCTGAGAAGAGTCCAGTCCCATCCTCTTAACACTTGCCTTTCCAATACTCACACTCATTGATGAGATCCCCTCTCAATCTTCTCCTGGCTAAACAGTGCAGCTCCCTCAGCCTTTCCTCATAAGAGAGGGGTTCCAGTTCCTTAATTATCTTTGAAGACTTCTGGTGGGCTTGCTCCAGGAGCTCCATGTCTTTCTTGTACTGAGGAGCCCAGAACAGGACACAGCACTCCAGATGTGGTCTCACCTGGGCTGAGAAAAGATGTGGGATCACCTCCCTCAGTCTGCTGGAAATGCTGTTTGTAATGCACCCCAGGATACCCATTGATCTTCTTGGCCATCAGGACAACTTGCTGTCCATCAGGTCTCCCAGGGTTCCCAGCAGTTCTGCACAGAGCTGCTTTCCAGCAGGTCAGCCCCTAGGGTCCCCAGGGTTATTCTTCCTGAGGGGTGAGACCCTGGGTTTGCCCTTGTTGAATTTCAGAAGGTTCCACTCTGCCCATCTCTCTATCCTGTCAAGGTCCCTCTGAGGGGCTGCACAGCCCTTTGGGATCTCAGCCACTCCTCACTGCTTTGTACCATCAGTGAACTTGCTGAGCAGGCCTCTGCTCCTTCATCCAAGTCATTGATGAAGAAGTTAAGCAGTCCTGGACCTTGGGGGACACCACTAGTGACAGGTCTCCAACCAGATTCCATGGCACTGATCAAAATCTCTGAGGCATGACCATTCTGACAATTCTCAGTCCACTTCACTGTCCACTTATCCAGCCCACACTTCCTGATTTTATGTATGAGGATATTGTGAGAGATGATGTTAGAAGCCTTGCTGAAGTTAAGGTAGACAACATCCACTGCTCTCCCTTCATCCATCTAACCTGTTGTCCCATCATAGGAGGTAATAAGATTGGTTAAGCATGATTTCATTTTGGTGCATACATGTTGACTACTCCTGATGATCTTGTCTTCCATACACTTCAAGATGGCCTCCAGGTTTAGCTGATCCATCACTCTTCCAGGGATTGAGGAGAGGCTGAAAGACTGATAGTTCCCCAAGTCCTCCTTCTTGCCCTTTTTGTACATTAGAGTGGCATTTGCTTTTTTGTAGCCCTTAGGCACGTCTCCTGATTACTATGACTGTGTAAAGATGATTGAAAGTGACCTGTCAAAGACATCCACATTTCTGGGTGCATCCCATTTTGTTGTGAAGAGCAAATCATATAAATTGGTATAAATATACCTGACAGAACACTGTGAGAAAATATGAAATGTATTTATTGAATCAAAAGAGTAATAGATAAGTGTAGCCTGAACTACATCTTTCTCAGTGAAATCAAATCTTCAACTCATTAGACCAACAGGCAGTTTTCATCACTCTCTAGTGGCACAACATTTTGGTCCTGATTTTAGACAGACAGGCTACCACAACTATAAAAGGATGGAGCTATGCTAAAATCACTTATTCTAATTATGCAATTCTAAATACTCCAAATTATAAATTATTTTATTTTACTGAATTTCTGACAAGAAAGCCGCTAATCTATATCCCTGTTCAAAGATGGAGACTGACTCATTTTATGGAAAGAAATATATAAATACAATTTCAAAATAAAAAATCCATTTGGAATAAGTATATCCATGTATACATAGATATTTAGATATTTATGAAAACATGCAGTTTTCAAGCAGTTTGCTGACATGCAGGGAACATACCCATTCTGCAATACACAATAAAAGTAATGTTATTGTACAGTCTGGTATAAATTCAGGTTAACCTGAGCACAAGGCTGTATTCTGTGCTTAGGAATTTAAGATGATGAAATATCTCAGATACCTCTTGGGCACATTATTATTCTGAAGCGTAATTTATCTTCCCCTCTGTGGCACCCCATTTCTCCACAAATATCTTCCCCAAAAACTGTTTTAATGTTTTTTCACTGCTCCACATTCATGTGTCTAAATGTAGGTGGTAAGGAAAGTCATCATCAACACGCATTTTTCTTTCTTATGTTTGAGATATTCTCCAGATAGATTGTATAAATCCAGGATGAACAGAAGAAAAACATACTCACTTTTGAAATACTGACAGAATCTGGGTCTTTAATGTTGTGACAGGATAACTTGAGACAGAGAGCGCTGATCAAAAAATGTCCCAATTCAAAGATTCTGATGATAGAGATAAGTAAGCCAGCAAAATCAAAACACAGGAGGTGACCAAGTATATAAAGCAGGACTTGCTTTATTAATTTAGGAGTCTTTCTATTTAAATTAATGAACTATCATGAACTTTTGAATGAGTAGCTTTTAGTTGGCTAAATTCAGCAACCAGTCTTTTATATTTCTGTTGTTTTGACCTGAAATGACATGAGAAAATATCTGGTAAGTTTTCAGTGGAACTTAATGACTCCATATTAATGGATTTTTAAGAGAGCAGGAAAAAGTAGAAGTTAATATTTCCATAAACACTAAATGAAATAGCACCTGCTAAATTCTCATTAAAATATTAATTTGGAAAACAGTTTAATTTTTTTAAACATTGTATTACTTATTGAGTCAAATGTCAGAATGTATTAAAAAGACCTTTAAAAAGAGGGAAAAAAAAAAAAAAAAAAAAAGTGTTATAACTTGCTCCTTAGCAAATACAGTGTACTTAATGTCTAATTTCAATGGTTCCTTGGACACAGACTGTCCTTCCCTGTACAATCAGTTCTTTTTGTTTATTATATAGTCTTCTCAAAGACACAGTAGCCTATCATTGAATTGCATGTTCAATCCTTCACTGCACACTTGTGCACAAGTGGATGTTTACAGACAAATTTGAATACCATGCTACCTCAAAGTACAAGATCAAGTCCTATTTGATGAATAAATCACAGTGCAGAACCTGGTATTTTGACCCTTGTAAGGATCCTCTTCTGGTAGCAATTTCACAGGACACCTGAGCTGATGAATCTCACTTGAATTTAAATCCAGAGGTCACAATCTTAGTCCTTGCTGTCTTCTAGGAGGCCATTTAATGGCATAACTAAGTAAAAACTATGTCAGTCGTAGAAAGTAGGAGAAATTTGTTTGATTACAACCTGTAACTCTATCCTCCTTTTTTCCAAACAAAATAGATATTAGCGACAAACAATCTTGACACCACACTGTAAAGCACCTAACTTGCAGAACAGAGCATCTGCATTGGAAACTATTACACATTAGTGGAATATATCCAGCCAGCTTTTCTTTTCAGGAAAATAACCTGTGAATACACTTTGTACAAATTTTTGAGTTAGGATGCTATCCTAAGGTTTTTTCAGTCAACAGCTTAAGGACAAAAGATATACGCTAAAAGTAGAGTCTCAATTCAAACAGTGAAAACTGACGAGAATTGAAGTATAATGCTGACTTTTTACATCAAAATTTGTGATCCACTGCACTCAGCTGCTGACAAAGATGGAAACATTAAAATGAATGTGTGAAAATATTCACACTAAACATGGCTCTTCATGCTTACGGAAGTAGCCAGATATAATCAGTGTGTGCAGGAGCAGAGTCTTAATCACTTATGTAAATCTTGAGACATAAGCTAAATTTGCAACTTGATAATTTACAGATTCATCTTGGCTTCTTTGGCAGGCAAGCAATCAAAGATGGCTTATATCAGTTCACAGAGAGGTCAGCAGTATTGATTTTGGCATAGGTTGCAAAGTAGACTATACAAATATTTCAGTGCCTATTATCCAGCAAAAAATCTTGGAACAAAAACAGAGGGAACAGCTTGCTTAGATAGATTTTTTATATATATAGTTTACTTGTACGATAATACTTTCAATGCAGTTTGGATGCTTGTATAATAAACCATGATCAAATAAAATAGATATAAAGAAATCTTCAGTCTACACAGCAGTGTATATGTTTGGCTAGATGATGAGATGGCAGGAGGAAATAACTTTATTAGTATTTTATATGTAGTCTGCACACACAAAACCATTAATAGTTCAACACATGGTAAAGTTATTTCTGTTTTGTTGCAATTTTTTGAGATACAAAATAGCTGATTTGAAATGACCCAGTATATTAGAAACAAAAGGTAGCAATAAAAGCTATGCAAACCTGCATGATTTATAAAAAAAAAATACTAAGGTGGAATTTATTTGTTTTATATTTGATTTAAAGTAAGTAAAACAAGAGCTGTTTAAGCTCACGGAATTATCAGATCAGAACATATCGCTCCTTTGGAAATTTTCCTTTGATTTAGGAAATGCTCAGGGTAAGGATTAGTTTCACAATGTAGACAAATTAACTGCTGTCCCTTAGATAACAAGATTAAGATCAAATTTGCTTTTCTAGTAACAATATATTGATTTTAACTACTGAAGACCAATATAAAAAGCTTTCCACCAACTTGCATTCTACTGATAACAGAGGACTATGTGAAGACCATGTGAAACAGTGCAACCAGAAAACTTGAAGCTGCAAAACTACCTCAGCTAAAACTTCCAGCTAAATGACAGGTAGCATTTAGTTCTCACAAAAATGTGCAATATAAGTAACACACTTCACAAAACCAATTTTGATTTGGTTTTGTTTTTTTTTTTTCCTAAGATGCAGAGATTTGCACAGAGACACTGCTGATGAGATTCTGCACCACAAGTACCTAGGAAGGTCAAGTTCTTATACTACAAGGAAGTTAATACAAAATGCATTAATTCAAATTAACAAGCAGGAGAACAGGGCTGCTTTACTTTTCTTCCCACTAGAAAAATCCTTTCTATATAGCCCCCTGTGAAAAGACAGAATGCAGAGAGCGGGTGTATTAGTTGCACATCTTAAGGACAGATTTTACACGGAACCTACTGACACAATGATAAAGCTACAGCTGTTACGACCTATTCAAAAATCAATTCCTTGTTACAGGCTTTTTACTGTTCTGCTAGATGTGTCTTGAAGAGAATTGTTATTCTCACCACAGGTGCAAAAAGTACTGGCAACTATTAATGTACTCTAGAAATGATAACCAATAAATCACTTATTACAGTAGCAATAATATCCTCTACTGTACTGAGACATAATAGTAATACTTACTAGTAGGATAGAAGAACCATAATCACTATAAACAGGAAAAAAGCTTCCAGTATTAATTTTAACAGATGTTCAAATCTTAACAAAATCAGCTCTTATTTTAAAGCCGAGTGAGAAACCCAATAAAGGAATATGGCAGGTGTTACATATTAACAACAACCTGCTTTAGAAAAAGCACAACTTATTAAAGGATGTATATAATTTTGTGAAACCCCTAAGCTTCGTATATTTCTGCCTTAAGACAGAACTTCAGCAATGATTAGTTAATAAGAAAGATCTAACTGGTAAGCCAACACTGAGTTAAAATCATAGAATTTGAAGTGGAAATTAAAATCCTGCACCTTTTCTCATTTTGCATATTTACACAACTGTTTTTCTACTTCTTATGAATTCCCATATTTAGACATATTTAGAAAATATGTGGTTGGGTGGCCTCTTCTATTTTTTTCTTCCCCTCCCTTCCTTCTTTTTAATAGAACAATAAAATCACAGAATAGTTTGGATTGGAAGGGACATTTAAAAGTCATCTAGTCCAACTAGCCTGCAGTGAACAGGAACACCTTCAATTTTATGAGGTTGCTCAGAGCCCCATCCAACTGGACCTTGAACGTTTCCAGGGATGGAGTATCTCTGGGCAACCTGTTCTCATGTTTCATAACCCTCATTGCAAAAAAAATCATTCAACTCAAGTACATGTACCTCCTTCAGTTTAAAACCACTACCCCTTTTCCTGGATGAGGAACACTGACAGTGGTAATAAGAAAAAAGACAGGAGGTAAAAAAAAAAACCATAAAATTACAAATATATTGACTTGAAGTGAATAGTGTAAGCTGCAGGAACTATTACTTGAAAACCTCACAGAAGGTATCAACGGAGAACCAAAGTTGCAGCTGAAGACTATGCTGCTTCTCAGCTGAAACTTTGGGCATGCACTGGGTGAGAGATACCAAATACAGTCTGAATGCCAAATTAATTCAAAAGAAACCATTGCTTTGTGGGGTTGCAGCTGGGGGCAGGAGAAGTATTTGAAAGACTGCTAAAATTTCAAAGCTGCACAACAGAAGATAAATCCCTTGAAAAAGAATGTGGCAATTGAAAGAGAAACACTAAGGAAAAAGATAAACCTTCTGTTATTACAAGCATAACTCTGCAAGAAGTTTCAGCCAGCAAATTAACTCTATCTCCAGTTGAAAACAATGATGAGGCCAAAGGGAAACAACTCAAACAGCTGTTTGCCCACACATTGAGTTTGGTATTGTTAAACACCTTCTTTGAAAGATATGTGTGAAAGATATGAAACCATTCATTAAAGTCATAGTAGGAATGCAAAACAAGATTGATAAAATCTTGCATGTGGCCAGAATGAAATAAGCTACGTGAAGGTTTATCAAGTCTGAGGGTTGGCCTGCAACTTCTCATAGTGGCTTAATAATAGTGAGGCAACTTCTCTGGACATGCTTTGTAAGGCAAAAGGTTTTAATAATTACAAAAATAATAAACATAATCAAACAAAGAAATATAAGTCAAACACAGTGTAGAGAACATTCTTACACTGGTTATGTCAGTCCAAAAGTACTGGACTGAGTACTCACAAAAAATACTGATTAAATAAAGATAATATTCCCCATAAATTTTTAAAAACTCACTTTTTTTTTGGAAGACTTCTCAGGTATTGCTAGTACTTCTCCTACGTCAGGGCTGGAAAATGGTTAATTTGGTTTTGTAAGTTCATGTGAGATATAGAAAACAGTGTTACTTTTATGATTCCTACTGATTTCTCAGCATTTCTCTTCCAAACTGTATCAATTCACAGTGGTAATTCTCAGGCATGCTTTGATATAAATAAGTAGTAAATTCCTAAGTCAATTCACCAGTTCTACCCTGGTAAACTCAAGATGCTGTGAAAAGAAACACTCACCTTTTGGTTGAGAGATCTCAAGATAATTAATTTTGTTTCAAATTGACACCAAAGAAAGAAACAGATAAAAACTTAAGGAACTGGGTTTATTAGTATGGCAGACAGAAAAAATAGGAGGACATTAAATAAACTGAACAGAAGAACAGAAAGATTTGAATGTGGAGGTAGAGGTACTGAATTTAAGTTGAAATTGAATATCTGGAGTCCGCACAAAGAAAAGACAAAATCATAAGGCCGACAGTCTGCTTGGATAAATAAACAAGCCAGAATTTTAAAAGTGGCAATATCTATAAATATATGGAGAAAGGATCAACGAGTTACACAAATCAAAGTCAGAAATACAAATATCCATAAGCAGATTTGAATTTGAGTTTTCTAAGGAATTTAAAATAACATAAAATTAGTTATCCAGAGGTAGGGTAATGGAAATGACTGCATCAGTTGTAGAAGTAAGCTTTCTTCGTTAAAACTGAAGGGAGTTAAAATCCATAAACTGGGATATAATATTCAATTAATCTTCATGTAAAGATTGTAACCTGGGACTAACAAATAGACTACTACTCTTCTTACTGTCAGATGTGGGGGGGGCAATAAAGGAAAGAAAAATGCCTCAACTACTACAATCTTCCTTGACTACTGTTCAGAAACAACTAAGAAAGGAAATTACAAAGAAAAGGTAATAGTACATGGAGGGAAGTGAACAAAAAAAAACCTATTTTTTTTTCCAAACATGAAAATGTGCCTGTGTTGTTTTATCACTCTTCTCAGACAATTGAAATGCATCCATATTAATTTATCTAAATTTAAGCAGAATCTATGATAGAAATGCCTCATGGGGAATTATTTTTTAATTTAGAAAAGATCAGGTTTTATAAAACTGTCTTACAGCAAGAAATTTTACATAAACAGAAAAGTAGGAACAGCAAAACCCCTCAAACACACCAAAAAAAACAACAGAAAAAAACATCTTACATCGAAAGGTAGGTTATCAGTTGAGAGATGCCAAAGATGTTCTTTAATAACAGAACTTGATATTGATCCCATTTATTATTTTCTCTGGTGATGGTAATATGAGGAATTCTAGCAAGAAAAATTTCAGAGGCAGTTTCAGAGGCATTATGATCTACTGAAGACTGCATTACTGTCCTTCAGGAGTTATTAGATTTCTCTGGAGATAAAACCATACAAATGAAAAAAATAGCTCATACACAAAACCCCTCAAACCTCCAACAGAAAATTTCTTGCACTTGGAGACTAAGAAGTATCTATGTCCTAAGATGAGAAAGGCAGTATTGGTTGATTCTACTATTGCAGGTGATTATTATGACTTGACTGAAAAAGACACAAAATAATTTCTATCATGCAAAAACTGAGAGGCATTCAGCAATGGGGAACTAGGTGTACTTATCTACAAAGTACTGAAAATG
The DNA here is from genome assembly GCF_015227805.2 of Hirundo rustica. Classification (NCBI taxonomy): domain Eukaryota; kingdom Metazoa; phylum Chordata; class Aves; order Passeriformes; family Hirundinidae; genus Hirundo; species Hirundo rustica. Next base: position 78,325,298 of record NC_053450.1, on the reverse strand, counting down.
CCTCCTGGATAATCCTTTACAGACATCTGATAGATATTTAAAAAGACAAGATTTATTTGAAGTAGGTTGGTGTGAAGAATAATTTCTAGACTTTGAGTAAAAACATGATGTTAAAACAGTCTCTTTATTCATGCTAGGAATACAAAATCTGTAATAACATTTAGTTCAGAACCAGGATATGAGATCTGTTTAAGTTACTTAGGGGTACTACAGTTTTTTTAAATTCAGTTAGAGCCAGCTTCCCATACTCACTATAGCTATAATTATTCTATGGTTTAAATATCTGTACCGACAATATTCTTGGGTGATAATGTACTACATTGTGGTTAGTGTGGCTAGATCTATTAATAGTTTTATAACCATCAGAAGTCCAAACTTCTTCAAAAGCTCATTGTTTCAGAGGTTAATTGTTGCAGTGTCCACTGTGCACATGGAAGTGCAGGCTCACGGGCTAGCTCAGTCCCACACCACAGCACAAGTGCTTTAGGTCGGAGTTGCTAGTTCAACTAGCTCTCTCCTCCCTGTGGGATCTTGGTTCCCCACACCCTTCGACGGACTTGTTGGTAGTCACAACCACGGTGACAGATAGAAAGGCAACTCTCTGAGTAGGATTAACAGGGTTTTATTGAGGGGGAGACCAAACGGGAACTCCACACCTGACCACTGCTGCTCAAGAGAGACCCCGAACAATGGTTGTGCAGTAACTTTTAAACGGGGGAGAACCAAGAGTTGGTAACAACAGATTAACCAACCAGGTTAACTCAGGGTGGAATTAGGGGTGTGAACATCCAACAGGGGGAATTAGGGGTGTGAACATCCAACAGGGGGACCACTCCACGGTGGGGGAAAGGGGATTTCCCGGGCACCAGCCTATAACTTGACACTTCCTGGATCTTTCCAGATTCCAGGGAAGGGTCCCGAGGTGACAGACAGGGCGCCCAAGGAGAGAGAGAGGGGATTGGCAGCAATATATAACAAACATAAGGAGTAAGAATCATTGGGAAGAGCAGGGGTACAGGGAAAGATCCATTTTTCAAAACTTCTTATAAAAAACTGTAAATTAATTATACAAAACACTTAAAACCTAATAGAATAACTTTTGTACCACCATGGTTAATAATTTTGAGATTGGACTTTACAAGTTCATGAACAGTAAAGAAGAGTAAGGAGAGAATATGAGGCTAAATAGGTAATCTTCTGGCATGAAATTTTAAGAAAATGAATCATTAGTATATTTAAGAAGGCAGCGGATTGCTGTGCATTACGGATATGTATTTAATGGGATTTAAGCCTCTGTTGCTACCAAGTAATACTGAGTTCTTGACATGAAAGATAAATATATAGAAAAGAAGAAACTGTGCAGACACAAAAGTTGAGACAGATTTCAAGGTCTTACCTCCCCTTTCAGGTCAGCAGCAGCATTGCAGTGGGAAGTACACGTGTATGGGATTGTTCAGTTCACATGCGAGCTGACACATTGGAATTGTTCTTGGTGTTTACGGGGTCTGTGTCTGCAAACAGCTGCTGAGGTACACACATAAAAGAAAAATGTCTCATTAGAACTAAAGATGTATGCATGCCTGGAAGACATGGGAGAAATTTCAAATCCTGTATCAATGCAATAATATCAGTCATTTGATACAAGGCAAAAAAATCCTTATCAAACTCAGAATAGCTCACTGATTCTTTCCAAAGAGATTATTTGAAGCAGAATCTCTATATACCAATACCTTCAGTATTTTCTGTCATGCATTGCCTTCTATAATTTATTTAAAATAAACTTATACATATAATACAATTCATAACAGTACCAGAGAAAGAAAAACAACATTCTGAATTCTTCACTTACTGTCATTACATGGCTCATAATCGGTTTCACATTAGCAAAATACTGTCCATCCTATAATTTTAGGGTGAATTTTCATGGTTTTTCTAGAAACTCAGGATCTGAAGTCGTGAGGCAACGATCATAAAATAAGGATGATGGATAAAACTCCTTTAATTTTTAATGGCGATTCTAAGCATGAACAAGTTATTACTTGCACTGGTTGCTCACCAGATCTTGAACAATACAGGCATACAAAATGTAATGACCTGGTCTACATAACAAGATGAAAAAGTAACTAAATGAAAAACCCTATTTCATTTATCCTTAATGAAGTTCTAAACTCAATAATTCAGGTTAAAAAAAAGGAAAAAAAATACTAATCAGCTTAAAAAATAACAGTGAAACAGAGTCGACCTTAATTCTGCCCCAGATATTTGACTACAGTCACTACTGAATGGCAATGAAAGCAAAGGTTTTTATAGCAAAAAAGTGAAACACACCCTAAAATTTTAGAAATGCACAGAATACAGGACACATACAAATCATGTGTTCAAAACACGAATTTTAAGTCTTAAAAGATAGAAACCTATAGGTTTCTGCATAGTTACATATGACCTATATGCCCATTAGTGTCTAAATGTACACTGGACCTCAAATTTCACCAGCATTTTAGGAGGTGTTTACACAGGATTCAGGAATAAATTCTTATGCAGGAGAATATCTCCACTTCTTTTAGGCTCCATTTTCACACTTAGCAAAAGCAGAAGGTACAAAGCCTGAAAATAATTTTAATAGTGTAATTATTTTAAAATATTAGATTCATCAAGACATCTGCTTCTCTAAAGAAATATAGCAGTGAATTTCATAATGCCAAACACCAAAGTGTGCTGTCAGTGAGCAGTCTAGATAGTTTTACACCTTCTCTGCATTTTTTACTCTAACTGTAAAAGCAGCTGTAAAAAACCCTGAACATCAAATGCCTCCCAAAATAAGATATTGATGCTGCTAACATAACAGCAGCATAAAAAGTGAGTTTAGGATAAGCTCTAAGGTATGTTTGTAGGAAAAAGATTAATGCTTATTGGTATCACAGAATCACAAAATTTGTGAGGGTGGAAGGGAACCCTTATGCGACCCCTTGTGTTCAAGGAGGGACACGTTGATCTGGCTGACCAGGATCATATCCAGGTAGATTTTCAACGCCTCCAGGGAGAGAGATCCCCCACTACCTCTCTGGGTAACCTGCACAGTGCTTACTGACCATCAGTATAAAAATATTTCCTGATGCTCAGGGGAAACCTCCAGTGTTTCAGTTTGTGCCCACTTCCTTTGGTCCTGCCACTGGGCACCTCAGAAAAGAGCCCTGCACAGTCTTCTTTGTGCCCTCTCTTCAAGTATTTGTATGCATTAATAAGATTTCCCTGAGCCTTCTCTTCTCCAGGATGTACAATCCCAGTTCCGACTCTTTATTCATGGGAGAGATGCTGCAGTCCTTTCATCATCTTTATAGCCTTTTTCTGGACATTCTCCAGTATGTCCATGTTTATCCTGTACTTAAGAGCCCTCAGACACTGCCCTCCAGATGTGTTTTTTCCAGTGCTGAGTAGAAGAGAAGGATCTCCTCCCTCAGCCTGCTGGCAATACTTTGTCTAATGCAGTGCAGGATATCATTGATTCTTTGTGTCAAGGGCGTATTGCCAGCTCACATTCAACTTGGGTGATTATCAGGATCCCCAGATCCTTCTTTCTGACAAGATGTTTTAGAGATGTGCTGTCTCTAATATATACTGATGTGCAGGGTTGTTCTTCCCCAGGTACAGGACCTGTCAAACTTCATGCAGTTCCTCCCACCACATTTGTCTAGTTTATCCAGGTCTGCCTGGATGTGATCACAACCTGCAACCTGTTAGCCACTCCTCCCAGTTTTGTGTCATCAACAAATTGGCTGAAAATACACTCTGCACCAATATCCAAATCAGTAACAAAGACGTTAAACAGGACTGGACAGAGTTTTTACTTCTGTACTCCTCCTGGCCTGTCCTTCCTAAAGGTCTTGTATCTGTCCATTCAATGCCCTAGTCGTGGGAGTCATCCCACCACACCACCATGATCCCATCAAGATTGTTGCCTTGCTGCTAATGTAACCAGGATTCCTTGTGTGTGGATCACATTTGTTACTGTCAGGCATTGAACACAGTCTACTGGAGGAGCTGCTCACTTGAGGAAACAGAAAAAGAAAATTCAGGGTAAATTTAAAAAAAAAAAAAAAAAAATCAGCAAAACTATTACTGTGTCTTATGACTGTTTCTTTCAGAAAGGATAGCTGTAAGTGGCATCCCAAAGTGGGAAAACTTGCACCTGAATGAAGAAAATATGAGTACACAAATTCTTCCTCCTCATTGCAGAGGCTTTGTACAAAAACACTGTCCATGAAACAGCTAGCCTTTAGCAAATGGCTACCATGGAACTTTAAAATCATCATCTTCATTGTGGTATTAAGCTCTGATTCCGTATGTGTGTCACAAACCCATAATTTCACTTTGCAGTAACTCAGAGCTCAGTTCAGCCTCTTATTACACCTACTAATAGTTTATGATTTATGCTTTATGGTCTATCCCTTTATACCATAATCAAAGATGATAAAATGAACATTTGCAGATCCTTCTCTGTCTAGAAATATTTCTTTTTGAACAGATTTTTATAACACCTCTTGTCCTTTTACAAGCATTTAGAAATCAGAGCTGGGTCAAAGTCTGAGTCTCATTTTTATCCTTTGGGAACTTTACAGAATATTAAATCTCTAATTCCTATTTGAGTTGAGGACTATGAAATGAAAGAAAGCTCAGAAGGAGCCACTAGCCTTGTATTTTCCCTTTTCCTTTCTTTCCCTGAATTTTTTTTTTTTTTCCTTTTTCTTAACAACTTAATTCAGACTATGACAAAAGATTAAACACCATGGTTAATGCTTATCAACAAAATGACTGAATTTTGTGTAAATCACTAGTCTATTACATCATTCTATACCAGAGAATGTGATGTCAATAAATATCAAGAAGACTTCCTGATGTAAACTGATGGTGTATGATTTACTTTCTTAATTGTCACTAAAAATAACCAAAATTAGGTCTCACAAGGCATTGGTAATTGAAACCAGTAATATCTGTGTTCCTGTTTATCTAACCCAAGTAATTTAAAGATCATTGTGACTGGAATTAAACTGCCAGCCTATCTGTTTGGGGGGTTTTTGTTTTGTTTTGTTTCCTTCCTGATTATTATATTGAATATACAAGCACAAGTCTTTTGGAGAAGTCTATTGAGAAGCCTTTTGTGGAAAAAAAAACTGGGGATAAAAAGGTACAATAATTATAGGGGAAACTACAGTTGCTACTCCCTGGATGGAATGTTGTCAACAAATCTGACAATCTAAGGAGGACTAAACAGAGGGCAGAACGGAGTGGAAACACTGTGTCCAGACAGTTGAAACCCTTGCAGAGGAGGGAACTCAGTGGTACCTTTTATCTGACAAGCTGCACAGCAACTGAAAACCAAGGGAGATAAAGGAAAATGTCCTGCTGCTGAATCAGCAGCCATGGTGAAATCATTCTCCTTGGAGTGATGCATGTCCCCATCCCAGAGTTATCTCAGATACCGTAATGAGATACACATAACCCAAGCTACAGCCACCTCTCACTGAATAAAATGCATGACTAAAGTAACTCAAGCTCTCCCTAAACACAAATAAAGAGTATAAAAGTAAGTTAACAATGGGCCGAACTTGTCTTTTTCCCCATGGAAACAAGAACGGTACTGTATGTGTGCTAAATGATTATCTTGTGTTAGCTTTTTTTAGGGATTAGGTCTTGTTATACTTCGCTTTGAATACGTTTTCGCAGTCAGATGCTACCACCAGCAGTCTTTGAAACTTAATCTGTCACAGTTTTATTAATTAGGAGCGTTATTCTATAAACTGTTAATGAGAGTCCTTCAAGAGCACTGACAGTCTCTGGCAGTGGATAAAGATGTGGAGACTCAGGAGTGTGACCCCTGAACAAGTCTGTCAAGCCACCTTCCAATACACTGAACTGCTCAATGAAGTTCCCCATAGTGGGACATTGACAGACTGGTAGCGCAGAAGGGTCTCAGATTTCCTGGGGTTCTGACAGACTAATCAAACACTAAGGGTTTAAGTAAATTTCCCCTTTTCACATGATATTTTTAGGAAAAAAAAAAAAAAAAAAGTTAATGTTACATTTTTACTCCCAGACTTCTGTAGAATTCTGGCTGTTTTCTTAGGTGCTTGTTGGTTTATTAGAAAATTTTGAGCTTATGGGGATTCAGGGATTCAGGAACCCACTATTTTTGGTTGTTTTAAGCACGGAGCATCATTTTCCACACCTTTCATGACAATAGCTCAAAATCAAAAGAAACTACACAACTCTGTGATTTAATTACTTAACAATATAATCTAAGGACTTTTACAACTGTTTAGATTTTGTTTATTTTGAATAAAAATAATACAGTTTTAATAGAAAGATCAATTCCTGAGAACCCATGAAATCATCTTTTATTTTTGTCAGGAAACTACAAACTCTCCCTCAAATTTTCCACACCCCAATTATGTGTTTAATATCTTTCAGGATTTGATGCTTCATTTTTTTTTTTCTCCCCAAGTAATTCCTTTTCTTTTATTTTCACCCATTCTGTATTAGCATTTTAAGAATAACACTTTTAATTTGCCATATAAATAAATATGAAAAAAGTGTTCTGACATGAAGCTTGTATTGTAGCAATAAAAGAACAATATATGCCTTGCTACAGCTCACTGTTCATCTTTCTGGAAGTGGATGAAAAGTTAACTTTGTGCTTCCTTACATAGATCAGCAGTTAGGGCCATCTTTCATTAGGCAATAGCAGTGAATGCTGAAATCTATTCCCTTACACTGAATTGCTGTACCCATGCAAATAAAAATGTTCTCCTTCGCAAGGTCATATTCTCTATACAATTGCAGAGGCCAGCCTTTCATAGCATTATATAATAGGGAGGTGTTCTCAAATATTATCATTTGATGGTTCAGTGTAGCATTTTCATAACATACACCTTAATGTAGCACGTAAAAGTTAGTAGACCGTTACTGCATTCAGACCTATCTCCAGATCAGTGATCAGGTAAAACCTTAAATGGAAAGAAAGGCTGCTCAAATAGCTACAACTTACTTGTCTCTCTGCAGCTACAAAATTAGTAGTGAGCCTTCAACACTCAGTTTCTCAGTGCTTTCCTTTCAGAACAGAATTTTCACTTGGAGAAAGCAAATTAATAAACGTTTCCAACACTTATTTGTACCCTGTCAGATATGACATCAGGAAAGGATTTTGATGTGTTGAATTTCTGTTTATTTGTTTGTTCAATTGTGTGATTGAAATTAAAGTGCATACATCTATGCTGTTTACGAAGATTTGCACATCTCCAGGTTTCCTTCACCTCATCAAATGAGAGTATGAATGATTATCAGGAAGTTGGTTTTAAATAACTTTTGTAGATAGCATTTTTATTTTTATCAGGAAGCTTATGCATGAAGATACCTGCAAGATAAAGGTGGTGTTTTTTTTTTTTTTTTTTTTTTTTGTTTGTTTGTTTGGTTTAGTTTTTTTTTGTTTGTTTGTTTGTTTGTTTTTGTTGTTGTTGTTTTTTCTTTTCTTTTCTTTTTTTTTCTTTTTCTTTTTCTTTTAATGTGGACTTGCATAATGTTGAGAACCAAATATGGTCATGTTTTTTTCTCAGTTCACAAATCACAATGATGGAAAATAAGATTAAATACAGAAATGAAAATAATAATGAGGAACAAAACAAATTCTTCACAGTCTAAATATTACACAAAACAAAAGGGAAAGAAAGCTGGGAGGAGTGGCCAATACCCCAGAGGGCGGTGCAACCTTTCAGAAGGACCTCAACAGGTTGGAGAGATGGGAAGAGAGAGACAGTTGGAGAGAACCTTCTGAAATCCAACAAAAGCAAATGCAGGGTTTCACCCCAGAGGAATAATAATCCCATGCACCAGGATGGGTTGGGGGCTGGAAAGCAGCTCTATGGGGAAGGACCTGGGGGCCCTTGTGGACAACGAGCTATCCATGAGCCAGCAGTGTGTCCTTGAGCCAACAGTGTGTCCTTGAGCCAGCAGTGTGTGACAGAATCCTGAGATGAATTAGGAATAATATTGCCAGCAGGTTGAGGGAGGTGATCCTGCTCCTTTAATGTGCCCTAGTGAGGCACATCTGGAGTGCTGTGTCCAGTTCTGGGCTCCTCAGTGCAAGAGAGACATGGAGCTCCTAGAGAAGGTCCAATGGAGCACTACAAAAATAAGCTTGTTAAGTCTTGAGAAGCCATGACTGAGAGGCGGTCTTATCAGTATAAATAAGTATCTGAAGGGAGGCTGCCAAGAAGATGGAGCCAGGCTCTTTTCAGTGCTGCTGAGCAAGAGCAAGTAAAAACGCAGAAATAGGCACAGGAAATTCCACCTCTGATGAAGAACTTCTTTACTGTGTGGCTGTCTGTTCTCAAAACAGTTGTGGATTCTCGCTCACCAGATATACAAGAACGCCGTAGATTTAATTCTTTTCAATGTGCTCTAGGACGGAACACATTGGACACTTGGACAGGGAGGCTGGACCATGTGACCCACTGTGGTCCCTTACAACTTTACCTATTCTATTTGAAATAAAGTTATTTTATACCAATTCTTTTAAGCTGGTAGGAAATTGGACTTCTCATGCCAAGGGATACACTTCAAAAATTTTAAAAGCATAATATGTCAGCATATAATTATATTGACATCGTATATCTTTTAATACTGTAAAATAATAAACATATAAAATAGTTCATAAAGTTAAAATACTAATTTGAAATATTTATAGACTTCTGGTAATAACGTGAAAACCTGAAGATAATCATAGAAAAATAGGATGTTAAGGATTGAAAAAGATCTTAATGATCATCTAGTCCCTTCTAATTGTGACATATCCTAGGGCATTCAGGTGACACAATCTGATTCTTACTAAGCATGAAAAGTGTGTGGAAAGAAAGAAGCTAAAAGGTAGTAAAGGAGAGAATAGATACCACAGCAATTAATTCTAAGATTGTTCACTTCATCATTCAAAGTACTCTATGTTGTATATGAATATGACTTACAGTAATTTAGATAATGCATATATTTAAAAAAAATCATATTGAGAAAAAATAATAACACTTGGCTTTTAGAAAGTATATTTCCATCAGTCATTGCAGCTTTCAATGCATGTCAGCCTGTAAACAATGTAGCACTTGTACAGAATATTAAGCAACAGTAAATTATACTGAATTCTGGTACACGTCCTTGAGATCTTTTCACCCACATTTTTCTCAGCCAAAAATGTCCAGTCATGATGGCATTACATAATTCCTAACATGGTTGGAAATTTTAGCTAGATGGTTGTTAAAAGTTCAGTATCACAGATCTAGTTTTGTTCCCTCTAAGAGTTTATCAGGAACTGCAATGACTGGTACTTTTGGAATCATGTTTCTCTAAATGCTAACTATATTGTAAAACTTTGTAGAGTTTTTTAGGTAAATCTATTTTCTACAAACTTTTTTTTTTTTTTTTTTTTTTTTGTCAAATTTAGGATAAGAGCCCTCAGTAGCCTAAGATTAACTAACATTTCTTCCCTCCAGCAATTTCAATATTAGGTGAAAATAATTTCATAGTCAGAAATCAAACCAGCTATTTGGTGGAATTTCTCTGAGTACTTCTATACCATAATGAATATAAAATTACATAAATATATATTAGGTACCTAAAAGTTGTCATGTTTTATATGTACATCAGCTAAAGTTAGATCATCATTCTAATTTCACTGAGCTGAGTATTCACTGTAGTCAACATTAAGTCACCCTATTATTAATTTTTGTGTTGAACAGCAGAACACAGATTAAATCCAATGTTTATATAAATTCAAGCTAGTGGAGTCTCCACAGTCCAGTGAACTGGGAAAATACTACCTCTGATTTCTATAACATTGCAGCTCCATTGGCATGGCATCAGTCCTGGACTAGTTACACCTTCCACTCCTGGTTAGTCAACTAAGGCACAGAATAATGCAGCTGGAAACTTCAAATTACAGACACAGCTCATGTCAAGTTCAGAGATTGGGTCCATTGCATGGTATGCTAAAGTGAAGATGTGCTCCACTATAGGAGTACAAACCTACAGGGATACAAGATGCAAGAAACAGCTTTTCTAAAAAAGATATATTTAGGGTATAAACCGCATAGGAAGAATACCCTTCATAACCCCAATAAAAAACTCATGTGAAAGAAAAGTAGTTCTTTATTAAAATCTGTATAATCATAAAAAAAAAAAATATTACAAACTGAATGAAAAGTAGACATTTCTAATCCTTTAACTTCATAACATTGGGTCTATGGGGAAAATATATATATAAAGCCAAAAATTATTTTCAGAAGTTAAAAGGTTTTAATGATTTGGTCTTTATTCAACTTTTAGAAACAACTCCTTTCTTTTTATTAAGATAACTCTTTCTACTAAGAGATTTTGATCTAAAATAACTTTTTTAAAACTGTTTTGTTTTTCAGCTTGCTCCCTTTAATTAAACTGCACATTCCAGAAGAAAATACAGCTACTTTCTGAATATTAATTATAATTCCTTTGAAGTCTCTTAGGTCATTAAAATATGATTAGCTAAAGGCTTTTCCTAGGTGGAATGAATTATAAACTTCAAATATACAGATCCATTTCAAGTCTACAGTGATTATCTTGTTGGGATTCAGTTAATGAGAAAAATCCATCTCTGATGGTTCAGTGACATGGATGAATATTTCAATTCCCAAAGATGCACAGCAGGACAAACACAAATCACAACACCTGGAGTATCAAGTTAGCCACCTCACACTGAAGGGCCTGCCAAATACTAAGAATGATACAAGTGCTCCTGCTGAGTGTATTACCTAAAGCCTCCTGTTCCTTAATTATTTTTATCAGATTACTTTAAATCAGCCCTGTGCTGAGGCTTATTAAAATATTAATCCTGTTTCTGTGACAATAAATTTGTTTTACCAACTTGTAATAAATGGATACATGAAAGCATCTGCAATTTTTTCCCCCCATTTCATCTTAGGTATAAGCAGGAATCAGAAAAATCTGTCCAGGAAGTGTGATATGCAACATTTCATCACCTTTAGTATTTCCAAATGCTCCTTCTGGGTGTTCCAATAGTTCCAATTAGAAAGAAATGTTGCAATCATCATTATCAATCTGTATGAGACTTTACAGGGCATATTTGCATAGTTATGTTCAATTAACATCATCAAGAAATTTATATTACCCACTATCTAGGGAAACCTTCCATCCAGGAATGGTCTGAAACCATCTCACCTTCATGAAAATTCAACCACAGAAACACCTGCAAAAACATGGGTTAGGTGGTGACCCCTGGGAAAGTCTAGAGCAAGGAAAATTTACCCTCAGGGATACAGCATCCAATTAAGGTATGTTTAAACAAACTGAATGTAGACAAGGCTGTGGAACCTGACGGAATGCACCCCCTAGTTGGCTGATGTCACTGTGAGGCCACTCTCAGATCTGCTGTAAATGTCATGACAACTGGGGGAAATAGCCAGGGACAGGGAGAAAACAAATGTCACAGCCATCAAGTAAAAAAAAAAAAATAAAGTATCCAGGGAATCACTAGCCAGTAGGCCTCACCTCTAACCTGTTGCGCTGGCTTGAAGGCAAAACTAGCGAGAGACTCCAAGTCAGAAAAAAACAATTTAATAGGAGAGGAAGAAAAAAAAGTAAAATAAAATAAAACACATGCAATGGTACAAAAGATCACTGCCAGAGTCAGAATACAACCTGAAACCGTGGTGGTAGCAGTCCAGATGAAGCGGTCTTGTTGAAGCAGTGTTCCTGCAGAAAGGTCTGGTAGCTCTTGTCCTCTGGGAATCCAGTGGGTAAGGCTGCCTGTGCTGTCCCAGATGCCAGATTATATCCAGGTGGGAATGCTTGGCTCCTCCCCCTGGGCGAAGCATCTCACAATGGACTGATATCATTTTATCAGTTTTGTAATGGGTCCTTGATTGTCCATTAAACAGAGATAGCTCCTGGAGATAGTTACCTATGAGTCATGCAGGAAGGCATTGATGGGCCATTAACAGAAGATAGTCTGGAGGGAGGGGGCAAGGGAAACAGTGCACAACTTAGTTTCAACGTTTCATGTAGATGGTGATAGAATACATCCTTTGGGCACATTTTACATTGTAACCTAGGACATCTGTACAGGCGGTGGAGCAGGCAGCATGTCATGAAACAGAATAGCTTTCAGTACTAAGTACAGGAAAGTGGATTTACAAAGGGAAAATCATTCTTAACCATCTGGTACGGTGTCTGTCTCTCTCTCTCTCTTGGAGCATCGGCTCCGTTTTTGCCTCGGCTAGCTTGAGATACAAACTACAGTTGGAAGGATTTTTTCTTCAGGGCCCCAAAAATCCCAGGAGTAAGTAGCTGTGAACCTTTTCCTTTAGAGAGATCAGGTGCCTGCTGATGGCAAAGGAAAGGTTCGCACTTGATTTGGGGGTATCAGGGCTTTATTCTGTCTTTCTTCTGTGGTCCTTCCCCTGCAAAGGTCAGGAGCCTGGTCCCTGTCCTCCAGCCAAGAGGGAGATTTCCATGTGATTTCCTGGCTTTTATCCACGGGAAGGGGCTAAAGGGCTGGCGGGGGCAGGGGAGGGGAGGTGGTGGTGGCGGGACAAGCCACTACTCAATCAGGGATAAGGTGGGAGAGGAACAGAGTTGGATTACATTCCAGTGTGGGAGAATGGGCAGGGAAAAGGAGCAGGGATAAACCTCGGGATGATACATTTTCCAGGGGAACAGGTGGGTACAGAAGAAACCATTGCAAAACCCAATATAAAAATGAAATACAATATAAACCCAAATAATGCATAACAACAGTCTGTAATCTTCTTTGATGACAGAACTGGACCAGTGGAATAGAGGAGAGCAGTGTATATAATTTATTTTGATTTTAGCACTCTCCCATAATATCCTTACAGACGAACTTATTAAGTACAGACCAGATAAATGGATAGCAAGGAGGGAGGGTTGAAAGCTCTCTGAACTTCTAGTCTCAAAGGATTTTGTCCAATGGCATATGGTTCATCTGTAAGCCAGTCACTAGTGGTGTCCCTTGGCATTGATATGACATCTACTACTGTCTAATCTCTTCATAATGACCTGGATAATTGGCCAGACGGCTCCCTCAGCAAGTCTGATGATGATAAAAAAATGTGGGAAGAATAGCATCGGGTGGGTGTGTTGCCATTCAGAGGAATCTCGATAGCTTGGAGAAATGGGCTGACTGGAACCTCACACAGTTCAACAAAGAGATCCTGTCCTGGTGACAGAATAGTCAGAACCTGGAGGCAAATAACTCCGCAAAACATGACAGGCTGGGGCTGATTGGTTGGAAAGCAAGCTTGCAGAAAGGGATCTGGATGTCCTGGTGGATACCAAGCAGAACATGATCTGGTGATTTCCCTCTGCAACAAAGACTGTCAACTGCAAGCATCCAGTGCATTAGCAGGAGTATCATCAGCAGCCTGAGAGAGATGAACCTTTTTCTCTGCTCTGCCCTTAGGAGACACATCTTAAGACCTGCGTTAAGGACAGGGTGCCTCTGTACAAAAGGGTGGTAGTACACTTACTGGTGTAAATGCAGGAAATGGCTAACCCAGGTGATTAGGAAATTCATGGGTTTTGGTTTTTTTTTTTTTTTTTTTTTTTTCATGTGAGGGAAGATTGAGAGAGCTGTGGCTCTTCAGCCTGAAGAAGCAAAGTATCAAGGGAGTCTGATCAATGTGTATAAGTACCTGATGAACCGAATAAAGATGACGGAGTCAGACTCTTCTCAGTGATGCCTAGGAGAACACCAGTGTGTAATCAACATTATTCAAATTCTAAATACTAAAGCCACAGCACTCTACCATGAAGAAAAATGAACTGTCACAGCTGAAAACAGCACAGAGAACAGGTAGCAATGGGTACAAAATGAAATACATGAAATTCTACTTAACTGTTGTAAAAAAATTAAACTCTCTTTTTTTAAACTCTGAAGTGGTCAGACACAAGAAGGAAAATATGCAGTCTTTTTTCCTCTTAAGATAGGCAAAACCTAACAAGAAACAGTCTCAAGTAACTGCAGCAGCTAGGTGACCTCTAGATGTTCCTTCCAATTTCAAGGACTTCTTTATGGAATTCACCTAATCACTTCATAAACACAGAGACAATTTTCTCACTGTCAAACCATCAGGTTATTCCCCCACCCTCACAAAAAAAGTGGCATGCTTCTGACACAGTATTTGGATTATTAAATAAATAGGGTATTACAATGGCTGCTTAATTTGATTATCTATTTTAAAGCAATTCTATCATGAACATCTTCTGCAGAAAACTTCTAGACAATAATTCAATTAAACTTTACAAAACCCAACATTTCATGGTTGCAGATAACAGATATAAAGGATATAAAGCCGATATTAGCAAAGTAAATAGTAATTAATATTACATTTATGCCATATTTATTTTGAGTATCTACTGAGGTAGGAAAAGATCAGACCTAGCTGTTAATCATTATATTGCTCTAGGTTGAATCCTTCCATTGAGCATGTGCACACACACCACAGGAGTGCATACACAGAGCAATGTTATTTAAGTTTCAGGTAATTATAGCCTGAAGAGTCTGAGAAACAGCAACTACATACAGGTAATTAAATCTTCAGCAGAGTACCCTTATAAATGCAGGTGGTTAGTGCAGGTACCTTGGGCTGCAGGAACTAGAAAGAAAAGGATAAAATCAACAGACAGGCAGATTTAGACATAAAACACACATACTTATGTATACAAGAAATACATATATTGTCTATATCTTCAGACTGTAACAAGAGGAATGAGAATCCACCCATATAGAAAATAAATTTCAGAACTGCTAGTTACAATTCATGAAAGTCAGCTGCTTTTTACTTCTATTTTGTACTTTCTCATACTTTTAATCATTCTGTTAACAGCAAAGAGCATCTAATTGAGTCTACTCATATAACTTACTCGTTTCAATGCCAAAAAGAAGGGCTAGTAAGTGACCACAATAGTAAAGAAAAAAAAAAGTTCCGATGTCATTATTATGCATAGAAGGGCTGATAGTTGTGTAGGGTTTTTTTTTTTCAATTTTAATAGTAAGTGAGGAAGCTAGAAGAAAACTGTATTAAAATATATATATATATATTTGGCCAGAATCATATAAGAAACACAGGGAAACATAACTGAATAGTGATACATCATGACACATATCAGAAAATAGAGCAACAAAAATACTACAGAATACTGAAAATACATACTTTATTCAAAACTGCAAATGAAAGATTTGCTTTTCTTCATTGTAAACAGTAATTGTCGGCAAGACTGACACTATTTTCTCTATTATTGGTTATGCTGCGTAACATTTTATTTTAAAAGCTCTCTTATTGACATAAGTATCTTATTTATATTTAAAAGGTCTTACCAAACCAATGTCAATTAGTAGTCAAGAATATCTTGATCCTTTTCTAAAGATACTCAATGTCCTATTTTTATCTTACTATGAAAACAGCTACTCAAAAACTATGGCCCCTTAACAATATGGCACACCTCTCTGGAGCTTGCACAGCACATAAAATGGGCCACAGTACCTTTTATTGATAAAATGCGATACTTTAAAACTCTGTTCATATACTAGTTTTAACTTTCTCAGTAGCTGTTTGAAATACCAAGCACAAGAATAGAGAAGATGTATACCTACAATTCAGTCTGACATCATAGCAAGACAAAAACAAGTGAATTTTGGTAGCTGAGCTCTTCAGGATTTGTATGCATGTTGACCAGTGTCATTCAGGCCCTGGTTAACATAAAAAGGAGTCATCTGTGCTGGCTTCTCTTTCTGGAAAGGACAGTAATTTGATTTGTTTTCTGTTGTACAATAAAATTTGATCCTACTTCTATGAAAGTGTTTATATAATCAGAGAGCAAATGGCAGATTCCTTGTTTTTAATAATAAATGCTCTGGTCTAAAGTCCTGACAAAGAACATTGTGTGTCAAATCAAGGGATGGCAGGATACAGCATTGGTAGGATGTAGCAGTGTGCTTAGCACAACTGCTGTACTTGCCACTGATTTCTCTAGGGGTCAGGATTTCATTCTCAGCAGGTAACAGTAGTATGGAATGGCATGGTAATTTACATAGACAGTGCTAGAAGAGCGGTAAATGAAGAGGTATGAAAAGAGTAGTCAGGATTAACAAAGAAATCTAAATTACAAGCAATAGTGGCTAACTGGAACATATGTGAAAAGAAAGGCAGCAAACACATATGATTTTAGACATGCAATTAAAGGCCTATCTTCAAATAGTTAAGAGAGCAGGAGGAAGCAAATAAAGAAGATCAACTATCAATGTTGAAGCATATCACTGAACCTCAATTTCTTTACTGTAAATTCTGTTGTTCAGATTAGACGATTTAAGCAAGAATGAGAAATATGCTATCTTCATCTTACTGACAATTTAATAAAATGGATTTCTTTAAAGAAATGCCTTGAACTAACAGTAAAATCTAACAGTGTCTGTGGGAACTGCAGCTGGACAACAATAAGTCCATGAAAAATGTATATGTGTGTGTGAAACCTACCTTGTGTGTTTATCAAACACATACTGCCCCATGTGTTATTTACATAACCTATTGTTTAAACACCTACAAAAAATACATTTAAAGTAGATATAAATAAAACCTTCTAGAAATCTGTCAAAAGAAACACATAGCTGTTGAATACTATGCTGCTTAAAAAGGAAAAGTTCTTGCAATAAAAATAAGAGTCAGGTAATGAGTCATCTGATCTCTTCAAATGAAAATTAGTGATATCTGTGAAAAGAAAAAGACATTTGAGTGCTAACATAGGTAACATCCACTCCCCCATCCTCACCCCCCCCCAAAAAAAAAAAAAAAAAAAAAATCAAAATGCTAACAATAATGCCAACAGATTCTTGATAGACCTAGGAAGTCAGAAATATTATTATTTTATACTTATTACCAAATAGGTAACAAAACTGAAAAGGATAAGATACATACTAGAAACTGGTAATGACTGGTAAGGTGCTGTTCATAGCAGACAAACCTAAAATCTGACTGCCAGTGCACCAGCAAGTGTGGCATATGACTTTCTCAGAGACTGCTAAAATGCCTTCCTTAAATAATCTTTACAAATCTGCACAGTGTATTCTCCTCAGTTTACAGTCTCTGTTGCATTCTAACTTTGTTACTGCTTCCTCTATGTTTTTCTATCTACTTCAACCTCGTTTCTCATGAAAGAGGTATAAAAAACATCAGCTAATCTAAGCAGAGAGGCAATTTTTTAAGCCTGCTCACATGACAACAAATCCAACTACCCATGAGCGAGTTGGAAGCCAATGATACCAGAACAAGGGTTTTTACATAGCTGGCAATTTAGAAGATAGTAACATCAAATCTTTAAAAGAAAGGAGTCAGTTAGTTTGCCTCCCTCAGCCTTACTACCTGGACTGAAAGGAAACTGGGGAGCTGGAAGTCTGTGCGTTTTGGATACTAACGGAAGGAAGAGTGACGGGACAGGGGCTGCTTCCCAAATTCCCCAGATTACGTACCTGTCAGTTGCAAAATTCTTTGTCAGTTGAATGAAATAAACATGCCAGCAAATATTAAATTGTTTAACGCATTAAACTCATCAACAAATCTGGTTAGTCTGTCATTGCTTGTACACAACACACAGTCTGATAGGAACAAAAATTTTGCCTGCTTCAGAGTGCAGCTATATGTCTTCCTTGTTTACAACTCTACTGCAGCATGCCAGATTAATCCAAACTTCCATTTCTGTATCTCTAGTTTTGCAAGAAAAGTCCTGGGTGGACAGGTATTTATGTGCTAGATTTCCAGACTCCTGTAACACACATATAAGCCCTTCTGCTGACAGCAGTATCAGCAAGATTTATGTAGGTAGCTACCATATAGATTTAGGAGTCTGTCTGCACACATTGCACAGTATAATCAATGCCAGGCATATATTTAGACAACATATTGGTGATACAGATAAGTGCGGAAAAGTATATTATTTCAGAAAGTTTGATCGTGAATGTCAATATTTAAAGGTGCAACATCATGGAATATTAACACAGCTACAGAATTTTCATTATTATAAAAAACCAAATCTCCATGTATATTATTATTTTTTTTTTTAATTATTATGAAACATTCATGTAACTTATTTACTTTGTATGATCCTTGAATAAGATTTCAGAAGGACATAGTCCTTTCCTAAAATATTTTAAAATCCAGATAAGGCAAAGATGAGTAAGAATATGCATAGATCTGGAGAAAAAAATAAAAATAAAAAAGAAAAAGAAGGAAAAAAGGAGAGGGATTTAGAAAAGAAGATTAATACGAACTGTGAATATTTTAGGGATAAAAACCCTTCTAATATATTTCATTGCATGGAGTGACTTATGGTAAGACATGAGATACGGTACAGGAGGAGAAAATCATGACTGCAACTAAGCAGAAAGTTGTAGATTGAAGACCCAAAAAAGGCTCTTAAGAAAGTGTTTCAGAAGGGAGTAGCAAAAATACCGAAAGATATACTCTGAAGACACAAACCAATTGGAACAACCAAAAAATCAATACAGCCTCAAAAGTTTACACAAAAAATTAAAAACAATTAATGTACTAAGATTTTTCAATGCCTTTTCAACTGCTACAAGTACCTGTAGTAAGAAGGCTTTTTTTTTTTTTTTTTTTTTTTTTTTTTTTTTTTTTTTTTTTTTTTTTTTTTCCCCCCTGTAGATATTATCCTAAATTTACCATTCCCAAAAGGAGGAAACTGCACCATGTATATCATGTGATATTTCAGAGACACTTCTTTTATTGAGAAAACACCTTCTCAGACAGTGCTGATACCACATACTTTTTACTGACTTAATTTTCACTGGAAATGTCATTCTGTGCTTCCCCCAGGCATCTGACTTGAGCCAGATGTTTGAGAAAAGATATAGGACTCAAAGAAACTTTACCTGGACTGTACAGAACTTCTCTTGTGTCAAGTCTGGGAAGTAAAAATTACAGAAGCCATCCAATGCAATTACAAAAAGGAGATTTTTTGAACAAGAATATTTGTTGTGCTACCTTCATTCTTCAGAAGAATATAAAAGGCAGTAGATTTACCACTCTAGCTTGCCACAATGGGGCAAGTTACCCAAAAACCATATATCACAAAAGGATAAAGGATGTCAGGATTTGAGTGACTGTGTATCATAGAGAGAAAAGGCCTTAGAAATCTCTTTAATTTTGGCTAATGTAAATTTTTGCAGCTCTGTCTGATTTATCATGGTACACAATTAAAACTTAACTACCAAGGTTGTCCACAATGAGAATGTGTCTCAGTAGAGAAGACACTGGGATAGTCCTGGAGGAGCAGAGATGACACACATGAACACAAGTTCAGATTTGTTGCAATGAATCACATTTCTACCATAGTGCACAAATGTGCCCTTAAGGACAGACTCGTAAAGAGGTGACATAGCTGAATTAGTCTCAGGTTAGCCAAGGTATTTACTCCAAGTTATCAGTCAACCTAAAGACAAACACTACATACAGGTGTGGGATGAAATTCAAATGAAATACACACTGCCATGTTCAAAGTAGCTATTCCCAGGCAAAGCTGAAGCTAAATTCTTTCATATATGTTCTTTTCAATGTAATAAATATTTCATCTATCACCCAAAAAGAATGTGGAAAACAGTTTTGCAATAACCATCTGAAAAACCTTCCTGTCAATCATTTTTGTGGGTTTTTTTAAAGCAACTTCCATTGCTTAGCAGGGCTGTTACTAATAGAAACACAGAGGTTTAAGGTTTTCTAGAATTTTCTGAGTGTAAGGTGCAGCACGATTTCAAATATCCTCTGGAACTTAACACATTTCTTAAACTTCACTGAAGCATGTGCTTGTTTCCATTTTCTGCTGTCCATCACTTGTGTTTATGTTGTTTCAGTGTGCCCTCCCCCTCAATGTGTTTTCATTTGAAGGCTAAACATTATATCCTCTATCAAATACCATCAGATGGATAATTAAGAGCTTAATTTATACAAATGCAGGGGGTTTTGAGGATCTCAGTGAACTTACTGACTAGCCCTGTGATTGATAAGCCCTTCTGAAGTGTGAACAGCTAAGGACAAGCCCACTGCACTGCGTAGCACATTCAGTTGATGTGTAGAGCTGGAATCATAAACTCCTATAAAGAGAAAGTTCTCCAAGTATAAGTCTTGTCTCAGACACCTCAATTTCTAAACCTGACATTTGCTACATATTGTCAGGAAGGGTCCATTTCTACAGTAGTGCTTTCATGGGCACAAAGGGTGCAGAAGACTGGAAAAGACCAGAGTGTTATGGGCCTCATGTGTTAAAATACCATTCTGAATCCCACTCTGAACACTAGTTATAAGGGAAAAAGAGAAAGGTTGTAACAAAGAACACACACAAATCAAGAAAGTGAAAAAGCAATATATGTGTGCTTTTTTCTGGTACATGGCATAAGTACTTGATGAAAAGTTGATTTCTCTTCTGTCAGAATGGAAGACATATAGTTGTTGGTTTAAGGTATCAGAAAAAGATTCTCCTTTCAAAAGATGAGCTACATTTTCAACAGAGATAATAAATATTTTTGGTAGTAATGGACCTTGATTTTTCCCGGTTTCTCAATATAAGAAATTCCCCAAATTTGGATCTCAAGCAAATAGCTTGCTTATGTGGCTTCTTCAGAGTTCTATATTTACAAAGGCTGTAACATACTGCTATACACCAAACTGAAGACTTCTAAACTTTTGTCTTTAAAAAACTCTACTTACCACTGATTTTGCACAGAGTGCACGTGTGATGTTCAAACACCAGAAACCAGTGATTTCTATATGGATTTCTCCAATTATCTACTTGCCCTCACCACTGCTTGAGGGAGAAACTGTTATGCAAGGCCTTCTGAAATGTAATTGCCATTTCATCAGACTGAGTCTGGAGAGGCTGATAAATCTGGTCATGGAACAACTGCACGTGCATCTAATTGTCCTGGAAAATACTACAGAATTAGAGTAACATGCCTTAGTCATCAACTTCAATAGCTTTTGAGGAAGTGGCTTACCTAATATATTCTAAGATACGCATGTTATATCTTGTCATGCAGCAAAAATGTTGTGTGAAGTTTTCTTTTTCTTATTTTAAAAGTGAAAATAATTAATATATAAAGAATCTGTTTCCAACTAAACAAGATGAAAACTACTGAAAAGCAGCCAGATTTTTCTCTTACCTAGGACCCAAAAATCACAGTTCATTTGTTCCTCCCTGAATATATATTTATTAGTGCCACATGTAGGTGGAATATTATGCCAAGAATTCTATAGCTACAGTGAAGATACAATAACCTCTTAAGGGGGAATATACTTCCACTATATTTTTAGCATGTTACATACTCTTAATTTCATAGAAGAAATTTAGGTAGTCCAGAACTCTGAGCTGCCAAAATGCAAAACTAATAGGGTAGTGGGCTGTAGTAGAATATTATTTAGAAGTTTCAGAAAACAGTTTAGACAGTCCATTAATTCACTTAGTTACATTAAAAGATATAAAAATATTTTTGTAAGGAAGGTTTGTAATTTATTTTTAATAAGTTCTTTGTAATTTTAAAAATGTTTAAATGGCAGATATGCATGAAACAGATACGCATGAACATGCAGAAATTTGATTAGCATATAATGGACAAACCTCATGGCCCAGAATAGTCTATGCAAGTGACACAAAATTTTATCCTATTAATGACAGGAATTATGCCTCCTAATACCAAAAAGGACTTTGAGATTGATCCCAACTGACCTTTTGCAAAGAAAAATCTAATCCTCAAATTTCAGTTTTTACTGTCAAGTATATCAAGACCATCCAAAAATGTGAAGATTTTTTATATGCCTTATGTTTTCTTTTTGTTCAGATGATATGATTTGCTCACAATACACATACTACTCAGGGGATGTAAATTCAAGGCTCCAAGTTTAGTCATTCAGTTATATAAACTTCATCGCATTTCATTTGGAGGAGTAAAAAAAAAAAATAAAACCATCTTTTCCATTGTAAGTAGTGATGTATTACCAGCAAGTCAATAATCTATAGCAGTCATTAGCATAAGAATGAATTAGTTAGTAAATTTATTTTGATGTATAATGTATAAAAAAGTCAAATGAAAAATGATACTTAGTGTATATACCATGCTACTGTATACATCCCTGGTGGATCCTTACCCTGAACACATATTCCACAGTACTTAACGGTGCTGCCTGCTATAAAATATGTGTGCCTTGCTGTTCCTGATAGATGTATCTCAACCCCCCTAGACATATAGAGAAAAAGCCCTTTCTTACATCCAACCCTGTGACTCTTTCAGGCTTTCTACAATCTGCAGGATTTTAACATATTTCCCCATGCCCTGCCAAATTCCGCAAAGCCGTGACCTATTATCAGCAGCCGCTGGATCACATTCCTGCTGCCCCTGGACCTTGAACCTCCATCTGGTTCATATGACAGAAACCATGGTGGGCACCTGGAGATCATATGTAGCTCCTCCAAGCAGCACCTGCAAAAATCACCACATCTTTAAATGGGCAATATCTTGCTTTTACCCAAATACTTGAATCATCAACTTAAAAATAACTAATATAAAATATAACAAGCATTTTTCTATGAAATCCACGTAAAATAAAAGGTATAAATGTGCATAAAGGAAACAATGAAGGAATGAAAACAGAACTATACCTAAAATATTTACACCTGAGTGTAAAAACCACCTTTCTGTACCTAATTTAGCTACCTTCCTGTCTTCCTCATTTATCCTACTTTCTTCTGAAAATGTGGTAAAATGTTTCAAGCTTTATATCAGCTATAACTGCTACAAAACCTGTCAGAAAGCTCAACCACAGAAAAAAAAAAAAAAAAAAAAAAAAAAAAAAAAAAAAAAAAAAAAAAAAAAAAAACCCACAGTCTCCTGCAGCACCACTATTAGAGGACAACTCCAGTAATACTGGCATCATTCAACTGCCTTATGGTGAAGAATGTTAGTTCTTATGGCAAATATTCTCTTCAAGATTATTGACCTTTGAGACAGACCTTGCAAGCTTCAGCTTTCATCTTCAATTGTTTTTCAGCCTCATGTTTATACAAGGAGAGTTCAGTCAATCCTTTAGTTAAGCAAAGACTGTTTCCTCTCCTTAGGAAAGAGTGTTTGTTGAGGACTGAATTTCAAGAAAATTTCACCACACCTCCCCTCAGCTTCAAGAAGCCTGAAGTAGAGTATGCTGAGGAGTGAAGAGGCCTATTTCTGACAATTAGGCAAGGAAAAAAAGCTAAGCTGGAAGGATCTATGAGCAAGCGTAAAGCATAATTGATTTGCGTGACATGTAATATTTGAGAGGCATTTTGTTTAGAAGGAGTGTATACAGTAATATACAGTTCTAATATACAGGGATATCTAGAATAATTGTAACAACAATCCTCATTAATAGTTTACCGTGTTGCAATAAAAAGGCTAAAAATGAATGAAGACATTAGAAGAAGAAAATTCTGACTTTAACATTAAGAATTACTTGTCAAGTAAGATCTGCAGTTCTAGGCTGTGTGGTGCTGTTCCTTAGGCTTGGGAGAGAGCTGAGACAGTGTTTTAGCTGTTACCAAACAGCATCCAGGCCTACTGTTTATCATTCTGTGGCACCCCCAACCCCACACCCACAAATAGGGTGGGGGTGGGCAAGATTCTGAGAGGGGACACTGCTGGGACAAGTGACTGAACTGAACACAGAGACCTGCATCACACCATGTATCATCATGCACAACAATAGCTGAGGGAGTGGTTCCAAAGAAGCCACTGCTCAGAGTGTAGCTGGGCATCCTTGTGCTGGTGATGAGGGATCACTTTAGTATCACTTGGAGTTTTATTTGGGGTTTTATTCCAGTTTTGATGGTGGTTTTTTTGTTTGTTTGTTTGTTTGTTTTTCCTCCACCCCTCCTCTCTCTTCTTCATTTATTAAACTGTAGTAACTCACAAAGTTTTCTTGATGATCTTCAAATTCTCTCCCTTGCCTTGTGGTGGGGTGGCTGGTGGGTGCTCAGTTGCTGGCTGAGGTCAAACCACCACACCAACAAAGCTCTGAGGTTGACCAGAAGGGCTGGTTGTCATAGGTTGGCACAGTTTGGTTTTTTAGTTATGGAGGAATTGCTTTAGAAAGGACAGGCTAGTTTGGGATATTGGCATTGGCTCTTTTGACCACTGAGAATGTCAATTGCAACTTTGGGAAGTACCCATATAAAAAACCCTGATTTCCTACAGGTCAGCGCTTTTCCTGTCTGACAGAGAGAGGGAGAGAGAGGTAACATTGTGCGGCAGCCGGGGCTTGGCCGCCTCCTAGCCGGGCGGCCCTGGCCGGGCTGTGCCTCCGGCCCCATCTGCTGCCAGCACGGGGCCCTGGGCAGGCTCTGCCGGCTGGGCCCTGATACCAGCTACAGGCCTGGCTGGGCCGGGGCCCACCCCAATTTAAACTGAGTGGTGGGGAAAAAAGGCATTTATGATCCTGCCTGGTTTTTTTGATTCCAGATGCCTGGGTCCTCTGATCTCTGATCTTTCATTGTGAGTTCTTCCCCCCCCACAAGTGTGGCTTTGAAAATTTAACACCACAGAGCTGCTGAGAAAAAGAGAGACAGAGACTCTGGGCAGATTCAACCCTTTCCTGGAAAAATTAAGCTTCCAAGGCCCAGCCCTTTGCTGAGAGAGAAAAGAAAGGGACAGAGTGAACATAAAGACACAGCATGAAGTCAGTGGAATGAGAGTGAAAAGATTGTTGGGACAGGATTTGAGGAGTTTGTCATTCCATTTTATTGAGCCATGGAAATGGATTCCATATTTAGATTAGCCCTTTAAATCATGGGAAAGAGATGCATTTGGGGAAATGATTGTGTAGATTTGTGTGTGGATTTGAGCAAAGGAGTTTGTGATGGACTAAGTGATATTAATCCCATAAGATGCTTGAACAGAGATAGAGATGAGAAGCCCTCAGCGCCAGTGAAGAAGTGAGATGTGTCTGTTCCTTAAGATAAAGAATCCTTTGCCTTTATTCATCTTTAAAAGCTGACACTTCAGTATGCAAAAGTGTAAGACCCATGATCCGTAAGCAGCTTGGGAAACTGCTTAATGGAAGGGGTCACGAAAGCAGGTTTCCCCAGGCAGCTGTTTTTGTGACAGTTGAACCCACAAGAGAATTGTTTAGGTTGTCAGTGGGATCCATGACTCTAAGAGAGACTCCTCTCCTAAAGACTGATGAAAGACTATTTTCAAATGGTGAAACTGACTGAAATTCACAGGTTTTGTCTCTATGTTGTTTGTAGGAAGCTTAACTGTTGTAATGTATTGATTTGGTTTATATTGGGTTTCATTGGATTTGTAATGTTTTTTCTCTGTATCACGTGGTCTGTCCTTGTTCAGCAGGGTCCATCCCCCACACTGTAACCCAACTCTGTTCCACTCCCACTTTATGCCTGATTGGGCAGGGTCTTGGCCCTGCCTCTGGGCCCTGCCCCCTGGGGAAAAAGTCTCGGCATGGGTGGGGTCTCACGCTCTCTGGCAACGGTGAGCCGCTGGGAAAGAGTTCCATCTGGGAAGGGCAGGACTCGAGAATAAAGCTGTTATATCCCACCTGGTGAGAGAGAGCAGACTCTTTCCCTTTTGCTATCGGTGGTAGTCTGGTCTTGTAAAGAAAGACCACATCCATCAGTTAACAGTTTGTAGGGAAAGGGAAGAGTGTTTTGAGTTTCATTCATTTTGTTTTAGTTTTTTTCCACAACTTTCTTTTTCCATTCTTTTAGTGTGTGTTAATAAAGCTATTTGTTTATTTTTAAGCTTGGACCTGCTTTGATTTTCTCCTAATATTTCTCCCACAAAAAGAGAACACACCCTAAGACCACTACACTAAATTTGGCAACAGAATTTGGTGAACGTGAAACCACTACATTAATTGGTGTTTCCGTCTGGGTATTGAATTAAAACCATTACCCTGGCACCATTACACTGTATAAAATGAAGTGAGAAAATAGCACTGTGAAGCTCATCTAGTAAGGGAAGTGATAGAAAGCAGAGATAGAGAGCAAAGGCAGGGGAGAAGTTGTGTGTAGCATATCTAAAGGGATTAGAAGCAGAGCAATGGTTTGTGCAGAACAGCAAGAACATGGGCTGGCAGCGTAAGACACAACAAAATCAGAACCAGGTGAGATCAATGCACCAGCTCAGCTTAAATGCAGCTATACCCCCCATCAAGGCTTCAGAAACCTTGAACAGTGTGTGCCAATTATTACAGGAGAGAAAAAGCTGACCTAGCAGTTGATTCCTCTGAAGAAAACCCAGTAAAATATTATTGATCTAATTTTACATTAATAATTAAGTACTGTGTTTACTTACATTTTCTGAGCTTTTTAAATTTCCATTTCATAAATATGTGCTTGTTAGCAATTTGATTTGCATTTCATAGTTGCTTGATGTACTTCACTGCATAAAGCATTTTTCACTGCAATTTGCATCCTATATCAGTCTTTGTATCAAAAAATACGCAGGAGTCAAAGACCTAAATGAAATAGTTCTGTGTAGTTCTTTAAAGTCGAAGAGAGGATACCACAGTAATTTTATTTTCTTTTCTTTTTTCTTTTCTTTTCTTTTCTTTTCTTTTCTTTTCTTTTCTTTTCTTCTCTTTTCTTCTCTTTTCTTCTGTTTTCTTTTCTTTTCTTTTCTTTTCTTTTCTTTTCTTTTCTTTTCTTTTCTCTTTTCTTTTCTCTTTTCTCTTTTCTCTTTTCTCTTTTCTCTTTTCTCTTTTCTCTTTTCTTTTCTCTTTTCTTTTCTCTTTTCTTTTCTTTTAATGATCTCCAACCTCTTCCATTTTGGTATACCATGAAAGTGATCTTTATAGAACAGTTACATTTCTAGTGACATCTTTACCTTTCCTTGTAAATATGCTAAGTTGTAAGAACTAATCAACTTAATGCATTTCACATTATGACTTAAGTGGGGTGTTTTTTGCAACAATGGCATGTTCATACCAAGAAACTATATTTTCTTATACAATGATAAAACTGAGAAATTTCTCAGTACAGTAAAAGAATCACTCTTAGCTTAAAGAAACACAATAAAGCAGTAAAAATTGAAAAACCTTATGAAAAAACATCAGAAAATTTTCTCCTAGGGTTGTTGCAAGACACCTGGACTCAAAAGGCTTATATGGGAACATTCAAGAATTTCATTAAATGTGTCTATTTATGTGGATGACTATATAGGTCATGCTATCTGAAATGACTGTCACACCAAAAAGGCAGAAAAGTATTCAATTCTGATCCAAACACGAGTGGCACCTTAATATAAAAGACCAAAGTACCTTTTTTTTTTTCGCCAGGATGAATAGACGTCATCCAGAATTAAATAGCATCCATAGGAAGTAACAAGAATTTGTTTAACCAAGCTCCTCAAAAAGAGAAAACTTTGTGTACGTTATTTAACCACAAATACATTCAGCTCAAGATTTGTATGTTATTTAACCACAAATACATTCAACGCAAGATTTGTTCAGAATTTAGCAAAAAATGTGACAAAATTAACAGAAAGCCATCCCTATTTATTTGTTGTAACATTCTGGTGCCCAAGGGAATTGTTTACTTTCTTTATTTCAGTCCTGAAATCTGTGATGTAGTTATGCAAAAAGAAATAAAAATCTTTGTATCTATATAGCAAAGCTCTTCTAGAAGACCTACACCTGCTAAGACCATATGACTGCTAGAGGAAAGATCCTATTTAAAATGCTGATTGGAATTCTGCTACACATGTTCATTTTTCTTGAATTTGTATTGACATAAATGAATTAAAGAAACTTGGCTTGATTAACTATACCAAAGACTGAGATGGAATGGAAGCATTCCCTGCAAATAGATCAGGATGCAAATACTGGGGAGAAAGAGATAATTCAGCTAAACAAAGAGGTTGGCAGAAGAACAAGGTCTGGATAAAACAAGCTGGTGACTTGAATAAAGCTCCCAATCATTTATGGTGTGAGGGTCTGAAACAGCTTCTCAAGAGGCACAGTGGAACACAGGCCAACCAGTGCTGACAAGCCTGATCATTTATTGAATTGCAGTATATGAGCCCTATCCAATGTGTCTATGCACTTCACAGGACAAGTCCATCTTGCTCTCTGCTCATACAGGTTGGATTAAATCTTTGTCTGAGAATGTCCAGGTTTTTTTCTTGTCTGATGTAGTAATTTTGGCTGAGATAGAGGTAATTTTCTTTAGAGCATCTGCTATGGTGCTACTCTTTGGACTTGTTTTGATAACACAGCCATTGTTATGTTAAAACCACACTTGGTTTTAGCTATTGCGGAGCAGTAGTTACAGTGCCAAGGTCTCTTCTGCTTCAGATACTCTGCCAGTGAGCAAAATGGGGTTACAAGAATTCAGGAGAGAACACAGCCAGGACAGCTGACTCCAACTGGCCAAAGGGCTGAGGATCCCTACTACATATGACATCACACTCAGCACATAAAGCTGGGGTAAGGAAGAAGGGTGGGATGTTTGGAGTAATGGCAGTCATTTTTCCAAGTCACTGTCATCCATGGTTAAGCACTGCTTGCCTGGAGGTAGCCAAACACCTGCCTGCTGTTGGGAAGTAGTGAATGAATTCCTTATTTTGCTCTGCTCGCAAGCACCTCTCTCTCTCTCTCTCGCTTTTTTTTTTTTTTTTTTTTTTTTTTTTTTTTTTTTTTTTCTTTATTTATTTAAGAATGTTTAACAACCCACTTTAGCCTTCCAATTTTCTCCCCCATCCTACTGATCAAGAAAAGTGGCTATGTAGTAGTTAGTTGCCCTTCAGGAGTTAACTCAAAGCCTCTGCTCAGTGGCTGAGTCTTATATAATATATATACCCAAGTACAATACTGTAGGACTGGCTTGGGAAGTGAAGACTACAAAACCAAAAATGAACTACAACAAATAAACAGCTAAGCATGCCTTCCACAAACCTATCAACAATGCTTTAGCATCCACTATAATTATGATAAATTTTTTTGAGATTTGATATTACAGCTTCTCACTGGCTTGCCACTGCACAGCTTCTCATTCCACTCAGTGCACGGTTTGCACTGTGCACAGCATATGTGTGTTTTTCACTTGTTCTAGCAAGCAAACATGCTCCTGCAGCATTTCTCTGCTTCTATCAGTGATTTCTGAGATTCTGATGCTAGGGTGTCTGTTTTCCATGTTTGCAACAAGTAGAGCATATATCCTGCTCACTGCTTGCTCTGTTTCCATGTTAGAAGCTAACTCCTATAAAACTCCTATATTTACTGTGTAGGATGATTCCCCAGGCTACTTTCACCATCAAGGAAACTACCAGAAACCATAGGGAATCCAGCAACAGACCCTCATTTTTTAAGAGAAACTTCCCAAAACACCCAAGAATCTTAATAAATAGCAGTACCTACCATCTCCCCATGTAGAAATCTTGGCAGGGAAAATGCCCAGAAAAGGGTGTGCTTTCTTGTTGTAGCTATTTTAGTTGTGTGGACTTACCATTTGTCATTATTTACAGAATAAAGGCCATACCCCAGTGCCTTGTGCAAAACCCATGTGGACACTCTCTTTCCAGCCTGCAGCTCTTGCACTAGCTGGCCTATCACATGAAGACTACTTAATAAGATAGAACTAGTTGTAACTCATAATACCAAAAAGAAAAGGGAAACACATTTTTTCATTGATATTACAAACCCTGTACAGAAAACAATAGCCTAAACTACCTATTCGCAGTGTTATAGTCTGTACTACTTCTGAGCACAACTTGAAAAATGGTTCTGTTTATTTTATCTTATCACATTACCCTGGTATTACTTTTTGCTCATAACCATTCAGACATGTTTGGCATTTAACATATGCTTTTTGGAAAAGATTCTAATCTGTTAAATAAGCTTTAGGCTTATCTGAAAAGGCATTTTTCTTGCTTAGTGCTATCTGCAGATAGCGTGATGGAAGATTAAAAAAAAGTCAGTATCTCTCTCTTCTCTACAAGCAGCTCCTCCTCTACTAATCTTGGTTGTTACAAGTAAGGATGTCAGAGACCTAGCATGCAGGTTTTTAGAACAAATTGAAAAAATTATTTTAGTGCTTTTAGGTAATTATATTTTAAATTTGCATGAGAATACTGATATATGAGCAACTGAACTGTAAAATACAGTTCCAACAAGGTGGGTTTTTTTAGAAGAGGGAAATGCTTTCTTTGAAGGGGAAAGGAAAAAAGAAGTGAAGGAAAAAAGCCTGGGGATATTGTGACCATCTTCAGCAGCAGGCAGCCCCGATACTTTTAGCAATTAAGCTTGTCAGAATTCCTTCTCACAAACTCCTGCTGCTCTAGCAACAGCAAGTGCCAGCAGGCAGCTGTGTTCCCAGAGACTGCGAACATAAACCCAGCAGAAGAAAACTCGGTAGTTCTTTGTGGAAGATGAAGAAAGCCAGACAGATGAACTCCCTAATAAACTTCTTCCGTGAAGTAAGAGCTGCAGGGAGTTTAAGCTTTTATGCTTTTATTTGAATAATTACCAGCATAAGTCCTCATGTCACAAAAGGAAATGGACTTTCCTGCCTGAGGCCATCACACTGCATAAAACACTCCATCACTTAAGCAGAACAGCCTGATAAAATCATCTCGCCTTTATAAAATGAATGCCTTGTAAGGAGTACAGGAGAATTCATCATTAAGATCAGGGGGACTCACTATAGGTTAGCAAGAGATTTGCTAAGGTGTGAATCAAACTGGCAAGGTTCTTTAGTAACTAGATATTAAAACATTAAAAGTCTACCTGAGCTCTATTTTTCCAGCAACTTAGTTAAATCTCCCAAAGCACAACCAGCTTAAGACAAACATCTCCAACTGAATTAAGAACATTGGTACAGAAACGGTTGTGGCCAACATATTAGAATCACAGAATGTTTTGGGCTGGATGAGATTCTAAACACCATCTTGTTCCAACCCCCTGCCACAGCCAGGGACTACTTCCAGTAGATCAGGTTGCTCAGGGTCCCATCCAACCTAGTCTTGAACTCTTCCAGGGATGATGTGTCCACAATTTCCCTGAGTGACCTGTTCCAGTGTCCTGCCACCATCATTGCAAAGATTTTTTCCTGATATTGAATCTAAACCTACTCTCAGTTTAAAGCCATTCCATCTTGTGCTATCACCACATGTCCTTATAAAAAAGTCCATCTCCAGCTTTACCCTTTAGGTACTGGAAAGCCGCTGTAAGGTTTCCTCAGAGTCTTCTTTTCTCCAGGCTGAACAACCCCAGCTCTCTCAGCCTGTCTTCACAGGAGAGATGCTCCAGCCCTCTGATCATATGTATGATCCTTCTCTGGACTCAATTCAACAGTTTTGTGTCCTTCCTGTGTTGGGGGCTCCAGACATGGGCATAATACTCCAGGTGGGATCTCACTAGAGCAGGGTAGAGGAACAGAATCATCTAATTCGGTCATGCCTCTTTTGATGCAGCTCAGGATAAGAATGTCCAGCCTTCTGGGCTGGAAAGTGTTAACCTAAAAAGAACACTACTTCCAAATCACTGCCAGTGGCCATACTCTGATTTTTTTTGAGGTTTGTTTGATTGTTTTGGGGTTGCTTTTTCTTCTTTCTAAATTTGAATTGTGATTTTTTGTGTTCACCAAGAAGACAGAACACACCTATGTAATTCAGTCCTACGTGTACAAGCACAAAGATACAGCTTCATTTTTCTTCCTTCTTATTCCCAATTCAAAATTCAATGCTTTGTTTGGTGCAAGGGATGAAGCAAGGTCTGTGCATGGACCTCAGCAAAATGAGTCTTCTCACATTCTTTTTTTTTGCAAAATTAAGCCTTCAGATTCCTGATACACTTCATTCCTATTCTTTAGATAAAGTGAAAATTCTTTGCTGATTTTTACTTTGCAATCAGAAATATATCATGGAAAAATTCACTGCTTCAGTATAGTCCATTCTCAACAGAGCTCTATAATCAAGTATAATACATTACTCAAATTAACATTTTTCATGTCAATGCCACTGACATTTATTACTTCATAGTAATAATAACAAGAACCACCACCTGATGGTAAAGGATGGTGGAAAACAGGAAGCTATTGTAGTAAATACATGACACTATTTGGACACAGGGTGAACAATGCTCCCAATGTACTGATAAAGCAAATGACTTTCAAATACCAATGTACAGATTTAAAAAACCCCATCCTTTCATTAATGAATTCTTTTAGGTTGCGTCTTGGGTTGCTGTTAATAAAATAATTTTCTGGGGAAATATGATGCTTCAGTTAGATCTGGAAACATGGGGAGAAGCAGTACTGAAAGTTTATATTGCATGAACATTCTGCCAAAATGAGAAGTTAAGCTGCATTCAAGGTTTATCGTTCTTTTATTTAATAAAAGCCTATCATGAAGTCATCCTCAGGTAGGAGTGAGAAGTGTAGCTACTTAATTTGCTGTACCAATGCCAAATATAAGTGAACCAAACCTGTGTGTCACTTTCTCCTCCCAAGGTGTCTAACTCCTCCTAAACAGGCAGGAAACATATTAGAAGAGTAAAAAAGCTATCCACTACTGAAAATATTACATATTTTGAGAGGGATCCTATCCCTTTCTGGGATAGGAGATGTTTCTGGCTGGAAGAGTTTCTGGACAGAGGAGTTTCCCCTTGGTATTTCACTTTCAGTGAATGATGAAACTTCCAGCCAGACCTTGGGACTTGCCACAGAGCTTTCAGGCCCATTCTGAGAGTTAGAGAAAAGAGGATAAAAACAAGACTGAAGCCCTACTAGGTCCAGGCTCACAGCATGAAACTGTCACCAAATATTCAGAGTTTCAGAATATATAGCAGAATGCCTGGATTCTGATCTGAATCTAAAGTGCATCACAACTATGAACAGTGAATGATCGATAAGAGGTAAACACACACAGCTTTGGACTTATCTTAATTTTTCCTCCAAAAGGGTCCATGTTACTATAATTTGCAAATGCAGAAAGCCACCAAAGCAAAGTCCCAAATTATTCTTGTCACAACAGTCATAACACATAAGCTTGTCATGTTCCAGGTGTCTGATTGTAGACAAGGAAAAAAGCCAGAGGTTTTCTTCATGCTCTGTATACTGGTACCAGAGAGGATTATCCGCCCCCCCCAACCTCTCCATTATTCTGGCACCTTAATTCTTTTTTTCTGTAATTAGAATTTGACAGATAGAATTAAAGAGATGCAGTATAGGGGTTATGGATACCTGTCTCATAACCATCATCTTCCATGTTACATCATCTTGCATAATATCTGATAAATGTATAAATCTAATCTGTTTCAGTTTAAGTATGATTTTCAACATACAACTTAATGGTGTCACTGAAATAATTTTATTTTTTCTCCCCAGAGTGGTGAAGGATACATTGATTTCTTTCCTTTTTTAGTATTTTCTTTTAAATCCAGTGATATGGCTCTATTAGCCTTTGCGGCGGGGGCGGGGGGGGGATGGGTGGTGAGTGTGGCATGTTAATCACTCCCTCTGCCATTGAGATCAACTGTTCCTAAACTCCTATTTGGCATCAAGAAGAAACAAAAAAATTCATTTGATTTTTCACAAATCATGCTAGCAAAAATCAGTGAATAGCAATGTTAAATATCCTTGAGGTGGAGCGGATGAACAGTCCTTGCCAACATGGGGTGTCCTAGAGATGTGTAGGAGCATAAACTTGGGAGGTAGCAATGAAATGCTGCAACCCAAAGGGTCCTTCAGTAGTGAGAGCGTAAAGGTGGTGGCCAAACAAAAGAACTCACCTGTAGTAAGACTAGGTATACCTTCAAGGATAGGAAAAGAGCTGGCAGTCCCTTCAAGATGGAGGGCTCACAGCCAAGTCTGCTCACTGTTCAATCAACAAACACAAATCAGAAATTCTGTACTCTCAGAATAGCCAAGTATTTACAATGAATGAGTCTTGGCAAAACATCCTGTGCTCAAGTTGAAAGAAAATGAATGCTTGTTCTTCTGGAAACTGCAGTTAATTAACCAGTGAACTATTGCACCTTGCTTGTACTATTCATGGCACTTACACAGAAGATCAGTCTTTTGAAACTAAACCTCAACTAAAGTGGATTAAAGTTTCTAAAGACTTTTTCTTAATCTTCAAGCATAAGTCCTACGCCACTCCTTTGAATCGATTTTGTCTGATGCCACAAAATTAGGTTTGGATGCACATCTCCCCAGAAGTAAGCAAGGAAGAACATTATTTTCTGTTTATAAGGCCAAAGTAATTTCCTGAATGAGGAGGAATTTGAGAGTGTGGAGGGAGTGAGTTACTTAAGGGAGCTTGAAAATCAAATGGAGAGAAAATGTATTAGTTCTTGAGAAAAAAAAAAAAAAAAAAAAACTATCATTGAAATTCATGCTTAACTGAAGTTTCTAAACATCAGAAAAGATAATAATATATGCTGTAGAAACACTATGATCAGAGTTTTCAGGTACAACAGATTTGCCCACTAGGAAGCATCCATCAAAGAAGCTTTAATGAACTAAATGTCACTGTAGAGCAAAGAAACTCCAGGAATGTTCTTTTATTATGCCTGAAACAGTAACACTTGTACCTGCAATATTTAGAAAATAATATGAAGAAAGAGAAAGCAGCCATGTTCTGTAATGACATAAAGTATTATTTACTCAAAAGGATCCTTTGCCTGTTTCAGGTGGGATATGGTTTATTGCCTGTTTTTTTTTGTTTGTTTTTTGTTTTTTTTGTTTTTTTTTTTTTTTTTGAGAACATGTACTTGTTGCTGTCAAAAAATGAATGTACTGAATGTTTTTCATCTTTTCAAGAAACTCTAAGCAATGCATATCACTGTGCACTAATAATGTGTAATTCAGGTAAGATGATTTTACCTCATTTTAGGCTATAGCACATATTATTAGAAATGGAGATATCAAGGGAATAATTTAATAGTGAATTCTTTTAGGAGGTAGTAGAAGTATGCACAATATAACAAAGTTGGGTATTATTACCAATATGAACCATTTCTTTTGTACTGTTGAGATCAACCAGATCAGTGCCTCATTGTCACCTAAGTGATGTCTAGGTCTTACCAAATGAGGAGCTGGAAGGGACAAATGACTCTCTCCTAAGTCATGTGCTTAAAATTTCAATTTACTTAATTCACTTTATAAGAAGGCATCAGTATGGACAAAACATGAAACGTCTCTTCATCTTGTAAAATATTATTATTTACAGACATTTAGATACAATAGATTAATATCTAACTTTCCCCCCTATATTGTTCTGCAGTACGGAACTTTGCTGAGGCTGGAGGAAACCATGATTGATAGTCCAAAGCCAACAACCAAAAGTACAACAAATAAACTGAATAGAGTTAAGTGGGCTATGTTCTAATCCATTAAAGAATTTCTTTTTTATTAAATTAACATGAAATAGAGGCCAAAAAACCTGAGTTCACTTAAATTTTTGATGAAATAAATAAAATTTGCTTTATTTAAATATTCTTAAAATTATTTTAGCAGAAAAAAATATATTTATACCATCCTGCTATGAAAATAATCACCCTGCATCTGAAATAGAAGTTTTGAGCAAGTATTCTGTTCATGCATTAGGAGCAAGTGTTGTGACTGGCAAAATTTAAAGACAAAATTGATGCCATCAAGATTGTTTTAAATATTTTATTGTTCCTGGTCAAGAAAACTTTCAATAAAAACTGAACAAAAAAGGAAAATTTCATTATTTTTAAAGAAATTCAACAGTAATTTGTCTTACCATTATTTATTCTGCAAGGCAACTTACAATCAAGAGCCTAAATTCAGAAAGCATTCCAAATCCTTAACAGAACTATGATAGGGGTAGTGAAGAAATTAAGATGATAATTTTTTGTTTTAATAAACGTACTAAGTTTACTAGGTTTAAATTTTCACACACCATTTAAACAAACGGTTTAAAAACAAACAAACAAACAAAGGATGGAATACCTTCATATGATTTAGTCTTATGCTCAAATGCTAGATTATTTCAGTAAATTCTTCTGCCATCTGTAATCTACACTGAAATTTATCAACAGACAACTAAAACGGTATTAACAGGTTAAGATTTCTAATGCTCTGCAAGTTGTTGGATTACTTGGGTTAGTGTGACAACTTATCTCAGAAATTCTACATAAGTCATGATTGCCATGGGCTAAGACTGGATACTAGCCCTAAGAAAGTGGCTTGAATTTCCTATATTAAACATTAATATAGTACATGTCTTTTTTTTCTCTCTTTCTTACTTTATTCTAAGACAATTCCCCATTTTTGCTGTTTTGTTTTTGTTTTGTTTGTTTGTTTTTTGGTTTTTTTTCAGTAAAAAGTGTGAAAATACTAATTATAAGCTCGTAAACACAGAAAAGTGACGTGAACTTCCATACATTTCTTGTATGGAAGTTGAAAAAAACTACACACTGAGGAATTCCATCAATTTAAGTCTCTTCAGTCGGTGTAAGTGAATTATATTGATTTAGCTTAATTCTCTAACAAGCTAAATTAATGCACTCTAATTCAGAATAACCAGAGCTGTACCTATGCAACAAAGTAAATTGAGAAGGAAATTTACTAAAATTCAATTCAGTTTGTTTATGTGTTTAGAAAAAGTCTGTGAGGAAGCATATGCTGGATTGCCTTAGGAAACAGCATCACATATTTCCTTTCCAACATGGAATGCAGCACCCATTCCAGAAGTTCCAAAGTTTAACTAGGACATTCTACCAATAAGTAATTATTATTAATTAATTTCTTACCATATTATTGCAACTCATAAAATTAATGTGTGTGAGGAGGTATCTTTTGGTGGATTAAAAAAAGAAATAGTGGTTTTGGCCATGAAATATAGATTTTCAACACCAGTAAGGTCTGACTGTACAAATGTACAAAGTACAAAAATAATGCATGAAAACAAGAAAAAAAATAGGAAAAATTAAGTAGAATCTGTAGAATCATAGAAGTATAGAATATGCTGAATTGGAAAGGGATTCACAAGAACAACTGAGCCCAACTCCAAAAGCATCAGAGACTACAGAAATCAGGCTTGGGGGGGGGGTTTGCCTCCTTTTAGTCTTACTGGCAAGAAAAAGTTTTGCTAGAATAAGTTAAAACCTGAATGCAATACTGCTCAAGAAATGAATTCATCTCTAGCATATGAATTATTGCTTGACATTGCTTTAAGGTTGCTTAACACTTTTTTCCAATGTTTCCCATGGAACACTTGCAGGGTGAGGTGCATTACTTTGAAATAATGGCAGCAGAACTCATCCTAATTTGGCTAAAGAGAAAATTCAGATGTGTATTCTTATTATTTTAATAAAGTGACTCAGCAGGATTTCATTTTTTCTAACAGTTATGAAAAGAAATTAAAAATGTATACAACACTGGTCTGCCCTCCCTGTGAAAATCCAAATATTTTTTTCCATCAATAGAGTAAAGAAGTTTCACTAATTTTACTATTTCCCAACTCAGCTAAGTAAATATGTACCAATTTTAATGTGATTCTATTTTAAATGCCCAAGTTATCCTTTCATTCACTTTCTTTTTTATTATTTTTTTCACTTTGGCCTCTGAAAGAACTGTCTAGTTTCCAGCTGTAGAATTGGAGAAACATATTTAAGCTTGAATAAAGCTTCCAAAAATACAGGATTTATTTTGACACTTCTGTGATTAACAGTCTTAAATAGAAAGAAATAATACTCAGATGTGCCCCACACATTTTCACATATCAGAGAAGGTATTCCTCAATAGAAACAATTTATAAAATAGTTTCTCACTATATAATTATTTTTGTTTTATGACAGGTTTGGATGATTTACCCTGGCTTTCTGGGGGGAGGGATGTGATGGTTTTATTGAAATCAGTGCTCTTCTCTCAGGAATATATTTGTGTTCTTTTATTACTGCATACATAAAAAAAAAAAAAAAAAAAAAAAAAAAAAAAAAAAGGCAAGCCTCTTTTAGCTTTGCTTCTAGTAAACAGAACATAGATCACTACAAATACAGAATGGGTTGTACATGACTTGATGTCCCATCCTCCAAACTCTTACTTGTGAGATTAAAACAATAATTTTGAAAATATTGCAGATAAGGCATACAGTAATGTGTTCAGTCACGAAGGCATGGGAAAATCTTGTGCAAAATTAAGGCAAAACAACACTCAATGATCAATTAGAAAGTTTTATTAATGGCAGCAATGATTTAAACCTTAAACATCAAGGTAGTTTGAATGGCCTATGGTGGCAATGATTTAAACTTTCCTGAGCAGAAGAGCTATTCAAACTTTTCTGACTTCAACATTTCTGAGCAGCACATGGCAACAAATTCTGAACAGCCAATAGTAGGAGTGGTTTATACTTTTAACCTTATGCCAGGCTGAACAACCCACCACAGAAGCAATACAGACTTTTAAGGAGAAGAAGACAAGAAGGAAAGGTAAGAAAATAGATAGAGGGAAAGATCAGGATCACTAGGCAGAGTTCCAGAGACATCTCTGGTCCATTTCCTTTGGATGGTGGGTGAACACCCAGCCCCTCTCACTTGTGCTATTTATAGGCTAGTCTTTGCACATGCACAGTTTGCTATTTTTGAACTTTTCAAAAGTGAATTGGGGGAGCATTTTGTTTTCAATCCCTCTCCCTCTGTCACAGAGGCAAGAACAGTGCTGTCTCAAACTTGGGTTTAGGGATAGTTATCCAGGATAAAGAAGCTGGCCCCAGAAAAGTGCTATCCTGCCTCTGCAAGAACCCTCTTTTCTAACTGCACCTTATCTCATTGGCATGGTAACAGTCTTTTTCTTTTCTGTCATGTATTTGAAATATTTACTCTTTCAGGTTTTTAGTCTCTCAAGCAAACATTCCCAAATTGTTTGCAGGGGGAGAAATCTCCAAAGTACTTCAGAGCATAATTCCCTGAAGTAAGCGTTACTACCACATTTCATGTAATTTACCTATCTCCTTTTTTAAGCCATGTCTAGATATCAGTAAATGACAAAAAACAAAACAAAACAAGACAAAACAACAATTTCCAGTAGCAATTTGGCTGGATAACTCACCTTTATCACTCTTTTATCCAAATTAAGAATTATCTGATTTATTTGGCATTAAATTACTGAAACTTTCACAGGAAATACTGTGACTATGCATTGCTGTCATGAATTTTCATTATAGCAGTGCATGTTATATTTGGGGACAAGAAAAACAAGACATTTTAAGTTATAGTAAAAGGGAGACCAGAAATAAGGATGGTCACCTCACAAACAGGGACACAGACAAAACAAAGCACTTTAACACTTTCTTTGCCTCAGTCTTCAACACTAACGATGGGTTATCAATACCCCTTGCAAAAACCAACAAAACAAAGCTCCACATCCAACCCAAAAAACACAACCAAACAAAAAAAAATCAATTAAAACTCAAGGGTCTTATCCAATTTATCCGTATTTGAATTTTTGCAATTCATTTTCTGTACTGAAAGTCAGTGAATGAAATACAGCATGGATTTTTTTTTTTTTTTTTTTTTTTTAAATGGTTTCTGCCACTTAAGTGATGCTCAGCATGAGTTTTTCAAAAGTTTATTACAAGATTATCCTTTCCTCCACCTGCCTGATTTGGGGGTTTGGGGTGCTTGGTTTGTTTTTGTTTTAGGTTTTCTTTGCTTGCTTGGATTTATTTTGTTTGTTTGTTTGTTTATTTTTATGTTTCTGAAAAGGACATTTCTTCTTAAAAAGTGATTATGCTTCTCAACAAGTGGATTCAATATAATGTGATTTTCCCAGACACAGAAGTGTGGAGAGCATCATAGAGGATGACAACACATTTCAGACCACTCTGATTTCTTGAGATAAAGTGTAAATCAAAAATTGTATGAATTCCCACTTTGGACATCAGAATCCAGAAAAGTCCACAGAAACTTAGCAACCATTAATGAAAAGTGGTAATTATGACCATAACTATTTTATATCCTTGCATAAATGCATGGCTCTGCGTGTGCAAGCATTTTTTGTCATTATACTGATTTTACTACTATCTGAAAAAGTGTTATTTTCTTTTTCACATTCTCTCCATTCAGCAAGTAACAGAGGATCCAACTTGAGGCACAGATGGGCAGCATAAGAAAATATTTATCATAAAACTGTAAACATGCTTTCCCATTCAGAATTTGCTCATTTTAGTTTGAAAGTAGATGAAATATATCAGCTTAGGAGTTTGTAAAGAATTTTTTTATGCAATTATTTGTTCCCCAGTCTACAAGAAGTTTGCAGCTGAAGAATAGCGTGCTGGTAGGATCCCGACTAACGGTGTTACACACTGTTACACTGCAGCAATGCTTTCTTTATCACCTCCCCAGTTCTTTCAGAATCCAACCAGTGCAGAGGGATCTGAACAGGCTGGATCAATGGGCCAAGACCGGTGGAATGAGGTCCAGCAAGACCAAGTGCAAGTTGTAGCCTGTACTTTGGCTACAACAATCACATGCGGTGCTACAGACTGGGGACAGAGTAGATGGAAAGTGGCCCAGTGGAAAAGGACCGGGGGGGTTTGTCAACAGCCAGCTGAACATGGGCTAGCTATGCCCAGGTGGCTGTGGCGGTGCAAGAATTGTTTAACAAGTTATTAAGTAATTTTGTAAGTTTTATAAGAAGTTTTATGTTATGGTTCATTCCACTGTGCCCCCATTTTCTGTAACAGTTCCTCCCCTTTGAGTTTGCTGTATAGCAAGTTGTTTCATGTCAATCATCCCACCCCCCCCACCTGTGCTTGTCAATCCCCTCTCCCCCCAGCTCTGGGGCATCCTGTCTGTCACTTCAGGACCCCTCCGGGGACTCAGGAATTTCCCAGGAGAGGCGCTGAGTGATAGGCTGGTGCCTGGGAAATCCCCTTTTCCCCCCTTGTGAGTGGTCCAAGGTTTAGAAGTGGACACCCCCTGTTATCCCCCCGGATACCCTGATTTGCTGACCTGTTGTTGCCACCCCTGAATCCTCCCCCGTTTATAAGTTCGGGGAGGGAAATTCAAAGGGGCTCTCTCTGGGCAGTTGGATGAGTGGCGGATCTCCCACCGCTTGGACCTTAATAAACCATCATTAAACCTGCCTAGCAAAGAGTCGACCTTTTGTTCACTGCCGCAGTCATGATGCAATTAAGGCCAGCCGCCGGTGAGAAGCTGAGTCCCGCAGGAAAATGTTGCCGGCTTGTAACTGAGACCAGAATGCTTTGGCCACTGTGCAGATCTGAGCCAGCCAGGGGCCAGTGCCTGCCAGGCGTGGAGGACACAGCCACAGGTGGCCAAGAAGGACAGTGGCATCCTGGCCTGTATCAGGAATAGTGTGGCCAGCAGGACCAGGGTTGTGATTTTCCCCCTGTACTCAGCACTCATGAGGCCACACATCAAATCCTGTGGTCAGTTCTGGGTCCCTCAATTCAAGATGCACTTGCAGGGCAGAAAGAGCACATATGAGCAAGGGACGCTTTTTGGGGTCTGTAACAGATGACACTCACAAATTTGGCAATGCAAAGGGCTTTTGGGAGGATTTGTACAGGTATTGGCTTTTTGTTTTTTTTTTTTCAGGGATGTTTGTACTGAGGGTTTTTATGTCTACTGCATCATCTCACAGATTCAAATTAAGAAACATCCAAAAATCCTATATTAAAGAAGAAAACTTTGTAACACTGCAAATAACAACAATAATAATAAAAAAATCTCTTTTATAAAGTATTTCAAGTCTAACTATCTGCCCTTAGGTTAAAAATAAAGAAGTACCAAACTCAAACAAGAAGTTATTACAAAGGAATCTTGGAGTATGATGGATGATACTTTTTTCAAAAAGTCTGCTGGCAAACTAGAACAAAATCATAATGAAAAGAGTAACTAAAGGGCTGAAGAACATGCTTTATAGTCTTTCAGGAGCTTAATCTATTTAATATGTCAGAAAGACTAAAAAGATAATTTGTTTACAAGTGGAAAAAGCCTCCAAGGGAACAGAAATTTGATTGCAGAAAGTTGGTACAAGAATTTAATAAAACCCAGCAGCTGAAAAGTGAAAATAAACAAGCCCATCTATTCAACAATGTAAATCAGATACTTCGATATTTAGGAGCATCAGGGATACTTGAACATTGGCTAATGATTTTCTACTACAGAGAATCACCAGATAATTTTTAGCAACACTAAGATTTCTGAGGTTTCCTGTTAGTAAATTCACAAATGCAAAAAGAGCAGACCAAGCTAAATGTACATCTGTCACTGTGACCTACAGCTCCACTGTTGTCTGATTTTGTACCTCACAGTAACGACATCTGAAGAACCATCTCATTAAACATTTGTGTAGCATAGCTGTTACGCATGATAATCTATTTGGTTAATGATAGGCTACATAGCACCATATAAAGAACACAGCTCAGTCAGTTTTGCCCTCCTTCTCCCACCATTTATGGATACACCTTCATAGTGCCCTCCTTCTGATGGGAATTTCCTTTGGACCATGAGCATGCAGAAGGAACAGTCTTACTCCTTGTGCAACGGCTTTTAACAGAGTACCAAGGTGCCAAGGTGATGCTCCCATTTTCTTTGTCTCACCAAGGATAAAATAAGATCCAGACTTTTATTTAAAAGTACTGATTTGTACTGGGTTTACCTGACAAAGTGCCAGCAGCAGCACCAGAAGGTTTGCAAGGGCTGTCCATCTGTGGGATGCACAGGCACAGCTGATCCCAGTGGCTGCAGTGTCCCTAGTGCAGATCATGGTTGTGCCCCTCAGCCACAGGCAGGTGCCTCAACACAGATGGGAATTATTGCTAGAAAGAGCTAAAACAATATGTAGCAACAAA
The DNA here is from genome assembly GCF_015227805.2 of Hirundo rustica. Classification (NCBI taxonomy): domain Eukaryota; kingdom Metazoa; phylum Chordata; class Aves; order Passeriformes; family Hirundinidae; genus Hirundo; species Hirundo rustica. The sequence goes on along the minus strand of NC_053450.1, from coordinate 78,282,352 downwards.
CATAAAATTCAGGATACATCCTACTGTTATGCTATGCAGTATGAAAAATTGAGATACCTGAAGTTATCTCTAAATTAAGAATACTTCACCATTCCTTGCTAGGTTGCCTTCAGTTAGCAATGCTGCCCATCAAAATGGTTGTAAGGACATTCATCAAGAGGGGAAGCCTGATCTACAAAGTCTTGATCATACTCTTTCTGTAGCTTTCTGCAGTGCCCCTACAATAGGCTTATGTTATCAGGATAAAGGAAGGGAACATTTTGACATATATCTTCATTCTCCTATTCTGTGCAGCTAATAGCTCTTATTGTACATAAAGTCTAGACAGACATGGGAGATACATAATGGAAAAAAAACCTATAAAATTTTTGTGATATCAAGGGAACAAGTACACTGCTGTCCTCATAAGATTTCAATGGCATGGTCTGAGATGGGCTTAGATATTGTAATGAAAGTTTGATAATCACATGGTGTGGTGTTTCTTTATGAGACCAGACGACCGCCAATGGCAAAAGGAAAGAGCCTTCTCTCTCACTGGGAGGATATCACAGCTCTGTTCTGGAGTCCTGCTCCTCCAGCTGCAGTTCTTTCTCACCAACCCCAGTGCCAGAGAGAGAGCGAGCCCTGCCTTCCTGGGGCTTTTTCCCCGGGGAAACGGACCTAGAGGCAGGGACAAGCCACTGCCCAATCAGGGATAAGGTGGGAGTGGAACAGAGTTGGGTTACATTCCAGTGTGGAGGATGGGCGCAGCCAAGCGGGGACAAACCACGTGATACAGTTAAAGGGGAACAGGGAAAAACGTTACAAATCCAATGAAACACAATATAAACTCAATTAATGCATTACAACAACATGGAATTACGGAAAAGGAATTGTAAAAGAGAATCTAGAGAAACAAAGCATTGCAGTGTGTTGTGACTTATCAGTGGGATGAAATTAAAGTAATCAATGTTCTTGGGAGCACGTCATACACCAGCAGTACAAACATAACAGTAAAATGCCTTCACAGAACGTTAAGTCAAAAGGAGAATATGAGCTGCAGGGAAAAGTACTCTATCTAAAGGTAAGCAGAGCCATTTCCACTGCAGGTAGACTCACCTCAGCTCCAACTGGCCCCACAAAAACATAACTCTCTGGCTCCAGCAAAGATTCCACAGACCACGGCTGATAAACACATGGCTTTGGATCCTAGCCATTATGTGGACACATTTAAAACTAGAAGCAAGTCCTGGATGGAACTCAAGAGAAAGTCAACTGGCTAATCTGCATGGCTGAAAATTGACATCTACGTATGAATAATCTCCCTTCATAAGCTATTTCACCACTTGCTAGGCTATTTAAATGAGAACTATACATTAAATTAAAACACTCTCTTACTTGCACTTTTCAAGTAACATCCCATATAATCAGAATAGCCTGTGTAACTTAACATTTATTACTTGAAATGTCTATATTAGGAAAGAGAAATTAAATCCCTTTACAACTAAATGTTCATCTGGGTCAGTGAATTTATGTAGCTTGTTTTTCTTTTTCTTCTGTACATGCCATGGTGTTTCTTCACATCAACATTTTATAGAGAAATATAGTAGTTATATATATTCATCTTTAGATAACCTGGTTCAAACATACAAACATGTCTGTTACTAGTTTTTGCAATGGTTGTATTTAGTCCCTGCAGTTGGTGGAGGTAGTGAGATTAATATTTATTTCATACTTCTTACATAGGTTGTTCCAGGAAAACATCAAAAGCATGCAAATTAATTTTCTGCTTCTAACTTTTTTTTTTTAATTCAAGTTCTACTGACATTACTGGGAGAACTAACCTGCAAGGGAAGGAACAACAAATACTTATGGAAAAATGTGTGCAACTATACAAGAGAGGTCTGCAGAAAGGTAGAAGTTGATACTGGGGAAAAACAGATAAAAGGATAACATATTGAACCTAAATATTATATACTTACTATTAAAAAAACAAACAAACAAACAAACAAACAAACAAACAAAAACACCACCCCCCCCCCAAAAAAAAAAAAAAAAAAAAAACACCTAGAAATCCCAATAATGAAATAATCAACAAGGAGTAAAGCCCTTGAAGTGAACTACCTTTTCACAAATCATGACAGCTCCCTTTTACTAAGCTGATTTACAGCACAGAACTAACAAAGAACCATAATAATCTGGAAAGCAAACCAGTCACTCAATTTAAAAATAAGCCACAAGTTTACTAGAAACACAAAAGACTTCTGACAGTCTTTTAAATAGCTACAAGGGGAGCTTTTCTCTTCAGAAAATGAAAATCAGAAAGTGAAAATGAAAAATAAAATAAACCCTGAATCTTTAGCAAATTATTTTGAAAAAGGTAGTTTCTAGATTTAATGCAAGTTTTCCCTTCTTCAGTTTATGACAGGAAGATTACTTTTTTAAAGTAAAAAATAGACAAACACTTAGATATGCTTTGGAGACCATTTAAGTCAATAACTGAGATGAAAGTCCACATACATTAAATAATTAAATATGACAAAAATAAATTCCACCTGAAATATATTGGCTATATGGATTTCTACTTTTAGTTATTTTGTAAAGATATCTCACACCTGATGTGTCATTAAATAGGAGTATAATAACAGATCTTAACTTTTCTCTGGAAAATATTTAAGCACCTGATTCATCACTGAAGGGAAAAAATAGAACCTCAGAAAAGTTTGCTGAAAAGGTTTTAAAACCTTCCTGATTAGGAAGGTTATGGGTGTGTGGAATAAATTTAAGTTAGTGACTTTTCACAACACTAAAATTCTTGAGTGCAACTTCAAGGTGTGTCCAAAGTGTACTTCTACAGAAATAGAATCTGCCACCATTACTGAGTATTTGACAGGCACAAAATCGTCATCTACGTGGAATATAATTACATCTAATTCTAACAATTCTTCATGGATTTCAAACAATCAGATTGTCTTCTTTTCCTTTAAAGAAGACTGCTCAAAAGAACAGAGAAAAAATATTTATGCTTCTGAAAGATATATTCTATATGTACACAGAAAAATAGCTCCTTTTTTTCTGTTTCCTCCTAGATATCAATTCCATATAAAATATAATGTGTCTTTGTTAGCTCAGTCTTTTCTTCTGTCCAAGTGAAGTAGCTTCCTGCCCCTCTGTCACATGAAAAGCGGAGATTTACTCAAACCCTTAGTGTTTGATTAGTCTGCCCGAGCCCCTGGAAGGCTGAGACCCTTGTGCCCACCCATTCTGTCAGTATCTTTTTATGGGGAGCCTTCACTGAGCAGTCCACTGGATTGGAGGGTGGCTCGACCAACTTGTTCAGGGTCACACTCCAAACAGAGAAGTCCCCTCCTGAGCCTCCACAACCTCACCCACTCCCAGAGACTGTCAGTGCTCTTGAAGGACTCACATTAACAATTTACAGAAGGACTCAATAAATTGTGATGGGTTAAGGTTAAAGGATTGCTATGATCATGTCTGACTTCAAAAACATGTTCGAAGAAATATATTAATTCAAAGCGTTCTACACACAAGCTCTAATCCCCCAAAAATCTGGTGTGAGATCATCATTCAGTGCTCACAGAGTATGGTTCTTACCCAACAGGCCTCTCTACAAGGGAGAAGACAAGTTTAGCCTGTCGAGTGATCCCAAAGGTTACAATGGAGCCTTCAACACTTGCCCATTCCTAACTCACTTTTAAACTCTTTATTTGTGTTTAGGAGGAGCTCAAATTACTTCAGTCATGCATCTTATCCAGTGCAGGGTCATTGTACCTTGGGGGTGGGTATTTCAGGATAACCTGAGATAACCTTGGGATGGAGACATGCATCACTCCAAGGAGAATGATTTCACTACAGCTGCTGATTCAGCAGCAGGACATTTTCCTTTATCTCCCTTGGTTTTCAGCTGCTGTGCAGTTTATCAACTACAAAGTACCGCCGAGTTCCTGCCTCTGCAAGGGTTTTGACAGAACCCGTCTGTGGCGTCTCTACTCTGTTCCACTTTCCATCTAGTCTCCCTTAGTATTACTTGTGAGAGGCTGGATATTTTGACTGTGTTCCATCCAGGGAGTAGAAATCATACTTTCCCCTGCAATTTCTGTACCATTATCTTTTTTACTCTCAGTCATCTTCCCACACCCTCCACGACGAAATCCACGTAAGGTATAGAGGATAATTCCATTGCTAGACTAAGCTACCAGCAGGGTACCACTAGGATCTGTTTCCTACAGCATCTATTTAGCTCTATCATGGTGTTCCAGCAGGTTTTACAAACCCCAAACTCTGTGTTTGGGGCATATGTGGGATCTAGAAGAGATTGACACACTGTACTCCTAATTATTCATAATTTTTCTCTCTCTCAGAAACACTTTTTTCAGAGAGTGAGGTGGAAATTTGGTTTATTTTCTGTCCAAAAAAAGACTATTTTGGATTTTTTGCTTTCTGAAATTTTATATGCTATTCTTAAAAATTGCACTAACAGTAAAAGTGTGAGATTGAATAATACCTTTGTTCCTATTATTCATTTCATACATCATTAAATACTGACATATATCCCCAAAAGCCAAATTGTATTGTATTTGGAATAAGAACTGTTAGTTTAGGAGGAATAAGCCTAATTATTTATCAAGGATGGAATTATGAGAACAAAATTTCCATTTTAGGTTCATAAGAAAATGTCATAAAGTGCTACCTTACCCCCCACAATCTCAAAGTAACAAAGAGTAAAAGGGATTTTTTTTTTTTTTTGTTTACAGCCTCAGAAACATAATTGTTTCAAGTGTAACATTAAAGAGTTAAGGCAGTAGCATAAATGTACAGGTAAACCTCCATTTTCTATTATTGCTGCTATTTCTAAACCAAACTAATTAAATAAATATATATATATAAAACAAACAAACAAACAACCCCCCCCAACATTTTGTGGATGAAGAATTTGGCATAGTATGAACTTATATTTCCCTTGAGTTCCCAACATCAAAAATACAATATTTTTCTGTGTGGTTTCAAGGATGAGCTCTGTTCAGCCGTAGGGTAACCTCTGCTTTGCACTGAAGGAGAAAAAGATTTATCCCATTTCTTCTCCATCATTCTCTCCACTAGCAAAGGCAGAGAGAGTTGATTATCCCTTAGAATCATTTTCGTCTTTGAAATTGAAAAAGAAGAACACAATAAAAAGGAGACAACTGTGATATATTAATCGAAGGAAGGTGGAAAAGTGGTATTTAGGGAGAAGAAAACAACAATGAACAAAATCAACAGAGTAATAATGAGCTAGACATTAAAAAAAAAAAAAAATCAACTGACAGATATTACCATAATATAAGCACACATTCATACAGTAGACTTTCACACTCACTGTCTGACAATCCATCTGTACTCACAGCAAGAATTTTTTTTTTTTTTTTTTTTTTTTTTTTTTTTTTTTTTTTCTTTTTCCCTTGAGTTGGTATAGTCCAGATAGGCAGTGTTCAGTAATATCAGAAAGAAATAGCTGCAGAAAAATTGTCATCCTTACACTTGGGAATGCACCAAGCATTACAGGGAAGCATATTTAAATGCATAAGACCAATAGAAGGCAAACCTACCCAGACATCAATTGGTATGTTTCTTTATCCCACTCCCTCAGAATTTAGAAGGGTTTTTTTTTTTTTTTTTATTTCATCAAATGTATCCACTTATTCAATCTTTTTATGAAATAAATATTTTTTTATCCCAATAAAGCTCACTTGTGTAAAGCCAACAAATCAATTTTCCAAAATTCAAGAGCATGCAGTTTTCTTGTATGAAACTCAGATACTTCTGTTTGAAAATGACAGCATGGTATTCCATGAAAATTCCAGTTTGTATGCTCTGTGTTATATGATGAAATCATTACAGCTACTTTCAGGTATCTTGATGCATGGAAAGTTGAGGTATGGTACAGGATTTGTATAAATATTCTTAGAAAATGCCTACACAGACATGGACCAGGAAGGTGTTTTCTTTCTTTTTTAATGAAGTTTTATGCTGGATATAAAATGGTGTATGATATCTCTTCATTAAAGTACTGTTTGCAGATTAATGGGGAAAAAAAAAAAAAAAACAACCCCAAAAACCCAACCAAACAACAACAACAAACAAATAAAAAAAAAAAAAAAAAAAAAAAAAAAAGTCCCACCCACACCAAAACAAAGCACACAAAGTAGCACAGGATTAATGTCGACCATAAACTCCAGCTGGCACAGTATTGTGTTCATTAGTAAGTTGAAACAATTTTCAAAACATGAATTTTATAAATTACTTTTTTATCCAGACTGGTAATTTAAAGTTGATAGGCATGTCTAGGGTTTCTGAAGAACTATACCATCAGATGTGTGAAGCCTTCCCACCTTACCAACCATTCTCTCACTACTACTTAAAAAAAAGATCCCAGCTTTATATTAGCAGATTATATTTTTTTTCCTGCATGAGAGCATTACAGAAACCTATTTATCTATGCACTCCAGGGAAAATCAGCTTGCCACAAATGGTGGTTTAAAGGATTATGTAACAAAACTTGCTATAGGCCATTTAATAGTTTCAAAACCTACTATGAATTCCTTTGAATTTCACAGGGTGCCTTTATTAAAGAGAGATAAATTTACCTCTTTGTAAACCACTGCATTATTTAGCAACATAAAACACAACTTTTGAAAGCACTTTGTTTACTATCTCCAAGACGTGGTGACTTGTGGAATTAATGGTGAAAAATTATGGGAGAGGGAGAGGTTTTGCCTTTTCAATATTGAATTAATTACATGTGAAGATGTACCTGAGTTTCATGCAGAGAAATTTCTGGAGAAAATATCAATTAGGTCTCCCCTTTTTGGATTTTGTAAAAATGATCCACTGGATTATTTGTCTACTAGGTCCTAAAAATTAACAAGTTAGCATCACTATGTATTTTAGAAATATTTCTTTTTGATTCTTTCTTTACACAATGCTACCCAGGCATCAGAAGTAAGTTAGAGAAGTATAAATACTGTTTTCTATTTAAGCAAAGAAAATAATCTATATTGATACTGTAGTGGTTTTATGTTTGCCAAATTCAGTGGTGGTTTGTTTTTTTTTTTTTTTTCTGCGGGAGAGAGATTAGGAGAAAAAGCAAAGCAGGCTCTAGCTTAAAAATTAACAAAATAGTTTTCACACACATTGAAAGAATGTAAAAAGAGAAAGTTGAGAAAAAAAATAAAAAAACAAACCAAAACATAATGAAACTTCAAAACACTCTTCCCTCCCTCTACAAACTATAAATTTTCTTATAAAACAACATAGAAAGATACAAATCATGATTTTCAGTCAGTTTCACTATTTAAATTTAATCATTCACTACTTTAGGAGAAGAGTCTCTCTAGGGTTTTATGGAGACGTTTGCCACAAGACAAAATAGTCCAGTAGCTCCCAATGTCACACATCAGCAACCGCCCAGAGTTTTTGCAGACTGTGATATTCTATCAGCAGCCTTCTTCTATGGCCACCTATAAGCCTCTCAGTGGATTTGGGGTACTGTTTATGACTATTTCTTCTCGTCTAAAATCATCTTCGTCTCAAAGGCTGAGATCTCCTTTTGACCCAGGAGCAGGGGCATTAAAGTTCTCAATTAAATCTCAATCACATCAATCCTCGATTTTGAATAGAATTAGCATTCTCCCCAACAACACCAAGACGCTACAAAGAACAGTTAATTTCTCCATAGTTTACCCTAGGGAAGTCCGGTTAAAAAATGTCCACTTCTTCAATCCTATTCCAATAATATTATTAGTTCTTTCACTGACTTCATGCGGTGTATGTTCTACATATCCTCTGTTTTCTTTCTTCTTTCTCTCAAGGAAGGGTTGTGCTTTAGAAGCGCCATGTTGCTAGGAAAGGGTTACATCTGCCCAGGCCTGCAGTGGCCGTGTGCTCTCTGCCCCAGGTTGCAGCGCTGGAGAAATGCGAAGTTGTGCCAACCGGGGAAACCAGTGGAGATCCTCTCTTCCACCCCTGGGTCTCATCCAGGGCAGTCCCGCTCGGAGCTGCCACAAAGCTGTAAACACGTAGCACTGCTGAGCTGTTATTTTTTCTCTTCCTGCAGGGAGCCAGGAGAAAAGGGCTCACCCCAGGCCGCTCCCATGTGGGCCGCAACTCCCAGAGGCCCGGCTGGGCGCGGCCCTGACCCCCAGACAGCAGCGAGGCCCGACGCGGGCCCCCCTGCTGCCTATGATGTTACCTCATGGCCACCTCAACAGAAAGAAAGCGATCTTCCACCCATGAGGGGTTTAAATGTCCTTTCCAAAGTCGCATTGGTGTCTTCATTGGTTAAATTAACGGCCAGTATTTTGGCTAGCTTTCTGATAGGTCCCTGTTCTCCCCCCTGCAAAGCAACTCTAAGATCCTGGCAGGGAAAAACATTACACATTTCTCTATAACTAAAAACAAAACTGTACCAACCCATGATAGATACTTTAAATGCCAGAAACTAGCCCTTAAGGACTTCAGATTCTTGTTTTAATGTACAACAATTTGGGTCTTGTTTGTAAACACAAAAAATTTTGTTAAAGTCCAAATGTGTGAACACTCTTCCTTCTCTATAACTTTATTACCTTTTGCTGATGTCAATCACTTCTGCACAAAATGTGTTCTTGAATACAGTAACAATGATGTTGAAAACAAGGACATACTCTCTTGAAACATATTCAGCCACTAACATTGTGGGATGGAAATGTTACAGACTCCAAACTACTTAGAAAAATTTCAAAGTTCAGATGAAAAAAAAAAAAAAAAAAGTTTATGAGATTAAAAAAAGGACTCATACGTAAAAAAAAAATCCATAAGCTGTTACATGGTGTGAAGAACTACGAAAGAAATACAACCTGTATGCATTTGAAGAATATAATTTAGTGGGTTTTCTCATCATATAGCTATAAATACCAACATAAAATCTAATCTTTTCACCTCTGTCTAAAGAGAGCTTTTGCTTTCAATATTTTTTTCATATAATAAACATGGCATTATGATACATATAATAATGTACTCAATGTATACATAAGATTTATGTAAAGCATAGCATAATATTTACATCATTACACTATGAATTTTGCAGTCTATGGTAAAATTTACAATTAGTGATTGACAAGTATTTTTAAGTTTCATGGGAAACATTGTCCTAGGTTACAATGTAAAATGTGCCCAAAGTATGTATTCTATCACCATCTACATGAAATGTTGTTGTGCACCACTGTTTCCCGTGCCCCCTCCCTCCAGACTATCTTCTGTTAATGGCCCATCAATACTGTCCTGCATGACTCATAGATAACTCTCCCCAGGAGCTATCTCTGTTTAATGGGCAATCAAGGACCCATTGCAAAACTGATAAAATGATATCAGTCCATTGTGAGATGCTCCGCCCAGGGGGAGGAGCCAAGCATTCCCACCTGGATATAATCGGGGCCTTGGGACAGCACAGGCAGCCTTACCCACTGGATTCCCAGAGGACAAGAGCTACCAGACCTTTCTGCAAGAACACTGCTTCAACAAGACCACTTCATCTGGACTGCCACCACCACGGTTTCAGGTTGTATTCTGACTCTGTCAGTGATCTTTTGTACCATTGCATGTGTTTTATTTTATTTTACTTTTTTTTCCTCTCCTATTAAATTGTTTTTTCTGACTTGGAGTCTCTCGCTGGTTTTGCCTTCAAGCCAGCACAAATATCTTCTTTTCTCCTACTTTCTACATTTTTTCCCCTTTTCACTTATCTCAGTCTGAGGTTGTCAAGTCCTCTGATAGGCTGGGATAAGCAGCAAGACCCATTGCTTCTTTTTCCTTAAACACAGAAGATCTATGAATACACCCTATTTTTAGCCTTTTCTTTTTTGTCCTAAAACAAGAATATGATATTCTACACATATTTTATTGACCAATGACTCCAAAGAAGTTAACTGCATATCATTCTAAGAAGAAATTAATTTGGAGTACCCTGCCTTGTACTATGTTTTTCTTAAATGCAATTTTAAGTAGGAAAAAAAAAAATTATAAGTCATTCCATTAAATTTGAAGTTTCTGAAAGTTTAGGTTACTGTATAAATCATCAAGCAAACTACATTTACAAAAGTATGCTTTTAACTTCAGTTCTTATCCTGAACATGGTAGGGGGTTGGTAGAAAATTTCAAATCTGTTTTAGACTTTATTTGCATTGCCTTCTAACATCAAGTTGAGCCCTAAAGTAGCTGACCATTTGATGCAATATTCTGAGAAAGTTTCACCCATAGATATAATTCTTATAATTAAATATTCTAGCTGAACATCATTGCTATTTGAGGAGATGGCTTGCTTGTCCAAATGTAAGGATGTTTGGGAATATGAGCCTCTGCCTAGAGCCATCCACTTACATGTCAGGAGCAAGCTCCTGTTCCAAGCAAAGAAATCTGAAGCAATTTTTCTGCTATTGAACATGCTGTTTTCAAGCTGGATCATGAGTCATCTGCAGCTTTCTGAGAGTTTTTAATATCTGTATTGTCAACTGAAATGTTAACTGTATTGCATTAAACATCACTTTGCAAGGAAGCTACAGGCAGGGCACTTAGCTTCTCCTTCAGATTTTTATTTTACTGATAAGCAGTTAGAATTAAAAGCTGTTGCCTTTGTCATTGTAAGAATGGACATTTCCACCATTTTGCCAGCTTTTCGTTTCAATGGTATTTTCTCATAGGGTAATAACTGGCAACTCCTATCTGGTATTTCCTTTCAAGATAGCAAAGCTCATTTTTCCTCTATTATCAGGAGGCCTTTGAAAGAACTTCTACTAATGTAAAATTTTTATTACACATGTATTATTTCTTCTTTCTTTTCTGCTCTTGTTTCATCATACAGAAAACTCCCAATATTGACAAAAGCAATGGCTTATATAGGCTCAGGTTAAACTGTGTTTTTTTGTGTGGTTTTTTTTTGTTTGTTTTTTGTTTTTTTTTTTTTTTTTTTTTAAATTTGGTCTAATATCTTATTATATGGGGGGGGGGGAGGGAGGTAGTACAATTACTGACCACATTTATCATTATGAGAAGATAACCCTTATATCTTTTCATTCTCATTACGGATATGCTCTGTAAGACTCACATTGTTCTTTTCAGTTAATTTGTGCAATTTCATTAACTGTATTTGTGCTAATTAAATAAAACTGAGGGAGAGGCTTGTACACCAGAAGATCATGGTGCTGTCCAGAAGGACGTGGTCAGGCTTGAGAAATGGGCTGACAGGAAGCACATGAAATTCAACAAAGGGAAGTATGGAATCTGCTCCTACAGAGGAACAAACCCACACACAGGTATACGCTAAGGGATGTCCAGCTAGGAAGCAGCTTGGCAGAAAAGTTCTGGCAGACACTCAAGTTGAATGCAAGTCAGTAATATGCTCTTGTGGCAAAGAAGGCTGATGGTGTCCTCAGCTGCATGCATAGAAAATGACAGAAGTTTGAGGGATGAGATAATTCCCTTCTATGCAGCACTGGTGTGGCAGTATCCAGTTATGGGCTCTTCAGCACTGGAGGGACATGAACACACTGATACAGCAAAGAGCCAGGAAGATCGTGGCCAGAAATACTTCCCATATGAGGAGAGGCTGAAAGAGTTGGGACTGTCCAGCTGGGAGAAGAGAGGTCTCTGGAGGGATCTTTTCACTGTACGTAAATACCTGAAGGGAGGGCAGAAATGGGACAGAATCAAGCTATTTTCAGTGGTGCCCAGTGACAGGATCAGAGTCAGTGGTAATAAACTGGAACACAGGAGGCTCCTTATGAACATCAGGAGACACCTTGTTGTTGTGTGGATGAGTGAACACTGGCACAGTTTTCCCAGGCAGGTTGTGGAGTCTCCAACCTTGAAGAGTGACTGGACTGCTTGTCAGAAGATGTCTGGAGATGATCCTGGGTGTCCAGGTATATGTAACTCTGCTTGAGCAGGAAGGGATTGGACCAGGTAACATCTACAGTTCCCTTCCAAACACAACTATTCTAAAATTTCATTTGGAGATAGGAGATCAGTGAATTATTCTGTCTATATTTTGAGAGCAAACATATTACTCCTAAAGGATTTAGTATTGTACGTGATTAATTGCCAGTGACTAGAAACTATCAGCTTATAAAAAAGTCTCACCAGTCAATAAATTAGTAGATCAGCATTATCATATTTAAGTTTTTTTTCAAATACCTATTAACTTTCACTAAATATTACCCTGAACTTTCTTCATTATTATAAATTAAAAAATATAAATAGTAACGATATCACTCATTAAGCTTTCCATAAGCTTTGGTGCATATAACAATAGAATAGATTCTTAAGTAAATGTTTACTTGGGTTTCTTTTGTGTAAAGATGGAAAGTTCAACCACATGGAAGCATCTTCATTTAGTCATATGTATGACCTGATACCAGATTATAAATTAGGTAGGCAAGAACATATCCACTACAGACTTTGATTTTAGTCCTAAAATGCTCTCATTTTTACCTTTTAACAACATTACTATTTCTTTATTTGATCGTAGGCACACTGGATTTCAGCTATTTGTATGAACTGCTATTTTGACCTTTAGCCTGGCCCAGAACCTGTCTTCAGAAACAAAAGAGATGTGTTGATTGCCACAGCATGCTCCTTTCCAAAGCAAGACATTTTCTCATGTTTGACTCAGCTGCAGAGGAACAAATCCCAAAGCGCAACAGCACAAAGCAGCAGGGCTTTGTTCTCCTGGGCACACACGCACATTGGTTTGGGGACAGCAACACACAAAAGGCCGTGCTGTGGGAATACTTATACTCAGGTTAGGCTAACTGGAACACTCTGATCCCAGTACTAATTAGCTCAGATGAGCCTTCAACGGAGATATTCCCTTTGTAGATGCTCACACCATCAATGTCTTCCAAGAACTTTATTTCCTCTCTAAGTCTAATGGGTATTGGATGGCCAACGGTCACAAAACTAATTCTGACTGCTGAGAATGAAACATTACAGAACATAAAAATGTGAATGGAATTGCATGAGGGAACACAGTTTGAATGGAAAAAGTAATGACAAAAATATTAGCTGTTCACCTCTGGCTACCCAGAAGGACAGAATACATGAACAGAGGAAACAGAAGATTCACTCCAAAGAATGGAGGGGCCAGGAAACACCTGCCCAGAGCATTCAAAAAGGTGACATAGGCAGTAGAGAAAAAATTGCTTTCTGTCCTAAGAGAGGGCAAGAATATTCTAAGGAAGCTACTAGAAAAGGTCTGTTACCTATGTAGTCTTTTAGGGTTGAAATCCTCTTGCTGTTCTTTGAGCCATATCAGACAATTTGAAGTACAGACCTACAGCACTGAAGTTATCAATCCAGTTTTGTATCAGAGTTTTCTCTTTCCTTAAAAATAATAAAAGATGAAAAAGGAATCTGGCTCCATGCGAGATATTACAGACACTGCTTTTCTTTCTGAGGCATCCTATTTTGCTCTGTAGTTTTGCTCTATTTATCATATTAATTGGAGAGATGGGACTCTTGGCATTTACCTAGAGAACATTGTGTCATAGTGTATTGAGGTGGCCCTGACTGGAGCCCAGGTACCCTCCAAAGCTGCTCTATAACTCCGCTTCTCAGCTGAGCAGGGAAGCAAATATATAATAAAAAGCTCATGGATCAAGATACACAGGGAGAGATCACTCAAAAACTACTGTGACTGAAAAACAGACTCAGCTTGAGGAAATCAGTTTAACTTATCACCAATCAAATCAGACTAGAATAATGAGAAATAAACCAACATCTTAAAAGCACCTTCTGCCCACTACTCCATCTTTTCTGGGCTTAACTTCACTCCAGAATTCTCTACCTCCTCCCCCTGTAATGGGTGTCAGGGAATGGGGGCTGCAGTCAGTTCAACATACACTGTCTCAGCCTGTCCTTTTTCCTCAGAAGGACACCTCTGCACACTCTTCCCTTGCTCCACCTTGGGGTGTCTCCTATGGCAGCTCTCCATGAACTTCTGGAATATGTGTGCTTCCTGTGGGCTGCAGTTCCTCTCAAAGTGCTCCAGCCTGTCCTTTCCACAGGGTAAAGTCTCAGGAATAGGTGGCTCCAGGGTGGGATACTCTCTCCACAGAGCTTCAAGTCCTTCAAGCTTCAAAAGCTTGCTCCAGCATGGGATCACAGCCTGCCCTGGGCATATCAACCTGCTACAGTGTGGGGACTGCCATGGGCTGCAGGTGAATCTCTGCTCAACCATGGACCTCCATGAGTTGCAGCAGGATAGTTTTCCTCCCCGTGAGCTGCAGGGGCATTGGCACTTAGAGCACCTCCTCCCCCTCCCTCTTCACTGACCTTGGTGCCTGCAGGGCTGTTTCTCTCGCTCCTTTCTCCCAGCTGCTTATGTGCAGTATATTTATTTTCCCCCTTCTTAAAAACCTTATCCCAGAAGTGCTACCACAGTCTCTGCTGGGCTTGGCTTTGGCCAGCAGAGGGCCTATCTTGGAGTCTCCTGGCGTGGGTTTTGTGGGACACAGCAAGTTTCCAGCAGCTTCTCACAGAAGTCACAGCTGTAGTCCCCACCACTACCAAAGCCTGGCCATGCAAACCCAGTACACAGACCCATATGGCAGTCAGTTGCAAGCACAATCTCCTCTCATTACTTAATTTCAATGCAGGTCAAAACCTGTACAGACTGTCTGCTCAGCAAGAAATTTATTCAGTCACATGGGCTTGGACCCTTCAGCCAGGAGTCTCAGATGTGCTAAAGAAACAAGACCTCTACTAAATCTCACTCTACATAAAAGCTGTTGTTGTGGAAAATGAACTTGCTTGTGCTGGCCAAGCATACATAGTTTCCATTATATGAATTAAAATCTGTTCCTGTCTGACACCAAATATTTTTGTTGGTAGCTTGTGCTTTCCTTTACCTTGTCAGATAATTTATTCTTATAAAAACAGGTAATCCTCAACCTTTCATTTCAAGCTCTAGAATGATGCTGTGTTTTCTGTTCACATCTTGCTTGTTGATACATTGTAAAAAAAAAAAAAAAGTTCAATCACATCATATTCAGTTTCCACTACTATTTGTTTTCTGCTTGCTTACTCATCTACTGTGTACTGTCCTTGATGGCTTCGCATATTTAGAGGTATTATGGCAGGTTTCTTTGCAATTACAGAATAAGGTTTGTGACCTCTTTTGTCAACATACTATGGAGCGAGAGGCTGCAATTGTATAATATATTTCAATATGAGTGATAGAAATTTAAGGAAACAACCATGAAAACGTTATCTAAAACACAGATCCATGCTTAGATTCCTTCTGTTTTAATTTACTACTTCAAGCTAGTTTTTTTATCTTTCAGTACATTCTCTACCCACTATTGAAACACTAATTCAGGAAGAAAAAAACCCAACAAATAACAAAACAGTGGTTATTTTGGAGACTGCTTTAAAATCAGTCTCACACATCTCAATTGCCTGGAATGACATCTCTTTTGATTAGTACATGTAGTCAAGGCTGAGTCAGTTTAAGCTTTATTATGAGCACTCCATGGCTAGTAGAGAAATGAGACTAATTCTCCATTTTGAATGACAGATGTTACTTGCACAGCACTCATGCAGAAACAGATTGCTATTTGATGAATGCAACTAGATTGGTTAGGAATGAGAGCATAACCTGAATATGAGAAAAACACTGCCATGATGTTACACTGCAATACTGAGTCTTAGGATCATGCAGAGATCCTACCGAAAGGTGAAGCTGCATGTTGTAACTGAAGAATGGTATTACCCTACTGAACAAGAATGTATTACTGTTCTAATTTAATGGTTATGTGAAAAGAATAAAAGCTTTAGCACATTGCACTGTTTTACAGATTGTGGTCTTCTTCCTGGATATTATTACTTTGGTACAACACAGAATCTGTTCTTGATAGACTCTGAGTGCATTTCTGGGAGCTTATACCTCTATTAGTAATGGCAATAGAAACTCCTCAGGCAAAGTTCTGCATAGATGGAGGAGGTATGACTGACACCAAAGAAGGCTTCAAGCCTCTCCACCTTGTTATCCAAAAGCCCCTCGTACTTTTTCTGTATAGTCTCCCACGGGCAGCTCCACGCAGTTCTGGCTCTTTCTCTCCTTCTGTCTTCCTTCTGCAGTTTGGCTCGGTCCTTCCTGCCTCTAGCACGGCCACCTCACCCTGTCTGTCCCTCACACAACCACCTGTCCCTTCCTCCTCACAGCACAGTCAGCAGACTCCAACTCCCTACTGCCTAATTCACTCTTTTATTACACCCATAGCTGTGAGGGCAAGGCTGTTCCCCCTCTTCTGTAACACAACTGTAATATATCAGGGGCAAGATTGCCTTCAGCACTATCTCTGTTTTCCCACACTGCATTACTGAGTCTAATGGAAATTTTGTCACTGAATTCAACAGGATCAGGATTGTACTGCCAGAATCAAAGCCTAAAAGAAGAGGTCTTTCTCCAATCACAATTGTTACAGTGAATATCCTTGTTATGTATTTAGCATCAGAGCATTGATGAAGCCATTTTACAAATTTTCAATGACTGCTAAAACTTTTACTCCAAAATATTTTAGATATTCAGGGATTTTTTTTATTTTCAGGAAGGTATGCAAATGAGTCAGAAAAAAACAAGGAAGTTAGGCAGTCTGTTTTACTTCAGGATTCCAATTACTTTTTCAGGAAAGAACTTCAAGAACAGAAAAATTCTGTACTGCCCTTTTTATCAATGGTCGGGCGTAGTTTAGCTCCTACACAAATAAATGCAAAAAGAAAATGCAGCCAATGTGGAGGAGAAGCTGACTTGTTTTTCAGTCCTTCATCAAGCAGGACTGGATTCCTGAGAAGAAATTCCAGAGTACAAAAACAAATTTAGAAATTTCAGATCAGACCTGAAAATACTCTCTGATGGTTTTCAAAGGGCAACACAGTTTCTCCCACCTGACCACAATTCAGCGGGCTATGGGATTTGTAGAGGGTAAGCATTTTAAATCTGCAAATACATCTCCAATTTGTCCTTCTGCTGATTATTTCGCCAAGGGAAAAATGTGACCACTGCTGGAGTAAGCATTAAAGCCAATGTTAATAGTATAATTTCAGTGCTGTTCAGGATACAGAGGCAGTTACTGATTTGAGTGTTATCACCAACTGAGCAATTCTATTAACCTTTACACCCAGATTTCTGCATAAAGAAATACTAACACAGTAGAGGGTACAATAACAGAAGTTAAATTTATAGAACACTGTTCTAGGCATAGTCAGAAAAAATTCCCAGGACTTAAAAAATTTCAGAAAAAAAATGTGTATTTTAGCATCATATGATTTTTTTGTTTGTTTTCCTGTGTTTGTGGATTTTGTTTTGGTGTCTGCTCCGCTTTCTCCAACAGCTGTCATTAAAAAGGAAGGTCTTTACTTAATTAGAGATTTAAGCATATAGAGAAATATTAATGCTTTGCTTGTTTGTGTGGTTTTTTTTTTTTTCCCTGCAAATATTTGTTTAACAAGATATTCAGTTTTGTCAGTAGTGAACAAATCTCACATCTAAATCCTGTCTCACACTCAAGTCAGAAGAAAAGTGAGTGACAAGAGCCCAATAGTTAATCTGTGAACCTTTACCCAAAAATAAACTCCTGTCCACTGTGAAGTAAGTAGTGAGCAAATTGCAGGATATTTTCCACACTTAAGTAAACTAAAAACCTAAATATGCTGTAGAGACAATGAGAAAGGGGCAATCCTTTACTAATTACTGTATGAAAAATCAGACAATTTAATACCGTTCTATCATGTTAATCCTGGTGAGAAAGATGTATGTATATTGCAAACTACAACTTTAGTCTAATGTATATTTATATAGATAGATTTTTCTTTATTTTCATGCTGTAGCACTGTTGTGAGCTAACCCCAACAGGCCGCTAAGCTCCACTCTTCTGCTCACTCACTCCCCGCACCGCCCCCCCCCCCCCCCCCCCAAGCGGGATAAGGAAGAGAAGGGGAAGGATAGCAAGGAGAAACTTGTAAATTGAGATTAATACAGTTTTATAGCTGTCTTGGTTTATGTAACAAAAAAATGTGTATTCTATTTCATCTGCTGAAAGCTGTTGGGAAGATGTTTTTTTCTTCTCTTGTAACTCCAGGGGGGAGGGGGGCGGATGCCTTCTGATAATGGCCCAGCCATTAAAACCAGGTGGGGCAGTGTTTCTTATCTCTTTCACCACCCCTCCATCCTCCAGGGGGGCATCTTCTGATAATGGGCCATTAGGGCCCACCAATGACATGACACATTCCATCATCCCATTGTGAGATGCTCCACATAGTGGGGGAGGAGCCAGCTGTTCCTAGGTAGATAAAAACTGGGACTGACGGACAAAAGGTATCCAGTTTTTCCACTGGATGCCTGGAGAAAGACTGGACCCATCTTGTCACCACTGGACTTTCTACAGGACCATCTCTACTTCACAGAACCACATCTGTTCCTCCAAGAGGATTTATTTGAACTGCTTCCAACACCCTGACCAACAAGGTATCAGGTTGTATCCCTGACTCTAGTAAAGAACTGTTACTCCTATTCCCATATCTTTGCCTGAAAGCCCCTAATTGCAAAATTATAATAATTTGGAGGGAAGGGGGTTTGCATTCTCCATTCCAAGGGAGGCTCTAGCTTTCCCTGGCAGACAACTGTCTTTCAAAACCAAGATAATAGCAAAAGCAGCACACAGAAGCAAAGCACCATAAGAAATTAATCCACTAATTCCTGTTGGCTGGTAGGTGTCATCACCAAAAAAATAGGGCTCCATCTCAAATAATGGTTACTTGGGAAGACACATGCTGTAATTCTATGAGTGTGTCTTGCTCCTCCTTTTCACCAGGTTTTATTTCTGAGCATGACATCATATGATGTGAAGTATTCCTTTGTTCAGTTGAGGTCAGCTGTCTTGTTCGTGTACTTTCACAGTTTCTTGTGCACCCCCTACTTGGTGGTGGGGCACCACAAGAAACAGAAAAGGCCTTGACATCATTTAAGCCCTTTCCATAGGATTTTCACAGTACTGTTAACATAGGTTAACAATTCTGTTTTAGTAACAATTCCAAAACATGGTACAATTGCATCTACTATGAAGTAAAACAAAGTAAATTAACTCTATTCCAGGCAAGCCTAGCACAAAACCCTGGGCTGTTACAGGGAATTTTAAAATTTCTACCAAATCATTCCAGAGTAGTTAAAAAGACACTCAATATTGACAGAGGATCCATGTAAAAGGTTAAAAGGTAGATGCTGCCAGTTAAATTGGTTAGTAATTCAATTTGCTTTCACTGTAGCCATTAGCAACCAGGATACTTCAGGGCACTGTCACTCTATCCCACTCCTACTGCTGTGGAATCGCCTCTGGACTGCTCAGGGATGGAGGACATCAACAGCAATCTATCTCAGTCTTTCAGTTTAACTACTTAAAAAGTCACACTGCTGCCTCCCTGGCTTCATGCAATCATTTGGTTCTTAATTCTCTGTTGACCATAATAATGTGACTACGAAAGGAGGGGCAGAGTGATTTGTTTGTTAGACCTGTAGGAAGAACAGATACTGTTAATAGCCCCCTTCTGAGTGGCTAGAAGTGCTGTCTTCAGGAGAGGAAGGAAACATGAAAAGAGACTGTTTTTGCTGTTGTACTGTCTGGCATCCTTCAGCTCATTCTTTCTTTACACAATGTTTTTGCTCCTGAAAACAAAAGCATAAAAGAAACCTGGCTACACACTGAAATACACACTTAGGGGAAGAAGAACACTTCTAGGATTATTTAATTTAGAGGAATATAATTATTTCTTTCTTACATTTGATGCAATGCAGCTGGAAGGCAGCAATTAATTTACAAGGTGAAATGCATATAATGTATATTCTGATCAGCAGTAGTAACGAGTACTTTGTAGGATAAACTGATATGAGAAATAAGATTGCAGCATGAAGGATGGGATGACAGCAGGGACTTTGAAAGACAGGTACAAAGAGCCAGGGCTGTAAACAACCCTCCAATGACAAATTACCAGCCCCTAGAGGCATGAATTCTTGAGACCTGGCACTTGTTTGGGGTATAAAAATGGAACAAAGTGATAACCAAGGAAGGAAAAAAAAATTCATTCATTCTCACATGAGAATTGAATCAGCTCAACTAAAAAGGGGGGACTTGTTACCTGACCTGAGATTTAAACCACTGGAGCTTAGTACAGTGCCAATGAACCTCCCCCTTGCACACCCAGGCAGCACAGGGACTGAGGGCTGGGCAGGGATTTGTGGCTCCTTCACACTGAGCCACTGCTGCCTATATCCATACCACAGCTTCCCCAAAGTATGAAAAACAATGGTAGCCATTAGAAAAAAGTGTAGGACTGAGCGGAATTCTCTATCCTCCAATGGGCTGAACATTGCCTTTTAACCTAGTCTGGGTCTGAGATGCAATAAAGTGGCAACACTTTTCTCTTGTACTTCACAAGAGCACAGGTGAGCCTAAGGATCACTTCTCTAGTACTTACTAGCTAGCAATCCCTCTAAAAAAGATGGCCGAGGGACAGCACTTCTGTCTCCAAGGATTACTAAATAAACAAACAGAAGAAAAAGTAGAAACACTACTAGTGAGAATTCATATGCATTCAAGCTAAGTTCTATAAGTTTATTTCAGCTGTGACTTTGTACAAAACCTGGCAGCTCTCATGCTGTTACATAAACATGGTGAACAAGAGAATTGTGTGTGGGGAAAAAAATTATAGAAATAGAGTTTATTTTCTTGAATTGTTGTGCGAAGTCATAAATCTCTTGAAGGATGACTTCCTGGATTTCTCACTCTTCTTCACCATTATTTTTGCTCCTCCTTCCATATGTATTTAAAAAACCAATGCTTTCAGCCACAGCTTTGAGCACACAGGACAGTAGTACACGTCTCAAGCTCATATCCCAGGAGTGTCAATATTTTTGTCTTGACATCTACATTCAAGCCACTTCTCAATTTTTACTTCCATATGCCAATTAAAATATTATAACTGTTTAGAAACTAGTAGTGATAAGTTATTTTTTAGTATTGCACAATCTTCTTACTGTTAACTAAGATTTTTTTTGTATGAGACAAGGGTTTTAATTAATTCTCTTTCACAAAGAGTACCTGAAGTTTTTAAATACTTGATAACCTAATTTTAATAAAACACATTAAAAAGACAATTACAATTATTAAATATAAAGTGTTTAAAATGTTGTTTCATGAAGAAATATAAGAAAAAATACATGAAAAAAAAACAGTATTTTAGTACAGCAACATGAGATATTCATAGAAATGTCCTCACTGCATGCTTCAAGTACGGCTATAACACTTTAATAGACAGAAAAAATATGCAGAAGCCCATAAATGTGGATTTTCCCCCCTTGTTTGCACTTATTCCCATGCTTATGATATGATTTCAAAAGATAAGTAGCAATTTATTTTAGGAAATAAATAGCAAAAAGTCTGAAAGTGTAGGAAAATCACAGCTTTTTTGACGGAATTTCCTCCAATGTTTACTTCATTCCTTCTTTTTCTTACTTCAAGATAACCAGCTTCATCTCCTACATCTCTTTTCAAGCATTTCATCACATAGGCATAACTTAAAATGATAAGTTCATGAAACAAATTTAAAGAACAGCAAAGTAGCTAAAGAATTTTTGGATTTACTGCATCGCTAGCGGGCATTTTGTCTGTTCTAATCTTTATTATTTTTTCAGGTTTATTGTGTAGTACAAATGCAATCCTTGGTATCACAATAAATTGTAACATTGTGGCAAGTTTTGTAGTCAGGATATCCCTCATAACTTGCTCTTACATTATAATATAAAATATTATCCTATTCCAATCTACACAAAGAAAAAATGGAGGTAAAAATAAGAAAGAAGTCTACCTTTTTAACTATCCAGAATGATACAACTGAAATATCTATTCAACATATTCAAATCCAATTTTACTTGGCAATTTTTAGATCTTATTATAGTTGGAGTTGTTTAAAAGTTGTGTAAAAATTGACACTGAGAATTTGCAGGTTTGGGGTTCATGGGTTTTCAAGGTGGTGGTTTTTTTGCAAGTGAAATCACCATGTCCCTGTCATGCTTTGCAAATCTTTACCACTCTACCTCTCTCTTGAAGTCACACAACAGTAACAAGAATTAAGTGAATCATCAGAGCTACATACCTTCTACAAATAACCATTATAGGAAAGGATTGCCTCTTGCTGCTTTGTTTTCTTACTTCAAAGTCACTGCCTGAGGTTATTTTAGTTGCTGCAGGAGCAGAGGCGAGAAGATACACAATTCCATAGAGAAAAATCGGCTTAGATGACAACTATGCAACTCTAAATTTGACATTGAAGACTCCTTTATTCAAATGCTAGTAAACAAACAAACACATACAGATGGAGTTCCATTTATTTTGATAGTAAGTTTCAGCTCTTGCTTATCTTAGAAACTATTTCCAGAATTCAATTTTAGGTTATCAAGTTACCATCACAGCTATTTTCAATAGGAAATACAAAAGTTAATAATTCCTCTATAAATAAATATTCATTGGAAGGAATAACAGGTGTGAACTACAGCCCTGAAGTGGATAAACTACAGGAAATGACATGATTACTTAGCACAGTACCACTGACTGGTTACTTTCAAAGCCAAGATAATTTGCTTGCAACCATTTGACATGGTCTGATTTGGGGTACTGCCATATGAATGCATCCCCATTCTAACAGATGGAATGATACTTCATTTCTAAGAGAATAAACTCCTTGGTGAAAAGGATTGTGTCAGCTATTGTGCATATGTGCAGAGGAGTTAAATCTCCAAGGTGGTTTTTTTTGTTTGTTTGTTTGTTTTGTTGTTGTTGTTGTTTTAATTTTTAGTTAAACATAATAAGAATAATTATGTAATGCTTTAGAATTTTCTTGTAAAAGTCTCATTTAGGCAAAATACAAATCTCATATTAAAAATTGTCACAGCAGTGTTTTCCAAACTTTAAGGCAGTGTCTACTAGCAGTGGCTAATAAGGATACTTTAATCAACATAAAAAATTCCACATATTTTAGGTATTAATTCAGAATAACCCCACAGGCTTTCAGAAACAACTTAATATTAGCTTTAAACAGAATATCAAGTTGAAAAGCAAAGTGTAACACACATCAATAAATGTCAGAATCTCAAGTAGAAGTTGGTGTCCAACTTTATCAATTACTACATACAGATTTTTTGTGATTTTTATTTGAAAGGTGTTAAGAAAACCCTGGATTAATTTCAGAAGCAAGCTGGAAGAATTATTAACTAATTGAAATAGCTAATCTTTGGTAAGACAAAACTAAAAATCTGTTCATTTTAGTAAAGATGCTTTCCCATCCCAAACTTACACAGGATTACTTCAATAGAGGACCAAATAACTGAACAGTGGAAGACAATGAGACAACAACAGAAAGCTGGGGAGACACTATTACATAAAAGTACATGTGGGAAATAGAAAAAGGTAAGAAGACTTTCAGAAGCTGTGAAAGCAGGCCTCAGAAACAGAAAGAGAAGAGAACATAGAGCTAGCTGCAAAGCCTGAGAGTAGAGAAGATACAATGATACAGTAAGCAAGGACATGAAACAGTAGTTTGAGTTTCAGGTTTAGCTAAGATAGACCATAAGACTGCAGAAAAATATGCTTAGCAATATAGTAGAAGGCTTTAAGCTTAATAATGGAGTATTGTGTATTGTTAATAGAAAGCATGCAAGCAAGCATTGTTTGAAGCAGGTGGAAGTGTACTTTTAGTGATTGGCTAGAACAATTGTTTGTAAGCTTTAGAAATATGTTACTGGCTGGAAAACTTCTAAAATGACTTGTAACAAAGAGATCTTTGTCTGCTGTTGGCAAGATGCGAGCTGTTGCCATCTTTCAATTGTCTCACCATGTAATGAGACTGATGCCACAATAAAGCTCAAGGAACATAACCCAGTAGTCCTGTCCTATTTCTGCAAGCACCAACACAGTACACAAACTTCAGACAGAATCACTAGGCTGGAAGAGACCTTCAATATTGAGTCCAACCCATGCCCTAACACTTCAACTAAACCATGGCACTGAGTGCCAGATCCAATCTTCTTAAACATATCCACAGACAGTGACTTCCTCACCTCCAGAGGCAGACAATTCCAGTATTTTATCACCCTTTTTGAAAAAAACTGTTTCCTAACATCCAACCTATATTTCCGTGGGCGCAGCCTGAGACTGTGTCCTCTCATTCTGTCAGTTGCTGCCTGGAGAAAGAGACCAACCCCCAGCTGTCTACAGCCACCCTTCAGGAAGTTATAGAGAGTGATAAGGTCACCTCTGAGTCTCCTTTTCTCCAGGCTGAACAACCCCAACTCCCTCATTCATTCTTCATATGGCTTGTGCTCCAAGCCCCTCACCAGCCTCGTTGCCCTCCTCTGGATGTGCTCAAGCATCTCAATGTCCTTCCTAAACTGAGGGGCCCAGAACTGGACACAGCACTCAAGGTGTGCCCTGACCAGTGCTGAGTACAGGGGAAGAATGACCTCCCTGCTCCTGCTGGCCACACCATTCCTGATCCAGGCCAGGATGCCATTGGCCCTCTTGGCCACCTGGGCACACTGCTGGCTCATGTTCAGCTGCTGTCACCAGTACCCCCAGGTCCCTTTCCTCCTGGGCACTGTCCAGCCACACCTTCCACAGCCTATAACGCTGTAGGGGGTTATTGTGGCCAAAGTGCAGGACTTGACGCTTGGACATTAAACTTCATCTTATTGGACTCTGCCCATCCATCCAACTGGTCCAGATCTCTCTGCAGAGCCATCCTATCTTCCAGCAGATCGACACACGCTCCCAGTTTAGGATTGTCTGCAAATTTGCTAATGACAATACCCTCATCTATGTCATCTTTTTGTCTTTACAGGTTGCAATAAGTCCTTGGAGCTATTTACCTGGAGTTTTGTGTATTCTCTGGTACTGCAAGCCCAAGACAGGATTTGATTCAGAAACATAGGCCTTACCTTCATGCGGCCACAAATCCTATATTATCCAGAGGGTCCCCTATGTTCTACCATTTTGAAGACTACTCAGTCTCTTTTTCAGCAAAATTTAAGAACTAAGACATTTCAACAGGACAAGCAATCTTTTGAGGACATGTTTATTTATGAGTTTCCTAATGTTTTTTGTCTGCAATAAATGGCATAGGGTCATACTATTCCTAAACATGTTTAGGTGTTTGCTGAATCTTATGCGTCATGGATTTTAATACTGTTCAGAATCTGCACAAGACAGAAGTGAGGGGGTTTTTTTCTCTCTAAGAGGAGGATTCAAATATGGGGTTAAGACATCAGCATTTAAAATGCTTTAAGGAAGGACCTGGAAGAATCTTGTTCCCTTCCTCCTCCCACTCACCCCTCTCCCCCACAAAGAAGCAGTAGTGAATTCTCAGCAGTGAATTTAGTACTCTCATATCCCAATCCTTCATACCCCTCAAAATGATAATAAAACAAAAGATCAAAATCTCTGAAATTAGCTCATTTGTAAAAAGTCTTGCATACTCTTCTGCTAAAATGTCTAAATTATATATAAATTTTTAAATGTTGGCCATAAGACATTTTATTTTTACTAAATTTGGAGGTTTACAGAGAAGTTCAATAACTCAAAGTGTTTTGAGAGAAAACCAGACCCAATTTCACATTTCTGATGATTTTTGTTTATGTTTAGAAATCTGGATCTTTTTACAAACAGGCACAGCATACTCTTCTCAGCTGTTCAGCTGAAAATAAATGTGTTTAAATGGAATTACTGGTGTTGAAAAGGTCAGAATATGCTAGAAGAGTTGGATAACTCTAATAACTTGTGTAATAGGAATCATGGCTGAATGTAATATTCTTTCAGACTAACTACAGACAGCTGGTGTCATGTAGTCCTAGTATATACTGGTTAAACATACTTCAAGCAGAGAAGAGATATGCTGCCATATCGCAAAAGGAACGAATTCTGAAAGGATTTCTTGAAAGGGAAAAGGAAATAATTATAAAATATGGCTTGGTGTATACCCCTTCAAATGCTGATCAAGTGATGTGCATGATATCAACTGAAATAACTCAAAAAAAAGCACATAGGAGCCCCAAGTTTAAGTTTTGTCTCAAGCCTTGTTACCCTTTTGTAAGAGCTGCAAACAATCCATTTTTCCTGTTCCAAGGTGAAGTGCCAAAACCTAATCCTAATAAGGAAATTCTCATAAGCCCACAACTTACTCCAATGTTTCATCTTTCAAAAACATGAGGAGCTGTAGGTGGCATCTACAACCAGCTAACATCTAAGTAAACAAATATAAGACTGTTAAAACTTATATAAGATGTTAATTTATTAGAAAATTAATAGATGCAGCTCTAGAGAGCTGTGGCCAGATATATCACTGATTTGATTAAAAAACTACACAAAGTGCCTTTTTCACTGGAATTAAAGACACACATTGCAGGGAAAAAAACAAAACAAAACAAAACAAAACAAAACAAAACAAAAAAAACCAAAACAAACAAAAAAAAAGTAGAAAGTGGCTCTAACCTACCTGAAGGGCAGAGCCTAAAGAGAAAAACATAATAATTAAAAACATGTGTAAGAAAAAGTAGAAAAAGTACATCACATTTTTCTCCTCACCTTTATAGATTTTAATCTGTTGTTGAATATTTTTACAATAAACCAATATGCAATTTCTGCAAACACCTTTGACATGAAAGTGTTCAACAGCAGAAACTTTTCAATTAGCTAGATTTCTTCATTGAAATAAAATACTGCGAAATGCTAAAGCAAAGCCAGTTCTTAATATACCACTAGCTCCATATAAAACATAAAATTCTGATTTTATTCAGCATAAGAATGTACAAACTCTAAATAGTAGAGGTAAAATTTACATGTCAATTGTTATCCTCTAAAATAAAGTCCTGTGAGATGTAAATTGTTGATGTCAATATTTCTATTTATTTTTGCATCCTTTAAGAAATTTTAAGAGAAGTGTTAGTATTGTGATGGTGAAATTTCTATTGCAACATGGAGTTTATAGTTTCTAGGCAGTAGGACTATATGAACTAATGCAATAACAGTAATGAATTATAAAATTGCTAAAAGTTTCTGAAAAAAGATAGTTTTGTGATATTCAGATTTATTACTGTACTGGAAATTACTCTCATAAGTATCTACAAATGTTTGTAACAAAAGAAAATCATCACAGTCCCTGAATCAATGTTTTATAGTCACTGCAAAAGTCTGTGTAACAAGCCATGAATACCACTGGCAATTTGACTGTGTTTTAACCCTGCTGATTAAAGCACTTAGAACTAAATTTTGCTGGCTAAACACCAAAAGTGCTAAACTGTTTGCTGATGCATCCCCTAAGACCAAAGAGAGAACACTGGTAGCATTTTAGGAGGCATAATGCTTTAACCCCTATCCATGCACATGAGAGGAATTCCTTGCACCACAGATTATGATAACTTATACACAATAAGAACTGAATCTACCACACTTTGACATTCCATATAGAGACTTCAGATCCAGATTTCTTGCTTTAAACAGCACTAGAAGTAACACAGTTCTGTGGATAGTGCAGGAATATAAGTGAACAAAATGCATATATGAGTGTATTGTCCTCTAGGATGTATAGTTTTTTTGCATCTGTGCCATAAAAAGAACTTTCTTTTCTAAGGCATTGTTGCCTTTTTCCCAACCTGGAAATGAAACTTGAGGTAACTTTAGTAAAGAGGTAATATAAAAATGGATTTTTATTTGTAGGTTTTCTAGGACAGTTATGGAAAGATGTCCACAAAAGCCTACCCCCGGGGCGAGTACATTTTTCTAGATTTTAGGAAATTAGCATGATTGATTAAAAAAAGCGCATCAATTACGAGGACAAGTGGTGGTGCAATCCGCTCCCCCCCGCCCCCCAGCACTAGTTGTACTTTGTCCATGAAAATTTATCTTAAAGAGTTGTTCTTGGCCTTGCTTCCCAGGAAGAATCAAGATAGCACAGGGGCCCTGCACCTCCAAAGGGCTTGGAGCTTTGGAATTTTTTTTGTCTTTCTGCCTAGGGAAAGGCCATGGAAAACTACTGGGAAAACTAGATACTAATATAATAGGCTACAGAACTACAAATATATGTGTGAAGAACACAGCGATCATATAATAGAAAAATTAGAAAAACCCTAAGCGGCATCAGCATTAGATGATCATGGCTTAAGGCCATGGAGTCTTGGAGCATCTATCATATAGGGAGAGGCTGAGAGATCTGGGACTGCTTAGCATCTGAAAGAGAACGTTCAAAGAGGCTCTCTGTTTATTTATACACTTCAGAATGGAGAGAGCCTGATTTGTCTCATTGGCACCCAGTAAAAGGCCAATATGTAACAGACACAAACTGAAATAACAGAGAACTGCGTCTAAAAACAAAATAATAAAAAGAAGAAACAGCTTTGTCATGATGACGATCAAATACTGGAACAAACTGCCCAGAGAACTTGTAGCATCACCATCCTTAGAGATATCAAAAACCTGACTAGACAAAGTTCTGAACAACAGACTCTAGCTGACCCTACCTTGGAGCAGGGGCAAGAATTAGATAAGGTCTCCTCCAGAGATCCCTGCAATACCTCAGCTGTTTGGTGACTTTGCAAAATGCAGCTGAAGGTGCTCCCAGAGGAGCAACTCATAAATGAAAAACAAACTGAATAAATTTAGTTGCAGAACGTTGCAGCAGCCCTCTTATTAGCCGGTAAAAATGAGTCAAGGCACAGATTTCATGTTAAGCATAAAAAGGGCCCTGGTTTATTCCTCTTCACAGCTTATTCACCTTAGCTCCAGCTATTCACTGACTCTGGCTGCAGCAAGCTCCCACTATAGGCTTCCCTTGAAGCTTCTGACCGCTGATTATTACCTGCTAAACTATGACAGTGTGTATTAGTTGGCAGACTCTGAATGCAGGCTTTTGCCTAACTGTACTTATAGCTAGACTCTAACTGCAGACCCAGGCTGACTTTACAGCAGCGATTCTCTCTCTCTCTCTCCCCCCCTAGGACCCTGCTTCATGATTCCCTGCTCCTCAAGATACCACCTCCCTTAGCCAGCTGACCTTCTCCCCCCTCTTTTTTATCTCACTCATCCATATTGGATATAGCTGTTACTCATCAGGGATGAGGATGAAGTGGGTAATTAACACAGCTGTTACCTATCAGGGGTGAGGTCATCCATATAGTATCATATTTTTCTGTATTTTTCTGTCAAAAAGTATATTCAGCATGCTCCAAAATATGCTTTATAGATATTTCATAATACAAAAAAGTATTACTTTTTTCATTGTCACAAACACATTGGAAGAAAGAGCTGGCTGGTTATAGTCACG
Organism: Hirundo rustica; assembly: GCF_015227805.2. Taxonomy (NCBI): domain Eukaryota; kingdom Metazoa; phylum Chordata; class Aves; order Passeriformes; family Hirundinidae; genus Hirundo; species Hirundo rustica. Next base: position 78,252,928 of record NC_053450.1, on the reverse strand, counting down.
TTTTTATGTACCTTCTTAAATTATAGAACCACCAACATCTATGTAAGAGTGCGGAAATACCGTACAGCAATGAAGAAAACAATGTTTGTTTTCTTTTGATAATCCAAAAAGGTATTTGAAAAGGTCTAGCCAGTTCAGTGGGAAAAGCAAAGCACAATGAAATTACATTTCTACTTTTGTTTGTACATGGAAAAAGTAAAAATGTCACTTTGGCTAAGTTAAAAATGATTTTGCGTACTGTAAAAATGTTATCACACCAGAAGAATAAAAAAAGGTCAAGTTCATGACTGGATGCTTCACTGCATCTGTTTCCACATGGACTTGCCATTTTATTGAAAATATCAAGCACATAGATCAAGGTCCTATAGAAGTGAATTATTAGACCTGATAAGAAAAAAAAAAAAAAAAAAAAAAAAAAGCTTAAAAAGTTTGAAGGTTGTTTCAACACAGGTTAATTGTTTTGTTACCCATGAAAAAGGGCAACAACATCCACAGAATTTTCCCCTCAAAAAGCATTATTGAGAGCACTGAACAAAAGGGTGACTTGAAAGCCACACAGGAATATAGAGAAATACTCAGAAAAACAGTAATAAAATGGAGCAGTGTCAAATACAACAGTTGCTTATAAATATCAACCCTTTGGCTTGGGATGTTTAATTAGGGTATTCAGACCTCATTAGATTTTGCTTCTTTGGCTTTTTTTCCAGGCAATATGGCCTGAAGTCAGTGTAAATTAAGTACACTGAGTCCCCCATGAGATTGGGCTCATAATTATTTCTCACCTTAACTTCATCTAGTTCAGCTCAAAACAACTAAAACACGGAAAAGAGAAGAACATGCTTTACACAGTCCCATTTGAATGCATTAAAAGTTTTTTATGGGTATACCTATATGGCAGGCACCTGGCTCACAAGTTTTCAATAACATATGCTCGCTATGCATTGTATCAGAAGCTCAATTTGAGATGAGGCAGAAAAAAGAAAATTTAGTTTGCCAAGAGATTTTGTGCATTCCAAGACTCAAACTATGCAAATATTTAACAATTAGGGAATTTAAGGAAAATAGAGCTCTGTTTCACCTGCTTTTTTGCCTTTTTTTTTTTTTTTTTTGGAGGGGGAGTGAAATATTTCTATCAGTATAGTATTAGTACTAGTATTACTACTGGTATTGGTATTGATATTGGTATGTTTTAGTATTAGTGTGTATTAGTATTGGTATTTATTAACATTCCTATTAACTGCAGCAAGTTGTCATACAGCACAGAATTTAGCAAATTCTAAATGCATAAGAGGAAAGTTTAAATTATGCTTTTCTGTTTCCTAGATCTCTAGATCTTGTAAGTAATGCTTTGTGCATGTCTTACTCTTTTGGTACACAAATAATGTTACAGTATTTCTTATAGTTTTAGTTGTGCACATTCTGCTACAACCACTAGAAATTTAAACACATTTTATAGTCCTTTTTTCCTTCAAAAACTATACATCCAATCCAAAATGCTTGGTATACTACCAAGACTGAACATGAATAAAAGACATTAACCTTGTGTGTTGCAGAATGAGTGAATGAGAATGAACACTTTGAATTTGCTTCATTAAAAGCACCTCAAAACACTATTCCACTCCAAGTTATTCTAAATGGGAATGTGTTGTATTCTGTTGGAATGGTTTATTCTTGCTTTCTTTATATTTCATGTGTGAATGGTTTACCCCAGATTTTGTATACTCCCTTTTGCTCCCTATATAGTTATTCCACACCCTTTGTTCCAGCACCTTTCTTGTCCATCACCTAAACCCTGACCAAACTCCCTGTCAGTTACTGTAAAACCTATCCCTTTTATCCAGAAAGTTCTATGTCTGTTATGTATCCTTTGAAACCCCATTGGACTCCGTAACACAATCCCTCCCACAGAATAACCCTATTGGTTTCCCAAATTATACTATCCTCACCTCTACTCCTCCCCAGTTGTATCCCATTGGTTAATTGTTTGTATCTACCCCTGTTACACCCCCTGCATAAAACCCCGTGCACAGAAGTGCTCCGGGCCTGTTCTTCCCTTGTGGAACCCATTCACAATAAACACGTGGATTTACCTGAGAGAAGAAGGTTTCCTCAAATCCTTTGTCCTGGTCCTCATGGACTCCAAAGGCTCAGGAGCGTGCCTCCGCTCCTACAGGTTCCATGCGTCCTAAGGCTTTGCCATGGGAGCACAGCTCCCCATTCCTGTGGAAATGCCGGGGTGCTGAGCTAGCCTATTCACCCTGAAAGCCAAGAAGGAATCCACAGGAATGGCTTAGGATTTGTCTCTTGGGAATAAAAAGGCCAAAACAGCAAAAGTATGCTTAAGCCCACTTAAAGAAGATGCATGAACAACACCAGGATATTAGAGTGAACCTTAATTCATCTCTTAAGTTGTCTCTAAAACAGATATATCTACATAAGATACTGTGCTTGGAAAAAGAGTAGAAGAAATGTATTGTATTAGATGCTGACATTTATTCTCTGCAAGGACGTCCTTGTCAAATTTCTACCAATTATATGCTGCTGTCTGCTGCTGTTTTTCAAGATAGCACAGATAGCCACGCTACATCATCACACACATGCACAGGCTGTACTTGAGGTCCACAAAACAGCATCTAAAGTCTAGCAGTAAGATTTTCCCACCCCAACAGTTTTTTCTGGTTAATGGAGAACACCCTGATTTCCTAAATCTTACTTTGAAAACCTGAATAAAAATGTGTCAAACATAACTATTTTAAAGGAAGAGAACAGAGGGTATTTTTATACCTGGGTTTCTCATAATGGGTCCAAAACCATGGGAAAAACAAAGTTCTTTCTCCAAGAACAGAATATAATTTAAGTTTCAGAAAACCTTTCAAGAGAATTACAGATGCAATTCTTGCATGTATCAGTCACAGAAGCAAGTGCCTTGATCAGAAGTTTGCATTGCTTAAATATTTAAGGTAGGGTAAGAAGGACCTAATAGTGAGAGATTAAGATCCACTAAATTAATCAGAAATTTAAGACAGAATAGCTTTCAGAATCAACTCACCACACTTGATATGAATTGCAACTGTCAATATTATTGGTCACCTTTACATCTTCTCCAGTTGAGAAAGGTCATCACAGGGGAACGATGCACTAATGCACAAGTTTAGGTGAATAATGGGCACCTATTATTTCTGGCCCATAAGGTTTCAGTAGCAAACTACAAAGGTTTAAATGGTCACACAATTTTGCTAAAGTTGCTGAGCTGGAAAGCTGCCAGCCTGGAGAGCTGCTGATAAACAATTAACAGTACCTTTATTTAATGAGTGCTATAAAATGAGAAAGAAAGAAAGAAAGAAAGAAAGAAAAAAAAAAAAAAAAAAACAAAAACAAAAACAAAACCAAAAAGCCAAACACACACCTTCACAGAAGAAAGCTACAAGCAAGCTTAAGCTGTGCAATTGTAAAGCTCAGTTGAAGAATTAGCCCAACCAAGGTCAGAGCACTAACTAGTTTCTCCTGTGCATTCATGTGGGCACACACGTACACACATAATTAAAAGAATGATGTTACTTATCAAAAATGAGGGAAGTGCTTCCCTGAGACTCTCTTAAATTAGTGAGATGAAAAGAAAAAGTGTATAGGATACTGCAACTATTTTGAAAATGCAAATAATGTCTTTGTTTGCCACTATATAGAATTGCTTCTGTATACCAGACCGCAGAAAAAGTAGCTGCTTTTTATTGCAAAAAACATAACCAGGTGAGGAAGGGAGAAGGGAAATTCTTCACTATTTTTTTTTTTTTTTTCTTTTCCTAATGAAACAATTTACAAAATCTTAAAAATCTTGCCTATCATTTAAGCTAGAAGTTTGCAGCATATTTTCTGAGGAAAGCCCTAATACTCACCTCAAACTAGTAGAAAACCCTTAATAAACAACACAGAGTTTATCTCAAATTTACTAGTTTTTGTCATAATGTACGTTATATTTCTTATAATACAGAGACTAGTGTATGTACAGAAACTTACTTACATTTCAGTTTTATCTCTGTCAACATTAATCACTAATGTCTCTGTATAAATCAATAATGGATTGGTTATAGCATCAAAATATCTCAGGTTGTAAGATGCAAAGTTTTGTTACCAAAAAAAGGGCGCTTTTTTGATGGAAATAAGATGCAAAAATTTTACATGGTCACGTTAAAAAGAAATGTGTATGAATAGATTAAGACTCTACAATATTTTAACTCAAATATTGTTCATAAAATCTTTCTTGTACTGAAAGCAATGACAATTTAATATTTACTTCAGAATATCACTCCTGAATAAATGCTCTAACATATTTATATATACCAAAAAAATGAAGTAACGGAACTTTTCTTGAATTCAACAGTAAAAAAATCAGGTGGATGGACCTTTCCATGACATATAACCCCAAATTAATTGAGATCACCAACAATATATCTCAGAATCTAGTGAAAAGATAAATAGGTATTTTCTTTTTCACATGTGAAACTCTAAGCTCATTTTTGAATTTCAATTTTTCTGCGAGCAGCATCCTATGCAGAATAATGAACCTTAAGATTACCTTCTAAACACCTTCTTCCCCATGAATATATATAACATAAATACAAATTTCATAGCTAAATTAAGTACCACTTATGTAACTTATTAAAAAAAAAAAAAAAAAATCAGGGTAAATTAAAGAAGTTTAGGGGATTCATTTGCACTGCTTTGAAGGAATCGTTCCTGGTCCAGGTTGGAGGCCAAACTTTTCCATTCACATCAGCACCTGGGTGGGAGAAAAGGCAGAGCTGAATTTAATATGGTCATCATGAAATGCAGACGAGCATGATCCCTATGGATGTACACCCTGCACTGAAGAATTTGGCAACCTTGGCCTGGTCCAGCACAGCCACCTATATGGTAGAACTATTTGTAGCTCTGTACTCTCATGAGAAAGACAGGATTGTGTAAGACTTTAAAAGGACTGGGCACTTTATGGCTTTCTGTAAATGGAGGTGGGATTTCTAAGTGAGTCAGACTCAGCCCAGGTCAGGTCCTCAGCAGAATTACTCAAAAAGTAAATATATATATATTTATATTAAAAAGAAAATCTCAATAAATAAGTTACTATTCATTTATTCATCTCTGAATTTTAACAAATATCTTTAGTGATAATAACAAGTTTTCTGTATTTACAGACAAACAGCACTCCATAAATATTCAATTTTACTGTTTAGCATAAATATCCCTAGTTCATATACAATACATGTAGCACTCTGGTAATCATGAGACTATTTTACAGCCAAAAATGTTCCAAGAAACAGTTATTTATTCATTAAAATATAAGTAGCTAAACCTCTTTATATTTTATTCTTTACATCCTTCCAATAAAAGAAGAAAAAAAATTGGTCAATTCTACTGTTAACTGGAGAATCAGATCATATAAAATGGCAATAAAAATATTTTTCTTATCATTTCTACATCACAAATTAACAGTAGGCGTTTACCCATCTCTTACAATAGGAGAGTAATTCAGCAAGAGACTGCCAGTTTCAATATTTCATAATTAAGATAAATTAAGGTAGTTTTTGCTGTATGGCATCCAAAGGAGAAGGCTGGAGCCCCTTTATAGTGATGGAATGTCAGATCCTCAGCAGGACACTTCAGACTCTCAAGCCAGAAAACTGCCTGCTTCACCAATGACACCACGAGGAGTTGGGCTGCCTCCTTTAGGCTCCTAGGTAGCTGAAAGGAGGTACTTGAAAGTACCTTGAAAGAATTTGGTACTTATCTGAGAAGTCAGATACCTTGAAAGTTCCAAATCTACCAAAGCTCAAAATGTCCTTCTAAATAAACTAAGGGATGTCCATTCCTGGGCGTCATTCAGCTGTCTCCTGAATTTGAATTCAAACTGAAAACTTCCCTTCATATATTTGGAAAAAAAAATTATTTGTTATGAAGCTATTTCACTAGAGTTTATAGAAGGTATTGCCTACATAATGACCAATTAGTTGGATTCATGCAAAGGGGAATGACATTTCTCTGATGAAACAGGAAATACAACCGGCAAAGCATATCAGCACTATGCTTCCTAGTGTGTCAGATATTAATGTACTTGAAGATGATATATGATACTAAAACCACTACATTCTTTGATACACTTCACAAGAGACTACTGTGTAATAGACTTGGTCTCTTTAATCATTAATTTCATTTCCGCCTAAATGAAACAATATTGACTTGAGAAAAAACTCTGGAATATTTTCTGGTCCTGTTGTTTCTTCCCCGATTTTTGAATTTAGTGAAACAAACTTAATTTACAACAGCCAAAGCCTGTAACATTAGAGACAAATAAAGGATAATAACCTGCATTTTAAAATAGGATTTTTTTTGTATTTGATATTAGCATCAAAAATATCTTATATTTGCAGAAGCAAGAGATAAAGCTCTGAGTTTTTCTTTTAAATAAATTTGTAATTCAATGATCTCCATTACAAGAAAGAAATATCAATGCAGCATAAAAGATCTACTAATAGTTGCATTCTTCTTGTTAATCTCTTGCCTTAAATCAAATCTGTCTTCCAAGATACTACTACTTTACTATAAGTACAAAATATGTGCAATAAACAGTCTAGTTTATGGCAATGGATTACAGGTTCCTAGATTTTCTGGTGAGCCAAAAAAATAATACAAAGGTTGTTGTTTTTCACAATATGATAATCCAGTTTAAGCAATAATCCAAATTAAACAACACTGATTTTCCAGGATGAATAGCTTTCACTGACATGAATAGTTCTTTTCTAGTTGGATAAAAACTGGCACAATTAAAAAAAAAAAAATACTATTTGAAATAGTATTATGTGGAGTCCTGTTTTGAGGAGGCTGAAATCTGATCTCCCCCCTTTGACCTAAACCTAAGACTCCTCCCCTAAAATACCCAATAAAACCCAGGAGCCTTCCCCTACTTGTGCTCTTCATTTTCACCCCTCTTTGCTGTCACCCCCTCCCCGGCCCGGGGTAGGAGGGAATAAATGGATTCTCGTGCTTATAACAAAGACTTGTCTCGTCTGTTTCCCTGCGGATGCTTGTAACCTCCCTGGACATGATGCACTGTTGCCACACAATGCAACAGTATTATATTAAGTTAGTTTCTTCCTATCTTTGTTTAAAATAGACTCTAATCTTTTCTACTTCTTCCGTCTACATTTGGAAAATGTAGACTGAAAAGGAAAATGTAGACTGTAGAGGAAAAGAGAGGAAAGAAATGTTGAAGCTCAAGGTGGTCAAGAAAACAAAGAATTTAAAGAAATGTTTTTGGATTCATGTTGCTCATAGGTTTTTATTTTATGGAAATTTACATGTTTCAACAGAAGAATACCCAATATCACTTTGCTTTTACCCACTTAAAAGGCATTAGTTTCAAGTTAGATCTACCCTTTATAAAAATGAACCAAAACATGCTATGGTTTGGAATTAAACCAAATATTCTCCATTTTTCCTAGAAAAGTAACTTCCCTCCATTATGATATCTGGTATATTTTATCTTTTCAATATGTAAGGTTCTTATAAGGCCAATAGTTCTGTGAAGAGAATAAAGAAATCAATAGTTCTGTGAAGAAAATAAAGAAACACCTATATTTCTACATAAGAGTAAAATGGTCACGTAATATATGTGATTTTCCCCACAGTGAACATGCTGCTGTGATGGATATGATCACAGAAGCAACAAAGGTAGAGTGTGGCCTCTAGAGAACCCTTCATTTTCCCTTCCACTCCCAGTGCGGACTTGCTTTATAGAATTGGCAGCTAGTAGAAAAAAAAAGACCAATCGATGAGCTGATTTCAGTTGCTCCCACACTTGAGAAAACTTTCCTGTCTTCCACTTGTAATTTTATCTCCTTTGTTACGTTCTCCTCATGCAACTTGTCAGCTGCACTGTCATTAGAAAATGATGTATGAGATACTATGGGATACTTGATGACTTGATGCCCTATAAGTTCTGGGCCCATGACTCTTGTATTATATGGAGGAACCCCAAATAAATGTGGTTAGTGGATCTATTTGTATTTAAATTTCTGTTAAATTCTTGGATGCCAATGTTTTTATGCTTTTTACGGGAAATAATTTTGAGTATTTTGAATTCTTGATTAATCTGAAGAAATACATATTAATATTTATCAAAAGCTGAAAAACAAGGAAATAACAGCTGAAGTTTCTAGAGTACTACCTTAGTCAGTGGTCTCACTGTGCACTGAACCACTGAAAATTAAACCTTTGTAATGTAGTTTATCAGATGATCAAAGACAAATTTGCATTAAAAGAAAAAAAAAAATCAAAACATGACACTACACAAAACCATATTTATCTTAGCAGCTTCTGAAGTGAAGCAACCATCGAACACAATGCAACATTTAGATGTTTTCCAAATGTGACTGGACATGATGAAACCTTGCAATCAGTTTATAATGTAGACCTCAGAAGATTTTGTACACATTTAAAAAGAAAAAAAGTTTCAAAGCTCAATGACATTGATCAAACAAGAAAGGAAAACTATCATTGGACTGGACATTATTTCCATTAAATCTAAGCATATATGACAAAGATCCATTTGTCATATATACCTAGATTTAGTGGAAACAAATATCCCAAAATTTCAAAAAATCTTTAGAGTATTGAAGAGAATTACTGGTTTGATGGAAACATATTATCCCCTCATTTTTCAGTTCTCCAGTGTGTAGTCATTAGCACCAGACTTCCACATTCTTAATCTCTTAGTTCCTCAATTAGTCATCAAAATTTCCTGCCAAATTTCCTTCCCATGCTGACTCTTCCTATTAATTAAACTAATTTTCTTTCCTGATATAAATGCTGTGAACTAAATACTCCTACAGCATTTGCCTCCAAAAGAATTGAGCAAAATTTTCAGTATGGATTGCATACCAGATGGCATGCATGAGTTTCTGAAAATAAACAATACATGAAATTGCTGTAGCTAAAAAAAAACACTTCAAACATGAAAATCTACCCAATGTCAAGAAAACAATTTGGGTGGTTTTAGTTGGTGTTTGTATTTTTTTAGTTTTTAATGATACAAGAATATAAAAAATCATTCATACCTCAGAAAATCACAGTACTTCCACAACATATGAAGGAAAAAAAAATAAAATTGCAGTTTGAAGAGTTTGGTTTAGGTATTGTATCTAATCTTCTAAAAGGAACCTTGTCTTACTGTTCTTAAGTCAGTTTTCAAGAACAGGATAAAAATTACATAGATTATATATAGAAAAAGTTAAGTTAAAAGTTTGGATTTCAGTAACGTTTTCTGTACCTCCTCTCACAGTATCCTTCTGAACAAATTATTATAGTAAATGGGGTAACATCAGGTTGGCTACTAGTAGGGTTCCACAGGGCTAATTTTAGGGCCAGATCTCTTCAATGCCATAATATGCATCAGTCACAGCACCAGCTTGAGAGAGTTTAAGGAGCATTTGGACAACACTGTCAGGCACATGGTATGATCTTCGGGGTTGTCCTGTGCAGGACCAGAAGTTCAACACTGATCTCTATGGATTTCTTTCAATTCACAATATTCCATGACTCTATAACGGATTATGTGCTACGTATGATCTCTGTAACAAAAAGCCCATAGATGAATTATTTTGACCCAAATTCAAAGGCTTGTGGCTCCGTTCAGAAATGTTGAGAAAGTTTGTTTCCCCTTTTCAGTTGTTCTAATGTAGGTTTGTTATAGCCTTGTGGACTTGCTCAAAACAAGCTTCCAGTTAATATTCATCATGCCACTTTGAAGAAAAGATCAACAAAACAACTAAACAGCTTTTTAGCTTCTCAGCATTCTGAACAATCATCTCTAATTTTTCATCCTTTTTTTATAGCAACATATTGTAAGATAACATTTGTAGTGATAAACACTCCTTGCATAGTACTGCTTTTGTGATTATAAAAAAACTTCAGCATTTTATCCCTAATAACAGTGATTTATTGTTTCCAGTATTCAGTGGGTGAAGCAATTCATGTAACAACCCTAACGTCACTCCCCATAATTTTCATTTAATCAGTTGTAAAATAATAATAATAAATTATGTTGTCTTACAGGTTATAAGATTATGGATGTCCAGCGGTCCATGAAAAATTCTAAGCAATATATTTTGTTCTTTTTATTAACCATATACCACACCTTAATTGTTAAATATTAATTTAGGAGACCAAAAGCCTTATTTGCTTTACTCTGCAAGAACCTAGTTATAGCTATATAGAACTTAGCTATAATTAATGCAAACACAACTTGAATGTTAAACAATTTCCTATTCCTTATTCAGAAAAGAGTTTGTAGTCCTGAATTTCATTGGGATTTTTAACTTGCTAGTTAAAGATAGAATGTTGCTTTGCTCTGCTTTCATCCTCATTTTCCCAAGAACAATGAGAGAAAGATGAGAAAGGCAGTTTGAATACTTGTAAATCAATGAACATCTAATAAATCTATTGATATTAACAACCTTTTTATCTTAGGACAGCTGACCATCCACCTCACAGTAGTCACTAAGGAGTATTTACTAAATCAGAAACCTTGCTAATATTATAACTTATAGCTACAAGAAGACAACAAATCAAAAAATCAACATTTTTTACTAGAGAAATGAAGATTAGGCAAACTCTGTAAAGCATTAACAAAATTCTGTAGAAATTCATATTACTCTTAAATGATAAATATTCAGAGGCAGACATCATATTCTAACAGCATCATCCACTTACAAGAGACCTCTAATTTTCCCCTCTTCTTTTTTGGGGATAGTATTTATATTTCCATTCCAAGTTTAGCTACAGCACTTCATTCTCCTATTCATCACATTTTACAGAGTTTTTTACCTGGCCAGTGTTTCCCAGCAAGTCCTTCCAACAGTTTTATAAACTTACACATTTGATGTGCTCATTCAAAAACTCTTCTCCCATATCAAGGACAACAGTCCTAACTGTGTTTCCATGATAGAGACAACCACAGCACTAACATTATGATGACATAACAATGCAATAAGTCAAGGGAGGGAAAGATTTTGTTAAGTTTTGTTATACTTGGATATCAAGTGTGATATCCAAGGTGTGGTATATAAGGTGTGATATCTTCCTTTCTCCGTATGGATGACTTTTTATTTATAAATATTAATTAAAATAATTAGCAGCTATTTCCTTTCATTTGAAGGAAAAATCCAGTGTGTACCAAGGGGTTGCTATCAGTTCAAGTTGGTAGATGAGACTAAAAAGGTTAAATGTATTTCCAGGTCATCCAAATACAGTGAGTGGAGACTTTTATCTGTAGAAATGACAACGCATGTTGAAAACCATTCCTGCACTGCCAGACTATTCAAAGAATTTTGGATTAAATTTTGTTGCATCCTGCACTCACATTGCTGCATCTGCTTAAACTAAGCAGTTGACCAGAAGGTAAAAAATACTCCTGGATTAAATGTGTTAACCAGTTGTGGTTTTTTTTTTTTTGTTTTGTTTTTTTTTTTTTTTTTTTTGTTTTTTTGTTTGTTTGTTTGTTTTGGGGTTTTTTTGTTACAAAAAGATTTTATCCACACTGTAAAAGTAAAAATTTTCTCTAATATGTGTATTTGGTAAACTTCATACAGACAGCTATACACTTCAAAGCTGCTTGATAACCTTGTTCTAATGAGCTGTGAACAACAAAAATATCCCCAACAGAAGATTGTGAAGTTATTTCAAGTGTATCACATGAAAAACTCTGCATTAATCTTCATTTGATTTTATCTTCAGGTGACTTACGTGTCATGATAATTTTTAATTAATTAAAGCAGAGAAAAATATGGCCTAAAACTGTGCACAGGTTCTTCCTGAAGAGACGGAAAAGGCTTCTTCATGGTATCCCATATTTTCCCAATATGGTATAAATATTTAAAGCTATCAAAAAACTACACACACCAAGAGCACAGGTTTTTTATTTAAAGGAAACTTCTTGATGGTCTGTGATGAATTTATTAGTCTGATTCAATAATGAGGGAGGTCTGGTAAAATTCGGTTTCTATCGTATGCAAGAACTCTAAATTATTTCCTTGGATTTACATCGAATGAAAACAGCAAGAACTGAGACATCATATACAGAATCCTTTTGCCAATAGACAAGATTTAGTGTATTCTTGAATGTGAAATTAATATTTCAGGTTCACTGAAGGTCAGAGGGACTATATTGACTATATTAACACCCTTCATGATAGAGACTACTGTGACAGGAACCTGTGGCTCTTCATGAAGAGAACACTTTCTTTCACTTGTTTGGCTTTAGCATCCACCTTAACATTTCTTATCATATCCATAAATCTGAAGTGAATTTTTTATCTCTACAAGTTAATTGCCTTCTCAAAGAATTTAATACTGAACTGTGCATACAAGAAAAAGGATTGTTTGTAACTCTGAAGAAGAAGGAAAAAAAAAAAAAAAGAAAAAAAAGACAAAACTTTCAGTCTTCTTGCAATTATAACTTCATAAAACTTTTGGGTCCTGCAGGTTCTCTCAGTTGCACCAATTATCCAAGAAATGAACACTGTTTCTTCAAGTAAGTTGTTAAGCTATTCAGACCATGTAATAGTGGCTGAGGCATTTCAATTTTTCTGGTAAGTCATTTGACAAATAAAACCACTATTTTTATTCTTTGCTATAATTTAGAGACAAATTATTTGGGATGTACATTTTCAAAGCAATACAGTTCTGTTGCCCTGAGTTTTAGCCTTCTGTGAATATTTACATTTTTGTAGTGGAGTCTTCTCATGCTTTTAACATAAACAATTAGTTGTTTTTCACACTCCTCTCTGATGAGGGACAATTGATTGACCTCTAGCCTGACCAGTGAGATGGAGGGGTGGTAACCTTGTTCTCCAATCCCTGGTCATTTTCCAGAAGGTCATCAAAATAAAGTGAGCCTTCTTTTGTTCTGGAGTTGGAGTGTGAGTATCATTTTCTCTTTGTGTCCTCTAGCAACACAGTTCCACAAGGAGATACAGAATAATTGCCTAGATTTTCACGTATTGTTGTGACTCTTTATTGCAGCTTCCTTCCTTGAGTGTAATTTTTTTTTTTTTTTTTTTAAATAACCACTCTACGGGGTACTTGAAAGCAAATTTTTACCATTCAGGAATTCATGTCAAACAAAACCAAAAATGAAAAAACAAACAAACAAACATTACAAACAACATAGTTTGCCATTCCCTAATATATTTTAGTCTCAGGCATCAATGATATCAATACCCTTCTATAATAAGCTGTCAGGATCCATTTTAATACCATCAGTAATAGGATGACACACTAGAAAATAAATGACCTTTATTCATTTTCAGTTTTTATTAGCAGGTCTTCACAACCTCTAAGTATCATATAAAAAGATGGGTTATTTCATTTACTCCAGAGACTATATGCTCCTTTTCAGTCTCCAACTATACTGAGCTCCCGATGGCATTTGCAAGACACGCATAGGTTTCTGTCCCATAAGTACAACTGAAAAAGGCTTCCTGGGACAGATCCCTTACATTTTTTCTAAAGCACTACTGGCTTTCAAGGTATTGAGGAACTTTTCAAATTCTTCTGAGTCAAGGGAAACTATTTAACACTCAAAACAGTACAATAACTACTACTCACCTCTAATAAATATAACTGCAAGCCAAAATATACATAGCTTTATAACAATTTTTAATGATGAGATAGAGGCCTTTGAAAAATTCACATACACAGACAAAACTTTATATATATGTATACACTCATCTTTGGCTACTCTTTGTGAATCCCCTGAAGGTATGCTGTGAAATACAGGATGGAAACTACTCATGTAGATTTCCAAGTAGCTGGACGTGACTTGTTGTGAATAGTGTGCACTGTATCTGGGATTCTGCTCCTGTATTTGGAACTTATATTTTGCAGGTTTTAAGAATATGGGAGGAAACGGCACACCTTAGATTTGGTTAATGTTTGCTAAGCAGCTTAATAAGCATATGCTGGATATAGTTACATTCCCATCAGGAAATGTAAAACACTATTTAAAACAGTAAAATTACCATAATTGAAAGAACACAGATGCTCTTTAATAATGTAGTAGATTGCATCCTCAATGGAAATGCTCATTAATTCTATTTTAAGACAGTGTGATTCACCTGTATGTCAGACAATTATCATTGAAAGCTAGGTTAGCAGAAAGGTTACATATCTATATTTGATGATTCCATCACAGAACATGAAACATTTTCCATTTGACAGCAATATGCCTACTCATTTACTTCTCCCATATCATGTAATTTATAAGCAGGGGGGGGGAAAAAGTCAGAAACGATAAATTTCCCTTTCACAAGGAAAAAAAAAAACAAACCACACAAAAACAGCAACAACAACAAAAAAACACTAAACCAAGAAAACTTAAGTCAGATTCACTTCAGAAACTTAGAATACCTAATACAGTGTTATCTGCAATCTGAAAGAGGTTATGAACCCCACAAAGAGATTTTCAATATCCAAAACTTGAGTTACATGAGTAGCAATAAGTAAGCATTCCTAAATTGCTGCAAACTTGAGGAACAAAAAAGCAGCATATAGTGAGCAACCTAGAAGGATAGAACTGCATTGAAGATTGTCACCAAAGTCGTCCATGCTATTTTGTACAGGTTTAGTGTATTTTTCTTCAGTATTCAAGATTCTTTAACAGAGCCTAATGCAACATGGTGTAAGTCCCTGTTTCAACACTATTTAAGCAATTACTAAATTTTTTCTGGGGGCATTGTTGTATTTCCCCACGAGACTAGACAACCACCGATGGCAAAAGTAAAAGAGTCTGCTCTCTGGCTTCGGATGGGACTTTACAGCTTTTATTCTAAAGTCCTTCCCTGCTTTGCTGGTCTGTCCCGATGGCTCGCCGGGGAAACAGAGAGCTCCCCCTTCCCGTGTCATGGCTTTTTCCCTAGGGGGCAGGGCCCAGAGGCACCACCCAATAAGGGAGAAGCGGGAGGGGAACAGGGCTGGGTTACATCTCAGTGTGGGGGATGGGCACTGCTGGGCAAGGACAGCTCTATGGAAAAAACATTACAAATCCGATGAAATATAAACCAAATTAATGCATTACAACAGGGCATAATTTGACTTGTGTTCTTTTGACCTTACATATGATTTCCATATCCATACTAAAAAAAAAAAAAAAAAAAAGTTCAGGCAACTCCTTAGTTGTTGGCTTACAGAAATATGTGAAAACTCCACGAGCAAACTTCTGAAGTCATTGGAAGGGGTAGTTCAAACTCACTCATTGCTCACAGACATGACCAAGCATTTTTCAAATGCTAAATTGTTTTTTCCAACTTGATTTTCCTTTTCTATATTTTCCACTTCCTGAAAGGAATATCTTGAGACTACTTACAATATTCATATATGTGCAACATATGTAGCAAGCAGTAATTAATCAACTCACACGTGCATGCTATTTGTTGTAATCTATTAAAGCAAGTTTTAACTGCAAACACAGAAGTAAACAATTTTTTCTATTTTTGTTTTGGAAATTAAAAAAAAAAAAAAAAAAAAAAAAAAAAAAAAAGAGAGTCTCTTCTGTACATGTAGATATACAGAACCCTGGACTTAAACATGTTCACAACTTTGTGTCTCTAGTTAGCATATACTTTTACAAAATGCCAAAGGTAAATGGGATGTCTCCACACAGCAAGGAGAGTAAGACTCCTTCATCTGCTATTTCAGCATTTTAAGTGTATGTAATACTTTACTTATCACACCTTGCCTTAAACACTCCTAAAGAAGGGGCTCAGGCTGTCTCAGAACAGCCTCCCACGTTCCTACATTTATGAAGACATGTAGTGACAAGATCAAGGTGAATGACTTAAACTGAAAGAGGGATTTAGATTAAACATTAGGAAGAAATTCTTTATTTTAAGGGGGGTTAGGCAATGATATTGATTGCCCAAAGCAGTTGTGGATGCCCTGTTCCCAGTTCAAGGGCGGGTTGGATAGGACCTAGTCTAGAGGAAGACAGCCCAGCCCATGGCAGAGGCTTTGGAACTAAGTGGTATTTAAGGTCCCTTCTAATCCAAACTATTTTATGATTCCCATATGTCAGTTCAACAATGGTAGATTTATATGAGTTTACACTTTTCCTTTTTCCTTGCTATTGTCCAAATGAAAGAGAATACCTCTTGAAGGTGAGACATTCAATCCACTCCGACAGACTACTTTCCCAGCATACTAATGAATCCAGGATAATCCAGAGATTATTCAAGGAATAAAAACTTGTTTCATTGAGCTGTCACTATTCCTTATCTTCCCCTTTAAATGATATTGGCCTATGTCATCCTAAGAAAAGAACCAAGCACATTGAGAACAGAGTAAGAATATGCTTTCTGCATAGTTCAGTCTATTACAGAGCTGGGGATTCAACCATGAAAAACTTTGCTATAGAAACTCAATGATGTGTTACAGTTGGTTTATGACAGTAAGTGCTCCCTTTAATTTTTCTTTTATAAAAGAGTATTTTTATGCAGGTGTTTCATTGCATCACAAGGTTAATGCCATATATAAAAGGCATAAGCTATCCAGATTTAATAAATGTGAGAAGACAAAGAACACAGCACAGTTCCACCACATTACCCCTTCAGGTAAAACTGTAAGTAAAATTCAAGATGAAGTTTGACATATTCAGAAGCTGTAGTTTATTGATTTCTGGTAAGGTGTTTAAGTTATTTTAATTTAATCATTGCAGTAGTACACTAAAACCAAAAGAGGAATAAAACGTAAATATTTTTTTCTTTATGCAGCAAAACCAAACAAGCAAGAAAATGGAATGGACCTGTTTTATGCTTTCATGATCACATTCAAAAGATTTTTAATAACTTATAATAACTGAATATATGTAATTTCTATGTTTCAAAAGCCCATGGAAACAAAAGTGAAGAGAAAAATATGAAAGAAATAAAGGAAAATTATTTCTCTAGCAAAATAAAGATATTTGCTAAGATCTACTGAAGAAAGGAGCTGCAGTAATATATATTAAAAAAAAAAAAAAAAAAAAAAAAAGTGAAAAACAACTCAGATTCAAGCCCCAAAACACAACCAAAAAATCTGAAGAGCAGTAATATCAAAGAATCAAAATCTTACACAAAATCCCAAGACTATTTATCCAATTGGCTTCTAAAACTGTATATAATGTCAATATTGAGGTTGGAGAAACAGTAACACTGTGCATGAAAAGATAATATTTATCCAAAGCACATCAATAAATAAAACACTTCAAAAGTATAGGACATTGTCATTTATTTCAATTGGATGAAAGAGTTGAAATTAAAAAACAAATTCTGAAAAGATTGTGTCATTCTCATTGGCCGTGTAGAAATACAGTGTAGAATGATTGTGCCTGAAATGACTTTTTGATACCTCCTAGTCTATTAAATATAAGATGCAAATCAAAAGAGTGATTGAGCTAATTATTCTAGTATTCAGAACAAAGAAATAACAGTTTTCAGGTTCTTTCAGTGATCATACATTTTTTGCCAAAGGAAAGAGGAACTAGAGAATGTGATATTACTCTAGGAAAAGGAAGTTATCTCTAGAGCTGCTCAAATATAGTGGAGTATTAGCAACCAATGTGTAAGTAATTTTTAAATAATAGCTTTTTACAACACCATATCTAAAATAAGAAAGGGTACAAAAGCCCAATAAATCCACACCACAGAAAACCCTGCTCTGAAATAAAGAAGCCTACATTCTTAGAGCTTTTATTGCACTTAGTTTTTCAAGATAAAAACTAAAAATATTCAGAATCTTGGTAAATCTTTTTAGCTTCAAACGTCTTTCTAAGCCTCTTCCACTCCAGAAGCAACACATTCAGAATCCATATGTAGGTATGATAGCCAGCAATTCTTCTCTTTCTTTAGCAGTGGAAAGAAAGGGTTTTGTTTTGAAGGAAACAACAACAGCAACAAAACAACAGGAAGAAATATCCCCAACTCAGAAACAAACACTTCTTTGTCTTGAGCCTCACAGGTGAAATTCTACCTTCCCATCATCTAGATGTGCAAATGACGAGGGTCAAGGACAGATTAGTTCTTTAGTACCACTTCGGTGCATGTGACTTGGAAAGAATCAGAAAATTTTAATTAAAATCTAACACTTTTTGCTGAACACAATACTACTACTGATGACTGCAAAACAATGTATTAAATGCCCCCAAATAAGCACATAACTGAAAAATTGTTACTGAACAAAAATGTATTAAATAATAAAATAATAATCTTGTGTTTAAAAACAACAAAACTTTTTTTTTTTTTTTTTTTTTTTTTTTTTTTTTTTTTTTTTAATGAAGTAAAAATCACATCTGGTAGTCTTCTGTCTAATTCTCATTCTGACCTTTTTTTAGGTTCAAAAAAACCTAACAGAAATAGGAACAATTCTTTTAGCCCCAATGCTGCTTTAGTAAAGCAAACTTAAAATGAATCTGCAGATATTAGGAAAAAGCTGAAATATCTTTTGTTCTGTTTATTACTTGCATTTGGGTATATTTGATTAATTTTACATTTCCTGGTTTGTTAAAAATGCTATTACTTTATTAGTGTAGCTAATTTGAAAAGAGGCCACATTTGTGAAGGCCCAGTTGGGTTCTCAAAAAGAAAAAAAAAAAAAAAAAAAAAATCACCAAACCCAAAGAGGTTGGTCTTTCAGCAAAAGCATCATTCCTTATGAAAAGGAATTCTACAATATTGTGACCTTGGATATTCATTAAAAGAACATTTCTCTGTTTCTTGACAAAAAGTTTTTCTGTATAAGAAAGAGCGGAAGATTCAGCAGAGATGAAGCCACAGGCTTAATATCACACAGAGATATTAAACTGTGTCATAATTAAGATTCCTTAATAAAGTTGGTGACTGAAAATGAAACATGATAATGCTAGTTACAGGTTTTTCATTATAAAAAATCCCTTTCCAGCAGAATTCTGCAATATCCAACAGGAATTTATCCCTGCAGACTTCTTATCTCTCCTGGCCAAATTTTACTTTGTTGTTCACTCAATGTATTTTGACACTTAAGGTCTATTAAAAAAAAAAAAAAAAAAAAAAAAAAAAAAAAAAAAAAAAAAAAAAAAAAAAAGTTAATTACATGCATCTGTGTATTTTTCAGCATTACACTTCTGTCAAGACTGTTGATAACAGCTCAATTTCAGACCTCTATTGTCTACTGTTCCTGAAAGTTACAGTTTTAGGCTGCTTGTTTCAAGAGGAAGGTGAGCAACTCTCATCTCCTCAGCTATGGAATGACTAAACGTCAAGTGGCAATCAAGTTCTTCACACCAAACAGAAAACTTACATATTTATGAGACACCAATATCTGCTAAAATTAATAGTGAAACTAAATAAATGGATGGTGCAAGAACTCTATGCCAATAGATTTCTAGCACCCCAGGGTATACAGCAAAATATAGTGCAGCCCTCTCAGATACACAATAGCTAATAGAATAAATGCATTTAAAATGAGATTACTCATTTAACAATTCTCTACTTATGTGTTCATTTTTCACACAGCAATTGTCTACAAATATAAAAAGGAGAATTACAGAAAAATTAGTTTAAATTGCACTGCATGGGAAAAAAAAAAGTTAATTCACTGCTATAAACAGATCCTTGATCTTTAAATAAATTAGCTTCTTCTGTTATATAGAGGAAAACTACCACAGCTATTAATGCTTCTCCCCCAATGTACGGAAAAGAACACAAAGATGTCAGGTGAAAATCCTCTCTGTAAATGAATGTCTCCTTCAATTTTAGAAAGACTGTCAAGATGAGTTAAATTGTGAATTATAACAAAGTGATGACAAATTCAAATAGAAATAGCAAGGCATGATGAGTGCTGTATTGTGTGAATTAGATGATTTGACACTATTGAGAACCAAAAGAAGTATAATTTTACAGAGCAGCAATGTGAAAACTCTACACAGTACTTCTTCAGGCTATCTTCAAATAACTTCAGACTACCAAAAACATTTCACTATTATTAATTGAAAAAATCAGTTAGGCCACTATGTGTTAATGAGTCACTGTTACTCGACTAAAAACTAATAGTTCTTTAACATCTTTTAAAATATATATGAAAAGGACACAGAAGGAGTCATCCCACTACAATAACAATTCCAAATAATGCTCAGTGTCTCTTTCTTGGAATTTTTAAGAGGAATCATGGAAGAGAAATGCAAAGAAAGCTGTTGGAAAAGAAGGATGCTTGTGAAAGAAAGGCAAGAAAGCCTACAATTAATAAAATACTTTAACATGCCTATAGGTTAAAGCAGATGCTTAGATCAGGTTTTTTAGAATTTCCTTCAAAACCTAGTTAGGCACAGGTTATACAGGTATTTGAGTTTTACTTAGTAAAGAGATAAAAACATGCTATTAAACATGCTTAAGATCAACTAGTATTACATACTGTGAAGTGTGCAAAACCTTTACAAACTGTTAGTGTGCGTGTTTAATCTTTAAAGATTGATTCTCAAATTATACAAATGATAATTAGTCAATGTACTGATTCTGCTTTTTTCAAAGGCTCCACCCTCCTCTATAATGATCAGCTTCGAAGGAGAATTAGGTCAGGATCAAAGGAGGTGCCAGTATGGATGCTGTTGTGCTAGGAAAAAAGATACAGATCACCTTTCAACATGTTTTTAAAAAAAACAATTTAAGAAGATCTCTAAATCACAGAGCCAGATTCTTATGATGCATTTTCATCTTCCTGCAATTTATTGGAAAGACAACACGGCTAGAGCCAAGCAGCTGAGTTGTTGGGGAGGTGTCAGGGATAATTCCTTGATACAAGCAATGGATAGGGTAAATGCACATTGAGTCTGATATTCACTAACAGGTGACTGACCGACTGATTGGGAACATAGTAATCAGTGGCAGCCTTGTCTGTAGTGACTATGAAATGGAAAAGCCCAAGATCCTCACGGGAGAAAAGGTAGGAAATAGCACCCTATAGATTCAGGGCTCTGAAAATGAAAAATTTGGCTCAATGAAGAAATTGGTATGAGTGACCCTAAGAGGGGCAGCTCTGGAGGGGAAAAGAGCTTGTAAGAGCTGATGTATCTTTTAGAGCAATCTCTTGGTTCAGGAATGGTCTCTCACAATAATCAGGAAAAGAAACAGATTAACAGATCAATTTAACAAGGAACTCATGACTGTGATTCAAAGCAAAAAAACATAGTTCACAGAATGGGAAAGCAGGAGCAGTTTAAAAGGGAGACTATATTGCTCAGGACAAGCAAGGACAATGTGAGGAAAAGACAAGGCTCACCTAGAGCTGTTACTTGCAATTGATGTCAAACACAGCTAGAGCTTCAAGTGCTCTATTAACAGGAAATACCTGTCAAGAGAAAACACGGCTGTATTATTCTATAGGGCAGTTGACTGAAGAGAGAGCAGACAAAAAAAAGGCTGAATTACTGCTTGCACCAGCAGCCTGCCCGTATCTGGTTAAGGAGAAGATGGAAGTTGCCTCTTCATACTCGCACCTGGCAGAAGCACATAAATCTTGACAGTTAAAGTGTGGACATAAGAAAAAAAAAATTCACCTGAGGAAAGTCACTTGTTGACCAGAGAGGCTAGGTAGTCTTTGTCCTTGGAGGTTTTCAAGACTCCACTTCATAAAGTCCTGAGCATCCCCATCTGACCCTGTAGCAGGCCCAGCTTTGCTTGGGAAGTTGGACTAGAGAACTCTTGAGTCCTTTCCAGCCTAAATTATTCTGCAATTAACTTACAGGAAGAAATAAGTTTCATTAAGACTTTAGAACACAACAGAAAGAATAATGTAAATCCTAGTAATTATAGACCAGTCAGCCTGACCTCAGCCTGACCTGGTAAGATAATGGAACAGTTTATACTGAGTCTCATCACGCAGAATTTGCAGGATGGCCAGGGTCTCAGGCCCAGCCAGCATGGGTTTAGGAGAGGCAGGTCATGTTTGACCAACCTGATCTCCTTTTATGACCAGATGACTCACCTGGTGAATGCAGGAAGGGCTGTGGATGTTATTTGGATTTCAGCAAGATTTTTGACACCATCTCCCACAGCACACTCCTGGATAAGCGGGCAGCCTGTGGCTTGGACAAGAGCACTCTTCACTGGGTTAGGAATTCGCTGGATGGCCAGGCCCAGAGAGTGGTGGTGAACGGTGCTGCATCCAGCTGGTGACCAGTCACCAGTGGTGTCCCTCAGGGGTCTGTGCTGGGGCCAGCTCTGTTCAACATTTTTATTGGTGACATGGATGAGGGTATTCAATTTTTGAATCGTAAATTTGTGGATGACACTAAGATGGGAGCATATGTTGATCTGTTGGAAGGCAGGATGGCTCTGCAGAGAGACCTGAACAGCTGGATGGATGGGCAGAGTCTAAAAAGATGAAGTTTAATAAGTCCAAGTGCTGAATCCTGCACTTTGGCCACAATAACCCCCTGCAGCGTTATAGGCTGGTGATGCTGTGGCTGGACAGTGCCCAGAAGGAAAGGGACCTGGGGGCACTGGTGACAGCAGCTGAACATGAGCCAGCAGTGTGCCCAGGTGGCCAAGAGGGCCAATGGCATCCTGGCCTGGATCAGGAATGATGTGGCCAGCAGGAATGGGAGGTCATTCTTCCCCTGTACTCAGCACTGGTGAGGCCACACCTTGAGTGCTGTGTCCAGTTCTGGGCCCCTCAGTTTAGGAAGGACATTGAGATGCTTGAGCGTGTCCAGAGGAGGGCAACAAGGCTGGTGAGGGGCTTGGAACACAAGCCATATGAAGAACGAGTGAGGGAACTGGGGTTGTTCAGCCTGGAGAAAAGGAGACTCAGAGGTGACCTTATCACTCTCTACAACTTCCTGAAGGGTGGCTGTGGTCAGCTGGGGGTTGGTCTCTTTCTTCAGGCAGCAACTGACAGAACAAGAGGACACAGTCTCAGGCTGTGTCAAGGGAAATATAGGTTGGATATTAGGAAAAAGTTTTTCAGGGAAAGAGTGATTAAGTACTGGAATATTTTGCCCAGGGAGATGGTGGACTCACCATCCCTGGACATGTTTAAAAAAAGACTGGATGTGGCACTCAATGCCATGATCTAGTTGAGTTGTTAGGGCATGGGTTGGACTTGATGATCTTGAAAGTCTCTTCCAACCTAGACATTCTGCGATTCTGTGAAATAAAACTACTTTCTTTATTTTAAAACTTTGTGTGCACACTACTAGTTGAAAAGAAGTTTTGGTCAAATCCACAGTTGGGAAAAAAATTAAAGCTGAAGATACCTTTCAAAATAATTTCTGAACTTAAATGGGAGAAAGTGATTAATTGCACATAATATTTAGAGTTGTGTTATAAATTTTTTAAACTTCAATAGATACAATAAATATCTTGTGAACAACTTAAATGAGATGAGCACAGTTGTTATAATAAATGTATTTTTAATCAGAGACTTTTGAATCAGACACCTAAGCACCTACTTCCTCAAACAGATGCATTTTTTCTAATACTCAAGCTAAAATTCAATCAATGACCATAAGACCTGACCTAGATAAATCATTCTTTTCTTCTCCCTGAAGACATTGTACAATACACACACTATTGTGGCAACTGAGAAATTTAATAATGTGGTAAACACCACTAAAACCTTTCAATGTCTTCAGGCAAAGCTGTAAATAACAGCTTAAAAGGCATTGACGGTGAGCTGTTAGGAACATCTAAATAATTTTTTACTAATAATCCCAGTTTGTGAAAGAATTTGTAGAAAATGTCAGTGATGAAACTCAGTGAAACTGGTCAGAATTCCTTGCACAGTATTAGTGGCAAACTTTTCCAAAAGAATAGAACAGAATGAAAAAGAGGCAAAAAGGTATAATAAAATGCCACAGAGGAAATAATTTATTAAATCTTACTGAAGACATTAATTTTACATATAAGCATCATAGTGAGGTGGAAAAACATCTGTAATTGAAAGAAAATTCATCAAATGCAAGGCTTCTCTGGACATTCAAGAGCTAGGTAGTGGCTGTGTATAGTACAAGATGTTGCTCTGTGGATTTGCCGGAGAGGAAAGGATGAATGAAAGAAACACTAGGCGAGGTGCCTGAAGCCTGTGTTTTCAGAAATAACAACCTTCAAGTTTCAGCAACAGTTATTTATACAAATGGGCTCATTTTTCTGTTTACAGGCTATATTTTAACATTTAAACATTTAAATCAACATATTGAAATCCTAAGAAACCTAACTGCCTGTCAGGAGTGAAAAAGAACAAGTAAGCTATCCAGGTTCATGATTTCTCTGCTCTATTGTAACATGACAAGTAAGCTTACCTGGAAGGGAGAGAGAGCAGCAGTAGAAATATGAATGAATAGGTAAATGTAAAGTGAAGCACAAGGGAAGTGTGTATATGCAAGTGATGTACATACAAAATTATGAGCCCAGAGCTCACTAGGTGGGCACTATGGGATTATCATAGCTCTGTAAAATCAGCAGTTCACTGCTCAGTACTCAGCAGTAGTAAAAAACCCAAACAAATTATTAGGAAAGGCATAATGAATGAAGCAGAATCATTATTATGCTGCTTTTTAAGTCCTTCAAAGTAAGATCTGGTAAGGTAGGAAAAGGTCCAGAGCATGTTGGTAAGAATGTTTAATGGCATTGGAATATTCCCACATGAAAAACAACAAACTGGCTCGGCATCTTCAAAAGACTCTTGTCTCTCAAAAAGAGAGATAGAGATATCAGAGGACTATAAAATCAAACAAAGACACAGTAGACATGCAGAAACTGCACACTGTCTCTTCCAATATAAGAATGGGGGGCATAAAATTAAACTAGTATAAGCCAGTTTTGAAACAAAGGAGGCAGTTCCTCAGGCAAAGAAAGAGTGCCACAAGATGTTGCAAATGTTGAGTTTACAGAGCCTCTGGGGTAAACTGTAACACTACATTGAAGCAAAGCACTCTGAAACCACATTTGGTTCAGAATGTCTTGTGCAAAAAAACTAGTTCACGATTGAAAACAGTTCAAATGAAAACCCTTATTTGCCCTGTCCTTATTATTAGACATTTGATCTATATGGTCTAATGGGCACGGGTTAGTAGGACAGATAAGTATTTGGTCTGACCCACAACTACCTTTTTACTCTAATAATAATGCCCTTTTCTGAACCTTAGGTAATGCATCTCCTTTGTGCTCTTAAATTGTAGTCAAACAAAATCAATATTAACAATTCAAAGTTCATATTGTATCTGTCATGTGAAAATTTTTTTCTCTGTACCATTGCATAACTGAAATGAAACAAGAAATCCCCCGATATCCACAGGACAAAAACTACTGTTTTACTAGATACACTATCCAATCAGTGTGGGATTGACATAGTATACTTTTTGAACCTTTAATTTTTCCTTACTCAAACATAATGGAATACTATTTTACTATATAATATGCATATATACACTAAAGGTTAATTCTGTACGTGAAAGGGTTTGCCAGCTGAAAGAAGACATGGAGCAGGTGTGGGTAAGTATATAAGAGGAATCTCTATCTGCACAGAGATAGAAAGCAGATAGAGAGCACAGGATCTAATGTATTACAAAGCAGATGAGCCAATCAAGCTGAACCTAGCTCTAGATGAAATTTCAAACCATTGTGACATATAAAACATACTTTTTTATTTTCTTTCTTCTCCCCAAGAGGTCCATGAGGTTCATCTATGATGAATTTTATATAAATTTATCTAATGTATTAAGGTTACTTCTTTGTGAAAATCACAGCAGGAGCTAATTTCCTTATTTGTGGCAAATAAATTTCCTCATGATAATAGCATGTTTCTGGAACCCATTCAATCCATGCTAAAGATAGTCAGATCCTGAACTACCATTTTATCCTATATGGGCTACACATATAATGTAAAGCAAAAGCTGAATTTTAGTGGATTAATTCTCAGCATGTTTTTCTTTATCTACCCCATAAAGGATAGAGAGAAGAGTTTGATAATGCAGAAAGAGTCAAGACTTTTCCCCCAGTATAATAGGTGATTGGAAAATAAATAATTTATAGAGACCACACATGCATTGTTTTAATTTTGTTTGCTGTTTTCTTATTGATCTGTCAGATATATGAAATCTTACCTTAAATAAAGACGATTACAGATACACACAGTGGGGGGGAAGTTTACAGCCAAGAAGATAAACTAAAATGGTTTGACTGAGATAAAATTGAATATCCATTAGGGATTCAGGTTAAACGGGTACCTATTTTTGCATGGGCATGGATAACCAGAGTCTCAACAGAAGCAAAAGAAAGGAATTTGGGAAAATAGGGCATACATGTCTGTCACGAGTTATTTTTCAATAGCTCCTAACTGAAGTTTGACTTGCAAACATTTTTAGTTGTTTCTCCCATGGAAAAATTGCACCATTTGCCAAAAAGGACTGAGATCTCACATACATTACATTCCTAGAAGCTGCATGCAAACATGAAGCCTGGCAGAGAAGAGAGAATATACAGCTGCTTATACTTAGAAGATGGCTGAACTCACATACCAGTTTCCTTTAGACATCAAGAACCCAGTCAGGAAAGAGCAGAATTGCCTCAGAACATGTGTAATACAGCACTACACCTTATCAGGTATCAGGATAACTAATCATGCTTTATTTCTAAAGGAAAGTAGTGAGGCTAGCAAGCCCCGTCAACAGTTTCTTACTTATAGATATTCTTTTTCACGTTTTGAAGTTCTTGCTATAAAATCAAAAAATCTTGATAACACACAATTCTGTCATTAAAATCTTAGCATGTGTGAGTAAATATCTTTAACCCTGAAGAAAAAGGAAAGACAAGAATATTTTTTTTTTCCCAAAGACGTTTTATCTTCCTCAATGCTGAATATAAAAATAAAGAGGATAAAGATACTTAAGGGTTGAGAGGAAATTTCCAAGAAAAATATCATCACAGTCGCTTTTATTTTTCTAT
The DNA here is from genome assembly GCF_015227805.2 of Hirundo rustica. Lineage (NCBI taxonomy): Eukaryota > Metazoa > Chordata > Aves > Passeriformes > Hirundinidae > Hirundo > Hirundo rustica. The sequence continues at coordinate 78,225,932 of NC_053450.1, read as the reverse complement.
TACACTGTATGATGTGGTGCTATGAAGAATTAGCTGAGAAAAGTTAAGACATCCTTTCTCAGGAATCAAAAGCACTACAGTGATATAGCTATGCTTGTGTGGAGAACTGCACATCAGTTCACTATGTTTCTGGCTTGGATGTCTACAGCTGGTGACTGGAAGGAGTATCTACCTCAGTATCTTATTAATCCCACTAACCACTAGGCAGTACTACCCAAAAGTTTGGAAAGAAAGAAGACACCTACTGATGTCCAATGACTTTCAAAATTTTGTGAGATGTAGGAATTGCCTCATTCATTAGTACATTACGTTGGCACATCTTTCCAATCATGTTCATTGTTCTCAGGGAACAGGTGCACAGAAACCTGAGGATAAGGGCCTTAACATGTTATAAAAAAAATCCTTTTAAACCTCAAATGAAAAAAAAAAAAAAAAAAAAAAAGTTTCATTTGATATTATTCCACCCGTGAAGGTCTCTTCCAAGCCAAACTATTGTGTGATTTTATGATGATTATACAGCATTTAACACATTATTTTCCTGATTGTATTTGTTTGTTGGGTTTTGTGTTGTTTTTTGTTTGCTTGTTTGTTTTCATATCTGAATTCAAAGTAAATAGTATGTATTAAGAGTCTGTAAACAGATAATAAATTCTGGATATCTATCATATGTTAATATCACATATTTAAGTCTACCAGCTCACCTTTGATCCTAGTGAGCAAAACAGAATTTTTTTTTTTAACTAAAAAAAAGATTCATATAATGAAGAATTTTTTATAATCTAAGACAGTATACCAGTTATAACCTCTTCTGTAGTAAGTATTCCATGTCAAATGGAAAGAAAAACTGTAATTTTCCTATTAAAATTAAAAGAACAATAGAAACAAGACAAGTAACACTGAAAAATATTTTTATTCTTCTTACAGAGAGAGATTAGAAATTTCTAGGGAATTGAATACAATGCAAGCAAAACAGTTGAGAAAAAATGCATAGGTAATCCTAATGAATCACAGAGTAGAGCAATATACCTTGAGAGATCATCCAACTCATACACTTCCCCAAGCCATGATCAGTGAGAAAAAGAAGAGAAAAATCCTTCAAAATTTCTGAAAACAGTCTTGATGGACTTGATGCATTAACAAATATGTTTTCTAAAAACAAAACTATCAAGATGAATAGCTCTGAGAGAGCAAACAAGAAAGCTGAAGAAGAAAATTGTGACAAAGATTTTTGTATATGGGATTTTTCCCAGCCTCTGGAACTAACTTATTTTTGGCATTGTCTGACTGGATATCAAGTATCACTGAAATTGCATGTCAGAGCACTGATAGGAAAACAATTTTTTTTTTTTTTTTCCTTGTGCATTGTGCAGGTAGGAATATTTGATTTCATACATCATTTGCAAATTGCTGTGGGGATTCCAGAAAGCAAGTTTGACTTTACAAAATTGATGAATGGATAAAAAATAATACTGCTGGTTTTGTGTCTGTTGCTTTTGGAAGCTGCATGCCTGGGATGTTGGCAAACTGGGTATTACTAGTGATTCGTTGTCACAGAGCTACAGTGAAAGTGCTGAAGATTTTTTTAACCCTCAAGGAACTTGTTCATAAGAATGCATAAATTATTTAATTTTACTGTTTTTTTAATGGCCACTTTTAATAACAGCAAAAAAGAAACACTACAAAATTAATCTTTTCAATATAATAAAGTTTTTAAATGAAAATGTTCAAGCAGCAAAACCTAAGGAAGAACACAATACAGGGAATAAGGAAACAAATGACTGCAAGGGGTGTGGGGGGGGGGGGGGGGGGGGGGGGGGGTGGGGCATGCTGTGCAACTACTGTTGCATCGAGCATAGGGAGCTGGTTTGCACAATACTGCACCCAGTGCTGATGTGAAAGGGGACAGTAATTTTTAATGGTTTTTACACAGATATATCAGATCTAAATTGAGAAGGAACTTTAAAGACCATCTGAGCTGTTATATGCACAATACCTGGAATCTAATACCGTTGTTTTTTTTTTTTTTTTTTTTTTTGAACTGTAGTGATCATCATTTAGCACACTAAATGAAACAGACTTCCATGAAATACTCAGTGAACTACAAAGCAATCATTCACAATGCAAAAGAGCAAAAATGATAGGCATGTTAAATCAAAAAATATTACATAAATATTTGAAAGATGTTACATAAGAGTTTCTATGTGCTACAAATATTGAGAGAATTTTTTAAAACAGAGAGAAATATTTTGTATAGAAGTATGTGTGGTTTTACCACTTCATTATATAATTACTAATCTGTGTTCTATAGACAATAATCTGCAGTAATTAACAAAAATAATTAAATACAAACTAAATATTTAATAGATATCCTTCAACCATAAGTTGAATAGATAAAATTGAAAGCTATTAAAATATCGAGAGTGGTGATCATCATGAAGTTGATATTGCTGCTTCCAGCTCAGTGGAAGTTGGTATTGTCCTGCTGGGTGACAGGAAGCAGATACACCTTATGAGGAAGATGATCCTGAGACTGCTGCTTCTCCCTCGCACCAAGATGAGAATGGAGTTTCCATTTTACACACCCATGGGGAAGCACATTGTAGGGACCTGAAAGTTCCCAGTTATCAGGATTCCTTTCCGTAAGATGCACAGACTACACCACAGCCTCTATGGAACAGTCAGATAACCTCAGGGTTAATATTGTAACACTGTATCACCTCCAACACACCATGCCTCAGTCTCAGCAGGCAGCATTCAAGACTTACTTCAGTGATAGAAGGAAACAAGGCAACAAGGAGCTCGTGTGAACAACTGGGGCTGAGCCTTAACTGAAGATCTTACCAGATTAACCAGTCTCACTGCTCAGCAGAGGGACAGCACAGATGCTTCGTGCTCACACTGACCACACTTCCTTCCCTGTCCCTATTAAATCTGCAGTTTGACTGGAGAATTATCTTGGAGTAAAACAAACAAACAAACTAACAAAACCCCACCAAAAACCACCCCCATTCTTTATCACTTACTGGTTAAATGTATGCCTGCTTTTTCAACACATACATCTGTAATTGAAGAGATGAGCTCTACTACATTGTCTGTGTCCTGTACCTGTAAATCAACAAGTAGAACTCCATTGACCCTTAGAGAGAAAGATGGGAGTGTAGCATTGCCTAACCCTGTGCGCTTAAGTCCAAAACCCAATCCTGACATAAACTTAGTGACATTTGAATACCACTATTAAAACTTATCAAAATACCTATGAGAAATTAATAATTCTGTAAAAGATGAAGAAAAACATTCAGATATCTGTTATGGAAGTTAATGCAGACCTGAGGATATATCAAATATAATGTCAAAAGAAAATATCAAATTACTCTTCAAAAGTGATGTCATTTATATTTTAAATTTGGACACTACCTTGGAAATGCTCACAGAATTACTGCATGTAGAGATATCCATCAGCTTTCTGTTAAGTCACAGGGTAACAGGAAACCAAACAGAACCCTGCAAGATAAAAAAGACAGTGTTCTCATTGATTTTGCTTCCCCCACCATCAATCCTTTATCTAAAAACTACCATAAATCTCTCATATAAGCAAGAATAATTAAGTGCAGGGAATGTGTATTGGGTTTGAGTGGCCAGGTTTTGGTGGCAGGAGGGCATCAGGGGTGGATTCTCTGAGAAGCTGCTAGAAGCTTCCTACATTTCTGACAGGGCCAATGCCAGCCAGCTCCAGGATGGAACTGCTGCTGTCCAAGACCATGCCCATCAGTGATGGTGGCAGCAAGCCTGAGATAAAGTATTTCAGAAAGCAGGAAAAAAATTGCACAACAGCACTTGCAGCTGGAGAGGGGAAACTGTGACCCTGTGGGCAAACACTACTTCACCAGGCTTCTGGAAATACTTGTGGACCTGAGGGTAGAGGAGTCAATGATGGAGCAGGTTTTCTGGCATGACTTGTGACCCTGAGGGAGATTCACACGGGAGCAGGTGAGGAGTGTGAGGAGGAAACATGACAGAGACTACATGTGGACTGGTTACAACCCCCATTTCCCTTCCACCTGCACCACCATCTGGCAAGGACATAGAGAAAATCTGGAGTAAAGTTAAGCTTGGGAAAAACAGAGGGAGGGTGGGGTGAAGGTGTCTTAGATTGGGTTTTATTTATCTTCATCCTACTGTCATTTGATTTGCAACAAATTAAATTAATTTGTCTGAGTCAAGTCTGGTTTGCCCAGGATGGTGATGAGATCTCTCCCTGTCTTTATGTCATTTCATAAGATTTTCATCATATCTTCTTCCCTCTGAAAAGTGAGGAGGGAAGAAATAGAGCATTTTGTTGGACATCTAACTCCTGCCAAGGTCAACCTACCACAGAGTAAAACCTAAGTTCCAGGTTTAATTACAGGCTAATATGACTGGAACAAATCCTTCATATAAATCCTAAATTTGCATTTGCAGGAATAAATGCTTGCTGTGTATAAACAATATATTTTACAGGTTAGTACTACACCAATTCCCAAAGCTCAGCAACTGAGAAAAGCAGGTATTCAGCTTCACAAGCCACCTCAACCAGGCATCAGGCATGCTTTCCACTTCAAAGGATGACAGAACCAAGAAGTAAATTAAAATGAAAGCACAACCCACCCAGGCGTATCCATTCACACATGCAATACTTTCCCCCAGACTAAACACAAGTAGCAGCTCCCATCCCTGTCTAGCAGAGCAAAGCACCTTAATGCTCAGTAGACCTGACTGGCACATGAAATGTCAACACAAATGTTTTTGGGAAGAAAAAATCTAAGAAAGCAATAAAAATGCTCCAGGACCCCACCATAATATTAGCACAGATACAGGCTACATTAGCACAACCAAATGTCCAAAATTAAATCAAACCATATGCCAAATGACCTATCTCAAAATGTGCGAGGACATAAACAGGCAGAAAATACTGGATAAATAACTTGTGCTCCTTTCTTAGCATAAATAAAAGGTGTTAAAGCTTGATACTACATTAAAGCCTTAATAGCACCTATACTGAAAGACTAAACAGGAGAGACAAGTGATAGTCCAGTTTTGACTCTTTGGGGAAATTGGATGGATTTGTAGCATTTTCATCTTTAATATTTTCATGATCAATCAGGCTAGACACAAGAAATTTTCACTTCCCAAGAAATTCTGTTGTTTCACCTTTGATCTTATATTGAACTGTAAAAGCAGATGTCATATTGTGGTGGTGCAAGAATTGTTTTATCAAGTTTTATAAGAAGTTTTATGTTATGGTTCATTCCACCGTGCCCACAGTTCTGTAATGGTTCCTCCCCTTTGAGTTTGCTGTGTAGCAAGTTGTTTCATGTCAATCATCCCACCCCCCCACCTATCCTGGTCAATGCCCTCTCACCCCAGCTCTGGGACATCCTGTCTGTCACTTCGGGACCCCTCCTGGGACTCGGGAATTTCCCAGGAGAGGCATCGAGTTCCCCCCTTGTGAGTGGTCCAAGGTTTAGAAGTGGACACCCCCTGTTATTCCCCCAAATTCCCTGATTTGCTGACCTGTTGTTGCCACCCCTGAATCCTTCCCCGTTTATAAGTTCGGGGAGGGAAATTCAAAGGGCTCTCTCACTAGGCAGTTAGACGGGTGGCGGAGCTCCCGCTGCTTGGACTGTAATAAAACCATCATTAAACCTGCCTAAGAAAGAGTCACCTTTTGTCCACCGCCGCCGTCACGACGCAATTAAGGCCAGCCACCGGTGGGGAGCTGAGTCCCGCAGGAAAATGTTGCCGGCTTGTAACCGAGACCGAAAACGCTTTGGCCACTGTGCAGATCTGAGCCAGCCGGTGGCCCGCGCCTGCCCGGCATGGAGGGACACAGCCACATCATATGAAATTTACCAATAATCAAAGTTTTCGAAACAGTGTTTTATATGAATACATCTATTCCTGATAATTAAATTTTTTTCTTTGATTCATTCCACAGTAGTTAAATCAAGTAGCAATAATTAAAATAAATGCCTGCAAAAATAATTTCCCACTACAACATTAAAATGCCTGTAGTATTTAACTTTTCTTTTTTGTTGGTTTTTTCTTTGTTTGTTTGTTTGGTTGGTTGGTTTTGTTTTGTTTTTAATTTCCACCTTCTCAGTTCTGTTCTCTGCTGCACAAAAGGCATCAACAAGCCAATTGATAAACCAACCAACCAACCAACCAACCAAACAAACAAACAAACAAAAATCTCCAAGCCAAAACAAACAAAGAAATAGCCCCCAGCAAAAGCTCAACAGATTTTAATGCTTTTTAATTTGTATATTTTATTTGCCAGATAACTTACTAATTTTAGTAATGACAGGCAAGAAAGAGAAGTGTATTAAAAATCTTTATTAGAAAGAAGCTCTTGAATTTAGTCTTTCAGGGAAAAAATATTACTGAGTTACAACTCAATGTTTGACACTGATATTAATGGAAGAAGTATAAAAAGACTTCTCTGAAGGCAATGTTATTATAGATACATACAACTCGGAATATGGCTTTAACTAAATAATTTGGGGTAATTTTAAATCATAGCCTTTACATTAGAGAACATGAGTCATCACTCAGAACAGCAATCACTACTTCTACCACAAAATCAACTTAAGGGTTATGAAAAATACTTGCAAAATTTAGGATTTCATTTTACATCATAGGTTTTTTTAATAATTTTAACTTAATCCTTACTGAACTCTGAGCATAAAATACAGAAACAATAATGATGGAGAAAGAAAAAAAAAACAAAAAAACTTGTAGACCTCTACCAGCACAACATACTAAACAAAACAATATGTTTGAAGGACTATTTTTATTTAAATAAAAAAATATTAAAATTATTATATTGCTCTGAATTACCAGTGCTTCATAATAACTTTATAAACTATTGTGTAATCTAAAAGAGCCTCCTTTTTTAAAATTAAAAATCCTGTCATGTCTTAGACTAGATGTTAATTAGTAACCACATTTTTTCACTTCAAATGTAGCAACAATTGCATTTTTGAATGGACTAAATGAACCAGCAAAACTTCTCTCTCAAGTAAATCAATATTTCCCCAACTATTTTGTTTATTTGCTTCTATTTGGGCTGTATTTCCTGCCTCCTTCTAAAGGCTTAATATCAAAAGTTTTCAAACAAAGTTTATTTTATTCACTATTCATCAGAGCTCTTACTCAGATTTTTTGCAATCTTATTGGGTTTGAGAAGGATTACGAAGAAAGACTTCAATGCACACAAAATGGAAAATGCAGACCTCAGAACAACTTTTTTTTTTTTCCAAGGAAAGCCCAAATTGAAATATGTCACCATGTTTATTAGGCAATTTAAATAGAAACAATGGTTTCTGTACTATATTTAAATTTAGAGTACCAGAACCGTTAAAAGGTGCAAAATGCAGCCAGATGATTACATACATTTTTCTGCATTTGTTCTTTGAAGGAGAAGCTTGCAGGGAAAAAAAAAGCAGAATCATTTGTCTGGTTACCTTAGAGAGTCTAATAATTTACAGAAGTTTATCATAAACAATTTTCAAAGGCAAACAATTTGCAAAGCTTTATTCTCACTGCCTACTTCAAATCCTATTTAGAATATTAACTGTACATTTCAAATCAGAGTTCAGTACTCAAAGCACTCTGAATAGGAAATGAGTTATATATGTTTAGCTTGTTTGAAAATCACTCAGTTTGAATGCCAGAAATCAAAAACCACCTTAGGAAAAGTTTTGTAATTGTTTTGGTCTTGCCCACAATCTTTGTATATTTTTAGGAGCCCCAGTGTGCTGTGACTGCCAGTTCCATTGTCAGATTAATTGATACAAGAAGAACTGCTTTGTTTGCTGTGAATGTGACTCTTATTAGTTTAAAATGGTAGCCACATTTTTATATGAGAAGAGAAAAGCTGTAACAATTCCTTTCTACTCTTCCCATGTAACCCATATGGAAACTCAATAAACCTCTCGGTCGTATCCTTTCTAGGACATAATTTTTCAAGACTGAAGAGTCTTGAAAAGGGTAACCTAGTCTAATCTAGCCTACTTATTTCTCAGGTGTAAACTTTTTCCGTATCTTTGATTAACACTGCTGAACCTCCTTAAATTTTCTCACTTTGTGTCATTTTTTTCTCCCAAGTTCAAGGAAAACAGCACGAAGTACACATCCTCCACAAAAACATGCAATTATACAATGGCTTGGTGGTTTTCTTTGCTCTGATCTCTACTGCTTTCCTAATAAACCCTAACAATTCTTTGGTGACTGCCAGTGATGAGGAAGTTTACATATTTGAGGCTCCCTCCTTTGTAATATAAATCTACCATCTGGCCACAGTGATTGCAAATCTATTTTAAATGGCAGTTTACAGTTTGTCCACTCCCTTTGCCACCAGTATCACTTTAAATTTGTCTGCATTGAATTCCATGCTATTAGCTGGTCACTAAATCTTGTAAGACTTTGTATAATCCATCACAGTTGGTCCTTGTCGAACAACCAAGGTTGAATTTTAGACAGATTCACAAAATTTTTCTTCTGCACACCACAAGCTGCAATGTACTTCACATAACCTATGTGATGTGGTGTTATTCACACAGTCCTTCAGCATCAAAAACACCACAGGTATCCAGTCTCATGTAGTTTAGAAAGCACCCATTACCTTATAAAAAGTCTTCATGGGGTAAACAGAGTGGAGAGAGTTTTTAAATGTTATCATCTATTTGCATTCAGGAAGAACCTCCAGAAATCAAGAAATATAGTTTTCAAGCCCCTGCCTGGTGTATAAATTGGATCAGACCTTATCTAACCATACTGTTATTTGTAACAGATTTTATTTTCGCATTTGTAATATATTCTGTAGCTGCTGGTAATAAATTGCACATTAGGTGACTAGTGACATGACAAGTCATTGTATTTGTACTTGGGATTGTCATGGAATATTATACTGGAATAGCTATTCACTGCCGTTGTAGGGATTTTTTGCCTATCTTATTTTCATGCAGTTTCCTTTTTTGAAACTGAGCAGAGATGCAGTGATTTCTGATTGAATCTGCAGGGACACTGAATATAAAATCCTCATGCTTTTTATTGTGGAGAGGCTGTGTGAAAATTTCACACCTGTTGCATCTTTGCTTAAGGATAGAGAATTTCTGTGATTTCAGTACCAACAGATACCTCTACACTGAACAATGGTCTCTTTCAGCATGGCTGACTTTACAGTGTTCATAAATTTATATATAAGCTAGTCAGTCTTCAAAATCAAAAGCCCCAGCTCTTAAATCAAATTAAGTACACCTCTACTATATAAGCCTTCTATAGAATTGAGGAACTTCCAGTCTCTGAAGTATGTGAATTCCTGCTTACACCCCTTCAAAACCAGGTACTGAAAAATCTGCCTGCCTTAGGATTTACAAAACAACACTGAGTACTATAAGAACTTAGAAGAATGATACTACAGGTGTCCTGGTCTTCAAACGCCCCCCTTAAAAGGTCATATTATGCTTCTATAATAAAATTACTTGTCTTATGAACTGCAGACAAGGGGGAAAGCTACAGATGGCAGCTATCTTGACAGTTACAAGGCTTTCAACACTCCCACATTAAAGTCTGGCTGGTTGAACTGTTAGATGGACAAATAAAAGGTGAATAATTAGAATCAGAGGACAGTGGCTAATGATTTGTACATGAATTGGAAGTTTGTAACATGTGAAATTCCACTTTGTACTGTACTGGTGTCTGCACTGAATCCAAAGCATTTGACCAAAACGAAGCATAATTCATTGCAACTGGTCAAGTCTGGGAAACCCACTCTCTTAATGAATGCCCAAAGGGAGAAAAGAGAATACAAAATGAAGAAACTTGCTTGGCAATTTAAGTAAGTGTTGTCATACCTGCTTTTCTTAGTTCTTTTTCTCTTACCTTTTAATTGTTCGAAATGCATTTACTTTTCTGTGAACATTATTGCTCCTTATGCTACCTATTATTTCCTATTTCTTACTTGAGTCTTTCCTCACTCTATAGCTTTCTAGAAAAAAAAGGTATAATTTGAATCCTTCTTTAAAATTTCAGTAACATTTCAATAAAGTAGTTAGAAAAATAACCCTCTAGAAAAATGATCAATATATGACATCTTGTACTAATATAATGCAGTTCAATCACTTTGAAAAAAACCCTACTTTGTTTTTTATTGTTGGAATAATTGATTTGATTATAATTTTTTTATGGCAAGACCATGTTAAGACTTATTGATAATTTAATTACCTTGCTGCTGATAGTTATATTGATAAAACTTAAATTGTGGCAATCTTCTGTTATAGAAAGACTCAATTGTCTCAGTAGCACTGGACTGAATGAGAGGAAGTTCTTACCATGCAAGAATAAAACTCTAGTTTTAAAATTCGCTGATTTGAAAATACATGTTCTTACTTCTGTAAATTTCTACTAGGCTACATTTTAAAATGTAAATAGACGTTATGAAAAAAGAGATATTGTTAGATTTTCAAAGATTTTAAAACACAGTAGAATGCTTTACTGAAACCTTCAATTTTCTGGGTATTTTTTCATGGCACATTCTGAGGATCCCTCTCGAGTTTTACACTGTTTTAGTGACCAAGCACACGGCTGTACTTGTCAGTTTGATGTTGTCCATTTGACAGGTTATCTGTCTTCTTTTCTGATAAAAATGTTTGCAACAAAGTACTCCTAAGGCTTTCACTGAAGTCTTTCTGGTAAGTAAAAATTCCAAGACTAGTAAAGCATAACTTTAATAATTATTTTACATACAGCAGCATTTTTTTGCTGAACCTCCTCCACTTTTCCCAGCTATTAAGTATATCTATTTTCCAGTTTGCTATATTACTAATAAATCATGTTCAGTTTTAGCTGCTACAAAGTAGGTAGTAATATGTAGCTGCTGCACAAGGTCCCTCTGTAATTTCAAGCTGTGGTAAAGTACTCAATTCAGCAGCACTTGCAGTTTCACAATAAACCTGCACAGTACAGCAGAGATTATTTATCATATGTTCTGTTATATAAGAGAAGAATTTTCAATAGTGTTAGAAAAACAACTTACAATGCTTCTATCTTTTAGATGATCTGGATGGCATATTATTTTGAAAAAAGTTACAGAGAATGTAGAAGATTAAAAGTCAAAATAAAATAATTTTACTGATGGACTCTAGATATCGCAGTATTACAGAATAAAGTGCCATTAGTCACAAGAACACAAAGACAAATCAGTTCTCTCTCACTGAAATGCAGTGCCACAACAGAAGTAAAATCAAACGTTTATCCTATTACATGTTCAAATCACATACTCTCCAGTATGAATGGGGTGACTATCAGCAGTGCATCTTGACTCTCCTGGACTTGCCTTAAAAATATGGATTTGTCAACAGCCAGCTGCAAACGGTTTTGGTGCAACCATTCCCAGAAGCGTTCTTAGTGCAGATAGCCTAAAGACCCATCTAACCTCCTAGCATGACTTTTCCTTCAGCTACAGCACCCTTGTGAGGCTCAGAAACTGGAGCAAACTTGGATCACAACTGGCAACAGTCTCTGCAGACTCTTGGGAATCACCCTTCCCACACCCTTAGGCTTTTGGAAGGTCCTCCTCTTAACTTACAGTCACTTTTTGGTTTTGAGTCAGATTTTCATGCAACATTTTCTGTAAGAAAGGACAGATCTTCTAGAACTGTGGACACACCCTTTTCTTGTTTTGTTTTTATTTTGTTCTCATTAACAGATATACACTTGCTGAGAAAAACTCCTTTTTCAGTAAAGTTTGTCAAATGCATGACTAGGTAAATGTGAAGTTTCATACCTATATGAAAAGTCAACTAAATTTTTTTAAAATTAATTCTATTCAAATGAAAAACTGAAAACACCCATATTAGGATATTTTGTAATTATTTTTTTTTTCCCAAAATATGATTGATCCTAAAATTGTTTATGTTCGACATCATTTAAGGTTTTAAGGGCAACAACTGATATTTTAAACAAGTACAAGTGGTTTATTTCAAGTACAAAATTAACATTTTTCCCCCAATTTGGTCATGCACTATGAAACACTTTTGGTTTTCACCTAGAAAACCCAATATTTCTTTCTCTTCCACTAGCTCCTGCTTCACCCTTTGATTGCAAAAACCTATTGATGCATATTTTTACCGACATACTAAGTGTCACAGGCTAGCACTCTATATTTCAAGAAATAAATACAAGTAAGTGATGTCTCCCTGTTCTGTCATGTCCTCCACAGTCGTGCTGTTACACAGCCAGCATTTCACAGCATTTCCTTTCTCTACAAAGGCACACTCTACTTACAATACATAACTTAAAAGTAATGTTGTTGGCTGCAGTGTTCATGAATAAAACAGTCCAAAACACATATGCTGTTAGCATCAGAGAGTGATTGTCTATTGTGTAGGAACACAACAAAGTAATCAAAGCAATAATTATATATGTCCTTATAAAGTTTCTTAAAAATAATGTCTGCATAAGTTTTGATGATGTTTCTTAATCATATCCATTTCATTGTGAACAATTAGACATATATTATGATGTAAATAACAGACACTATAAAAAGAATTTCTGCTGCTGAAGACAGCATGGGAACTTCTTAAGGCTTTGCTAGGAATATTGCATTTATTTTTAAATAATATTTTTAAAAGTAATTATAACAGACTGTTATATAATCAGACTTTCCTACCCAGGTTGGGAAGTTTTTTTTCCACATTCCCTTAGATTCCATGATTTTTTTTTTTCCCCCAGAGTTATACTTATAAATAAAAAAGTCAGCTAAATAAAAGTTGTTGTTATGAAAGAGTATGCTAAATGATTTTTTTTTGTTTGCACTGTCTTAGCAGATTAGAAACCTAATTCAAACTTCAGGTGGTAGTTCTTTGTTCCTCTCAGTAATCACCACTCTCAGCTTAAATATAAAATAGTATACTTTTTAAAATTCTGCAGATCTTTACTTAATATCAGTGGAAAAAATCTGCACAAAGTTTTCATGAATAAATGCAATTTAGAGTGTTCATAATTTGAACACATCTAGGCTTAGTTGATCCAATAGTATGGAAAATGCAGTATCCCTACTCTGTATTTAACAAGCTCAATCAATATCAATTTAGTTGAATATAATGTCACTCTATTTCTTTATCCATTAGTGGAATAAAGGAGAAATCTAATACATGTCTAGATTAGTGATGAAACTTCTTCTGAAATAGCCTTGATAAAAACATTGCAGTGTTTGTATTTTGCTGCAATGTCTCCTATCTCCCAAAGTAATTTTCTTCAAGAGACATTATGGAACTCTAGATTAATCATGCTGGTTTTAGTCTTCATTTATTAAAGTAGCACATACTGTTACTCAACAGCTCAACTGGTATGAATGTGTTCATATCTCTGCACCTAAGTAAGGATTTCTAATTTATAATATGGTTTTGCACATTGCTACCAAGTCAGAGACAGATTTAGCTTTATGGAAGTGATTACCACTTTCAGTGTGTTGTATATAAGCTATGGTTATCTTCAAAATAACTCCAGGTCCACCTCTCTGCTTTAAAGATAAGGAAGGAAGAAATAAGAAATTACAGAGGTTTTCTCCATATCCAACAGAAAACTATGACAGAGCACATAATACATTCAGTTCTCTTCTCTTCTCTTATTCAGTATCTGCATCTTGCACCCAACCATACAACCAGGCTTCCTGTCACTGCTGCAGATAAAACTGTAAGGTTTTGAGAAGAAAAGTTCTTTAAGGGCTGGAATATAGCCCCGCACAGCTAATAATTAGAAACAAATACTCATGTACAAAATAAGCAAAGCTGGAGGGAGAACAGAGTGAGAAAGGAAAAAAAAAAAGTCAAGCCTAAGAATTTAGTTTAGAAAGGAACATTTTCAGACAGAAACAAATATTCAGTCTTTAAATCAAGCCAAACAAGATTGAAAAACCTTAGCTTAATCAAGAGGTTTTCCACAAATGAAACTGAAACCAGAATGAGCTGCTTCATCCTCAGAAGACACATGAGGCAGATGATCCTCAGGCTGGAGCATCTCTTATAAAGCGCATGGAGAAACTCCTGCTAATTCAGTTTCTTACAGAGAAGGCTTCTGTTGAGCTTTGCTGTATAGATGAGACGGCAAGCTTTGCTGTCCCCATGGTCAGATGCAGGAGGAAAGCACACTGATGCACTTGGGAAACATTCCACATCCTGTGCTGAATTCAGGCTGGAATCTTGGATAAGATCATGGCAACAATCTTCAGCTTCTCTTCAAGTGATGCTGAGTTTTTGCTATGTGTCTCCTAAAAGTAATGCTGGATACTAAGCTTCCCCCAAACAAATATGAGCTGAATACTTTTAGATGAGGAAGTACAAATAAGTATATAGAGAAAATATGATGATGTACATTCATGCCTACACCAATAACACATATGAAACCTCACAGGCTGGTAACAACTTTTTTATAGGACACTATTAAGATCAATGAGATTTAACATACAATATTTGAAACCAACAAAATAACATTATTAAAATAAAAATATATTTCTGAACTATTTTCCTAGCTTCCTTTCTTTCATCTTATTAGTGAAAAATATGTAGGTCCCAGCTGTATTTATATTTTCAAGGTTTGAAAATAGTTTTTTAAAATCAAGCTTTCTTCCGCCCACTGCTTAAACCCCAGCACTGCTGAACATGATCAAATAAATAAATGAGTTAAGAGGCACTCAATCACTATTTGAACACTGTGACTATGCAAAAATGAGATGACAAGTATCAACTTTTTTCTACTAGGTTAAAACTTAAAATCTGAGAAGACCCTTATTTCACTAAGATTTAAATTGTACTGAATGTACCCACAGAGGCATCAGCAATGAAGTGATAGAGGTTCTAAATGCAGTTTTTCCAGGATACATCACTGATAATAACAAACATAACTTTTACAACAATTTCATAAATTATTCTAACAGGAAAAATGTTAATGGATGACTAATAACCAAATAGCTGAAAATACAGTTTATTACAGTTATAAAGTATATAATATTTTTTTAAAAAATTCAAACATTATCAACATGACCTTCAGATTAAGAGAATGAAATAATCCACTGAGAATGTTCAAGAGGCTTCAAATTTTAATTGAAATTTTGTAGTTTTTCTGTTTATTTATTTTCCCCCAGGGGCTCTGAAGTAAAACTGAATAGTTATAATTAAATTGCAACCTCAATTCATATAGTTTCTTTTCAGTGTACCATACAGTGATATAGTAAATTGCTAGCATCTAGTATGTCACAACTTAACTTAAAAAAAAAACCAAAACAAACCAACAAACAAAGCCCAAAACAACAAAACAGATTTAAGGGTGGGGGAAGAAGTACAGTCAATTTTATGGTCTAATTGAACTCAGAAAAGGATGATGTTATGTAAAGCATTTTGAAGGCAATCACCAGTAAGTCTGAATATTACAAAAGATGTCTTGCAGGAATAAATACAGTAATACTGTATACAGAGAAAATTATGACAGGAAAAAGTAGCCATAATCTAAAGGCCATGCTTATCGGGAAGGATATGCAAGTGCTGCTAAAGAAGAGGGTCCCAAAGTGTGAATTATAGGTAGTCTAAGGACACTTTTGATGAAGAAAACAGAATGGTGTTCTGTAACATTACACTGGAAAAATAGGATTGAAATACTGCTTCCCGAACCAACAGAAAATCAGAATTCTTTAATCTAGAAGAAGGGAAGAACTTGATCCTGAGGAACCTAAATCAAGAGAAATTCCTAGCAGAAGTGTCTTTCATTCACTTTGCCAGATCCACATGATAAACAGTTTTTTGCTATTAAAAACGGTTCCTTTCTAAGCAGGAAGATCTACTGTCTAATCTCAGGAAACATGAACATCCTGGAACTTGGATGATTGTTGCCATATTATGTGAGCTTTTGTGAGATGTTTACAGCTCTGTGACTGAATTTTCCCACAGCCTCACTGTAAATATCATGTTTTCCATATTCCTTTCTGATAAGAGTCCACAGAATGACTTCTAGCCTGGCCAGTGGGATGGAGAGGTGGTAACCTTATTCTCCAATCCCTGGTCATTCTTCAAAACCTATAAAAGCGAGGTCTTTGTAAACAATTGCTGTAACAATAAAGTTCTTTCTTCTTCAGCCTTCATCTCTTGGAGTCAAATCTGTGAGTACTTACTCGTGTCCTCTAGCGACAGATGATGATCACTGAAATTATAGTGAAGTATTTTGCTGGTGTCACAAATGAATGCGCTTAAAAAGATATTTATCTGTTACAGACTTAGACACTGATCTCAGTGTTTAAGAAACTGAACAATCAGATAATTTCCATGCTTCAAAATACCTACTAGACTGATTTTCAACAGTCTGTTGAAAATTACATGTTGCCAGTGCATAGTTCCTATTCATTATCAATCATTATCAATATGTATTTAAAGCAACTATTCATCCAAAAATGGATTTTAGAGCCAGAGAATACATAATGCTCTTTTATGGACTCAGATGTGAAGAGTGTGATTTCGGTGATATCCTCATCTGTTGGTGTCGGGACATGTGTCCATGTATCTTTTTCTGGAGTCTGCAATAGCTCATTTGCACTGTTCAAGAGGTAGATTTGGATGATGAATTATGTGTCACAAATACTATTTCTAAAGACTGCCTCTTCAGTTGAAGAATAAGGGGATACCTCATGCACTGCTGCAGTAACAGACAACAGTACTAATAATTTTTCTGAGTATTTGAAATTGCAGTGTCTGGAGGAAAAGTGGGATACGTGACCCTGACCAGCCTGAGTTTCTGAATACTACCAGCCAAGTCTTCACAATACAGACACCTTGGGCTACACATTCCAACTGTGCTCCCTGTGCAAGTGTGGATGAATGGAAGATGAGCTTGTGACTGG
Organism: Hirundo rustica; assembly: GCF_015227805.2. Classification (NCBI taxonomy): domain Eukaryota; kingdom Metazoa; phylum Chordata; class Aves; order Passeriformes; family Hirundinidae; genus Hirundo; species Hirundo rustica. The sequence goes on along the minus strand of NC_053450.1, from coordinate 78,209,008 downwards.
AGCAGATTCCGTGAAAGGACATACTTTCTATACACTGTCAATGTCTTTTCTTCCAGTGTATAGATTTATTCATGGATTCACATCTCTAAGGGGCAAACATCTAACTAGATAATGTCTATGCAGTGCCTGATTTGAACATCAACTTCCTGCACCAACATGATGAGAATACATACTTTCATGTCAACAAGAAACTAAAGGGTATTTTGTCAGTGTATGATGGCTATTGTATAGAGAGGAGATGATTCTGATCAAAATCCTTGCTGCTGTAGACTTTGATAGTGCTCTTAGGAGTTCTGTCTGTTGACTGTGCCAGAGAGGAGAGCATTCCTGTGGTTCTGCTCACGCAATTACCTGTTTGAGGGGGAAAAAAAAAAAAAAAAAAAAAAAAAAAAAGAGTCATCATTTACTGGTCAGTTACCAAGACAAGACATGGATCTGACAAGAATTAGAACCTTTACCAGTGTAACTATTCATTCAGGCATTTTTCACATCATGCAGCTCTGCTATCATGTTATATAGTGTCCCTGGTGGCCACAAAATCAGGAAAAGGTGGTCTCTACCTCTTCTCAAAATGGGCAAATCCTGTGCTTCCCAAATTGCTATCTGCCAGCTGACTGACTTCTTGGTATCTCATAGACTCTTATTTTCTCTTGAATCCTTGGGCTCCTGTCACCATCTCAACAATTTTGTTTCCATCTGTGTTCTCTCTTTCATTGTCATACACGGCTTTAGCTCATGTCCTTTCTCATTCCTTAGCAACAGATTTCATAATAAAATTGAATCAAGATCACACCACTGTGTTGTGGCAAATGAGGTCTGAAGCGACAGACTGAAGGTTACAGCTTGTTATGACTGAAACTAGGAATGTCATTGAACACCTGCTCATTAAATACATTCAGGGCCATGTGAAAACCAAAGGCCAGAAGCAAGAATGGATAATGATCCTGGTCTATTGCGAATCTAAGCCATTTAGAGTACAAAGAGCTGATAGAGACCTGGAAAAAAAACTTCAGACTGAGAAATGGGAATCAGCCTTTTTTTTTCTTGAACAAGAGGATTATCCCCACCAAGTGAGAATGCTGGAACTAAATTTTTCGGAACGTGTGGTTCAAGTTGCTCGAATCTGAAAATGTTTTTTAATAACAGAAAGTAACTAATGTAAGACTTATACTCAAAACACTGTTATGGACTGCTCTTTGAAAAAAAGCCCATCCCCACTTATGTTAACTCAAGATTTAATTATTATATATTATTATATCTTGTTATAACTGAAATCCTTACTGATCAGTGAATTAGAGAACTCCAGATCTAATGATAGAAGAAAACCTCTAAGAACAGAAAGCTATTCTACTAAAAATATCAATAAAATTAATATTAATATAGTTTAAGCTACTCACATTTCCCAGTAACCACCTCTTTTTAATGTTATAGTCACTCTTCCGCTCTCCAGCCAGGCTCTAAGGTTGATGTCTTCAGTCTGGACTATTGGGGGTGAAGGTGAAAGTAAAGCAAACCCACAGTATTTCCTTCATCCTTTCCTGTGAGTTTAAGGTTTGTTTATCATATTGATGGTTTCCTCCTACTCACTCTGGATCTATTTGGAATAATTTTATGTATTTCCTGACACATTTTACGCATTGTTTTCTTCACTGTTGGCAAGTCCATGTTTCACTGAAATTTTGCAGTTCCTCTTTTTAGTGTTCCCTGCCCTCAAAGCAGATGGAACTGGTGGAAGCTTGGTCACGTGTAGAGAGAAAATCGATTTTCTGGTCTGACCCAGTATGAATTTCATTGCATAGTCAGTAAGTTGGAGTGGGTGGCCTGTATGTGAACTTAAAAAAGTGTGGTGGCTTTATGAGATGAGCTGTTTCTAAAAGCCACCCTTAACAGGAAGCTGTTTGTAAAAGATGCAGTTTAGCCAAATGCACAGTTGTGATGAAAGAAATAATAAAAAAGGAAGAAAAAATCTAATGTAGTGCCTCAATTCAAAGATATCAGTTCTACAGAATGACCAGAAAGGCAGAGTCTGCCCAAACTGTGAGGATAGGAACTGACAAGAAAAAAATATGATAGCAATAATTGCAATATAAGTCTCCAGGGCTCAATAAGGAATCTGATCAGAGATTTGGAACTGACTTATGAAGATAGAAGTTAAAACATTTATCATAGCAAAATTCATTTAGTTTGACAGTCAGAAGCAAGTATGAAATGTGGAAATGTTAAGAGATAGAACATAATATACTGTTTTCATGTTCCAGAGAGTATGCCCAGGAATTCAGTCTGTCTTGGGCTTTGTGATAGGGACACGCAGGTACATTTTTTTATAATACATCAAAGTTTATGAATCTTTGCATTTAATAATAATTGTACATTTGTTGCTGTTTGTTCAAGTTTTAAAGTTGCTAAATGGTTCTGTACCCTTTGTTTGGTCTGAGTCTGGGGTTCTGTCTCAAAAGGTGTTTACTCCCCCAGAGCTGTCAGTTACCCAGACCCAGTCCTTTTTCCTGAAGATTCTAAGCCAATCTTTCCCCAAAACAATTTTCATTCATCTGTATAATTTGTTTTCCTTACACTGGTTCCCTATTAGTCTCAAAACCCTTTGTTTACCTTCTTCGCTTCCCGGGGATTGGCCGGAAGTCATTGCTCACCCAAACCCATCTGTATATAGCTTGTTGTGACCAGCACTCGTGATCTGTCTGCCACTGGTGATTCAGGAAATAAACTCTCTGGATTCAAGGCAACAGATCTCCCTTTCATATCCTTGCCTCTGCCTACACTGAAGAAACACATTTCAGCTGCTGAGCCAAAAAAGCTCAGAGATGCTCACCCACAGCTTGGCTCCGGAGGAGGTGTCCCACGCAACAGAGCCTGTGCAGAAAATTAGAGCTAGCACGGAGATTCTGGCTCTGGCGATACACCTTTAGTTGTACGAAACGTTGGTCAAAGCATATGTATCATCTTCAGGCCTTTCCAAGGAGAAACTGGTTTAGAGGATAAGATGTGTGTTACAACACATCATAAGATGGTGTGTTACATAAAAATCTGAAAAAAATACACATACATAAACATATAATTGTAGTAAAGGACTTAAACGGAATTTATAAAACATGCTTTACTGAATGAAAGGTTTACTTTGATTCATGACATGATTACTAAAGAAAATTTATTTGTGAATTAATTGCTTGTAAATACTATGCTAACTAAAATTTCTTTAAAAAGCTTGGTAAAATAGTAATTTACATAAAAAAACAAAACAAACAAACAAAAAAACCCAAAAATCAGTGGCATACAAAATTCATCTTTGAAGGAATTTGGAGAAAGTGATACTTACATGATATGATAATTCAAAAGATAATCTAAAACCAAGGCTCTCCTAGGGTGACTTTACGATGCTTGTATCCCCAGTCATCTGTTCTGTTTATATTTGATGGAGTGTTCTGTGTGGTGGTGTGAGAGTTGTTTTATTGAGTTATTAAGTTATTTTTGCAAGATTTTGAGTTACTTTTGTAATGGTTTAGCCCACTGTATACCCCTGTGTTCTGCATTGGTTTTCCCCTTATGAGTTAGGTTGTTTAACCAGACATTTTCTGTCAGTCATTCTTTCCCTGCACCTGTCGCTGTCAATCCCCCCCTCTCTCCTCGTGGTCGCCCTGTCTGTCACTCGGGGGCCCTTCCCTGGCTTCTGGAAAACTCCAGGAGGGGTGCCGAGTGATAGGCTGGGGCCCGGGAGACCCCCTCCCATCATTTCGTGGTTGGTCCCCAGTTCTATGGTTCACACCCCCGGTTAACCCCCCGATTCCTGTGACTGGCTGACCGGTTGTCGCCACCCCTGTTTCCACCCCACCTTAAAAGCTCTTGCACGCCTGCTCTTGGGGTCTCTCCTGGGCAGCAGGTTACAGAGTGCAGAGCTCCGCGCTCCCTCTGCCTCAATAAACCTACGTTACATCCTGCTCGGGAGAGTCCGCCTTTCATTCAGCTGCCGCGGTTGCTTTCTTCATCTTCGTGCCCGTTGCTGGTGGTGGGATCCAAGTCCCCACAGGGAGGAGGTGGCTCGCCCTGCCTGCCGCTCCGACCTTACCACGTTGCCGCCGTGAGAATCCACTGAGCTAGCCTGTGGCTGCGTTGGTCAGCACGACCCGGACACTGCGACAGTTCTGTACCTTTAAAACTGGTTCTGAGAGTGAAGTGGGGAAAGAAGAAGCGTGAAGTCTGTTTTCAGAAACTGCACTCACTCCTACACATTCCGCTCCTGGACTGTGTTGTCTGCAGCACAGACAGACAGCGGGACAGAGATCTCTTTTTCTTTTTAGTTAATTTAGCTAGCTGAGGCAGAGGAGTTACCTGGACTGTTTTCTTTCTTTTTCTTGGGACTGTTTAAACCTGTCCTGGACTGAAAACCCCAGAGAGACACCTGGATCTCACACCTGCAGCCCACCAGGGCTCAGGATGGCATTTTCCAGGGCTGGAGGGACTGATAAGAGACTGAGTGAGCCGAGCTACACCTATGGCAAGGACTTTGTCAATTTGCCATCCAACTTCCGAACAAAGAGAAGTTTTATTGTTTCATATTATTCATTCTTTATGCTTGTGAGCACTTTTTAAATAAACAGTTTTCTCCACTTTTCTCTAAGGATATTTTTTTCCCAGACCAATTGGGGGAGAGGCCGTTTGGGTTTGCTTTTCCAGAGGGACCCCATTCAAAGGTTTCCTCCCAAATTTGCTGTAAACCGGGACAAAGGCAAAACAGAAAACATAGAACAATAATAAAGCAGCATGAGGATGTAAGAAATTAAAGAGGAGAGGGAAAAAGGAATCACTGTGAAAATTAATAAATAACAAGAATAAAAGGTGTGCTCTCATCTATATATATAAAAACAATTGCTGGGGAAACAGAGAATGAAATATAGGCATAACTGGGATGCAGTAGATGTAGGCTTTGGAACAACCTTTTCTATCAGAAAACCTAAATGCCAAGGTGTTACAAACAGATTCCAATAAATTATTTTAACAGTAGAAAAATAAGAAAGGATGGAAAAGGTGAGAGTAAGGCAAATACTGAAATTCATCTGAGAGAGAATAATGCAAGATGGTTCTGCAGTGGAGAGAAAGATTAAAGTGTGATATACAATCAGTGGGAGAATTCTGGAAATGATAAATCCTTATACACTAATGTAAAATATGTAAATTTTGAGAATATAGCAGTGGCATCAACATAGTAGATACTTAGACTGAACTATAGACGACCTTAGAACAAGGGAATATGTGTGAATAAATTTGCCTATAACTCTATTAGTTCTCCTGTCAGGAGACTACACCTGGAATATTGTGTTCAGTTTTGGTGCCTGCACGTGCAAAAGAGGTGTGGGCAGTCTGGATAGGGCCCAGAGAAGGGCAATAGAGATGATCAGAGGTCTGGGAAGTATGCCAGATTATGAAAACCTGCAAGAACCTGATTTGTACAACCTGGAAAAAAGAAGGTTTAGGAGAGTCTTGATGGTTGTGTTCCAGTGTTTAAAGGGTGGCTACAGAAGAGATGGAGACTCCCTTTTGACAAGGAGTCACAATTACAAGCTACTCCTGGGGTGATTCCTATTAGGCAAAAAAGGAAAATCTTTCACAATGAGACAATGATCCATTGGAATAATCTTCCCAGGGAAGTGGTGGATTCCCCAGTGCAAAACATTTCCAGGATTCAACTGAACAGAGTGCTGGGCCATCTTGTCTGCTCTTGACAAGATCCTGCTCTTGTCAAGAAAGGTTGGACCACATGGTCCCTGAAGTCCCCTTCCAGTCTGGTATTCTATGATTCTAAGATAATGCAGTCCTATTCACACTTAAACAAACAAAAATAAAATCTACTTATATTTATTGGGAGGATAATTCATTACACTGGACAACAATGTACACCAGTTAACATTTTAAAATGTCAAGCACATCTGTTTAATTGCATTAGTACCTTTGAAGATAGGAATATAAAATTTTGACCTTCTGAATCATCACATTAACAGTTAATACAAATCTACATATATCAAGTAACTTAGAATATTTGTTGTAAAGTTCAAAATACTTTGAATCAATTCATGCAAGATTGGATAAGAACATGCAAAGGGCAAAAGGAAGATGCAGATCTGCATATTCAACTAGATGTTGATTACCACAGATACAGAAGTTTCAATCTAAATTTGAAATCACAAAAAAACCCCACAATTATCTGTTGTGTCAAAAATGTACATGTAAGCATAAACCAAAATATAAACTGAAACTAAAACTGTTATAAAGAGCTGTTTCATTACTCTATGTGATCTTTTAAAATAATCCAAACATTTCACATTAGTTAATGCTAAAATTGGACTGGTAGGTGTTTTAAGGATTGCCTTTTGAAAAATAAAGCATTAACATCAGTGTACACTCTCAATTTGTCTTTGTCCATGAAGCTATACATACATACACCTTGAAACTGCAACAAATATTATGTATTTTTTAGTGGGTTTACCCACCAAAGCATATTAACCAAATTGATGAAGCCAGGTTTCAAAATTGACCCTGTTCTAGTACTGCTATTAGATTTTTTTTTTTTTTTTCCCCTTAAAAAGTATAAAACTGTTCATCTGGTTTGTGTTTCCATTTCTGAAGATTTTATTTTCACTCCAGCACATTTATTCCCAATAGCAGGTTAGAAGTAGATAAAAATTACTTCATTTATGCATACAAGTGCTTATACTGCCCATGAACTCTGTTAAAACCAGAATGATTCTCTGCTTCCTGGAACCCCCAGTTCACTCCCTTCTTTTAAAATGTGATAAATTGTTTAAACATGTGAAGAAGTGTGTAAAACAAAGGTTTTACGCTCACTTTTCTTATACAGAATAATGGCAATCTCTATCTGGCCAGACCAAAGAAACCACATACTATTATGTAATAGCATCTTATTTTAATCTTTTAGAAATACCGTTTGTACTGGAAAATTTCTATCCTTGCATTATATTTAAGAACAACCAGGGAAGAATTCAGATTTAGATTTTGAATACTAGGTAGACAAGTTATACAGTATTTCAAGAAACATTGTTTCCTCTCCTGCCTTCTCTTTGATTCCATCTACAGGATAAAAACTGCTTGGGGAATGAGTAGGTCTTCAATTTTACTTTGTATTTATGTAATTCAATATGCACAACCAGATCTTACTGTTTTCCATACTAATGCAGGACCAAGAATAGAATTAATAATTTCCTGTTGGTCTTTTCTCTATTACAGCTTATTGCTTTATCTAGACAATCATTTAAGGACTTTAATTTTCACAATGTGGCCATTAAACAAGAAAGGATTATTGTTCACAGTTCACAGATGGGTTCTTGTTGCACTTAGTTGAAAATACTCTATCTAAATGCCATAAAGATTGAATTCCAAATGCAAAAAGTATAGATTTTTTAGAATTATTGGTCATTCAGAGGTCTCATTGTCAGTGGAAGCTCAATACCTATAATAATTAATCGCAGGTATTTATGTGAAGAAATGTTTTCAATGTCTTCTTGGTCAATGAAAGAAAGTCTGCTTAAATGATGCAGGGTTGAGTCCAAGACAAGGAAAGCAAATATTATGTCCCTATATCAAAACTGTATTTAAGCAACTTCTCTTGCCATTCAGTGGAATTACAGAATAATTTAAATTGGAGGGGACCACTGGAAGCCATATAATTCCTGGCTTGGTTGTTCATGGCCTAGCTCAGACAGGTCCACCTCCATGGACAGGCAGTCTATTTTTTCCTAACCTCCTATTAGATGGATTTGATTACCTCCATTGGAAGAATTCTCTCTATATATCTAATAGGAATTTCCCTTGTTGCAGCTAGTGTTTGTTGACTCTTGTTCTGTTACCCTGCACTTCCTAGAAGTACACTCTAGACTGAGGCAGAACAGTTGTAGAAAAATGTATATGATCCTCTGATGAACAGCAGAGAAGGGGATGACATTTCAGATAAGAAACTCTGAAGCTGTTTTGCAGGAGAAATGAAGAGCAGATAGCTGCTTTGTTACTGTTGTGTGAATTCTAGTATTGCCCGACTCCTGATAAAGTACAGGCAAGAGATTTAAATTCTTGAGATAGCAAATTTCCAGTTCAACTGATTACATATCAAAAGACTACAAATGACAAATATACAGTCACTAGATGAAATTCACCCTTCCAATTTGTGAGACTTGGTAAATTAGAAGAATACAAGATGAGGAGCCAGAACCCCAACAGGAATGTGTCAGTAATCCAGACATAAAAGAGAATAAAAAACCTGGTGATCTCATTAATTACATATTTATGTGTGGTGGTTTCAGGCAGATTTGGGAGAAACCCTCCCCCGGGGCCCCCCTCCCCTCCTCCAACTGGTTCGGGAAAAAAGATTTCCTCAGAGAGAAGTGGAAAAAACCTGTTTATTAAACAGGCAAAGCACTCCCAGCACAATACCCGATGACAAGAGCTTCGTGCCGCTTACGGAGGGATAACAAACTTAAAGAAAGTCTCCTCGAGGGTCGTCACTGTGCTCCACCGCTCCGTCTCTGCTGACGCTGGGAGAAAAGGAGATGTGCAGGGCTGATCTTGGTGGGGTGAGACCCCTGTGGAGGCCCCCGGTGCTTCCCCAGGTCCTTAGTCCGGAGAGGTTGGAACAGTTCCGAGGAGAGGACAAAAAAAGCAAAAAGGAAGGAAAAAAAAGGACAAAAAGAGAAAAAAGAAAAAAAAGCAAAAAGCTTCAGCTATTCTACAGCGTCTAACTACGCTAGCACTAAACTAACTAACTGCCGGGGCAAAAAAAACAACAGAGCTTCTTTCGTCTTGCCGTGTTCCAGCTCCCCCGCTTCAAGGTCACTCCGATGAGCAGGGTTTTCCTGGGGAAAAACAAACCGCGCTTGCCCTCCCCCCTGCACCCAACAGACGATTGGGGATACACAGTCACCCCATGACATCTTCCACCCCTTATCCCCATATCGTTGACTTACAGACAGAACCAATATATATTCCACATAAAACTTCCATCCATTCTCCCCACAGAAAAAAAAGAATACAAGCAATACCCTCTCACTTACACATTTCCTTCTATTTCATTCTGCGTGGTTTAATGTACAGACAATGGCAATAACATTCAGCAGACAGTGATGTTTGTAAATGATTCTCACCCAACAATCAGATCTCCCTGAGGTACACATCGTGTTGTTCCATCTTTCTGCATTATCCACCACGTGCAACCTGGTCCCTGAGCAAAGACAACCCCACAAATGGGTTTGTCTGAACTTGAGGCAGACTTGATCCACACTGTCTTCCCTAACAGACCTCTGGCATGCACCACTGGGACTTTATCTCCATCTATTGTATGCAGAGGCTCAGCCTGCGCAGGGCCTGCTCGGTTGGTGGAGCCTCGGGTGTTGACCAACCAGGTGGCCTTTGCCAAATGCTGCTCCCAATTCTTGAAAGATCCCCCACCCAATGCTTTCAATTGGGTTTTTAACAATGCATTGTGCCTCTCCACTTTGCCTGCAGCGGGTGCATGGTAGGGAATATGGTACACCCACTCAATGCCATGTTCTCTAGCCCAGGTGTTTATAAGGCTGTTCTTGAAATGAGTCCCGTTGTCTGACTCAATTCTCTCGGGGGTACCATGCCTCCACAGGACTTGCTTTTCAAGGCCCAGGATGGTGTTCCGGGCAGTAGCATGGGGCACAGAGTAGGTCTCCAGCCACCCCGTGGTGGCTTCCACCATTGTGAGCACGTAGCGCTTGCCTTGGCGGGTTTGGGGAAGGGTGATGTAGTCAATCTGCCAGGCTTCCCCGTACTTATACTTGGACCATCGCCCGCCATACCATAGGGGCTTCACCCGCTTGGCCTGCTTGATGGCAGCACACGTCTCACAGTCATGGATAACCTGAGAAATACTGTCCATGGTTAGATCCACCCCTCGGTCTCGGGCCCACTTATAGGTGGCATCTCTACCCTGATGGCCTGAGGCATCATGGGCCCATCGAGCTAGGAACAACTCTCCCTTGTGTTCCCAATCTAAATCAATCTTTGAGACCTCTATTTTTGCTGCCCGATCTACCTGCTCATTGTTTCGATGTTCCTCATTAGCTCTACTCTTGGGGATGTGGGCATCTACGTGGCGAACTTTCACAGCTAGTCTCTCTACCCTGGTAGCAATGTCTTTCCACTCCTTAGCAGCCCAAACTGGTTTCCCTCCACGCTGCCAATTAGCCTCTTTCCACCTCCTCAGCCATCCCCACAGAGCATTGGCTACCATCCATGAATCGGTATAGAGGTAGAGCCTCGGCCACCCCTCTCTTTCAGCAATATCCAAGGCCAATTGAACAGCCTTGAGTTCTGCAAGTTGACTTGATCCACCCTCTCCTTCAGTGGCCTCAGCAACCTGTCGTGTGGGGCTCCACACGGCTGCTTTCCACTTCCGGTTCATCCCTACAATACGACAGGAACCGTCAGTGAAAAGGGCATAATGTGTCTCCTCTGCTGGCAATTGGTTGTATGGTGGAGCCTCTTCAGCCCGTGTCACTTGCTCTTGTTCTTCATCTGTGAGGCCAAAGTTTTCACCCTCAGGCCAATTGGTAATTATTTCCAAAATCCCAGGGCGATTCAGTTTACCCATACGGGCGCGCTGCGTAATAAGAGCAATCCACTTGCTCCATGTGGCATCAGTGGCATGATGGGTAGAGGGAACCTCCCCTTTGAACATCCACCCTAGCACAGGCAGTCGAGGTGCCAGGAGGAGTTGCGTCTCTGTACCAATCACCTCCGAAGCGGCTTGAACTCCTTCATAGGCTGCTAAGATTTCCTTCTCAGTTGGGGTGTAATTGGCTTCAGACCCTCTGTAGCTTCGGCTCCAGAATCCCAGTGGTCGGCCTCGAGTCTCCCCAGGCACCTTCTGCCAAAGGCTCCAGGACAGGCCATTGTTCCCGGCTGCTGAGTAGAGCACGTTCTTCACATCTGGTCCCGTCCTCACTGGGCCAAGGGCTACTGCATGAGCGATCTCCTGCTTGATCTGGGCAAAGGCTTGCTGCTGCTCAGGGCCCCAGTGGAAATCATTCTTTTTGCGGGTGACCAGGTAGAGAGGGCTCACAATCTGACTATACTCGGGAATATGCATCCTCCAGAAACCTATAGCACCTAGGAAAGCTTGCGTCTCCTTCTTATTGGTTGGTGGGGACATCGCTGTAATCTTGTTGATGACCTCAGTGGGAATCTGCCGCCGTCCATCTTGCCACTTTATTCCCAGGAACTGGATCTCATGAGCTGGTCCCTTAACTTTACTCTTCTTGATAGCGAAACCAGCTTCCAGGAGGATCTGGATGATTTTCTTTCCCTTCTCAAACACTTCTGCTGCTGTGTTCCCCCACACAATGATGTCATCGATGTACTGTAGATGTTCCGGAGCCTCACCCTTTTCCAGTGCAGCCTGGATCAGTCCATGGCAGATGGTGGGGCTGTGTTTCCACCCCTGGGGCAGTCGGTTCCAGGTGTACTGCACGCCCCTCCAGGTGAAAACAAACTGAGGCCTGCATTCTGCAGCCAGAGGAATGGAGAAAAAGGCATTAGCAATGTCAATTGTGGCGTACCACTTTGCTGCCTTGGACTCCAGCTCGTACTGGAGTTCCAGCATGTCCGGCACAGCAGCGCTCAATGGTGGAGTCACTTCGTTCAAGGCACGGTAGTCCACAGTCAATCTCCATTCTCCATCAGGCTTGCGCACAGGCCAGATGGGGCTGTTGAAGGGTGAGTGGGTTTTGCTGACCACCCCTTGGCTCTCCAGCTCACGGATCATCTTGTGGATGGGGATCACAGCATCTCGAGTTGTTCTATACTGTCGGCGATGCACTATTGAAGTGGCAATTGGCACTTGTTGCTCTTCCACCTTCAGAAGACCTACAGCAGATGGGTTCTCTGATAGTCCAGGCAAGGTATTCAACTGCTTAACACCCTCTGTCTCCACAGCTGCTATCCCGAATGCCCACCTAAATCCCTTTGGGTCTTTGAAATACCCATTTCGGAGGAAGTCTATGCCCAAAATGCATGGAGCTTCTGGGCCAGTCACAATAGGGTGTCTCTTCCACTCATTTCCAGTCAGGCTCACATCAGCCTCCACCAAAGTAAACTCTTGTGAACCCCCTGTCACCCCAGCAATGGAAACAGATTCTTCCCCCACATGTCTTGATGGAAGTAATGTGCACTGCGCACCAGTATCAACCAAGGCCTCGTATTTTTGTGGTTCTGATGTGCCAGGCCAACGAATCCACACAGTCCAAAAAACGCGGTTTTCCCTAGCCTCTACCTGGCTAGAGGCAGGGCCCCTCTAAGCCTGGTTATCCTTCTTTCCTTGAGCATATGTCTTAGAGGTTCCTTCAAGAGGGTCGGACATGTCATCATCGTCATACCTGGCAGTTCGGCTACGGGCAACTGGAGCCGCTTCCCTTTTGGTGGAATTCCCTCTTTGAGTCTTGACTTCCTTCAATTCACGCACCCGTTGTGCCAGGGCAGCCGTAGATTTTCCATCCCATCTGTTCGTATTTTCTCCACAGTCCCGCAGGAAGAACCACAGCTCAGCACGTGGAGTGTATCCTCTCTCCCTAGCCGGGGAGCGTCTACGTTGGCTACCAGAACCTCTGATCTGCACTGCTGAGATTTGGAGAAGGTCCTCTCTAATCTCCTCCCTGAGTTTCTTATGGTTCTCATCTATCTTATCCTCCAGTTTCTGTAGACGTGTTTCTACAGCTGCGATCCTGGCGTGTGTTGGGCCATGCACAGCATCTGCATATGCTCGGAGCTTCTTTGCCATATCAAGCACCGTCTCCTCCATGTCCTCCCGCTTCATTACTGCTAAAGCAGAAGCGTATTCTAATGGCCCGAGTCGTATAAGTTTTCGCCACATCACAGATGTACATGATACCAAGTCTGGGTTTCTAGTGTTTATATCATCTGAGAAAACCATCTCTGCCACTGCCATTTCTCTCAAGCGTTGAATGCCTTGTTCTATGGTCTTCCATGGGGTTTGCTGCATATAGAGATCATCTGCACACAAGTATCTTTCTGCCACACTTCCTAGGACCCGTATCCAGAGACTGCAAGGACTAGCCTCTCTCATCATCTCCTGGTCGATGACTGGATCATGTGACAGGGATCCCAGATGCCTCGCTTCAGTGCCGTCCAGAATTGTAGCCTCGCCTGCAGCATCCCAAAGACGGACTAACCAACTAATTATAGATTCATCAGGTTGTCGCCGGTAATCTTTTCTTAGGCCCCGAAGGTCCTTCAGGGAAAAGGAATCAATATTTGCTTCTGATCCTGTGCTAGAAGCTTTGGCTTCTGATTTTGGTGAAGGTCCTTCTCTTGGGTCATCATCGTCCACTGGTCGATCGGTTTTGACTGTATGCTTCTTTGCCGGAGCAACTGCCAGGGGCTTTGGCTTACTGTCTGCTTTAGCTGCCAACTCAGGTTCAGGTTCTAGTCTAGCTGCTGGCTTCATAACTGGGGTGTTGACTGTAGCCTGAGTGACTGGGGTGGCTGTTGATTTGTATCCCTTCCCCCCTGCCTCTGTCTGCTGCCCTACAGTCTCTAGCAATGTGCGATAAGCATATGCCAGGGCCCAGCTTACTGCAGCCATCTTCTCCCCCTTAGAGCCATCATGGTACCTCTCTTTCAGGTATTTCCCCAACTCCACTGGATTCTGAATTTGTTCCCGTGGAAAATCCCAGACTACAGGGTCAGAGAATTCCTTGAGGAGTTGGCCCATATCCTCCCATTCTCCACACCACTCAGGATTTCCTCTGCCTGGGTCAGGAGTTTTATCAGCCCCTCTAGAAATCTCAGCCCATATTCTAGAGAAGCTGCAGACTGTATAGAGGAGGCTTACCAGATGACATACCAGAAAGATGGTCTCTTTAACACTCAGGGGAAACTCAACATTCTCCAACAATGATTTAACCGATTCAGAGGAGAAGAAGGAAACGAAAGACTGCAACGCTTCATCCTCTGCTCCTCTTCCCACAAACAGGGTGAACAACCATAACCATGACCCATACATAGTAGGAAAAGATCTCAGCACCTTTATAAACTTCCTACAAATGATTATGATTAAACCAAGGCCAATAGCTACTCTAATCCGTGTCCCTCTGCTGTAAAAACTGCGTATTAGTGACAATATTGGGGCTATCTCTGGATATGCAAATAAACCTAAGGACCACAAAGGTATTAAGACCTCAAAGAAGCCTAAGGATCCAAAACACAGCAAGGCCCCCATCCCAAGAGACATGAGGTCAAACAGCATAATTACTGACTGCTAAATATTAATCAGTACAGGGTTTTTCCACTCTCTCGTGCCCCACGTATGGGCGCCAATAAGTTTGTGGTGGTTTCAGGCAGATTTGGGAGAAACCCTCCCCCGGGGCCCCCCTCCCCTCCTCCAACTGGTTCGGGAAAAAAGATTTCCTCAGAGAGAAGTGGAAAAAACCTGTTTATTAAACAGGCAAAGCACTCCCAGCACAATACCCGATGACAAGAGCTTCGTGCCGCTTACGGAGGGATAACAAACTTAAAGAAAGTCTCCTCGAGGGTCGTCACTGTGCTCCACCGCTCCGTCTCTGCTGACGCTGGGAGAAAAGGAGATGTGCAGGGCTGATCTTGGTGGGGTGAGACCCCTGTGGAGGCCCCCGGTGCTTCCCCAGGTCCTTAGTCCGGAGAGGTTGGAACAGTTCCGAGGAGAGGACAAAAAAAGCAAAAAGGAAGGAAAAAAAAGGACAAAAAGAGAAAAAAGAAAAAAAAGCAAAAAGCTTCAGCTATTCTACAGCGTCTAACTACGCTAGCACTAAACTAACTAACTGCCGGGGCAAAAAAAACAACAGAGCTTCTTTCGTCTTGCCGTGTTCCAGCTCCCCCGCTTCAAGGTCACTCCGATGAGCAGAGTTTTCCTGGGGAAAAACAAACCGCGCTTGCCCTCCCCCCCTGCACCCAACAGACGATTGGGGATACACAGTCACCCCATGACATATGTCAAGAAGGTGAAGAGACTTTAGTTAATAATTATTGTATTAGACAATGTTTTAACATCATTATAGCTATGATGACTATAGTTACAGCGACACAATATCTAGAAAATTACAAAACAATATAAAGAATAGTCCTTTAGGAGTCAATAGACACGAAGTACAGTATTATTTCAAAATTCAGAATGCTGTCTGAAATAACCTGAGAGTTCCATATGAGAACTTTATCTTGGGAATGGAAAGCTTTAATTTAAACAATTTGCAGTACGATAGAAGACAATTCCAGCAGTAAAATAATTTTTAGATAAGTGTTATGTCAAATGATATGGAATGGGACTGTTACATTTTTTTCATTAAAATTTATGAAAAAAAAAAATTCTGTAAATATTATTCCCTAAATATGGAAATGCCATTTCATGGAAAAAAAAAAAAAAAAAAAAAAAAAAAGGCAGCAAATCTTTTACAGTAAGCACACTTCTGGAAAAAAAAAATGTGGA
This sequence comes from Hirundo rustica, assembly GCF_015227805.2. Taxonomy (NCBI): domain Eukaryota; kingdom Metazoa; phylum Chordata; class Aves; order Passeriformes; family Hirundinidae; genus Hirundo; species Hirundo rustica. Next base: position 78,193,491 of record NC_053450.1, on the reverse strand, counting down.
AAATGAATGCTGATTTATAAAGTGAACTATCATATGACACTATTAATACAAGACGCTAACAACACTTATTCATATTGAACTGTGTGAAACAAAATCTTAGTAGATGTAATCTCTGTGAAATTACTTTGACCTCCAATGCTTTTAGCTGATCTACATGGACAGACTAATTTTAGAAACATGTACTTAGTAGTGGAAGAGCATAAAATCTAAGTTTATGATTGCAATTCTAATCTTGAATAACTAACTGCGCACTTGTGGTAGGTTGACCTTAGCTGGAGGCCAGGTACCAACCAAGCAGCTCAATCACTCCTCCTTGTCAGCTGGACAGGGGAGAGAAAATAAAATTAAAAAGTCTCCTAGTTTCCCATAAGGCAGTTTGCCAAAGCACAAGAAAAGAAAACCTCAAAGATTTTGTTTTCCACTTCCTATCAGGAAGTGATGTCCAGCCACTTCTGGGGCAGCAGGGCTCCAGTGCACATAGCGTTTGCTCTGGAAGGCAAACATTGTAAATAATGAATGCCCTCTTGTCCTTAGCTTTTTGTATCTGAGTTGATGTCATATGGTATGGAATATCCATTTCATTAATTTGGGTCAGCTGGCCTGGTTCCGTCCCCTGCCAGGATCTTGCTCGCCTCCAGCCTGCTAATGGCGGGGGAGGAATGTTGGAGAGACAGCTCTGATGCTGTTCCAGTCCTGCTCAGCAGTACTCAAAACTCTGGCATGTTATCAACACCTTTTCCAGCCACTCATGCAGAGCACAGCACTGTGAAGGCTGCTGCGGTGAAAATTATTTCAGTCAGATCCAATGCAATTTTCTTAGATGAGTGACAAAAAGATACTCTCTCACTTAACCTCTAACCATTTCCTGAAGTGCAAACATAAGGATTCTAAAAATGAGAGAAAAGTTCCTGAAATAAAGTTTCTTACAATATGAAAGTGGTTATCTGGAAAACCTACAAAAGAGCTCAGAAGTGAGGGTTTTTTCCCTGGAATTAATGTAATTTCTTGGTTTCAGAATCTCAGAGTCTAGGTAGCAGCTCTTAAATGTTCTGGATCTCACATAGTATGAAGTGTTATTCTGGGATGCATGACCTTACCCAGATTCCTAACACACAAGCAGGTTTCTGGATGTTGCTTAAACTTTAAGAAAGGCTGTTATAGTTTTCTAGTACTTCCCAGGGTCCAGCCCTGTTCAGGTAAATGGCTTAAATTACATAGCAAGACAACTTCCCCAGACATGCTTTGTAAAATAAAAGGTTTAATAACAAGGAAAATAATAAACAGATAAAGAAAATGCAGGTCAAACACAGTGCAGAGACCATTCTCTCACTGTTATGGAAGTCCTGAAAAGCTCTTTGGTTTCTTTGTGTAGTTCGTTTAATTGTCACGGTGGGTTCCACTGGCAAATGGCCAATAAGGAGAGGTACAGACTTAAAAGAACAGTAACAAGGTCCAACAGGTGCTTCTCTCTTGGCATTGAGCCAGTTACAAAGAAAAAGACACAGAACTTTCTAGTTTGGTTTCCTTACATGTTCCAGGTAAACATAAACCCTTTTCCTTATCCAGAAATGCTCACTCGGGAGTGGAAGGTGTATTACTACAGGCTGTGTTCATTTAATTACGGAAAGTTCTGTGTAAAGAGAGTAATTACATTTGCTGAGAAGTGCTCCTTCTGGTAGAATTAGTTGTCCATCCAATACACTGTACCAGCAATATTTCTACTGGAAGTAGGATTTTTGTACAAAAAAGGCAACACTGTTTATATCAGATACAGAAACCTCTATAAAAAAAGAAATATTTCCAAATCATCATGGTGGATGTTTCTGTAAATGAGATGGAACCATTTCATTAAATGTCATTGCTGCAAGTTTTAAACCTTCCAATCAAAGCTCTTCCTATGATTATTCCAGTGTTTAACCCCTGGGATAATATAAACACCACATTTCTTGAAATTTGTAATCTAATCAGTCTCACAAGGGTTCCGATTTTAACTCAAGCAGCTGCAGCATATGCAAAACTTGAAAGGGCAAGCATAGTTTTCAAGAAATTTGGAGTAGGTAATAAAGATTTTGCATTTTCTATGTAGTGTTAATTAATGATTACAACAACTTTGAATATCAAAGAACTTAGTAGAATTATATTATTTTACATAGCATCTAATGAACTACTCAATAAATACTAATCACATGCTACAATTCCTGTGCTAAATGGGACCATAAATATTATGTCAGCTGAGTAGTAAAGCAGAGTCAATTATAGTGGTCATTGTATTTGCTTTATTTCATTGCACCTCATGTTAAATCTGTTGTCCATATTACCACAGCCTTTAAAAAACTATGGTTTAGATTTTTTTAAAAAAAAATTAATACTATTTACTGTAATTTCAGCATCATAAATTTAGTTTGGTCTCCAAATTACATTAATATAATGTTTATTCTTATTACTGAATCAACAAAATATTAAATTACATATTTGATAATCCCAGACTGAACAGATCTCCCAGTATTTTGTCCAAAAAAAGTGGTTGTGAGAAATATTTCCTGTTCCTACTATATGTAAAGAATATATTGTAATTAAAAAAACACAACAAATTTTAAAAATTTAAAACAAATATATCTACAATTCATTTATAGAAGAATGATTGCAGAAACTGGATGTCTTGTATTATGTAACCTAAAAATGTGTATTCTATTTCATCTGCTGAAAGCTGTTTTTTGGGAGATGTTTTATCCTTCTCTTGTAACTCCAGGGGGGAGGGGGGTGGATGCTTTCTGATAATGGCCCAGCCATTAAAACCAGGTGGGGCAGTGTTTCTTATCTCTTTCACCACCCCTCCATCCTCCAGGGGGACATCTTCTGATGATGGGCCATCAGGGCCCACCAATGACATGGCACATTCCATCATCCCATTGTGAGATGCTCCACACAGTGGGGGAAGAGCCAGCTGTTCCTAGCTAGATAAAAACTGGGACTGAAGGCCACAAGGTATCTGGGTTTTTTCCACTGGATTTGCAGAGGAAGACTGTACCGATCTTATCACCACTGGACTTTCTACAGGACCATCTCTACTCCACAGAACCACATCTGCTACTCCAGGAGGACTTATCTGGATTGCTTCCAACACCCTGACCAACAGGGTGCCAGGCTGTATCCCTGACTCTGTCAGGGTTTGTTCCAGAATTTTTGTTTGCTTCGTTGTTGTTGTTGTTGTTGTTGTTTTTTGGGTTTTTTTTTTTTGTTTTGTTTTTGTTTTTGTTTTTTTCCTAGTAAAGAACTGTTACTCTTATTCCCATATCTTTGCCTGAAAGCCCCTAATTGCAAAATTATAATAATTTTATAAGTGGGTTTTCATTCTCCATTCCCAGGGAGGCTCTAGCTTTCAAAACCAAGACACTGAATGATTGATTTATTTCAATTATAAATCTATTTTAACTGTCATTTTTCACAATTTAGGTTATTTCAAGAGATTGGATATTAAGAACAAGGAATTAAAGTATTAAGCCACTATATTTACTGCCGTGGTCATAGTAGTTCTCCATATGCATCTCTAACCTAAAGACCTTTATTTTTTTTCTTGATATCTTTATTTTAGATTATTAGCGTTTATAAGATGCGATGTTTTCCATCTTTATAAAGATTCTGCATTCATATTGTTATGTGGTGTTTCTTTTATTCCCCTTCTGTATTCATATAGTTATGTGGTATTTCTTTTATTCCTGCAAGGCTCTAAAAATAATTTTCCAGGTTTTATCAAATTGTCCTGTCATTAAAATCAATGGTGTCAACTGCAGTTGAAATTGGTTAAGAGAAAGCAGTCATTTTTTCCTTTTTTTTCATCTTAAATATCACCAATTTGATTCCACCTTTGTCAATCAGGCCACCGTATCTTACTAACTCCCTTAGGCCTTTTAGATGTCACTCTGCTCTTTTGTTTCCCTTCCAGCTTCTGTACACATTGGAGAATTACATTAATTTGCCAGATCTTTTCCCATATTTCATGTAAAGCTGGAAAGCGACTATTTAAGAAGTAAAAACCTAAGGAATATTTGTTTGTTTCTTTTAAAGAGACTCAGAGTATCCTACACATCATTCTGAATTCACCTTTGTTGACGTATCAGAAAACCAAGTCCTGCCCAGGGCTGGATCTGTGACCCCTGTAGGATGATACGTAGGCCTTACTCCCATGAATTATAAGATGATTTTACGATTTTGTGGTGGTAAGTCAACTCTGATAAGATCTTGTTTCCTGAAACTGAATCTCCTTACACTGCTGTATTATGTAAGGTCAGACCTTCTTGAGCCTGAAGAATTCAAGACTTCAAAAAAATTAAGGTGTTTTGTATTTACCAATAACTTTCTCAGAGCTATTAAGACTACCCAGCCATTAAGGAAGGCTCATTTCCTTCTTTGGATCATAAAGGAATCATTCTGAATAAACTCATATGTCCTTTTCATCAGCTTGAAATATAAGAAGCCATATATCATCAGGCATAAAATACCAGGCAATAACAAGGGCAGGCTGCTTCTGGGAGGGACAAGGAGTTAAGCATGGCAAGGCAGGCAGAGGCAGTTGTCACACTGACAATTTATGATCTTTTGGCTAATGAAAAACAAAGCCCTGAAGCAACTATCTCAATTTCTTTGCTTGCAAATTGCTCTTCTGTGTAATTTTGGGGTTTAGAATATAATAAGGAAAGGAGGCAGAATTTTAGTTCACAAAAGGATGGAGTGATTAAAAATGTAAAACACATGACTTTCATGCAGAAGCAAGTTTAAAGCTTTCCCTTCAACAAAACCAATATGCCCTTGTCTTATGTTTTAACCCATCATGTTGTTTTTAGGAGGAATTTATACTAAATGCTTTAAGTGCAATTCATATGCTGAATAAAGCCATTGTTTTGTCTTATATTCTAAGATGAAAAGCACATTTCTATGTGCTGTTCACATAGAAATGAACAGTACTGATATTATTTATGTGGTCTGATCCTTTCTTCTAGCACAATCTATGTTTGTATATATCCTCTTTTTTTTCACTTGCATATCAATTGTACTTCTGCTGTTTTAAAAACATTCATATTCCATCTCAAACAATCTGTCTTTGGGTTTTTGTTTTGTTTAGGTTTTAATATGTTGCCCTATTTCCAGACACAAGTCAACCCCCACCCCCCTTTCAACAGACTATCCCTGCTCCTTCATGTTGCCTAGAGGGGGTCTGGATGGCTGTATGAACTAGAATTTTAGATCCAAGCCTTTATTGAAATTCTGTCTGCTCTTCCCTACACATTTGCATATATGCATAGACACCATGGCAAAAGAAAACACAATGAATCAATCTACCAAATTAATTCATTGCTTAGTCTTTATGCATGCACCCTGTACCTCTAAGTCCCTAGCAGAAAATTCCATTAGAAGGGAAGCAAACTGATAGTCAAATACCTTCTAACTTTCTCTGGAGTGTCCATGCCAGTCCTACATATTCGCCTGCTACGCTTTTCCTCTGGTTAATCTCTGAGACTTACCTACCCTTGATTTAATGCTAGAGGTGTTTCACTTTCCCCTCTGTTTCCCTAGGTAAGGAAGCTGTGACAACAAGGAGGTCTCCCCTAAGTGTCCTCTGTAGGAATGAAGCCTTAGTCTGTGTAAAACATTTACAGAGAACACAAGGAAGTATTATTAGAAGAAAGCACTAGAATGTCTTGATGTGAAATAGCATGAAGGATATTTGTGACGTGAACGCTTAAAAGAAGAGCTTTGCAGAATGCAAGTATTTGTGTGTACATATGTATGAATACATATGTATGAATAAAAATTCTATTGGGTAATGTCAGTAATCTTGTTGCCCCTGTTCTGACTTATGTCAACAAAATAAGATTAAAAATGCATGTTTATCTAACACAGTAGACTGTGACATATCATACCGGAGAGGAGAGGAGTGGAGTTTCTTACCTTCCATTTCCAAACTAGTCTTCATATTCAAGAGGGCGAGGTTAATGACAGAATTTATTTCATAACACCCTATGCTACTTCAATATGAATGCATCCGTATCTTCCACTAAATATGAGACTAAAAAAACCCCCAACCCTTAAAGCATTAATCCCCCTTTCTAATGGAAAAAGAAATAAATATTTTCCATTTTAGTTGATCCAAGCTTTTAAAATAGTCCTCTGTATTAGCTTGGTTATCCTTTGATGCTTCATCCCTTTTAGTATCTTAGTGTTGTGTAATTGACCAAAGGAGGAATAAAAGTGAGTCACTTCACTGACTGAAAAAATTTCTTCAGGTAATGCAGTTCAATTTCTTTCCATGTTTTCATTATTGTCAGTATTAATCTATGCCAGCAAAATGCATAAGATTAATTTTCTTATTTTCACTTCAGGAGGCAGTGAAGAGATATTGAATATTCAGAATTTTACCTTTTATGTAATGCATTTCAGCTTAATGCATCAGCAAACAAAACTGATATTGATGCACTTAATCATTGCCAGTGCTATTTTTTACCTAGTTTTCATGTATTAATTTGTTGATTCTTACAGTTAGAGTTCAGTCTTTCCTTCAAGAGCAGTTCTACAGTCACAAACAAAAACAAGAAAAATAGTGAAGTTGTATGTGGGTAAGTCTGAGCTGTAGGCAAATGGAAAACTCCAAGTAGAAAGAATGTTAATCACCATAAACTGCTCATTTTATTTAGTGAAAGTTTAAATATGGGTAGCATGCCTAAAATACTTCCATCAGTTTTCTCTGGGAAAAAATCCACATCACTGGCACCTTCACATTAGTCCTGAAACAGTACATAAGGAAGGCAAATTGCTTTTTGGGATCTATCTACTCTGCTTTGCCATCTGTCCAGAGTAGGGGCGCAGGTTAGCTTTCAGTCTGCTATCCCTGATGCTCAATACAAATGAAATAATTTTCTGAATATAATTTTATAGACATCACAATGAAAATAATTTTATAGACCTGACAATGTACAGACACTTACTGTTACAGAAATTTCTCTTTTTTTTCCCCTCTAAATTAAGTTACTATAACTATATCTTCTCTAAATCTGCACATTTTTCACTTATTCTGACTCTTGTCCCGCAGGCCATACACCTAGATAAGAAAAAAGAAAACCCATAAATAACAATCTTGAAGATTGCTGTTGACTAAAGTTCAACTCAATTCCTTTAGCTGTATTTTCTGTACTTGATACAAGCTATCCTTCTCATAACACATTATGTTCAATATGTATATAATTTCTCAGAAAAAGATTTTTACTTCCTTTTTTCCACTCTTTTCACTTACTCTTGGATGCTGCCAAAATATCTACAAGTGTTATTTATTTAATTGGTGTGACTGTTTTATTTTTAGAGCTGCTCATTTATATTATTTTACTGATATTTATCCAAATAAAAATTTCACAATGGAAAAAGTGTAGAAATTATTTTGATTACCAGCTCTTCAGATTACTGTGGATATCAGGAGGTAAGGACCAGAGGATCAAGTAGCTGTCCATCTTTGTCTCTACACAGCTTCCAAGCCATCCTGTGTCATCATTATTACATATGTGTAGAAGTGAGTGAGGCACCCTGATAGTATTTTCTTTCTAAAGAGATGGTTTAATATTAAGCATGTAGTGTCTGCATACCTACTGGTCTAAACAAAGGCAACTTTTCTAGGACTTTTAGCTAGTTGCCTCCCTCAGCGTTACAATTCTGTGAAATCACTGGGGAAAACAGGGAGACTTCTATATTCAAGTACATGAAGGTACACATCATGTAGGTGGGAAATTTTTAAGTATAGTACCCTAAGAATGTATTTAAGAAAGAAAAGGGGAATGAGAGCATACATCTTGCATATTTGCAGCATTACAAGAATTCTGTGACCAGTTAAGAGTCTTTCACTCAATGCCATGATCTAGTTGAGGTGTTAGGGCATGGGTTGGACTCCATGATATTGAAGGTCTCTTCCAACCAAGACATTCTGTGAACCTGTGGTTCTCTTACTATCTTACACCTGTTCTCAACCTTGAATAATATTGGCCCAATAAAACCTTGACTCATTAATTTAAATGAATAAGCTTCTTTTTTTTTTTTTTCAGTCAAATATGGAGTCTTTGATATCATTGAAGAACTGCCATATAACATCACTATCAAAACAGAAACAAAGGGACAAGGACAAATAAATTAAATTAAAAAGTGTGTTATTTAGTCATTAATGATGTATGACCACTGTGTGATTCAATTGCATCTCATCCAGAAATGATTATTTCTAATATTAAAATTCCATAAAATAGTCCCATTTCTGCTGCTTTTCATGAAGCTATATTACCTTTGTAGGGAACTGACATTCATTTAATGAAAAGAGTTAGTAAAATAATACACTCCCCTATGACTGTTACAAGCACAAGCTTGGTGAAAATAATGAAAAAATTCATTTTCCGCCACACCTAATTACATGCCCTCTCAATTCTCCACTTGCACATTAACTTTACAACATAAATACACAATTAACAGAATTATTTCTGTTAAACATTAAATATTTTTAAATCAGATCAATGTGACAAGGCCCTGTTATTTAAGCGCAACTGAATCTTAAAATTCTGCTAGGGAAATTGTAGGAAAGTTCAAAGCCTCAAAAGAGTTTATAAATCATACATTTCTCTCAAAGGGAATACTTAAAATATATTTCTCCTTTGTGGTCTTTTCTCAGGAGTGATATATCTGTGAGAGAGTATGAGCTGAGAAAAAAAACCAAGATTATGGCAGCAGAATGCCTTCATTAGTCTCAAATGTGCTCTTTGTTTTGGACCACTTGCCGCAAAGAGGATCCTCATGAGCACATGACAACACTTTAATTTCTTTATCCCCTGGTGACCAAGCATACAGACACTCTAGCAGATGGATGTGTACAAAGACAAGCCAAAAACTCAGCACCCACATCAAAGTGAAGTGTTTCATGTATCTACATCAATTGCAGGCTTGTGATAAACAGCCTCAACATGTTTAAGATTATTACAGACTAAAATTAGTTTAATTCCTAACAATTTTAATTATTTAGAACTATAGGGTTTTTTTTAACAATTCCTAAGGAAGAAAGCAATTCAATGCATTCACACACCTATCAAGTTTCTCATGAGAGCCTTCTGCAGATATGGAGACCTTCTCATTTGAAAAGAAATTTAAATGCATAAATCCAAGAGACATGGGTAATTTTATACACATGGAAATATTGTGAAACTAATAGATATAGCAAAACTCTATGTATGATCCTACAAGAGGGAAAGGTGAGTTTGTTTTAACACAAAACAGTCTTATTCACTTATGCTCTCACATCACCATCAATCACCAAAACAATTGAGTCCAAGTAGTTGGGCTTACAGCACCAAGACATACATCCTATGGTCTAGTAAAGATTAAAAATTACAGTGATAACAAGTGACAAGAGCTATCCAGTTCTGCTTATCCAGGTACCATTGAAATCCAAACATTCTCAAAATTTTGTTCATCTGATGATTCTACAACTAGACATATCCCTTCTTTCTCCATTCATATCAATTTAACAAATTTCTCTTCTATTGCAAATCTCTACTTATAGCATCGATGCTTGATATTTTAGAATTATGGTGTGCTTAACAGGGTCCTAACTACCATGGCATGAAATCCACATTACTCTGACAGTTGCTTGGTCTCACTTAAGAACACAGACATTCTCAGAATTTTGTGTTCTGTACAGGTGATGGCCTGTCCTGTTATTTCAGAATCACTAATAACTTCTGAATATTAATCTGTTTTATGATTGATTTAGAATAGTCACAATTATAAAAAAGCTCATGCTTCTGATAGGCAGTCCTAAGCATTGTCATTAAAGGATTAAATGCAATTAGACTGTCATGTAGTTCATAATGGAACCATTGAAAAAACACTATAAAAAGAGTGCCAGTCAGATTATGTAGAATGACATATAAACTAAACAAACTCTGTGATCATTTGAGCTCAAGAGAGTATTTGGTAGTTATGCTACTACACAGAATTTACAAAAATTAATGCAGTGACTGCACCTGTGCCAAAAAACCACTACATGCACATTATGAAACAGGGAGTGTACTGAAGCTAACCATGGTATAAATAGTTTCTAAAACCTTCTTGGATACATCCTGCAACACGTATAGTTTTGAACTCATAACAATGAGGGGAAAAATAACCTCCCAACAGAAATAACCACATGAATTTTACTTCCATGAGCTGATGACATTTCTGACACGAACATCAGCAGTGATATAGCCTATCTTTTAAGAAACCAGTGAAAATATATATACAGATTTCCTTTTGGCTTTTTGAAGTTGTCAGAGGGAACTGTGTAGCCACAGTGTGATTACATGACTACAGAAGGAGTCCCCAAGTGCAAATGACTCAAAATGCCAAGTCCTATAGTTCTGTTCAGAGCCAGTCCTTAGAACAAATGCTGTCTTCAGTGTCTTCCTAGCATTCATGCATTATGGAATTAGCTCCATAAACCAGCAGCACAAAGGTTGCTGAGGATTTTTGCTTTAAACAATTCTTGTACAGAAATCAAAAAGAAAGCATTTTGAGGTATTGTTAGTTTAACTTCTGCATTTGATAGTGGTATGAGCACTCATCTCCTGTTGGCTAAAGGGTTCACCTGCTTGAATGGCTTCTAATGAAACAGAAAGTTGTAAATCTCTTGCTGTAATACATGTTACTGTACACATTTCAAGATGCTTGATACCTCCCTAAAGACTGCAGGCTGAATGATAAAGCAACTACAACTCAGCTAGGTAGTGCATTACAGCAAATGTCAAAGTAGAATAATGAACAGAGCTATTAAATACAGTATTGTTGGAATGCAGCTTGGCTAGGACTCATTCTGTATTCTGTACAAACTACAGAAGAACACATATTATGGTATACAAATCGCTCTGAATAGACCACTGTGTAAATGCAATCCATAAATACTGACTGCAAGAGGGATTATTGTAAGCAATTTATTTTAAAATAATAATTTAAAAACATCCATTAGACTCTTGTTAACTATATTACTATATTACTGTTGATAACCTTCACTTTTAAGTAAGTATATCGGTTATTTCCTTTACCATTTTCAATCTTTTGTAATTTAATTCAAAGCATGGTTACAAGGGATCTGAGAAATGTAGTGTAGCTTGGTTCTTCATCCTTCCTGAGTATTTCACAAAATTGCAGAGCCAGACAAAACCCTGAATTCTGAAGTAGTTTCAGCAAACATTTGCCTAGGTGTATAAACAAGCCATTCCAGGCTCTACACTTCTAACTGCTATAGTTTGTCTCTCAGCAAGAAGCATTAGCTTCTGCTTAGTACTGCATTAGATTGCACATTATATGAAGCTTATATATTTCACCAACCAGTTCACAGAGCTTCTCTTTGGACAAAACAAATTTAAGGGATTATAAAAGAGTATATTGTCAACCCCTTTTTGCATTGTACTCCTAGTTGAAACTTAAACTTCATGAACAGGTTTGTAGGTTCACTCTTCCCCTTCCCCCTCCCAAGACAATTTTATTTTATTTTATTTTATTTTTTTTTTTTTTTTTTTTTTTTTTTTTTTTTTTTTTTTTTAGGAAAAGTTGCAGAATAGAAATTATGGAGCTGTCTAGAAAGTCTAAATCACCTACACTAAGCTGGTTTTGAGGGAAAAACCTGGTTCACGTAGACTTGAGCTACAAATGGAATAATAGAGGTTCTGTGACCAACAACATTCTTGTTTTAATGAACTGTAACCATGTAGAAGAGACATGAACTAGGCAGCAAGCTTCAATGAACAACTGCAATTGTTTTGAAAACATTTTGTCTTGGTTTCCACTGGGATAGAGTTAATTTTCTTCTTAGTAGGTGATGCAGTGTTGTGTTTTGGATTTAGTATGGAAACAATGTTAATAACATACTGTTTCAGTTGTTGCTGAGTACTCCGTACCCTAAGTCAAGGATTTCTCAGTGTCTCAGGCTGTGCCAGTGAGCAGGTGCAAAAGAAGGCAGGAGGGAGCATGGCCAGGGCAGCTGGTCTGAACTGGCCAAAGGGATATTCCATACCACAGAAGGTCATGCCTGGTACATAAAATGGGGAGAGTTGGCCAGAACCTGCTGATTTCTGCTGGGGATAGGCTGGGCATTGATCTGTGGGGTAGTGAGCAACTGTATTGTGAATTTCTTATTTCTTTGTGGTTTATTTATCTCTCTTTCTCTCCCCATTTCATTACAATTTGTGTTACTTTTATTGTTATTGTTACTGTTATTATTATGAATATTATTTTCATTATTATTGTTGTTATTATATTTTATGAAGTTTCAATTATTAAACTGGTTTTATCTCAACTCATGAGATTTATTTTTTTCCTAATAATTTCCTCCCCACCAGGGTGAGGGTGGGAAGAATAAGAGGCGGTTTAATATTTAATTGATGGCTGGGTTGAAACAATGACAGATTTTTCACAATAGAATATTGCAAAATCTATTAAAAAAGCCCCCAAACTTTCAAAACCATAATTAAAGGCTTATTTTAAATCTCACACATTTAAAAAATGCAAACATTTTCAAACTGAAATAGGTTCTTTTTTCCTTTAATGGGAAGTAGTCTTTAGCATATTTAATAGGAAAAATATTATTATGTAAATTGTTAATAACCAATAATAAAATATAGATTTTCTAAAAGGCTACTTTTGAATGATAGAAACATGACAATAACTATAGCATTAACTTTTTATTAGACAAAACCTAAAAAGGTCTATATATTACAAACATTGACCTACTTGAAATTTTACAGAAAAGGTCTTTATTTATTTCAGTGTTCCATCATTCTCATACAGAAAACTCTGAAAGAGATTATATCACATTTATCTAGGTTGTATATTTCCACAGGAGGAATGTTGCCCTCCATTCGATGGATTTGCTCTCTTCCCTACCCCCCATCTGAGGTAACAGGCTGTAATTTAGTCACAGTAAGGTGCTAAGAGAGATGAAAAATTCCCCTAAAGCTTTGTTTCACCACAAAATTGCACTAAATGTTCTCTTATTCTAACAGAGAGAGGTTTGGACATAAAAGCACTTAAAGGACAAAGGGAGAAAAAGTGTTTTTCAGCTTTTCGCATTTCTTTTAACACTAAGGAAGTCATTCATCTCTGCTGAGATAACTGAATTTAGCTATGTGTCACAATGTATGTGATATTCCATAAATGAAAGGAATGCAGAAAATAAAACCTCTAGATACTCACTTTTTAAATCAATGTTCAAGCTGCAGATCGCCCAAGAGATGAAGGCTGCATTGCAATGTGAAGATGGATCCTTCTCCTGGATACCCAGAGGTCTAAGGAACGTAAAATCTAAATGAGCACAGTTTGAATATATAAGCACAAAAATACAAACCAGAAAAGATTACCAGGAGCTATTTGCCCCTTTAATGCTGTTCAAAGGCAAAGTGGTGTATTAGGTGAAGCTGACTTCTGGGAAGCTGATGAGAAAGTTGCACTGACAGCAGGAATGAAAATCCCTACCATACCTATCAAAATGAGTAGTTTCAATCAAAGTTACTTAAACATGTATACAGAAGTATATGATGTCTGCAATCTTAAAATTTTTAATAGATCTTGGGTTTTCCTTTTTCTGTTAAAGTCTATTTTACTTTTCAATGACACCAAACTATACCCAAGAAATATGCAGGATGTTAGCGTTACTGCATGAAGTCCACCTTCCAGTAGTTGAATAAGTCTCTTTACAATGCTCACTAAGTCATTGGGGGTTTGCCTGTTGATGAAAAATATTCTGTAAATGTTTTTAGTTTTTCTAAGCAAGTATACAAATCATCGCAGAATAGGCAGCAAAATAAATTTTGGATATATGACTATAGTAAATTCAGAACCTCAGTTTATTTACAGATTACATAATTTTTAAATACAATTTAACATCACCAGATGTTAATTAATATTTTTTTTAAAACAAAAACACCATATCACCTTCAGTAAAACACTGTTAGAGTCTCACCTGATAAATAAAAATATTGACTATGCAAAACTGTTATTTCATTTGAAGTACATGGTTTTAACTCATCTTTGTCACTCAAACATCTGCCTTAGTAGATATGAAGTTAGACATGGGTAATTAATTAGGTAATTTGTATGCTAGTTGCATTTGACATAAATCTACTGGCCTCAGAAACACTTGCAAGTTTTCAATGTTCTCACTTATAAATTTTAAAGTTGCCAATCATGACTTATGTTACATTTGAAATATATTATTTTTTTGTTTTCATTCATTTGCAAAGATTAATATCTGAAATCTGCTATTTGCCAAAGGCATCTAAGAAGGCAACATAAACTAGAATTACTTCCAGGTTGTTTAATCAAAGCTCTCTCATCTGAAGTAGTCTCATTTTCACGGTAACAGGAACAATAGTGTTAGTCATGTCCCATTACTATGGATTAAGTTAGGCTTTTGAGGTATAATGAAACACATACACTAAAAATTAATATACTGTGAGGTGTCATTTTAATGGAATGAAAAAAATAAATATAAAATCTTAGTAAGAAAACCATTCCCATGATCTTGGTTCTTTTCTAAAGATTTTCTAAAGTTTTTACGATTTCAGAAATATTCTGAAAAAAGAGTAACTACAGAAAAGAACTTCAAATATCTGCGAGCATTTTGGAATATATTATTATACATAATGGGGAAAAAAATAGTTGATTTTCTGATGTAATCTACCAGACCCTCAAAATTCTATTATTTTAAACAGTTTTTAAGAATAAAACAAATCAGTAAATTAACATTACCCAGAAAAGGAATTGGATTCTTGCAGTAGGACAGAAAGACAGTGATTCAATTCCCCTTTTTTGAAACCTAAGATAGGCCATACTGAACAAACTATTACTGAGAAAATATTTCACTGTGACTTAACCTTTTCAAAGTATAATTTGGTGGAATTTAGTTTGTGCATTTCCACACCTTCTCTTTACTTAACATTTTGACCTTACCTACACACATAATTCCTTTTTACTTTGGTTAAGCTTTCAATTTATTTTTTGATTCCTCTAATTTCTTACTCTTTTCCAACATTGCAAATAATCACTAATACTACATTTGATTTATCATTCAAACATTACCTTTCCTGTTTCCATAAGGTCTTTCACTTGCTCTCCATACTTAGCTAGTCTTAGAAATCCCCTATTTGAAGTCCTATTCATCCATCTCTTACTTGCACACACTATTTTCCCCAGGCATATAGGTGGTCACATGATATCAGAATTTGAGGTGAGTTTAAATCAGTTTATATGGGAAATGCATGTGGCAAAGAAACAGGAAAACAGGACCTATTTACATTGTTTTATATCAGAACTGTCCCTTCTGATATTAATAATGTCAGATATAGAAAGGCATACTACAAATCCAGTACACAGAAACATATTTGATATATCAGTCACATCCTATACAGCACATTTCCTGCCCTTTATTTCAATGTGATCAGGCTACTTTATGCTGGTTATTAACAAGTGCTATTTTTATCAGGTTTTTATTTTGCTAGATTGCTCTGTTACACTAAAACTTTTAGCATTATACTGGTTTGCCTACAGAGAACGAGGCAAATTTGTGAAGGAAAATATGTCTCTGCTACAAGACATCTTGAGGTAGACTGCAGAAAGAGCTACCTCTCTTCTGAGCCTTATGCAAACTCTTCAAGGACCTGATGTATTTAAAAAATGCAACCTATGAATCCTTTTGCAACACACCAAAATGGCAAGGCTGCCCAGCTGCTTCATACACATATATATTTTATAGCTGATACTTCCCTTTGCTGGGAAGAAATCTGGCTGCAAGATTGCAGAAAGAAGCCAGGGAGTAATAGAACATTCTCACATGGTGGGCACCGAAAGAGAGTGGTCCATATTGGGAAAAAAAATAAAACAGTATGACAAAAGAAGGAAAGTACTTTTTAGGCATTTGAAATGGTCCATTTTTCAGGCAGAACAGTGAACTTGTGTTTTCCTTTCAGTAAGCCTGACAAAAAATATTTACTCTTGTTAAAAAAAATGTACCAATGGTATTACATATTGGGATTGATAAAGGAGAGCTTCAATGGTTATGGACTGACATGTGGACCCATACTAAATAAAGACAGATCAACCTTGTTCACATAAAATACAGTTTAAGGCTTGGAAATGTAACAACAGCAGTTTTAAATAATCAGTGAATCAAGAAATGCAAAAGAGCAGAGGGCACTTGCTTTGAAATTTAGACTTAGCCTTTATAAGAGAACCCATGGAGTCATTATGTTAACAGCTTCCTCATCTGACAGCTATTCTCTTGTCTCTTTTCCCAGAAGAACTCCTTTGAACCAGTAGATTAACACGGCAACAGTACAAAGCACTGGACAAGTTTCAAGAGTTATACCAGCCTGCGTAAGGAATATACATTCAGTGCTCCGTAACCTATATCTGTGTCTGTTATTTGATCTGTGCAATGAAGGACTATGCTGCTATATATGCCCAATCAAACTAGTGTGCCCTGGATGACCAGAAGCCTTTCTTTGTTTCCATCACAGGCACACATAATTTACCAGTTTGTCATGGACAACTTCTTTCACATTTCATTACCTCCTGCAACCTCCAAATCACTGAAAGCCACATTTCGCTGTCTACTCAGAGTCTACTAATAGGTTGTCAAAATAAGGAAAGTAACAACAATAAAAGTCAGACTCTGCTCATTCCTCCACACTAGTGTTTACATATCTTTTCTGAAAGAATCACGCACACACACACACAAACAAAACAAACAAACAAACAAAAAGTAAGTCTGTAAAGTCTTAAAAACAGACCTTCTTTTAAAAGTAATAGATGAAATTATTTGCATTCAGTACACTTGAAATACACTTCAGTGCAATGCCTGGTTTTCTGCAATGGACTGTCTATTTAATATTGTCACTTAAGCGCAATGTCTCTTCAAACCTTCCTCCTTGAAACAACATGGTTGCTATGCCATGGCATCCTGTAAGCCTCTGTTGTAGTGCATTAATTTGGTTTACATTGTATTTCATTTTTATATTGGGTTTTGTAATGTTTCTTTGTATCCCCTGTTCCCCTGGAAAATGTATCACGAGGTTTGTCCCTGCTCCGCCCTGCCCATCCTCCCACGCTGGAATGTAACCCAACTCTGTTCCACTCCCACTTGTCCCTGATTGAGTAGTGGCTTGTCCCTGCCTCTAGACCCTTCCCCCTAGGTAAAAGCCCTGGGAGGAGGGGGGACCCCTCTCTTGCACCAGGACAGGACAGGGATTGGACTGAGCTCCGGACTCTGCAGGGGCAGGATCCCAGAATAAAGCCGTGATTCCCCCCCCACCTCGGATTAAGAGCAGACTTTCCTTTTGCCATCGACAGACGCCTGTCCTCTCTAAAGAAAAAAGTTTTGTAGCCTCTGGGTAGCTTTTAGGACCCTGGAAGGAAGATTCCTTCTGAAGCAGTTTCTCTCTCAAGCTAGCCGAAATGGAGCAAGGGCTCTGAGGGGGAGAGCCGCTTCAAGCCTCCAGCAGACTGAGTGTCTCACCTGAAGTGCTGTCTTCTGCCACTAAGAACACTCCTCCACTGCTGTTTTGTAGTCCTCAAACAAAACTTTTCTGTGTGTTCACTTTAAAAGTATGAGTAGTTTAAAGGACAAAATTTAAAGTCTTGAAATATCAAGCTCTATACATGGTGCTAGCAAATTTAGAAGAAGTCTATAAACAAGGAATTTTTGGCTTCAAAATCCATATGCCATGGAAGACACACTGTTTCCAGAGAAGAATAAAAAAAAAAGGGAAATAAACCCTGTACATACTGAGGTTCCAGACCATTGCAGCACTTCAGAGAAACTATATGTACAAAAGTCTCTAAGTGTGGGACTACCCAAAATCACAGAATCATAGAAAGGTTTTGGTTGAAAGGGACTGTTGCCACATTCTGTGAGTTTTGTGAGATGTTCATAGTTCGGTAGCTGAGTTCTCACGTTTGTACCATAAACAATTGTTGTTTTCTACATTCCTTACTGATGAGAGCCATCTGACTGACTTCTAGCCTGGCCAGTGGGATGGAGAGGTGGTAACCTTGTTCTCCAATCCCTGGTCATTGCTCAGAAGCTATGTAAGTGAGGTCTTGGTAAATAAAAAAGTTTTTTTTTTTTCTTCAGCCTTCTTCTTGGAATCAGATTTTGTGAGTATTCATTTTCTATTTGTGTCCTCTAGCGACAAGGGACCTTAAAGATGAACAAGTTCCAAACGACTTGCCATGGGCAGGGACGCCTTTCCCTGGGCCAGGATGTTCAAAGACCCCCTCAGCCTGATGTTGAATATTTCCAGGAATGGGGCATCCACAGTCTCTCTGGGCAACATGTTCTAGCGTCACAACCCTCACAGGAAAGAATTTCTTACTAATACCAAACATAAATCTACCCTCTTTCAGATAAAAGCCATTTCCCCTTATCCTATCATTGCATGCTGTTGTAAAATGCTTTTCTCCAACTTCCTTGTAGTCCCCCTTTGGGTGCTGGAAAGTTCTGTAAGGCCTCCCCAGAGCCTTCTCTTCTAAAGGCTGTAATCCCCAGATGACTTAGCCTGTGCTCACAGCAGAGGTGCTTCAGCCCTTTGATTATCTTTGTGGCCCTCCTCCGGATGCACTCCAACAGGTCCATGGCCATATATATTTTTTTCCCCAGAGCTGGATGCAGCATTCCAGGTCTCAGAAAAGCAGAGTACAGGGGCAGAATCACCTCCATCGACCTGCTGGCCATGCTTCCTTTAGTGCAGCCTAGGATATAGTTGGCTCTCTGGGCTGCAGGTGAATATTGCCTGCTCATATACAGCTTTTCATCCATGAGATTGCCCAAGTCCTTCTGCGCAGGGGTGCTCTCAATCCATTCTCTGTTCCTTTGTCAGGTACAACAGAGCATCTGCCCAATGAATTTCTTTATTGCCTGTGTCAGGAAAATCCTGATAAGGCTCAAAGGCTTACAAACACAATGTGACTTCCATTTTACTGAAGAAGGTCTCATACATTACTTTCTCATCTGGTGATTTTACAGCCTTACACATTAGTTTACCCTTTAATCCTAACCTACCAGTGCTTGTCTGGCTCATCACCAGTTCCCAGGTAGAGTCCCATGCCTTCCAGCTTATCCCTCGCACACACAGCAACCAAAGTTACTTCAGTTCAGAAAGCAGCGTACACATACATACATACATATATATAACACAAATACATTTTCATCGTTCCAAAAAAAAGAAAATAAAAAAATTGTGCATTTAGACTTTAATAGATAAAAAGTTTGGAGCATAACCCATTAATTGATACTTTTGCATTGAATACACTGCCATAATGAATCATTTCTGAAGTGAAATACCCAATAAATCTTTCACTAAATTAAAATATTTATAAAAAAGGAGTA
The DNA here is from genome assembly GCF_015227805.2 of Hirundo rustica. NCBI lineage: Eukaryota > Metazoa > Chordata > Aves > Passeriformes > Hirundinidae > Hirundo > Hirundo rustica. The sequence continues at coordinate 78,174,056 of NC_053450.1, read as the reverse complement.
AATACAAGTAAAATCTCATTGTTCTTGTCAACAGTGAATATAATTCTAAAAATAATTTCAATGGCTTCCAAACTACTGCACAAATGGCTCTACACTGAGAGCCTTTATAATATTTGTAGCAGGTAGAGCAACTATTCTTTCTGCACCACAAAACACTGTTCAAAGCTAGTTTTCCTGCTTTGCTGGTTTGACAAGTGGGCCATGAAAGAGATTTGCAAGACAATACAGAAAATCAGAGAACTGCAGAGTTATTTCAGTATCCTTAATTACAATGCAGAGTTGGAAGGGCAAAGACTGTAAATGCTTTTCTTCAGAGAACTCAACTATCTATCAACTAAAAAAAAAGCCTTATTTTAGCAAAAGTCAACTGGATAATTAAAAGAACCTCCAACACCTGAATAGTAAAATATCTCACGTATACTTCATATGGAAAATATACTCAATTATACTATTATTTCTGCTAAGTCTACACAAGAAAACAAGGTTTAAATTTCAAATTAAAGAGGTGATGTAAAGCATGAAAACACACTGAAACTGATATAATATATGGGAACTTGGTGAGATCCAATGAGAAGACCATGCATTGATAGCAGTTTGGCACATATTTCTTAAAGGAAAAACCAAAAGGTTTCTCAGTTGTACTGCCTTAGTAGCCAAACATATTTCCTTTGTGCTTGTTCATAACAGCATTATCACAAGCTTTTATGTTTAGCTTTTGCTGCAGGCAGCCCTGTGAATATCCCAAGAGATGGGACATTCTTCATGGCTGTGGAGAGTCGACAGCTGTGAACTTTTTTCTATACAGCACATCATTACACAAGTCTGGATAGCTGTATTGGAGCCATGTTGGAGAAAATCTATTGACTGTCTGTGATCTCCATTTTTGCTGCCTAGTCCCTTGCCATGAATTTGGGAAAGGAGGAAGACAAAATACAGCAATGTAAGTATCAATACAAAGTTATTGAACAAAAGTCAGAAAAATGGTACAGTAAAGTTTTAGAGAGTCACGTAGAGCAACAAAATTACAGTTATCTTAAAATAAGTGAAGACCTTCAGCAAGGCTCTATAGTGAATGCACAAATATGTTTTCATATTTGTGAGGAATAACAGTAGGCTCAGAAGACAACATAATTATTATGTTCCCTACTGTAGTCTAAGGTTAATGTACAATTTATACATGAACAGCACTTTTCAAAATGGATACTACTAAGTCATTATCAATAGAACTAAATGTTATAAACAATATTCAGAAATAAATAAATAGATCAATGAGTAGTTTCTGGGGGAAAAAAAGAATTACTGTTTATGCTTATCTGAAAAGCATATTCTGTTGCCATTAATCATGAGATTTTTCCCACTACATGGCTACAAATGAACAACAAAGGAGACAGAGACACTGCAAACATGAGTGTGGAAAAGTGGACATAGGTAAAGCTGAATCTCTCCCACTAGGTTTGTCTTCTTTATGGAAGGAAAAATTAAACTTTATATAAATATGAAATAATCTTTATTTCTCAACATTGTAAAAATTCTCTTGTACAAATTCTGTTTCTGCCTTGGTGGTGCCATGAGTTGTCGAAGAATAAAAAGAGCACGACAGGAAAGCAGAAAACTATTAATTCCACGTGAAACTTTTGTAACATGTTTTTTAGAGTGCTTAAAAACAGATAATGCTTTTTTCTTCATCAGAGTGAAGAAAGCTATAGTAAAATTGTTTTAAGCAAAAAGGACCAAGGAGTTTCTAAGCTCTTGCAAATGCATCAATCAAGCAGAAAAGAGATAAAGTGAAAATAAGTCCTTTGTTCCTTCAGTCTTGAAGATGCAGCAGAGCCCAAATCACTGAGTACTGTACAATTTTTGAGGGAAAATTCTCCTGACACATTCTTCAGACATGTATTATCCCAGTTACATCTTTTTGCAATAAGAAAGATGATTAAGAAAGAGAGACCTTAATGCTGTAGTACTCACAACAGTCTGGAACAAATATTGCCCCCTTTTCACTCTGAAATACTACTACCTTCAATCTCTATAGCATAAGCCACAAAACTTTCTTATACTGTATTGGACAGAGAAAACTAGTGGGGCTCACTCAGACCTTCTTCAAGACTTCTCTATCCACAGAAAATACTGAATTGAAGTACTTTTCAATTTGGCACAATATTTAAGTGGGTTGGTTTTTTTTTGTTTTTTGGTTTTTTTTTTTTTGTTTGTTTGTTTTGTTTTTTTGTTTTTTTGGTTTTTTTTTTTTATTCATAAAAGAGCAAGAGAATAACTAACTTTCTATAAATTGAGAGAAGAAAATCTTCAGACTGCATCCTCAGCCTGGGCTTTATTGTTCCAGTTTTTGTTTCTATGAGAGTGAGACAGGACGTTTCCCATGTAGGAAAGAAGTGTGGGTATGTGAGGTGGGTTAACCTTGGCTGGAAGCCAGGTGCACACCAAACCACTCAAAAACTCCTTCTCCTCAGCTGAAAGGAGAAAATATAATTAAAAGCTTGTGGACTGAGATAAGGACAGGGAGCGATCACTCACCAATTACTGTTATGGGCAAAATTTACTCTGCTTGGGGAATTAATTGAATTTATCAGCAATCAAATCAGAGCAGGATAACAGAAATATAAACAGACCTTAAAACACATTCCCCCCACCCCTCTCTTCTTCTCAGGCTCAGCTTCACTCCTGAATCCTCTACCTTCTTTTCCCAGGTGGTGCAGGGGGGCAGGGAATGAGGGCTGCAGTCAGTTCATCACACATTGCCTTGTCCACTTCCCTCCAACGGGATAGTCTTCCACAAACCGCTCCAGTGTGGATCCCTTCCGCAGGGATCTATTCTATTCCTATCCTACAGGAATAGAATGCTCCAGTGTAGGTCCTCCACAGGGTCACTCGTCACCTGTTACATTATGGGCTCCTTTCCACTGGGTCACAGGTGCTGACATGAGCCTGATGCAGCACACGTTTTCCACAGGGTCACAGTGTCCTTCAGGCACATCCACTGGCTTCTTTGTGGAGTCTTCGTGGGCTGCAGGTGGATCTCTGCTCCATCATGGACCTCCATGGACTGCAGGGACACAGTTTCCTAGCCAAGGTCTGCACCATGAGCTGCAGAATATCAGCTCTGGTGGTGGAGCACCTCGTCCCCCTCCTTCTCCACTGATCTGGGTGTCTGCAGAATTATTTCTCCCACATATTCTCACTCTTGTCTTCCAGCTGCTGTTGTGCAGATTTTTATTTTTTTTTTTTAATTTTTCCTTCTTAAATCACAGAGGGGCCACTAGCATCACTGATGTGCCAGGTCTGTCTTGGAGTTGGCTGGCATTGGCTCCATTGGACCAGGGAAGCTTTTGTCATCTTCTCATAGAAGCCACCCTTTTAGCCATCCACTATCAAAACCTTGCCATGCAAGCCCAATAAAGTACAAATCATTATCATGCAAAATAGTTTGATCCTTAATGTTTTACCTTACATCCAAAATATATAGTCACCATGGTTAGGTTAGTACTTTGCCATTTTCATTCTACAAGCTCTGGTAACTTACCATGTACCTGAACCTCTAAGACTGAAGAGATTAATTCATGTCCATGTGACTCTCCTTGTTTTATGAACAAGCACACATGGAAATGTAGAGAAAATATCTCCATTCTTCTTTCAAACTGTTTATGTATAACAAGTATTTGTTATACATAACAAATTATTGAAGCAATCATATTAATTTTTAAAGTATCAGACTGAGAATAGTTGCAAACCTTTTAGAAAAGTTCAGCTTTTATTCTTTGCAATTGAAGATAAACATCTGAAATGTATTTTGGTTTTGTTCCTTTAAATTTGCTTTGAAGAACCTCTACTTAAATGTCCTGACTTAAGAGAAAAGTGTGCCAAGCTATGCTGAGAAAAAACTGATTGTTCAATATTCATTGCTGTTAGCTTATGCACACTACAGCATCAATTCTACTTCATTCTCTAGACTGTTAATGGGAACTGCTACAGCTGCAGAGATGTTGAGGTTGAATGGCCTGTAGCAGGATTCAGATCCTCTACAGCAGTCAGCTGTACTGAAAGAATTATTCCTTGCTTTAGAAAACTCGTGTGCTGTAGAAGTCTGGCTAACTTTTTTTTTTGTTTTTGTTTTTTTGTTTTTTTAATTGATCTATATATTAAAAGTATGCTCCTTTTCTTGAGTTTTGTCTGCTGTAGAGAAGAAAGGTTTAAACTTCCTCTAATTTATTAAGGTACCATCTCTTGTACCAGCATTTTATTGCTATTTCCTGTAATGGTCAGAATTGTGAAGTACGATAATTTTTTTTTTTGGCTACACTGAAAATGCTGCTTGAAATCCATTTAGTTAACTAATTCCACATCACTCCCACAGCATTCTTCTGATGAAACTGCCTGCTCATAGATTAGAGGTGCATGTTCTTCAAGGGGTAAAAAAACTGGCTGGATGGCCAGGCACAGCAAAGTGCTGGTGTATGGAGTTAAACCCATTGGTGGCCAATCACAAGAGGTGTTACCTAGAGCTCAGTATTGGGGCCATTCCTTTTTATTATCTTTATAAATTATATGAATGAAAGCATCAAGTGCACCTTTTAAGACAAATATGAACAGCTAAAAAAAAAAAAAAAAAAAAAAAAAAATACAAGTTTTTACAGCTACCCTATTTCAAAATTATCATGTTAATATTTACCTCCTGAAATAGCTGAAAATAACCCTTTGGACACAACTGAAAGTGTTAGACTCTGTCATTTTATATATGTATAATTTTCATCGTAATTATCTTAAGTTGAATGAAAATATAATTTAAATGTGCACAGAAGGACTCATACAAGCTGAATTAAAGAACAGAACACACATCAGTTAAGAATGCTACTTGAAATTATTCTCCTAAAATAATATGCACCATGAACTCTTAACACTCGAGAATTTAGATTATTTTGCCTTTTTACTAAAAGAATAAAATAGGTATATTCACAAGTCTGGTAACAACCTAAGGAAAAAATTTTCTTCTTTTTCTCTCTGCTTCTTGAGTCTGTAACAGAAGAACAAGATATGACAGAAAAGACTGAAATCTGTGTGAAAACAGACTACATAAAATAGCACAGAATAAAATGCACAAAGCCTTCCTTCAGAAAATTTATTAAGAAAACCACCATAACTTTTTGTTAGTTTCAATAAATGTCACTTATGACTGAAGAGGAAGGATTCAGATGGAACCCTGTTTTCCTGGAAAAAGACAATGCCATCTATACAATTTTCATTCTGGTTGGATGAACCCCAACCAGAAAACAAACCCCATGGAGCTGTTTGCTCACTTGCTGCCATCTGTGTGGGGGAAAGAATCAGAAGGATAAAAATGAGAAAACTCATGAGTTGAGATAAAGACACTTTACAAAGTAAAGCAAAAGCCACGCACACAAGCATAGCAAAGTGATTAACTTATTCACCCCTTCCCATGGACGGTTGGGTGTTCAGCTATCTCCAGGAGAGCAGGGCCCCTTCACACAGAGCTGTGACTCGGGAAGGCAAACATCATCACTCCATACATCCCCCACTTCCTTCCTCTCCCCCAGCTTTATATACTGAACAAGACAGGTCTACAATAATGTTTCGCCCAGCTGGGGACAGCTATCCTGCTCGTGTTCCCTCCCAGATTCTTATTCACACCAAACTTCCTCACTTGCAGGGTAGTACAAGAAACAGAAAAGGCCTTGATTCTGTGTAAGCCCTGCTCAGCAATAACAAAACCATCTTTATTATCAACCATATTTCCACCAAAAATTCAAAATATGTCCCCTTACCAGCTATGATGAAGAAAACTAACTCCATCCCAGCCAAAAGCAGCACAACAATGTAATGTGTTATGCTGGCATTGCTGACTTATCTTTTGAAGTCATAAAATCACAGAATTGTCTGGCTCAGAACAAGCCTTAAAGATCATTTAATTCCAATTCCCCTGTCATGAGCAGGGATACCTTTCACTCACAGGTTGCTCTGAGCCCCATCTGACCCAGTCTTGAAATTTCAGGGATGGGTCATCCACCACTTTTCTGGGCAGCATGTCAGCTTCTACTGCTTTTTGTACAATGGATTGTTTTAGAATACTTGGGTGCAAGTAATTAATATGTAGTGTGGTGAGATCATAGAAATGTATTTTTTCCACTCAAGCCATTTCTCAAGGGACAGATTGAAAAATTTAAAATAAATTTCAAACCTAATAAGCTTTTTTACCTTTAAACATATTAACTGATATAATTTCAGAGAGTTCTGTAGAAATAAAAGCACATAGTACTGTTAGAATGGGAAGTTTAAACTTTCAACCATTATAAGGATCACAATCCTTCATCAAAGTAAATATTTGTTCTTTGTAACTCTCTATATAAAAAAGAGTAAGGAAATGTAAGGATTCACTCTTTCAAAACACAAAGAGTTGTGAACAATGCTGAGCTTTCTCCTAACTCTCCTGTTGTCCAGCTGCTTATTTACGTGACATGAATTTTAGGGTCTTAATAAAAATGTATTACTCTGAGAGATAAAGGAAGAGAGTACTTGTCTTACTGTAAAGACATAGTAAAATATATTAACATTGTTTTCATTTTTATTCTTTAAGGAAAAAAACACTGCAACTTGCTCTTGTCTGAAATTCTGCAATTGCATCTCAAGTATTTCAACCACAATTATATAGACACAAGCTTTGTTTACATTTTCACAATACAGCATCCTTTATTTTGAGACCTTATTTCAAATTAAACACATACGATGAAAATGCTGCAGTAAAGGAACTAAAAGTAATTTATTTAACTCATCATTGTTCCTGGAAAGTATAAGCAGCTTCCTTAATCTGCAACACACTTAAGACAAAATACATTTTCTCAGGGAGATTCTCAGTTATACAGTTCTCAAATTTTAAATGTAAAAAAAACTTGACTGAAGACTTTTTTGTGGCTGACATTTTTGATCCATCTCTCAGAAGGAGCAAACCCACATGAACATTCTTAAGGAATCATTCTCTCAAGCTGCAAAATATTTGAACATCAATAATAAAGCCAAGTCTGTCACTCCAGCTGAGAACAAAGCTTTTCAGGTCTTCAGAACTGCCACAGGGACACACTTCTTTTGAGGAACATATCCAAAGTGGCACTCAAGATTATATGTCTCCTGTGGGGCAGTGATGATTCCTTTGTTTATTTTTGACCCTTTTTATGTGTTTTTTTTTTTTTTTTTTTTTTTTTTTTTTTTTTTTTTTTTTTCCATCTCCTTTGTCTTGCAGGGATGATGAACTTAAAAAGTTTTGGGGTGTTTTATTTATCTACATGTCTCTTTGGGAATAGAAAATTATGGGCATTCTTTTTCCTCTTCACTCTTGCTCTCCACAAATTCAAGCTAACGCATACAGGATTTCTTTGTGTTTTAAGAGATTTTTATTTTGACTCAAAAAACCCTAAGCAAGTAGAACTGATACCCTTGGGTGGAATGAAAGTTGTTTTCATAAGTAAAGGCAACAAGTTATTTTATCTGTTTAAAGACAAAGGTTGTGTATAGGTTAAGAGTAACAATGGCACAAGAACAAACATGAAACACTTCCACCCAGAAAAAAATGCATAAGAATATCCAAAGACTGTGATTAAAAGATGTTCTTTAGCTGCATGGCAAGCCACAGCATGTAATAGGGAAAAAATAACAACATTGTGGGTGAATTTAATCTCTTACATGACTCTTTTGCCTTCAGTCATGTTACAGTAGAATAAATTCATCTGTCTCCTCGGCAATCACTAATATCTCTAATGCAAATTCATTTTGAATTATTTTTTAAGATTTACCTAGGAAATAAAGTAAGACAGGATTTCTTCATAAAAGATGTACAATAATTTCACACTTAACCTGGATGGCAAGAATTACTGTAAATGAAACCTTTTTGTTTTTACTGAAAATTTATTGAGATCGAAACACAGTGCAGTAAAACTACTTTACAGGTTGCTTGCTCAGATATAACAGAAGTCTGACTGCATCTCACAGGTTCCAAATCCCACCCTCGGCCACTATTTCACCAAATTCAGCAAAACTTTTCTTATTCACATTAGTCAGAGATTTCATCTCTCTCTTCACTTATTTCTCTATATTTTCTGCTACCTTCAATTGAAAGCAAGTGGAAAAGGACTGTTTTGCCAATCATTGATTTTATAGTAAGAAGAAATTTCAGATGCAAGTGATTAACAGAAGGAATAAGTCAGAGTTGACATGCAACACTTTTAAATATAACAGTAGTTGTGAACATACTTAATCACAAAAATTAAACCAGACCCAGTGTTTGCTACTGAGGCTTGAAAGTTACTAAAAGGTATGAAAGAAATCCTTTTGATAATTCCCCCCATTCATGTTGTCCTAACCATGTAACTGGGACATATGAGCTCTTCATATTTATGCAAGATAAATGCAGATGTATTCTTAACTGGTCATGCTCTCAACGGCAAAAAACAAAAGAAAGAAAGAAAGAAAGAAAGAAAGAAAGAAAGAAAGAAAGAAAGAAAGAAAGAAAGAAAGAAAGAAAGAAAGAAAGAAAGAAAGAAAGAAAGAAAGAAAGAAAGAAAGAAAGAAAGAAAGAAAGAAAGAAAGAAAGAAAGAAAGAAAGAAAGAAAGAAAGAAAGAAAGAAGTAAAGAAAAAGAAAAGAAAGAAAGAAAGAAAGTTACCACATGTGGTTTCTTAAAATTTAAGCCTACCAATACTTTTGAAACTGAAGCTGAAATATTTCTGAAGTCTGTCTGTCCTTAGCTTTTTAATGATCTCATCACATACTGTATGTTCTCCAACCCCAGAGTAGCTGTCATGTGCTTAACTTCTTATTTCTGACACATATGAACAATGTAGAGTAACTCAATAAAAGAGACAGAGGTCCCCTAAATGTGCACTGTGTCACACTTCTCAGGTTCCTTCTTTGGAGTACTAGGGCCCTGGAGTACTGGGAATGGATCAATTACATTTTCAGTGCATTGCAATTGATTTTCTTTCAACATCTTTCTTTCAAGTTCTATCCCTTTCTTGCTGCTGTACATTCTGTCTCTGTGCAAGCTTATGTTAGTCTGCAGACTTCTATTCAGGCTGATTAGCACTTAGAGTTTCTTTCCCCTTTTCTTATCCACAGTTGTACTTCCTACAAGAGAATAAACTTCACCCAGGCCCTCATTTGAGTGCATCTAAGAGCACATGACACCCTTTTCCTTCAATAACTCTGTGAGTTGCCCGAATTGGAGCTTTTCTACTTTGGGGCCTGGGAGATGACTGCCCAAATATGGAGCTTCTCATGGATAGACCCTGCCCATAAGTGAGTGGCAAGAAAAACAAGGAGACATCTAGGTTTTTCGTCCTGTAATAGCACAACTGGAATATTCATGCAGTTGCCACTGTGTAACCAGTGATGAGATAGTCCACATTCTAAAGCATTCAAGCCTTATTAGACTTGAATGATCCTCTACCTTGAGTTTGCACGGCAGGTGTCTGCAAAAGCCAGGACTGTGGAGGCACTCTTTGTGATACATTTTATGTTTCTGGATCCTTGGAGATGCAAAGTCAGTCTGGGGAATCTCCTATTTCGCAAAATACATGGCAACACTTTCCAGGACTTCATTCTGAATTATTGCTGACTTTGTGGCTATAACAACTTTATAGTTTAAATTCATTTGGCAGGCTGCAATACTGCTGCCTCTTGATTAATTTATTCAGGAAAGAAAGGGTCCCTATACAATCTGTCCTTATACTGTACAGTCATTGGTCCCATTTGTAATCTCCTTAAGATGTCTCTCTGTTCAGCTATTCATATTTAATTCTTAGCACATTCTGTTGACAGACACTCATCCTTGCTCATCAAGTTCATGAGCCCTCTTAATCTGCTCACATGTTTAATATGAACTTCGAGATGTTTAATAGGCTAGGGGTTATTCATTATTGAGACATGGAGTTAATTGGGCAGATCTTCCCAAATGCACAGGAGACAGGAGGGATTACAATTGCAAAACTGAGTATTACACTTCTCGGTGATAACTTTGTTCTCTACTCTTCAACAGATAACAAAGAATCACATTATTAAGGGTGTTTTCTAAGATTTCTACAGTCTCTACAGTTGTAACTTAACAGTGTAATTCACTGTATTTGACAAAAAATTCTTATACAGCAACATTTTCATGTTACTACCATACTCAAAAGTGCTCTTCTTAAACCTCTAATATCAGTTTGCAAAAAAATGACATCGTAAGATAATATACCATGGTGTTGCAAAAATGGGAATTTTAAATAGTCCTCCCTCTTTACTTGAACCCATCCAAAATAGAAGAAACACATTCCGTGAAAGATGTTACTCAGAGACATCTCTCCTTTAGAATACATTCCTGAACATATACTATTTTTTGCTTTGTACTTCCCCAAGAGGTAGTTCTCTCATGATAAATCTTTCAGCCAGAAGCTGAAAGCAATAAACGCTGTAGGTCTATTTCCTATTGTAAACTTTGAATTTTAACATGCCATAAATAAAAACGGGTGTAATATTGATGCCATTTGGGTTTTGCCTTTTTTTCTGTGTTCTCTGTATTCTTCACATATATGTTTGTAACTCTGTCACTTACTGCATTAGTTTTCCCAGTACGTTTCCATGTCCTTGCACTAGGAAGAAAGACATATTCCAGAACTCCAAGCCTTGGGGGGTACAAGGCCCCAATCCTGTCTTGGTTCTTCCTGGGAACCAAGGCCAAAAAACATCTCTTTGAGTTAACATTTTTCATGGACAAAGTACAGCTAGTGCCGAGGGGGGTGGGTACTACAGAGAAGGGGCTTGACCTGGGGGAGAATTGCATCCCCACTTGTAATCCTAATTAGTGCTTTTTATCAGTTATGCTAATTTCCTAAAACATAGAAAAATATATTCACCCCTGGAGGGAGTGGGCTTTTGTGTACATCTTTCCATAACTGCCCCCGAAGGCCTTCAAATCATTAAAGTTCCCTTTTTATATTACCTTCTTCTAAAATTATCTCAAGTTTCATTTCCAGGTTGGAGAAAAAAGCAAGTGTATGAAAAAAAAAAAAAAAAAAAAATCAATACTAAGTTACTAGTCTTCTTAATTGATTGTCTCTTCTAATTCAGGATGAGTATTAAATGTATTATGCCCTAAACCAAAAGGGATCATGATTAACTTTAGATTTTTTAAAACATCTTCTTTGCATATTCTCTGCAAAGTAAATTCTATGAAAACGTAAAAATTTATTTCTCAAAATAAAAAAATCTCAAAGACAAATACTTGATGAGGCTGTTTGAAATCAAACTAGGAGGCAGGGATGAAAAGGTCAGCTGCCATGTCTGTTTTTAAATGTCTCAAGCAAGAAGGATTCTGTATTATTCTTTAATGAGATAAGTACATTGTCATTCAAACCTTTTCTTATTAACTCCAACTGTAATCTTATTTTATAATCCTTTAATTATAAAACTTACAGCCAACAAGGCAATGCCATGCATGTATAACATCCTTCTAAAGACATTAGGAATCAATAGTCCTTAATCCAGTTCCACACAAGAGTGATTAATTATAACCGTGCCTGTGTTCTCTCAAGAGCCAGTGGTAGGTACACATATTTATCCCATTTATAAACTAAGTAAACTTACCAGTCTGATATAGAATGAAAGACTTCATGCAAGCTTAAGACACACTTCCCACTGTGAGATAATATCCCAGTGGAAAGAATAAAGGCTTTTCAGGATGGAAGCTCAGTGTTAGCCAAGTAACTTGAGTAACTGTAACAAAGACGAATCTGCATACTTAAGAGAAACAGTTCAAAATAACCATGCTGTCTCTTACAGTAGGACAGAAAAGATTAAACTTCAGAAGGAAACATTCTCTTGAAGTTCTGAAAGAATTCACAGGGGGACTGGTAGCATGAACTAACATCTTTCATTAAACAAAGAGTAAGCTGAGCCAATCCTAGAAATCAGAAAAGTTAACTGAGGGCAAATTGCAAGCCTTATTACTAAGGATATCTGGTAGAAACAGTCTAGTGGAAAAAGACTGAGGCTTCCAAGTAAACTGTCTACAACAAATGGGAACTAAGGTTTAAAGTTTACACACAGACTAGGCTATGGTTCTTTTAAGAGTCTGCGTCAAAATGGAAATGTGTTCCAAAACAAGCTAATAACAGGAAACTACTACAGCTAAGTGGAGATCATTGTCAAAATGCAACTTATCAGAAGAACAATAAAAACAGATATAAAGTGTAAGTGTAATGTAAGTGTAGCATTAATCCCAGGAGGATATCTCAGATTACATGAGTCACAGTAATAGCAGAGTGTGACTATGAGAGTATTCCACATTAGAATTCTGTCATATTCAGGCTTTCCATGAGTCTGAACAGTGCAAGCAGAAGGATGGAGACACAGTGAAATAAACTGTTCCTAATATAGCAAATTCAATAGTTTTATGAAACCTTCTAAGAAAAGAGGTCACAACTGATTTTGAAAACGTCAAAATCTATTGACTTGTTCACTAAAATTGTGGTCAGAGTCTTACTTATAAAAAATATCTTTCTTCAAACGCAAACTAGTCAATCCACTTGACAAAGGCTGTAAAAGCCACCTGGGGACTAGTGCTCACACACTTTATATCATACTCTTTCTAGAATTTCAAGTGTCATAGTGCACATACTTTATCCTGTCACTTTAATATCAGTTTATAACAGTTCTTGTAGGACTAGAAGATATTTGAAGAGCAGGAACTATCTCTGTTGGTATCACAGAGTAGTGCAAACATTCTTGGTGGGCTCCTTTAACTGCAAACATTGTACAAGCATTAGCATCAGGGGATTTTTACACTATTAATAACTGTTCACACAAACAATTCCCCACCTGAAACAAAACCAGTGATTTAGACTAAAAAGAAAAAATGAAAATCGTGAAACGGTATTTGAAAAACTAAGCATTTTAAGATAAATTAAGCATTCTTATTTCCCTATTCACATTTCTATGAGCACTATCAAAATATCACTTTCAGTTAGTAAATCCAAACTTTAAACAATTTTCCTTTTAGTGTCTTGTTGCCTTTTTCCAACCTGGAAATGAAACTTGAGATAATTTTAGTAAGGAGGTAGTATAAAAGAGGATCTTCTGTTTGAAGGCCTTCAGGGGTATTTATGGAAAGCCCAACCCCTCCAGGGGTGAATATATTTTTCTATGTTTTAGGAAATTAGCATAACTGATAAAAAGCACCAATTAGGATCACAAGTGGGGATGCAATTCTCCCCCAGGTCAAGCCCCTTCTCTGTAGTCCCCCCCTCGGCACTAGCTGTACTTCGTCCATGAAAAATGTTATCTCGAAGAGATGTTTTTTGGCCTTGGTTCCCAGGAAGAACCAAGACAGGATACGGGCCTTGTACCCCCCCAAGGCTTGGAGTTCTGGAATTTGTTTGGTCTTTCTTCCTAGGAAATGGCCATGGAAAAGTACTGGGAAAACTAGTTACAAACATAATAGGTGACTACAAATACATGTGAGAAGAATACAAAGAAAATAGACAAAAAAGCAAAACTTAAATGGCATTAGTCTCTATCCTGTATCTTAAATCTTGAAATTAATGACTAACTCAAAATATTGCTATGTTCACAATGGTAAAGGTTAGCATGCTCCTATTGCCTAAATCAAGAGAATTTGAAAATAATCACCACACTTTTTTCTCCTCTCTTTGCAACTGTTTAAGGCCGCTCTTCTAAAGCTGCATGAAGATTTGGCTTGACACCATAAAACTGAAGATTCTGATTAATTGCTTTATCTAATTGCGAGATTTACCAAAATGTTGGGATGTTTTATGAAAATTATTAAAGAACAAAATTGCTGGCATTTCCAAAAATTAATCTTTGAATTTAAGGTCAATTTGAATGAAAGACTGGGGTTTCTTTGACTGCCAATATGCATATACAATTGAGATGTAATAAGCTCTGTTTCTTCCTCAAGCAACACAAGAAATTAAATAAAAGTAATTTACTCATTTCATTTATAAGTTTGTCCAGTCAAATTTCAAATTGATGTGTCTTATGTGTGTATGTCTAAAAAAAATACACCAAAGGACAAAACCCTTATGGAGAGAATTTAAGAAGATATACTATCCTTCATAAGCTGAGAACTTAATGTGCCGTTTTTAGTGCTAAGTTTTACATGTGCATTACAAAAGCTGCGGTTTATGAAACGGGAACCTCAGTACTTTCTGGACTTGCTGACTTCTCATTACTAAGAGACATGGTCATGAAGACAGGAGGTTTTATCAAGCAAATGGAAAAATTAAAACATCATCAGACAGTTTCCAATCATGTTAAGAAAGGGAAAAATGGCAAAACTAACCCTCTAATAAACCTGATGTCCACAAGAACATCAGAGTTTGAAGTAAAGTTGGTTGGGAAGAACAGGATACCAAAGCACAACTTATTTTTGTTGCTAGTAGAGAGCTACAGAATGAAATTATGATTTCCTGTGCTGAATACAGTGGTAATATTATTGTTCATTCTTCCCTAATTTCCAAAAGTAGAGTCCTTGCATAGGCAAAGTGTACCTCTGATGCCTCTGACTCCAAAAACCAGCTGCTGGTATGGTTGATTCACTCACAGCCTAAGAGTTCACAGTCCTTAATACAGGTTGATGTCAATAATCAATGACAATACTATTTGCCATATTTTCTAACTTGCAAAGTTAGCTCTGTTCCATTGCAGTCAGCAGCATTTACTGTATCAAGGGCACTTAGTGATCCACTGTTTCAACCCTCTGCTCTGACCCTTCCCTTGCTGTTAACAATGAAGCCTTTCTACCGTGTCACACTCCTCTTTCCCTTTCTTTATATAACCTGGGGTGGAAGCTCTGGACAGTCACACTGGAGGACCCTCTGCGCCAAAAGCCCAGACTCAGGGTTTTGGTTCTCAATGTATAATCTCTTTACTCAGCTCAGCCCTGGGCCCTGAGAGCCCATTTAGCAGAAGAGCTGATATCCTCCCTTGGTTTTTTTTTTTTTTTTTTTTTTTTTTTTTTTTTTTTTTTTTTTCCCCCCTATTCCTTGTCTCCCCTACAGCTGTATCTGGCTTTCTGCCCTTTCAGAAAAACCTGCCAAAGAGACCAAACACCTGGACTCAGAAAGGTCACAAAAGAGAACTGAAAGCAGAGATCTCTGATCTCTTCAGATCTAAACCAGAGACTAAAATTTATTGCAGTAACCCTGGATCTTTTACATGGTTCCCATTTCTTCTCAGTTGACTTCAGGGTTGCCACATCTCTCTCTTGCTCCGATGTCAGCCTCTTTGCTGACTCCTCTCCATACCTATATTTTCCCAGTTGAACTAGCATTCTGACAGCAAGACCAAAGCAGAAGTTGTTTCTACATTTTTCTCAGGTTTTCAGCAAACTACACACACAAACAAACATTAAATCATATCGACATTTTAAACACTCCTGTTTCTACACACAATGATATTCATCGCATTGTCGTATGTGCAAGTGATCCTCATAATTCTCAACTGAACTGGAACCCAACAAAAATATGGTAGCATGAATCAAATAAATCCTAGTAAAGTGATATAAATTACTACTTATAATTTACAATTTGTATGCAGTCAACAAGGAAAATTAATACTTATTTATCAAATATGATTAGATGCCTCATAGCTGTAATTAAAGGTAAGTGTTTCAGATTTTAGATTTGTACTCTTGTTAATTTTAAGGATCATCTGTCAAGGAGGATATAAGTTGGTCTGTGAACTTTGAATATTCTCCAGGGTTTTCTTGAGATAGCAAAATTTGCTTGAGATTGTCAGATCATCTCCCCATCTGTCTTTTTCACAGTAAATGGGCATGCATACTTAATTTGGGTGTTAAACCATAATAATACTTTTTAATTAAGCCAAGCATGCAGCTCAGCCCCACACAGCTACTTACTCATTCTCTCACAGTGAGATTGGAGGGAAGGGGAAGGATAGCAATGAGAAAATTTCTGGACTGAGACAAAGACACTTTAGTAGGGAAAGCAAAAGCCATGCACAAAGCAAAATGAGGCATTCATTCACTACTTCCCGTTGGCAGATAGGCATTCAGCTCTCCTGAGGAACATCAGGCTTCATCAAGCTTAGCAGTTACTTAGGAAGTCTAACACCATCACTAGAATGTCCCCCCCAGCTGCATGTGCTGACCATGATGTCCTATAGCATGGACTATCCCTTGGGTCAGTTGGGGCCAGCTGTGTCCCGTTCTAAGTCCTTGTGCACCCACAGCCTACTTGCAGGTGCCTGGGGGGAGAAGGAGGAAAGCACCTCAGCAACGCCTAAAATATCCCTGTATTATCAAAACTGCTTTGGTCACAAATCCAAAACAGCACCATATGAGCTACTATGAAAAACATTTACTCTTATCACAGCCATAAACCTGCAGAGCATTTATCCAAGTTATTTTACCTAGTGTTTTTCAGGACTTGCAGCAGACCTAGGCTCTTTTTGAATAGTCTCCAGAACCCTGTCTGGATACCTTTGGCATCTCATATGATGTCAGGTGTCTGTAACCAGGCAATAAATAATTTACAGGTGCTTAATCATTACAGTTTACAGCACAGCACACTATCCAGCTCACGTGTTTAATTCTTAAGAACTACTGAATACATGCCGAGCATAAGTGCTTAGGAAAATTAGCATGATTCCTATCCTACAAATGCAACAGCCTTTTCCAGACTGGAGGTGTAGTTTCAACAGTTTATTAGAAAAAAAATTGTATACACTTTATTTCTTGGTTCAAAGAGTATTAACGTTTTTGCAAGTGTTTTCAATTATGAGATCTTTGTAAACAGTGACTTTAAAAATGTAATGTGAAATTTGCCCAGCTTGATGAAAGCAATTTTAAAAATCCCTTATAGCAGTCATCAACCTAGGTTTTTGATTGTGTAGAAAGCTTCTTTTCTACAGATAATTATACAGAGCTATTTTGAAAAATACTAATAAGATTGAAAACCTACTTCAGATCTCCAACCAGATTTTGCAGTGTTCTGATGTAAGTCAAACACTGTTAAGCTCTGAACAGAATTAGCAGCCTTATGCTTTCCTGCTTAGCTCATCACATCTTTATAATGGGAAACTGATCGTGTCAACACAATGACAATTAATGAACAAGCCCAAGTTATCAAACAGTGTTGATCAGCACAGCTTGGTTAAACTGGAAAATACTGCCTGATGCAGTGAAAAACTAGAGCAGATATCATAAACTCTTATCATTTAGAGTGAGACAACGATTTTATGTCAAAATGTATACCTGTATGTGTAAGTGTACATATGGCTAAACTACAGATCAAAGTACAAATGTTCCATGAACAGTACTCACGGCCACAACATAATATCTTGTCATCAGAAGTTACCTTAAGCTCAGTCCAGCATTTATGTAAATTTCCTTGAACTAACTGCCACAGAAACAAGAAGTTTTAGAGTATAACACAGAACAGCATTTGTCCCCATGCCAAAATCAACCTGCTTACGCCTTAAAACTATTAACACCATTCAACCATACAGAGATGTCATTCAGAGCCCGGCCCTGGAGTACACCACCTGTGAACCAGAGTTTGATGAAAGCAATTTTAAAAAATCCCTTATAGCAGTCATCAACCTAGGTTTTTACTATGCCTATACTCATGCTAAAACAGAAAGCAAGGGAATTACTTCAGGACAGCATCGAAAGTCCAAACTAGCAAGCAGGAACGCTTAGTCATGCCAACATATTTTCACTGTTTCTGGAACTGAATGCTACATCCACACTGTTGTCCTGGACTATATGGATAAAGCAACACACTGAACACACTAGTTCAGACAGATTTATGCCACATTCAATTCTTCACATAACAAGCCCAAGTTATCAAACAGTGTTGATCAGCACAGCTTGGTTAACTGGAAAATACTGCCTGATGCAGTGAAAAACTAGAGCAGATATCAATAAACTCTTATCATTTAGAGTGAGACACCATTTTATGTCAAAATGTATATCTGTATGTGTAAGTGTACATATGGCTAAACTACAGATCAAAGTACAAATGTTCCATGAACAGTACTCACGGCCACAACATAATATCTTGTCATCAGAAGTTACCTTAAGCTCAGTTCAGCATTTATGTAAATTTCCTGGAACTAACTGCCACAGAAACAAGAAGTTTTAGAGTATAACACAGAACAGCATTTGTCCCCATGCCAAATCAACCTGCTTACGCCTTAACTATTAACACCATTCAACCATACAGAGATGTCATTCAGAGCCCGGCCCTGGAGTACACCACCTGTGAACCAGAGTTTGATATCATGCACAAACTTGATAAAGGTACACTTTCTTGCCTTGTCCACACTATTGATGAAAACATGAAACAGAATAGCCCTCAAGGTAAAACTCAGAGGAACTCCACTTGCAACTGGCCTCCAGGCAGAGTACATACTGTTAAGCCCTTTCCTTCAGATTCAACCACCCAGCCAGCACTCTACCAGGCTACTAATCCACCTGTCTACACTGTAACATCCCTCTCTGAATACAGAGGTTCTCTGATAATCAGGGTTAAAAGCCTTTGCAGTCCTAGAAGAAAAAAAAAAACAAAAAACCCACCACTCTCCTACAGCCATAAACCCAGTTGCAAATGCTAAATGGTAGTCACGTTAGTCAAGATTTATTTACCCTTGGTAAACTCATGCTGACTATTACCCACCACCTTCACATAGCCAGTATGTGTTTTATTCACACAACAGTTTTACAAGGGGTGAAGTGTGGTTGGTCAGCCCCTACCTGGAGCTCCTCTGACATTCCCACGCACCCTTTAAAATGAGCACATCTGTCTGTCTGTTTCCTGCTATCAAGGGCCTCTCCTGCCTCTCACTCGTGTCATTGTGAGACTGTTTACTGTCATCAAGGGCCTCTCCTGGCTTCCATGACCAGCTGTAGATGACAGTAAACAGCCTCACAATGACATGAGTTGTTTCTGTGACTTTCTCATTAATAGCAGTCCCAGGCTCTCTGCAGTCTCTCTGCCACACCAAAAATATGGGCTTTAAATGTGTGGCAAGCAGTAAACTTTCTGTGATGCTGTGTCTGCTCAGCAGCTAGATGATTCTGTTCCCATCAAAAGAGGATCTCCATACTGGTTTCTACAGTCTATTAACGTCTCACTATTAAGGTCCAACTCTGAGCTTGTTCCTCCGTACAGCTATTAGGGCACAGTATCCATATCTATAAGTTCAGATCTGACATCAGAGAATGTTGTGTTGTGGGTTGTGGGGCTTTTGTTTTTGTTTTGTTTTGTTTTCCTTTCATTTTCTTTCCTTGTTACTTGTGGATTTTTCCCATTGAGTTGCTATGAAACACTGACAGCCAGGTGCTTGAGAAAGCAGGGAGGGGAAACTGGCACTCACTCAGTCTTGGCCTTCAGAGGAGGGCAATGTAGCTGAGGCCTGGGGAAAGGAACTAACTGCTGCTCAGAAGTCCAGCTCGGCCCAATTTCTTTCTGGTGTGGGGTGAGCCTCTGCTCCTGGGAGCAGCCAGTGGGACCTTGTTATCCCCTGCCTCAGTAAAAGAGGGACCTGTCGCTGCGCTGGGAGCAGGGTAGCTCTTGTTCTGCCCTCTGCTGCTTCTTCGGCACTGTTATGGGTCTTTTCCCTACTCTGTAGCCCACACTCTCTGCCTGCAGAGACCTCCTGCATCTGCAGCCACAGCTCTGGAGTTTCTGATCCAACTCGTCCATCTGGGACAAAGCCGCCATTACCACGTGCTCACCCAGCCTGCTCCACAGCGCCCCCTGCAGCTGTGTGGGGATCATCGCACGGCCCTGCCGGGAGCCACCAGCGCCCCTGCTGGCTGTGACCTGAACTGCACCAAAGGGGAAAGAGCCTGTGCTCAGGGAAGCTGTCACTGGGTTTCTGGTTCTATTTATTATTAATGCTGCAGTTGTTGTTGTTTGTTTGCCTTGTTATACTTACTAGTAAAGAACTGTTATTCCTATCCCCACATCTTTGCCTGAGAGCCCCTTAATTTCAAAATTATAATAATTTGGAGGGAGGGGGTTTGCGTTCTTCATTTGAAGAGATGCTTCGGCCTTCCTGGCAGACACCTGTCTTTCAAACAAGGACAGAGGAGCCTTTATTTTACTCCAGAAAATTAAAAGCTTCAAGCCTGTCTCATCTTGCAAGTCTCCATCCATGAGTCACTCAAACATATCCTCTCTATATATATCTTTCCTTCTCTATGAAAAGAACTTTCCAATGAGGGAAGAACTTAGGCTCTTCTCTCTGTAAAGTTTTTATAAAGCCCCAGTCAACTCTGATTTTTTTTTTCTCTCTAGTAGCACACAGCCTGCTCCTCTACTCCCTGTAATATTTCACAGAATCATAGAATGATTTCGGTTAGAAAAGACTTCTAAGATCATCCCACCCTCATTCTTCCAGGTAGTAGTAGAGAGCAAAAAGGTCTCCCCTGAGACTCCTTTGCTCCAGGGCAAACAACCCCAGCTCTGTCTGCTGTTCCTGAAAAGACTTATCCCCTTGACCTTCACTAGCTCTGTTGCCCTTCTCTGGACGTGCTCCAGCACCTCATAGTCTTTCTTCCTGGAAGGGGCCCAGAACTGAACACAGAATTTGAGGTGCAGCCTCACAGGTACCAAGTACAGGGGGAAGATAACTGCCCTGAACCCGCTGACTACACTACTGCTGATAGAGGACAGGATGCTATTGGCCTTTATGGCCACCTGGGCATGCTGGCTCAGGTTCAGCTGGCTGTTGACCAGCACCTCCAGGTCCTTTTATTGCTAGGCACCTTTCCAGCCACTCTTTACCAAGTCTGTAGCATTGTTTGGGGTTGTTATAACCCAAGTGCAGGACAAACTTCCACCAAGCAATGCAGGGCTTTCCCCACCATTCATTTCCCGCAAGTCAGACCGCTGTGCTCCACAGGCAATCCTAACTGCTCCAGATCCAGAGCCATCTTCTCATGAACCTCATCTGGGTCAGAGCCTCTGATATGCCCTAGTATCATGCCCAGACAGGAGGCTATGCCCTCTGGAGCATTACCACCTGGAATCCCACACAGTCTAGAGCAGCCTCCAGATGCTGATGCCTGTTGTCTCTGGGTGTTCATACCAGCCAGGTCAAGGCCCTCTATGTGCTGTACACCTGCAGACCCTGTCTACACAGCAGCCCAACAATCAGAGAACAGACAAAAAGTCAAAGACTCACCAATTATGAAGGAGATAACATCAATAAGAGATAAAAGTCTGTCAAGTCCAAGTGCTGGATTTACACCTAGGATGGAGCAACACTGTACACAATTACAGACATGGAGAGGAGTGTCTGGAGTGCAGCCCTGCAGAAAGGGATCTGGAGATGCTGGTCGGCAGCAGCTCAATTTGAGGCATCAGTGTGCCCTGTCAGTCCAGAAGGAAATTGCCATAAAGACAAACCACCATAGGGGGAATTTAAGATAAGCACATCTCTCTGCCCCCCTCACATTTACTGTTCAAAAAAATCTGTTATTGACTTAGGATTATGGTCTCATTTGCATTTTAATTCAGGCAAAGGCATCTCTCACGTCTGGTCATAACACTGAGGAAGCACCCTACCCTTTCTAAAGCAATTGTCTGCCGTTCTTTCAGTCAGCATTTGGAGTGAGTGGAATTCAGTCGAAATTTCTGAATTCAGCTGTCTTTAGATAACAGTTTACTGTTTGACCTACTTTCTTCAGAATAGTTTGGATACACTTTCTGCATTCACAGGAACATTTTCAGTCCACTACTGTCAAGATATTGAACATTGCCTAAGGTCTCAGTTGAGCTCTGACCTTTCTAATTACTCATTCAAAAATGATGCATCAAAATCTACAACAAAGGTCTACTAAGGCAGACCCACAGGAAATCTAATTAATTTCTCTTTGGAAGGACTTGATGAGAGCTGTCAGATGGAACTGTAGATGCCACTGGAATGTATGAAGCTCATACGCCATTCACAACTGAAATATAAATCCAGTTGAGCTGCTTTAGGAAGAGGTAGCGTTAATTTTCTTCACAGTAGCTGGTGTAGGTCTGCTTTGGATTTGTGCTGGGAACAAGTTTGATAATGCACATATTTTCAATATTGTTGAGCAGTGCTTGCACAGAATCTTTTCTGGGTGTGAGGAGGCCAGGGGTGCACAGGAAGTTGGGAGGGGACAAATCTTGGCCACCTGAACCCAACTGACCCAAGGGATATTCCACACTATATGGTATCATGCTCAGCATATAAATATAGGGGAAGAAGAAGGAAAGGGGGACATTTGAAGTGATGGCTTTTATCTTCCCAAGTCACTGTTCCATGTAATGGAGCCCTGAAAGCTTTCCTGGAGATGGCTGAACACTTCCCTGCTCATGGGCAGTTGTGAAGGAATTCCTTGGTTTTCTTGTTTTGCTTTGTTTGTATATGTGGCTTTTGCTTCACTTATTAAACTGTCATTATCTCAACACAAAAGTTCTCTCACTTTTACCCTTTTGATATTTTTCTGCATTCAGCTGAGGGAGAATGAGCAAGTGTCTGTCTCAGGCTTCATTGCCAGCTGTGTTTAATACATGATAACTCTGTATCTATGATTCACTTGAAACAAACTCTCATTTTTTTAATCTCTATAATCTATGTAATTATGTAATTCCCTTTTTTCTCTGTAATCTATGAGATTCCCTGTCTCTTTAAAGCTGTAATCTCTCAGGGTAAGGTATGTCTCCAAGTATGACTAGATAAAAATGACAGATTTTTCATCATTAGTTAAGACTTACTATCTTTACTGAAGTAATTATGCATGCACACCCACAGCTACAAAGAATCAGTGCTTCATTGCCAAGAGTGGGATAGCCACAGACTTCAGTTACTTCAGTATAAAGTGCTCACTACTCTAAAAATAGTTCATATTAAAAACATTTGCTCCAATTTCCATTTTATAATGTAAATGTACTAAGACATTCAGCTTGTTAACATTATGTTGTCACTGAAAATAGTCCTCACTAGCCAACACTATCTGTTTATGCCCAAATATTTTCCTTCTATTCAGGCTAGATGAAAGTAACAGTAAAAACAGTCTGGTAGGCAAAAGAAATGTGCTAAATGTGCAGATACACATATATATCAAGAAAAGCCATTTTTAATACTGCCTTATTGAATAGCCAAAAATTAAGCTGTTGCTTTTGAAATTCAGTAGAGGAAAAAGTGAAAAAATTCTTGTGAAGATCTGGAACAACAAAGGCAAAGGAAGGATTCCCATGTACTGACATATAGAAGTGTTCAGACCTTGATTCCAATTACTTTAAAAGAAATCTTAGAGAAAGTAGAAAATAATTACTATAGTAAACAGCAAATACTCATAAGATTCTTCTATATGTTAGCAACATTTATGTTTCAGACCTCATCTTCTATGAATTGAGAAGAAAGTCACTTGGTTGAGTAATTTTTTTTTTTCTGTTTATCCCAATGACACTTTAATACTCTGTAATTCTTTATAGAACTTTATATTCTCTTCCATTCAGAAATACTGTTCCAAGTGATCCTCATTCACTGTTTAGTTTCTGCCCCTGACCCCAACTATCTTCTGTTTTCTAGTCATGATTTTCATGAAGTAATAGACATAAAAAACAACCAGAAAGTTGTCTGCAGGAAGGCAAACTAGCTACACTGGCATTTAAAATTGACTTTTATTTGGCAAGGGAAGCATTTATAAATGCTTCTTTAAAACTATTTACATCAAGATTCTTAATATATCACTGAGGGAAAGACCAGAATCTCCCTCTGGAACCATATAGACCCCAATAAAGTCTTTTCACTTGGCTTTGTTATCTGTATCGATTTCTAGTGTGAGTTGCATTCAGCCTAGAAGACAAATAGCCACAGTAACCAACAGCTCTTTACATCAGCTGCCCTTACAAAATCTCTCTTCCAGCTGGAACCAGGAAAATTCTTTCACCTGCAGTTTACTCGGAGGAACCTATGCGGAGGCAGATAATAGGAACAAATATAAAAAATTATAGCAGCCTTGTCAATAAAGTGTGTGCTTTGACTAGACAATTTTTAGAGAAATTGCTTGGGATTTATAGGCTAGATGGTGATGGAACGTTCTTCTCCAACATTTTTCTCTTACTTGTGTATTGTTGATTTGGTGGCAATAAGGGAAGTTATGGTGAAATAACCTTTCCATGTTGCAGCATTGATCACTAACTCACCAGCTACATTCCATTAAACATAGCATTTTATACTTTTCTCCCATAAACTGACTTTTCTACCAGTTTAAGGCTCAGTGTTTTCTACTAAGCTCAAGAAGAATATCTCCATTCAATTTAATGAGCTTTTCTATGTACTATATTATCTTACTTTTTTATGTACTAAATTTGTATTTCAGTGTTGAAAATGCTGACATTGAGGAAAGAAATGAAATTTCAGTTTAAAATTAAAAGACCATCATTTGGATAGTCCATCACACCCTGGTGTTAAGTAATGATTTCTTTAAGAATCTCTAAATTACAAAGGTGTTTTCAGTAGTGTGGTTTCACATACAGCACTACCATGTGAGTGAGTTAAATTAACCAACTACTAAAATAAACATAATTTTGGTGTATATTAACATGACATTTGCAAATTATAAGAAAAAAAAAAGTAATGATTTTTATTGTCAGAAAAAAAAAATAACTTGCATTCTCTCCCAAATTAAACATTTATAAACAGAAAGAAATAGTAGTTCTGTGTGACTGAAGATTACATTAGTCAATGCTGCAAATCTTTGAAGAAAACAAGCCCAAGATACCGAAAAATTTGGAAAGAATTTCTCCTGAGAAAAAAAACCAAAAACAACAACACATAAACTCACATTTACATACATGCATGTCTTTAGATATGCATAATTATTTGCATCTCAGCTGAACATCCACTGGGAAAATTAAAGATAATACTGACTTTTTGAGCCCTTCATTTTCTAGTTTTCATACATATGAATAAACAACAGGAAGTGTTTCTAATGGGAGTTAGATCTGCTGATAGCAAAGGCTATAAAAAAAAATTGCAGTTCTCTAATTTACACCTGATAAACAGATGATTGGTTTTTAAAGAGGTTTACAATGAGTTTCAAGAAATAAATCTATCAAATAAAAAAATAAGCTGCAAAGTGACAAGACATAGCATATATGACTATTCTCAACAATGGCATTTATTGACTGACTCACCAAATATGCAGTAACTATTTATCAAATGCTTGGGGGACCAGAATGATTTCTATGCAGTGCTTTTGTTTAAAAACCAATTTTCTTCCCAGAAAAGCTATTTTTGGCATGTCATTCTCAATTCCTGTATCACTGCTTGAAGATATTTTAAAACATATTTCCATGTTACCAGAAAATATTGCAGCATTGTAGCCAAAAATGGATCTCGACGTCTACTATTCATTAAAAAGAGATTTCTAGACAGGGTTTATTATTATTATTATTAGTAGTAGTAGTTGTTGTTGTTGTTTGTTTGTTTGTTTGTTTGTTTGTTTGTTTGTTTGTTTCTATAACATCATTAAAACCCCAAAGGAGAAGAGAAACCAACTCAGCTTTGACCTAAGACATTATTCAATATGTAGTACTGCATCACAAATGTGCGGTCATATTTTGAGCTGTCCCATGAGGCCCAGATGATCTGTTAAGAAGGTCATTTTTAGACCAGAGGTAGAGATTATGTCCACCACTTACATCCTTGTTCTCCTAGACCCATGAACATGATTCACTGTACATCTTCTGGAACTTTTAAACAATCCAGAATACTCATTCTTTGAGAACAGCATAATAAGGAGAAAATCCATGTTTTATACTTGAAGGATAATTAGTGATTTAATTCTTCCCAGGTACCCAGCTACCCAATTATTATAAGGCTGCACTAGGGGGAAAGCTTTCTTGCCCTAGAAACTGATCATTTTGTGCTATGAATCGTGAACTTTCCTTTATTAAATTTGTGATGTTAGACATCAGGTCTATCCATCACAGGCTGAGATACATATACATATACATATACATATACATATACATATACATATACATATACATATACATATACATATACACCTACATAAACATAAACATATACATATACATATGTAAATTTCCTCCTCTCCCTCCCTCAGCTGTCCATTTGTTTCTACATTCTTTGTTCTTTTCTGATGCATGAAAAATATAAAGGATTCACCAAAGCAAATCACTATAAACTTAGTAATTCTGCAAGTCTGTTAGTTCTTCTTGATTTTTAAAATTTGTGCTATGTAGTGAACCTAAATTTTGTCTAAAACTTTAGTTAAAAAATTACTTCCATTTCTCTGTGTCATGTCACATTTTCAAACTGATACTTCTTAAAAGTGAGGGACTAAATAACTACATTACAGAACAACTTATTGTATCTGGAATAACGAAACACATGCATAGAAATAACTATTTTGTGGTTTTTAAATGACCTTAGATAATTCTGTTTTCTCTTTAGAAGTACTAGAAATACAGATATATCCTCAGGTAAAAACTCTATTATATAAAAGCGGTATTAAAAAGTTAGGGACTTTAGAAAAGTTTTTGCTGTAATAAAAGCATCATGAGATTTGTTGCACAAATTTTCCAAAGCATGTAATACTAAACTATTTGTGTTGCAAAAAGAAGAGAAGAGGAGAGGAGAGGAAGGAGAAGGAAGAGGATAGGAGAGGAAGAGAAGGAGAGGAGAGGGTCCTCTTCCGCGGCTATTCTCTTCTCTTCTCTTCGCTTCCCCTCCTCCCCCTCCTCCCTCCCCCTTCCCGTACCCTCTCACCTCCCTCCTCCCTCCCTCCCTCCCTCACGCCCTCCATCCCTCCCCTTCCCCTCCCTCCCCTCCCTCCCTCCTCCCTCCCTCCCTTCCCTCCCTCCCTCCCTCCCTCCCTCCCTCACTCCCTCCCTCCCTCCCTCCCTCCCTCCCTCCCTCCCTCCCTCCCTCCCTTACCTCCCCTCCCCCCCTCCCTCCTCAACTCACCTTTCTCCGTCACCCACTCTTTTATTCAGAGGCATCAGCTTTTCTGTAAGGCCGCACCTTCTACACATTCATCTCTCAGTCTATGCAACACAATTAGATTTTTTTAATTCAATCAAGGAAGGTTCGTGAGAATAAATTTAAGCAAGGTCATACTGTATGATACTGGAAAGCAGAAAAAGTTACAGAGTCGGAGTATCAACTGAGTTTAAAAGCATTCTAAAATTTCAATGTAAATGAGTCTATGTTACTTTATGTCAGCTGGTGACCTATAGCCTTATTTTTTATGTTTACCCATATAAACAGTACTTCTTCCTTCTCTCTGAATCTTTAGAAGAATAAAGTAAAAGTCTGAGTCTTACAAGAGTAGATATTTGACATTATTGACAGCAATTTGTTCAGTTACTCAAAGCCTCCAACTGAAATATTTCAGTCATCACGTAATTTACACACTGAATTAGCCAACAATCATCTCTGCAAGTAGAAACTTGTTCTGTATTCTCTGTGCTTTACCAAAGTTCAAAGGAAAGACAGAAATATGCAGTTATTGTGGACAGTGTGCAAGGCTTCTGAAGTAATCAAAGTTAAGATTTACTTTACATCAATCTAGTCTTTCTAAATTACTGAAACTCTATCTGGAAGCTCCTGACAGCCCGAAAGAAATATAAAAGAACAGGGTATCTAGCCCTTTCTTATCTTTGAGTAGTGTCAGAGAAGGAAGAAAAAATTACAGCAGCAATCATATGTATTAAATCATCAGTTCACATTTTCCAAGACAGTATGAAACAATTTTCTTCTGTATAGAAAACAAAACAAAACAAACAAACAAAAAAAACAAAACAAACAAAAAAAAAATCACAAACCCAGCATTTATAGAGCACAATTTTTCACAAAAGGGCAGGTTTTTTTCCTTCAAATAGGATAGACCCTAATGTGTAATGTAAAGAGGTAGAAGCTCTTCTGCTTCAGCAAAATTGAAGTATGCTGTGAGATTCAGAACTTGGGCCTGAATCTTCGGCAAAATAAAATTATAGAAACTTTAAGGGACAAGTACTCAGCATCCATTTACATACAAGGATATGCACTGGAGAGTCATGAGCCAGACCTTTTCACTGTAGTCAAACATGATCATCCTCAGTGCGTTAGACTGCACTTTTCATGGAACCTGCACAGCGGCCAAGGGTACACAAAATATAGTCCAGCAGAAACAAGCATCAGAAGATCATCTGGGCTTCTGTGCAACAAAGACACTCTGAACTCAAACACAACGTGGCTAATAGCCAGGAGAGCAGAAATAAAAACAAAACTCCTGCAGATCTCAAGCTTTCATTTCCTATACCAGTGTTCAGTTTCAGCACACACATTTCAAGCAATACCTTAAAAATATCTGATGAGGTTAAGGAATTTAACCTGTGCCAGTGGAGGTTCACAAAAATTCACCTGAGGATCTGGACTGAAGTGCTTCCTAACCCCAAATCTGTAATTGAACACGCACTTTAACCGACAGTTTAACAACCTCAGTTCACAACCTTTTTCATAGGAAGTAAAATTATGCTTCCTAATTTATAAAATGCAATTCAGCTTTTGAAAATAAAATAGCAGCAAGTGCAGAGTGGTAGATGAGGCAATTTTTAAAATGTAAATAATTTAGAAAGATATAATCTTTCTTTACTTTAGAAAGACATAATCTTTCTTAAGTAACTGGAACTTTGAATATTTAGCATATAAATAATCAGTGCTGCTGTTAATTCTTCAGATATAGTTCCTTTCCGTAGCAGAGGAGCACTGCATGATCTGTGTATATGCTTGACGCTAATTGTTAGTACAACCAACATTAAAGCATCAAGACTTATAAATTATAATAAATACAAGTAAAATTTAAGACAGCCTTTTCACACCCTCCTTTTCCCACTAGATAATAAAGTAAAGAATGTTTAATACAGAACAAAATATTTTACTTTTAAACAAACTGTTCAAAAGCATATTGAAGAAACTCAGTGTGCCATTGGTCCATATAATCCCTCCTTGATTATAGCCAATAATAATGACAGTATAGGAAGGACAATGGATTTTGTTCCAGGCTAAGAGGCAGCATATAATAAATCCTTTTAATAAAATAGACATTTCCAAGGCATTTAAGAAAAATACCAACTACAAGATTTTTGAGTTTCCAAGTGTAACACTATCACTTTTCCAGGGTGATAAAAAAATAATATTATTTTTTGTACCCCGAGGCTTTGCTTCTGCTAGTAAAGTATACCTGGCAAGGTCTTAACTTTGAGAGATGACATATGATTGTATATATTGCCTAACACTTTGCCTGTGCCTTGTCATGGAAAACACCAAATTATCACCTTCCCAGACAACACTTTAGAAAGACTGGGGATTGACATGGGCTAGAGACTCTTGAAGCAGCCTACCTGGAGGTGATTACTTGATCTTTTATAAGAAGTGAGTTTAAAATCTGAAGCCAGCATCATGATTTCGCTGAAGAATAAGTTGATTGGAAGGACCTCAAAAGGTCCTTCCAATAAGTTGATTGGGAGGACCTCAGAGCCACCACTGCTCAGAATGGCTCACTAGCAGCAAGATCAGTCTCAGTTAACACAGAAATTGATCTGAAGGAGGAGGAGAGAAACCTTTCTTACTGCAAGTAGATCAAGCATAGTTTCTTCTTTCTTTTTCTCTACCTGTATCAGATATTCTTATCTTCTGCCTGGTTTATATGTTGTCAACAACATTTTCAGTTAAGTTAATCCAACTTAAGATTGGCTTAAGATGCCTGGTTATTACCAATACATTTCTTCCCCAAAGACATGCCAAAAGTACAAACGAAGACTCTGGAATATTTTACTGTCTCAAAAAGCTAAAGCTTCCTATAATTCAAAGCGTCCAAATGGGTAGCCGAATTTAAGCTAAATAGAAGAGGTGATGCCACTGGGGCTAAGGGAAGCAGACTCATCCCCCAGCATCCTTTTAACATGGAAATGTCTTTGCATGCAATCAGATATGAAGGTGCACATATGAACCCAAAATAATTCTGCATGGAAAAGGTGCACACCAAAACGGTAGTGTGTCACTTGCTGTCAGGACCAGAAAATAAATTCTAGGCAACTTCATTTACTAACAGACTTGTAGCCTCAATACAGTGGAAAATCATTGAAACAGCTGGCTAAACAGATGTATCTGTTGAATTATAAAGACTATGAAGTCAGCCTCAAAATTAAAACCCTTAAATACTATTAAAATATCAGGAATCATACTAGTCAATTTTTGGATTATATGATTCAGTCACTATCAGTAATATTCAACACATTTCATTTATCATTTTTCATTAATGGTATTCATATATGGCTAGAAATATTTAATGATAATGCCTGTGAGATAAATATTTTCCACTGACATTTTAAAACAAGCCTGAGAAATACTTTAAATTTTTTATACAGCATAAGAAAACAACTATTTAAAAAATGGGTGGGCTTCCCACCCATTGCTAATGTCAGTAGACTCAAGCAATCCATTTTTATCTATATCATCCTCTAGAAAAGTGAGATATAATTTAATATACTCAAATATTTCAACAGGACATTTTAAATTTGTTATAAAGTAAAAAAAATAGTTATAGTATAAGGGAAAGACTTTCAGAGGCACAATGGGCATTAGAACACTTGTTGCCTCCATGTACCTCCACCACTTATATTAATTTATCTTCCCAAGCCTATGGAGGTCAGAGCTTATTTTTGTTATTTGGGGACTGCAGTTTATGTCAATGACAGGCCACTCAACAAATGCTTGATGGATAAGCTTAATTTTCTGACACAGCAGAATTTCTTTCTTTACTGATTTCTTTGAAAAATGATCTAGGTCAAGGACTGAAACTACGGGTGAGCCAAAGTCTGCTATCTCACCACACCTAGTCAATAAAAGATAAGCTACGTAACAAGCAAAGTCATGCAGAAAGACTGATCCATTGATGTACTACATTCTCAGAAATAAAACAGCAAATGAGCATAAAGAGTGGGAGAAAAAAAAAAAATTATTATATATCCTTAAAGTAAATGAGGTTAATAGGGCCTTGATTAATTCTTCCACTAAGTAGTCTCCCTGCACATCTCAAGGACGATTCCACTGTGGATACACTGCTAGATTGTCAGAAAGCCATGTTTCCGTGCTGCCTGGAGAACAGAGTCTGTGGGAACATGCTGTGGTTCTTTCTGGCCCTGCATGCAAAATCCCCTTCCTTCAGAACCATTGGCTGTAACTGGGTCACTGTGGCATGGTCAGTAAGTATTACTCTTCAGAAATCCATTCCCCTGGGTGTCTCCAATAAGACCTTTTCTTTGGTCCCAACAATTTCCTGCTTAGTACTTCTGCATAGATTCACATTTTACTTATGTCATCAAATTTCCAATCTCATGCTTGGCTTATGAAGCTCTGTCAGGTGCAGTTTCCTCCGGTGCCAGGGTAAGGAGTTGCACTGAGACTGTGCTGTTGTTCATTCACATCAGTTACTAATTCAGAAAAATGTCCCATCACAATATTGTCAGTATTGTCAATACTCTCATTTAAAAAAAAAAAAAAAAAAAAAAAAAAGTAACTACCATGTTCTTCCACAGTGTTCAGATTAGCATCCAAGTAGAATCAGTATTTAAGTTAGCTCATTCCTCAGTCTTTATCTGTTACTATTTCCTGGAAGGTTACAGACAGTATTATTGCACTTTCTAGCTCAATAATATGGAAAAATTCCTCTCCCAAAACTCAAAACAAGATTTCTGCAGCTAAGAATAATATCATGTTTCCTTCATATTTATGGCCATGGGGTATACCAGAGTGCACTTGAATTAATAGGAAAATTCATCCATTCTAAAATGTTAACAATACATGGATTGTCTTGTAACTGACACAACCCAGGTGTAAATATGAGTTATAATTTCAAGATACTGCAACTCAACCATCAATGTCTATTTTTAAAATCTCTGTGTGATGTGGATTATTATTTTAATCACTTCATCTTCAGCTATATTTAGCTAAGAGTTAAAGACAACATGGGTGCCTCATCTCTAGCCCATCTAGACAACTACCAATTCATTTATAGATTGTATCTTTTGATTAAGTTAAAAAAAAGCATCTGAATTAATTATTTATACAGATGTTAAAAATCAACAGTAAATTAAAACTGACAACAAGTCAAACCACTTTAGAGTATAGACTACAAATGGGAAGTGATGGATGGTTCCAAGCTTCTGAAACAATACTTTCATAAGAACATGATTGGATCTTACTGAAGAATGCAAAAAATATTGACTTTCTTTTTAAGCAAGTTCTTGTGATAATAAAAGATAATAGTTCAAAGACAAATGATTCAGAAATTATTCAACCTGTCATGGCACAAAGCTGTTTCAATGCAACATATTCATAAACTGCAGCAAATCTTGCTGTCTTAATTGGAACTCGAATCACCTTGACCTTTCCTAGCAGAGCAGAGTGCCCCTCTGAACCAATGGCAGCATCTGCATCCTCATTCCATTTTAATCAGAGCTCAATTTGGATTTCTATGTCTCGGCAATCAGTGCATTGCAGAGCAAGGAAACTGCAGAAATAAATGAGATGTTGCCTTGTTCCACTTGATTAAAACACGATTCAAGGTGACTTTTAGGTGACACTACAAGTTGTCAGAGCAGCAGTGCACTTTTCTTTATGATGGAAATAAATGTGTGAAGGATGTTTATTTCCCCTATCTGAGATAAGTGACAGAATTGAAATGAGAGCACTGGTGTGTCCATGAAAATATATCAGTGTTTAAAGAATCCTATTATTAGACACAGTGGAAACTACATCTCGGATAAGCCTCCCATACTGTGGGTAATTATCATAAGCCAGAATGCTAATTGCTTTTCGATCTGCTCTGTGCCTCCGATGAGTCTTGTTGAGGGCTACTGGGGCTGTACCAGACACTAACACTTAATGAGACCAAGTTTATCAAAGCACAGCATCAGCTATTACCAAGTGAAGAACAGGAAAAAGAGGCCTTAAAATGAAAAGAGGGAAAAAAAGAGAGATGAAACTGTGGGACAGAAGAAGAATTAAACCAAAACAATTTTGATTATAATTTCTTTTCTCGTGTTCAGTAGCAATGTCTTCATCAGAGATAAAAAAATATCTAAGTTTACGTGTCACAGTTTGGTTACTTGGAAAGGTGACTACTTGTTCTGTACTTCAAAAAGTTTGTTTCTTTATAAAAGAGAAATTAGGAATTCATAAAACATTCTTCCTTTCAGTTCTGACTATTACAGTCATGGGTGTTTATATATATTTTTCACTTTCTTATGAAAAGTGACAAAAAAAAAAAAAATTGGAAACCATCTTCTGGATAATATACCATGTCTTTGATGGTAGATTTCAGTTTACACTCTAAGACTCCAGAAAACATGTAGAATGGGCAATGAGCATTTTCGAGAAAGCCAACATAATAAAAAAAATTACTGTTTGGAAGAAATGTGGCAACATTCCCACATTTCTCTGTTTTACAATATTTGTTATCTTATAATTAGATCTTTTTTTGTGAACTCAAGGAATGAGGTAGGCAATTAAGGTAAGCATTCAAGGTATTAAAACATGGTAAGATGTATTGACTGCTTTAAGGACACACAGCGAAGTCATCAAAGTTCTACTGAAAATCTTCAGGAAAGGGAAAAAAACCCAGCATCAGTGTTTGTGATGTAATTATTTCTTCTTATCATCTTTAAATTAGAGATTAGAAAAACAAGTGAAGCAAGGTATACATTTCTAAAGCAGAGAAATAAGTGTTTGACCTTTGTTCTCCAAAAACCTATCAGTTCTCAGAGCTGAGAGTTTCAAGTGCAGAGGTCAAACAAGGAGCACCAGAGAACACAAGTTAGACCCGTAAGTTAAGGACTTCACCAGCAGTGACACAGCAGATGTGAAGATGAAAGTAAACCTGAGTAGATCAAGTGAGCAGATTATATCACAAAATTGTAGATGTCAGCATTTCTGCATGTGTGTGTATTCACTCATCTTAATAGAAAATACTTTGACATTATTACTATTTAAAAGAGTAAGACAAACTACTGCAAAATAATAATTTTAATCCTACTCTTCACACACTCTAGCCTTAGTGGCTCATGCAAGCTGATGAAATCAAGCTGGCCTATTGCTAATAGGCTGCTTTGAGTCTTCATCCCTCAGTACTTCAGAAAAAAAACAAAACAAAACAAAACAAAACAAAACAAAACAAAAAACAAAAAAACAAAAAACAAAAAACAAAACAAAAAAAAAACCCACCAAAACAAGTTTTAAGAGTATAATTCAAGAGAAACAGCTAAATCATAGAACATGGATTTACATATAAGAAATAAACATTAAATTCTTCATCTGGTTGAATTCCTTTTCACTTGTAATCATAATTATTATGACATGGTCTTATAGTCCCTGATCTCTGCCCCTCATAATAGGTGCAAACTATTTCTAATAAGGATTTTTAATACCTGAATCATTGTCTTAACCTTACATTACTCCATCTCTAGGGCAATCTTGTCTTGCCTCAGAAAAAGTGACCTACTTCCAAGATGAAGTCTAACAATTGGGTTATTCAGGGACAATACTACTTTTCTTTTGATTTTCCTGAGAACAGTCTATTTGCCTTAAAACTGCCTTGCCCTAATTTTCTAACACTTTTTAGTCAAGTAAACTCTTGACAGATTGTCTTAATGTCAAGTATTATTGCAAATATGATAAATATGCCTCAGCAGTGACTATAATATTATTCTCTGAATTCTCAACACAATCACTCTACAAAAATATTTCATTTCATACATCATTTACCACTTCTATAGGAATTGCAGAAGGTACTGCAAATGAATTCTAAAGTGAAAGTTTAGAAGCAGCAGTGGATGCATGATGTATGTGTAAGATTACTTTCTACCAGTTCTTTCCACCTCTCCTCATCACGATCCATACATGATGGGTTTAAACTTTGGAATGAACACTACAGAAAAGCCATAGAAAGGAGAAAGAAAACATTCAGAGATAAAAGATAACTACATGGTAGATCTTTGTCCACTGTATGGACCAACTCTTATTCATGAGATCATGACAGTAATTGGATAAAGCAGCATTTGAACAATTAAAAAAGGGGGGCAGGGGGGAAAGAAAGGATGAAATAAGGCAAGATTTCTCTAGCTGGTATAAACACTGCAATAAGGATATGACTTTATCTACAGTACTGTCCTCCTGGGTTATTTTCTTTACCCATTTTATTGCTGTATGAAATAGAAAGGGGCACCAGTATAGCTGTAAGATGACAGAGAGACCTTTAAAACCATGTAACACACTGGAACAGGAATATCTGAAGCTCAGAAATTCTCTTCCTAAGGAATTAATCTCAATCTCATGTGAGCTGTTCCTACTTTCTTACACTCTAGATGTGCTGACCATGGTACCAGGAAGAGATGATGAATCTACTCACAATGGAAACCAGTCAAAAGAAAAAAGCAGTTTTTTCCATCTGTCCTGTGTTCCTCTCCTATTTTCCAAGCAAAATTTTGAACAGAAGTGAGCCTGTGGTTTGGGGTTATTTGTTTGTTTGTTTGTTGGAGAGGGGTTGTTTGTTTATTTTGTGGAGGGTTTTAATTTTTAAGTATATATCAAGTGATATTTATCAGAGAAAATTACAATTCTGCTGAATTCTGAAGGTTTGGGTTTTTTGGAGTTTTTTGGGTTTGTTTTAGACCTTTGTACACACCTGTATTTGAGATGTTTATATTAGCACCTAAAAATTGTAGCAGTATCTTCTTGGTTTTGGGTTTTGAGGATTTGGGGTTTTTGATGCCTAGACAATGTTCTGGGCACGCTGTTCTTTTGGTAGTTATGGTAGCAGCCCTGGCTTGTGTTGTGGATTAGTGTCCAAATGTAGGCAGCTCAGCCCCAGCCAGCTGCTCACTCACTGCCTCTCAGGGAGATGGGAAAGAGAATGGAAAGGGTAAAAGTGGAAAAACTCACAGCTTGAGATAAACACAGTTTAATAGGTAAAGCATCTTTAAGAATACATAGAAGGTTTTCCCAACTTTTCTCTTTTTGGTTATCTGCTAAATATGATGTGTTATTATGATTCTTTGCTTAAGGAAGCCTGTGATTTTAGAATCAGAGATTGAACTCTGTTACAGTGATCAAATCTACCAGATTCAAGTTAAACTCTGTAGTAAGGGGCCACATAGCCCACCGCAGTTAAATAGAGCAGTTAAGTGTATTTCAACAAAGCACATAGGACTTTACACCCCTAACTAATACTGTGGAATTGTCTATGAACTGAGAACATCTCAAGTTACAGCTAAATATTTATTCTGCAATTAAGAAAAAAAAAAAAAAAAAAAAAAAAGGTGAGAAATTAAGAAATAACGTAGACAAGCAAAAACAACCATCAAGGTTAAAACATTAGAGAAGTGAAAGGCAAAGTAAGCTAGCACAACTTTGAACTTTATAGGTCATGAAATCATTGCTGTTTCAGAAATGATAACATTTTGAAATGGAAGATTGTATCTCTTTTTACACTTTGCTTTTTTAATTCTCTCCAGTGTCCAAGTTTACAAAGGTTAGATGCCAGTATAATCTAGAATAAGACCATCTGTGACTGATTTTGAAAGGTTACTGAGAGAGCAATTGGATGCGTGAGAAGCCTCAGGGAATGCAGCTGACTCCTATTGTTTTCTAACAGATCTAATATTTCAACAAAAGACAAAAATACTGAATTCTTGCTTGGATTTCCAGACAACATATCAGGATACCTAAGCAGTCAAACTGAGAACACATTATACTACCTTCTTCCCTCTAGTATTGCGACAAACTGTTGTCAAAATCTGATACTTGTCAGAGATATTGTGAGCACTACATGCATACCATAAGCAAAGTAAAACCAAACAAACAAACAAAAAAACCCCATGCATTTATTCTTTACTAAAAAACTATTCAACCTTCAGAAGTTCTGCTTAATAAAATAGGGTATTGCAGTAAAGAAAGGCCAAAATTAACATTCATCACAATATTTGTGCAATTTTCTACCTGTCTATCACCAAGTCACACCAATAATCAGGGTTAACCTGAGGAAAAGAAAATGTTATCCAGTCTGAAATGGCACAGTCTAGTCCTATAAAGGGCTTTGAATATTAAAGGGAGAATTCTCCCCAGGGTCTCTGAGATACACCAAAACATAGTAGAAAGAACTTCAATCACCATAGTAACCCTACTTCTTAAAAAATGGGGATGTGGTGCTTTCTACCCAACAGTTTCCCAGGAATGTATATTATTCAATTGGTATGGATCAAAGAAATAAAACCTAGTATATTCGGACTTCAGGCGTCTAATACTGAAGTGGCTCTCTCTCCCTTGGAGCCTGTGTTCTGGTCTTGCCTCAGGTAGCTTGAGAGAGAAACCACACCAGAAGGAATTTTCCCTTCAGGGCCTTAAAGTTCCCAGAGGCTGCTGGAACCTTTTCCTTTAGACAGAGCAGGCATCCATCAATGGCAAAGGGAAAGAGTCTGCCTTTGGCCCAGGGGGAATCACAGCTTTATTCTGGGGGGGTCTTGCCCCCGCAGAGTCCGGAGCTCAGTCCAGTCCCGTCCCCGCCCCGGTCCCAGTCCTAAGAGCCAGAGAGATTTCCACACGGTCCCAGGGCTTTTTCCCAGGGGTGAAGGGGCTAGAGGCAGGGACAAGCCACTACCCAATCAGGGATAAGGTGGGAGTGGAACAGAGTTGGGTTACATTCCAGTGTGGGAGGATGGGCGGGGAGAAGGGGCAGGGACAAACCTCGTGATACAGTTTCCAAGGGAACAGGGCGGTACAGAAGAAACCATTACAAAACCCAATATAAAATTGAAATACAATATAAACCAAATTAATACACTGCAACATAATATTGTGCAATGCTGGTCAGGATTGGGAGAAAATTTTCAGATGAATAATTTCTTTGCCCAAAATTAAAGTCTTCTGAACTGTTTCTGGGAGAGTGATTTACTCACAAAAGAAATATAGAGGTAAAATATTTGCAAATGATGCATTTAATTTGGGTCTATTCAGATAATCTGTGTGA
Source organism: Hirundo rustica (assembly GCF_015227805.2). Lineage (NCBI taxonomy): Eukaryota > Metazoa > Chordata > Aves > Passeriformes > Hirundinidae > Hirundo > Hirundo rustica. The sequence continues at coordinate 78,135,938 of NC_053450.1, read as the reverse complement.
CTTAAAGAAAGGAAAAAAAATGTTTTTTATTTCAGCCACCAAACCAACCAACCAACTACCTATACAAGCACATTCTGATATCTGTTAAGAACAGATGTAAAAAAAAAACATTTTGCAGTCTAGACTAGTAGCATGTAAACACCATATAGAAACAGGAGTGTTTTGATGTAGTGATCTTGTGTCAAATTGTTTTTCCCTTTAAATACCATGATCACCATCCTCCCTCCATTCAGATTCAGGGAAACTGCAGATTCTTGTATGGCTTTGTGAAAACTGAGTTGATATACTTACACTTGGTCTAAGGGACAAAACAAATGTCATCTGTACAGAAAGCCCAGGAACTTGCATTCTTTTACCTTATCTCGCGATATGTTTATGTAAAACAGGAACAATAAGCAGTAAGAAGACTGACTTCAAGAAAGAGAAATACTACCCAGAATGAAACATTCTGCTCCTTCAAGTTCTTGCAGACAGATCACAGGTAATTTTGAAACTTGTAGTTTTTAAAGTTTTTAAAAATATTTTCTCTGCACCATATTTTCTTATAAGTGAAAACATATTTTAGTAAGACTTTGAAATAGCGAAACCTTTAATTACAGTTATTGAGTTGGATATACCATAAGAAGTGTTTGTTTTAAATCTCAAGTATAATTTTGGCAGGAAAAAGCAATAATAGCACTCCAGGAATCCAGATACATGTTAGCTTCTTGATCTAAATTACCCTTTTATAACTTATATAATTTTTTAAATAATTACTTATAAATTATCTAATTTATATCTAATTTGTATCTAATCTGGACATCTAATAGTCTAGACTGGTTATATCAAGCTCTTATCATCCATTTCCTCTTAAAACTGTACCAAAATGCTTCTTACAATTAGTCCAGCAGAGAATGAAATCCCCAGATATTTCATTTTTAATCTTTAAAAGTAAATTATTTATATTAAACATTTTTAATTATTTTAGATGAATCATGATTCTGAAAAAAGAAAGAACTTATTGTTATTATCCTTTATTAGATGAGGAACCTAGAAGTATGGAAATAAAGGTGCAGTCTATTTTCATGCCTTTTTTTTTTTTTTTTTTTTAATCAAAATGACCATATTTGAGTTTTCACTTTCTGTCTGCCATTTCAGCAACAAACCATTTTACTTACAGTTATTTTGGTATTTTATTTCAGCTCAGAGGAAGATAAACATCCTAAAGGGTGAAGACATACTTAATTTGTCCTCTTGAAAGCTGAACTGCCTCCACAGTTCCAAAATCAGAGAGAGAGAGCAATTAAAAGAGCAGGCAACTGAATCTCTGGTTTCTCTGACTCAAATGTATTGTGAGTGAGAATGCTGCTTGTGTTGAGAAATTCTTTGGATTTGAACATATTTTCTAACCAGGTTACTTGGTGAGATTAAATAAAACCCCCAGTCAGCTAATTGTTTCTCAGAAAGTCTTGAATTATACCAACACATACCAGCTAGTAAGGCAATTTGTTAATCTGACTAATCATTGCTACAAACAGGCTGTAGAAAGTAGCAATCTTAACAGTAGTTCATGAAGAATTATCGTAATTTCCTTTAAATATAAGAGGCAAAATGGAACTCTGTGATTTAAAATAACATTTTATTTTAAAGAGTCTTGTTTTTCAGTAATGTGCATGGTACAAAAGTCGTAAAGAGGCTTTCCAGATAGCACATTGGTTAGGTTGTACTATGTTAAATGGGTCATTGAAAGCTTTTTTGGGGGGTGAGGGTTTGGAGTCCATCTCTTTCTCGGATCTGTGCTGATGCAAAGAGAGAGAACAAAATGAAATAACGAAATATGCTTCAGCACAGGGTGCCAGTATAGGGAATTTACTTTTTTACTGAGACATAATTTTTATTTTTGTTCAGTATAGAATTCCAGGACATAATGCCAAAGTCTGGACCATGGTAAAACCAAGCTGGATGCAAGCCTGAATGCTACATAAAGTTCAAACTGCAGAGAAAAAAAATAAGTCTTCCATCTAAAGGGCCTATGACTCTATATTCCAGATGCTAAAGAACTTTAAATGAAGACATAAAACTGCTGATTATAAGCAATATATTTTCCCTGCAATAATATGAACTATGAACTGCAGATATCTTTCTCAACTTGCCTTTTTCTACAACTTCTAAAGCATCATTTTGGTTTGCCATGTGAAAATGCACTTCTGCTAAAGGACTTGGTGATTAAATTTATCAGATTCTGGCATATGATTTCAGAATTTCAGAGGCATAGCTTTTAATATATATCTCATTTTTTGCATTGAACATGACATTTAAAAACAAGGCAGAGAAGTTTTCTCCTTTAGTTTGTTTTTTAAAAAAATATTATGAACTGGCAAGTACAAATGTGAAATTTTGAGAGTCTAGTGAAAACATGTTTGGGCCCTTGAGATCCTTTGTCTTTTATTCAGATTAAAGGTGTAATAGTAGGGGAGAATGTATGAGGAAAAAAAAATGGAAAGAACATTTACACTAAAAAAAATTTAATAAAGATACAAGATGTGCTGCATTTCAGTTGTTTTCTGGAATCACAGGCAGAAGAGAAGCACTAACCACTAAGACCACCTATTTGAAAGGCATAAAGACCAGAAGTATAAACTCACCAGCTGTAACTTCCTAGAGATAGAAAATGCTGCTCCCAAAAACACAGTGACTTGACAGAAGATATTGTTATTACAGCCAAGATGTGCAGTGATCACATATACATGTATATACAAAGCATATATTACTCCAGGGTCCTCACTAGCTAAATATTACTCTTTTTTTTTTTTTTTTTTTTTTTTTTTTTTTTTTTTTTTTTTTTCCCCTCACTAATATTCAGGAAAGAGAAGTGACAAGTCTGATTAGCATACTGAAGAAAAGAGGTTTTACCTCATACCATATATTTGTATTATATCAGTGAAATTTTCTATTGTTTGCTACTAAGCTAGGTTTTTTTTTTCAATAAAATAATCAACTTTATTTATTTATTTTTGTTATGAAGTAAACACATGAAGGACTGAAGATAAACAGAACTGAAGATAATTGTATTCATAAGACTAACTTTTTGAGGCACCTGCATGTTGGTAAGATGTCATTAGATATGTTGAACATATATGCAAGGAAGACAACGAAACAAATTAATCTAAGGGAATATTGGTTAGGCTTTATTTTTAGTTAGGCTTACTCTACTTGTTTGGAAAAAGGTTTATGCAGACCTTAATTGTGCAGGCCCCTATTTTAAATTTTTCAAGTAATTAAAAAATTGCCATGATCTGAGATGAACCACTACCATGTGTTTATCTTCTCACAGACTAAAAGAACAACTTCAATTAATGCAGTTATGTAACAATGAGGATAAGAAATGACATTTATATGCAAAGCGAATAATTTTTTGATTTTGTTGTTCCATAGCTGCAACCAACCATACATTGATGTGTTATGAAGGTGAAGAAACCTCTACCGTCCATTGACAGTAATTTATTAAATAGTTCAGAGGACTATTTAGTAAGGGGTTTTTTTACTGTTTAGGACTCTTTTAGGCATGGTTGTCATGGGTGGCAACATGCAACCAAAAGGGTGTATTCTACTTGCCATCTGGTTGGGGAGGTGTTTATCTCTTTTATGACCCATTCCTCATAATTCCAGGGTGGACCATGCCTTCTGTTAATGGACCAGCTGTTAAAACCAAGTGGAGTAATCTTCCTTATCACTTCCTCCTTCCATAAGTGTGATATCACTTATCACAACCCATCCTCCTTCTGGGGGATATCTTCTGTTAATGGGACATTAAGGCTCACCCCATGATGGATAAAATTACATTGTTCCATTGTGAGATGCTCCACCCAGTGGGAGGAGCCAAGCATACCTACCTGGATAAAACCTGAGACTCAGAACAGCAGGGGAGCTGTTTTTTTCCACTGGATTTCCCAGAGGAAGACTGGACCCTTCTCCTCACCACTAGACCCTTCCACGGGATCATCTCTGCTCCAACAGAACCACATCTGTTACTCCGGGAGGACTTATCTGGACTGCTACCAATACCCTGATCAATAGGGTGTCAGGTCTTATTTTGACTCTGTCAGTGTTTCTAGGATTTTTTGTTTGTTTGCTTGTTTTTTGGGTTTTTTTTTGTACTACTACATTTGTATTTTTTAATATTCCTAATAAAGAACTGTTATTCCTATTCCCATATCTTTGCCTGAAAGCCCCTAATCGCAAAATTATAACAATTTGGAGAGCAGGGGTTTTACATTCTCCATTCCAAGGGAAGCTCCAGCTTTCCTTGGCAGACACCTGTCTTTGCAAACCAAGACAATGATTTATGATCTTACTGACTTCCACTGACAGTTAAAGATAGGACATCTATATGCCTTCATTTGATGATGATTATAAATAAAGTTGCAGAGACTGGATTCAATCTAAAGCTCTTCATAAATACTTAATAGTTGTGTGAAAGCCCTTAGGTTGTTCCTATGTTATAATATGCATATTCATAAGAAAAATAAAAACATCTTATTATACAAAATGTTTAGGGTTTGGGGTTTTTTATAATCATTTCTTTACAGCAAAATTCAGTGAATTCATAAAAATGGATAGTATGAATAGAAGTAGTAGAGACAAGGATGGTTTTATATACAATTATTTTAATCATTATTCAAGTTCTCTAAGATTAGAAACAGCAGCAAATCGAATATAAATTTTGTTCTTAACCTTATCAACTTCATTTCTGACTACAAAGCATGGAATGTTCATCCTTCATTTAGAGCTTGTCTTGTGGCAAGCCAACCTCAGCCTCAGCATTGCTACCCACGCTCTCAGCCCTGGTGGGACATGGAATTGGAGTGGAAAAGTAACAGTGAGAAAACTCGTGGATGGAGATAAAGACAGTATGATAGGGAAAGTAAAAGCCAAGTGCACAGGTAAAGCAGGAATTCACTCATCAGGCAGGCCTTCAGCCATCTACAGGAGAGCAGGGAGCCATCACACATGAAACAATGACTTGGGAAATAAGTGCCATCACTCTGAACATTCCTGCCCCGTATGAGCCATCCCCACAATGGTGAGAACCCACCCCAGGTTTTCAATAACAAATCCCTTGTGGTGGATTAAAGCAAAAAAAGACTGAATGATCAGTGTTGGTAAATATACATATGTAGGAATTATTTTAGAACAATTTGGTTGCAATGGAAAGTGGTTATGTACCCAATTGATTATTATCTATAGCAATATGAAGCATAAAAATATTACCTAGGAAAATGTATAAGGAAGAAGTAGAAAGGATATGAGTAGAAAGACACACAATCACTACTCATTGATCTTCTGATGAGACTTAATTGTTGCAGCTCAGCTTTCAAAGCAAAGTCAAAGTGGTGGTGCATCCAAACAGGTGTAAGAAGCCCACAAAATACAAAGTTTGGCAAGTTAGACTATGCTCAGGCTAAGTTGGGAGCAGTCTGGTAGCTCCTCTAGGAGCAAGAAGCTTTCAGTTCTCTGGTGCAAGGCCTCAGAAATGAATGTGGAGGTGCTTTGGGGGCCTTTAATGGTTTTTGACACCTTGTAAAACATGACAACTGCCTCTCATGTCAGCACAGTTGAAGCAGTTATGCCCCATCAGACCTTCCCTGGAGATAGGAGGGGAGGAATGTTATAGCTGAGTTGTATAAGGCAGGGCAGTTAGCATGATAAGAGGCACCATCCTGACTTGCAGGATTTGGATGTCATCTGCCTCAAAGCCTGGTTTGTAGCCTCCAGTCGGTGCCAGTTCACTCCTTCAGTCTTTATGCAGACTAGTTACTACACACGCAAAAACTCACCTCCTCCCCTCTGGGAGGTATAAACCTGGCCTCAGCAAAGCACCCTGGTGCCTCCACAAATGGGCAAATGTTTTGAGACATTAAACTTCAAGAACTCTTGTGGTCCTCTGTCTCCTTGCTGTGGGTAGGGTGAAGAGCAGAAATGGTGTGTAAGTGCAGGTGAGCAATGTCTAAAACATCCCTGGGTCATCAATGCTCTTTTGGTCACAGATCCAAAAGACAGCACCATAGTAGCTGCTATGAAGAAAATTAGCTCTCATCCCAGCCAAAACCAATAGACAACTTCACTACAAATGGAGTTTAACTGACATCAAGTCATGCAAATTTAAATATAAATTAAATTTAAATATAAATTTATAAAAATTTGGTGGCAGATATGTAAAAGACATTTTAAAGGTCCTGAAGAGAAAGGTGAGACTAGGAAATTAAAAATGGATTATGCACTATTCTAAAATCAATCTATCAGTATAAAACTTTTAGATTTCCTGAGCTATGCTGCACTGATAATAAAAATTGCTGAAAAGACATGCTTAACATGAGTATTATGAAGAAAATATAAATTGTATTAAAAAACCCCAAACAGTTAAAATAATGAAGAAAAGAAAACATGTAAAATATATGAGATGGTCAACTCCAATCTGAAGTGAACTACTCTGACAAATTCAGGTTGTTCTCTAGCTACTGAATGTTTCTTAATAAGGTACATTAAACTGAAATAAAAAATTAGAGCTAATAAATACTAAGTTGGTACATCCACATTCAGGAGAGGGACACTGTGTGAAAAAATTTTATGAAGTCAAACTTATTCATGCACACTCTTTTTCACATTATAATAGGTCATTGTCAAATGTGATATATTTTTAATTTTCTACAAGGTCAGCAGCCTGCCTCCTACTGATTGTAACTATTTCTTTGTGCTGCTTAACATTTTTCATCCAAAGAATTCAGCATCCATGTGGGGCTCTTATTATAGGACTTTTGAATACATTACCCTTCTCTGTTGTAATTAATCTTTTAATTGCCTGATCCTACTTCAGCAGGAAGAGGTGGTCAATTAATGCAGATACACGTCTACATATACTGTCTGTGCCTGCCGATAGCATTCCTTTCGATACTGCATTTCACGAAAACAGACTTAGTGATTCCTTCTCAGGGTTTACAATGCATTCATCAAAGCACACGATTTTCAGTAGGAAGACTGCTTTCTTTGTTTTGGTAAAATATATTTTCTCTCATTTTGCTTCTATGAAAGAAGTTAATTTCTCATTCCACTTGTGGTTTTGATTTTTCTCTAGCTCCCTGTACTCAATACACATTCACCATGCATCCTTCAGGCAGTTCTGGGTACTTGAGGCATTAAAATCAAGGACTGCAGTGATTGCATTTTGTGACCTGTGATGCGGAGAAGCTATTTTCTTAGGAAGGTGTATCTGAACCAGTAAAAACTATCATTACCAAACACCAAATGGTTACATGGACTCAAATTCAATCTGGAAGCAACCTATTTGAACAACATAACAGTAAAACATCATCTGACAAAAGGGTATGGTCTCCATTGAAATGCACAGTTAAGGTGTGTGTTTATAAAAAGTGTAACTAAATGTTACGCAACAAATTTGAAATCAGATTTCAGATCAGTAAAAATCTGCAGAAAGTGCTTGAAAGCAAACTGAAAAAAGCTCTAAGACCAAATTCCCAATTTGGACAGAGAAGTATTCCAATTGCAAAAATGTAGTAGTTGTTGTATCCAACATTTTTGTAGCATTTTAGTTTATCAGTTATGGGATTAAGGTATTAATTTTCAGTCACCAGTTTGAAATGTGCTTGATGGTTTTATTCAAGGACAAATGGAAATAGGAATTCTCACCAAGTGAAATGGTAATAGTGTTTTTAAAAATAAAATGTAGAAAAAGAGGAGACAAAAGAGTTCATTAAAAGATTTCCACCATGATTCTTGAAAATTCCAATAATCGTTGAAACTAAGCAAAACAAGGATACATTGGAATCCAAGGTTTCAATACAAGAGGAATAATTATATGATTCTGGCAACTACTTTAATATTTTTAAGTCAGATTATAGAAGAAATGTGTTCTAACTTGTAAATGTTGCTCCTAAGAATGCAAAAGACTCATTTTTATCAAATGGAGAGTTAAACAGAACCACAGAATTTGGATAAATTCAAAATCTTACCTTTCAGTCTTACAATTCTGCCAGCTTTTATCATGTTCTCTTTTTACTAAAAGGTTATTCATAAGGAAAAAAAGAAAAAAAAAAAAAAGGAACAAACTCACATAAAGAGCTTTTATATCAAAAGCATCAAGTTATTTCAGTAAAAAAGGCAAGCAAATAAAGAATTTGAGTGGTTTGTAGGAAAACAGTTTTCTTTCAGTTGAGATCAGATGAGACAATCTCTTCTGATTGCTATTCATGAAGGTACAAGATTGGATGTGAGACTTTTTGTGGCAGTCACTTCAATAATTTCTTAGCTTTCTGGAGCAAAAACAAGTCCCTAAGTCCCATCACCTTCACCTAGACAAGGCCAAGGTCAGTTTAAATTCATGCTGATATTTGCAGATGGTCAACTGGCATATTTGTCCAGATGTGGTCTCCAAATACACTTCAGATTCCATATTACCTGATTTTATACTGGAAACTGATACAATGAACCATGAAGGAAGCCATATGAAATGCATGAGAAATGCCTCAATTTTCCCTTTCCATACTTTAGATAGTCTAAATGTACAGACTACTGCAATATTGATGCAGCAAAGACAAAAATAAGAAATAAATATCAAGGTTTCATGACTTAAGGTATGCTTTCGTAGTGTGCCCATTTTGATCTAGTATTTTTAGGTATCATAAATAAATATGACCTGCCAGCCATTAAGTCTGACACAGTCTAGAGACTGTGACATATGGCTGTTATATATCCACAGTCCCTTGAATTCCTACAAAACGTGACTAAGGTCAAGGAACCCTGTGCCTTTCCTCTCTCATTTATATTTTATGATTCAAGAACAAGATGAAGTCCTCTAGACAGCTATTACTGAGTTACACAGTAGAAGGATATGTTACAGATTAAGATTTATCAAGGTCAAAAAGTGGTATAACTCAACAGATTTTGATACAATTGCCTTCACAGATACTTAAATTATTAGGGAATAGCATAACAGTTTAGTTTCATTTCAGAAATCCCCAGTACTTGAAAAGATATTCACATTTCTTTTTTCCATATTTGTTGATTATAGCATTAGTAATGTACTTATCAATTCTCTAGGTAGCAAACAATTAATATATACTGACATATTCATCATGTGCATATTTTTATTGACATGGCTAAGACCTTTTTTTATTTTCATTGTATTTCTTAGCCAAAGACAAAATTAGGGCCTGTGCCAGTTTTCATTCTATCTGTATTAAAACTGAAATTCTATACACGGAAAGAAAAAATAATAAAAAGGAAGTATCGTTGATAAATGTGAACTGAATCTTGAGGTATGTTCTTTGTTGTCTTATAGAATCTCAAACACAAAAATAATGAGATCATCTCTGGCCTGGGGCATGGATCCTAAAGCTTATGCACCCACAGGGCTTTATGAACTTCTACAGTCTCATCAAAATCAATAGTAGTATTCATGAGATGATAGTTATTTGCATGCTTAGGTCTTTTCAAAGTCAATGCTTTTATTATTTGGATTCAGGCTCAAAGTTTTTAGTGACCAACTGTGTCAGTAGCTCACTGAAATAGTAACAGAAAAATTATGCCTGTCATGCTGAGTTCAAGAAAATATACTTTCTTCTTTTCACCTTCCCTTCCTCTTATGTGTGCCTTGAATATGTCAACAGCCTGATACAACACATCAGCATGCCAGTGGTTTATGAATTTTTTAAAAAATATGCTTATATCAACACTCAGCAAGGATATTTTTTTTATTATTATTATTCTATTATTGTAATATTGGTTTATAGCTGTTGAGTACAAAAATGTCACAGATTTTATATGTAAATCATGTGAAAGCACAAAAATAACACAAATACAAGAGCTAGTGTGATGAAGACATCTAGGGTTCACATAACAGATGGACAGACAGACATCTATGAACTTCAATTCAACAAGAGGTGGAGGATATTGTACAGAGATCATCTGTTAATGGGACCTGACAATGCACAGAAATCACTTAACTCTGGTCTTTGCAGATCAGCAACAGCCAGCAACAAGACGCTGAAACTGTATTGCTGTGTATTATTTGGTTTCATATTGTATTTCATTTTTATATTGGGTTTTATAGTGGTTTCTTACATATCCCCCTGTTCCCCTGGAAAACGTAACATCCTGAAGTTTGTTCCTGCCCATCTCCCCAGTCCCCTTCCAGGAATGTAATCCAACCCTGTTCCACACCCACCTTATCCCTGATTGGGTAGTGGCTTGTTCCTGTGTTTAGCCCCTTCCCTGGATATAAGCTGAAGCCACACATGGCCAGGCCTCTTGGTTCAGGCGGTAGGACGGGGCTCCTCACCCAGGCTGGGGCAGGACCACAGAAGAAAGACTGAATAAAGCCCTGGTTTCACCCTTGGATCAAGTGCAGACCTTCCTTTGCCATCGACAGGGACTCGCTCTCTCCTGCTAAGGGAAAGGTTCTCGGCCACTCCTGGGTTTTGGGACCCTGAGAGAATTCCTTCCAACTGTGGTTTGTCTCTTGAGCTAGCCGGGGTGAGAACGGAGCCTGAGAGCTCCATGAGAGAGACAAGCCACAAAACTGCATAAAGCAAAACCGAAAAATATCTCACTGACCCGTTTTTAGAGAGTCAGCAGTAGCAGAGCCATTACAGAAGCACTAGTGAAATGGCAATGTCTATTTGTTGTTTTGTTTTGTTTTGTTTTTCACTTCGTGCAGAGGAAAATAGTCTGTTCCTCTTACATATCTCTTCTGTAACAAGAACTTGATAGCCTAGTGCTCCTGTGCTCGTCAGCTAGGATTTTCAGATATGAGAGAATAGGAAAGCCAGTCACTCCACGTTTTTCAGAACTTCATCTAGATGAGACCTTCCAATGTGTCAAATCAATCAGGTTCCTCAAAGCTCCATCTATCTTAGCCTTGAACACTTCCACAGATGGGGTATTCCCAGCTTCTCTGGGAAACCTGTTCCTGTGCCTCACCAGCCTCACAGTGAATAATTTCCTCCCAATATCCCATCTAAACCTACAATTTTTCAGTTTAAAGACATTCCCACTTCCCTTATCACTGCATACCCTTGTTGAAAGTCCCTCTCCATCTCTCTTGTAGACCCCTTTAGGTATTGTAAAGCTGCTATAAGGTCTAATTTCTCCATGTAGAACAACCTCAACTCAGTCAACCTATCTTCATAGGAGAGATGCTCCAGGCATCTGATCAACTCATTGTTTCTCCTCTAGACTTTCTCCAAGAGCTCCATCTCCTCCTTAACATTGGGCCCCAGAGCTGGATTATGTACTCCAGGTGGTCTCATGTGTTCTGAAAAAAGGAGAATAACCTCCTTCAATCTGCTGCTGGATATACCTTGCTCACAATTTTATTAAAAGACCCATTATATTTTTTTGACATTTAATCCTTATAGACACAGATAAATACAGCTATAAGAGTATTACTGCATTTTTAAAATTTACCTCCCTGACTTGGATGAATTACTTTTGCAGGTAAAAATCATGAGTATGTGTATTTCTACACTTAACAAAACTGGGATAATATTATCACTACTAAATTTCTTAAATAGCAAACAAGAAATGCCATAAAGTTTAGTGAGCACATCCTCCCCCTCAGAAAACTCCAGAGGAATACACACAAGGATAGTATATGCAATGTACTTACTAATAGCAAAATTGTAGACTCTGAAGTTCCAAAAGGTGATACAAGGGTCATATATCTTAGAATTCTATTACAGTTTTTTTGACCTCAGTTCTTTCGGAAAGGTGAATACTAATGTTAGTGTTGAAAGAGAAACTGAATGGAGTAAATCCAAAGCATTTCAAAATATGAAATTAAATTTTCATTTGCACATATAAAGATAGAGAAAAGCTTTCACTTACATCTTGATTCATGTATAATTCTATTTTTCAGCTTGTATCACATCCTGGTTTTCAATAAAAGCATTGTGTATCTGAGCTCCAAAACCTTCATTCTGATTAACAGAATCTTCAGACACACCTTCTATTTAGCCACTTCTCACCATTTTACATTTACTCTAAGCTATCTATTATAGCATTTTCAATCGCCATAAGTCAACTGAATTTTCTTTTGAAGGCTTTCTTTTTCTCCTTTTTTTTTTTTTTTTTTTTTTTTCCTTTGCAAACATGTGCAAAGCTACACAGACTGCTCAGTTATCCCAGTAGCTGGACTGACTAGTTCAATATATAGCTATGAAAAGCCAGTAGAATTTTCCTCTTCATTTTCAATTCGTACAGGTTTGTCATAAAATGTGGCTCCATTTCTAGTGTCTCTATTCAGATTTCAGCCTTAAGTATTCTTTCTGCCATTTGCTCAAATTCAGATAGCTGCTATTAATGCCTCTTGTATCTAAACCAAGTCATTCTCATGTCAAACTGATGGAGAAATAGTCTCTTAACATTTGCTAAATTTCACTGCACCATGTATATGCACTCCAGCAATACAGGAAAAAACCAATTTTTTGCAAAATTTCCTTTCCTCAAACATTACTGGGTTAACTGTAGTTTCTCCTTATTCTCAGAACATTAAAACACTACACAACTATGGAAAGGCTGCATCCAATTTCAGTCCAGAAAACAAAGGAATTGTGCATTGGTGCCTCAATGGCTGATTAAAACCATGTCATCCACTGTTCCTATAGGAGATCCTTTATTTCCTGCTTTTCTCTTTATTCTGGGGGGACTTTATGGTGCTGAATTGTATTCCCATTTGTCTGTTTAGCCCAGAAAAAAATGTTCTGCACCTTTAAAACTGGATCTGGGAGTGAAGGGAGAGGTAAGTGGTGGTGCGCACTTTGTGTGTGCAGAAACTTAATTTTCACTCCCCCGGAATTACTCTTCTCCCAGTGTGTGTTGTCTGTAGCACAGATAGCAGGAGAGAGGTATCCTTTGCTGTTAGTTAGTTTTTTAGCTAGCTGAGGCAGAGGAGTTCCCCAAACTGTGGTTTTTCTTTTTCTTGGAACTGAAAAGTCCTGCTCAGGACTGAAAACCCAAAAAAACACCAGGACCTCACACCTGTGGCCCACCAGGGCCCAGGACGCTGCATTCCAGCACTGGAGTGACTGATAAGGGACTGAGAGAGCCAAGCTACACACCACAGCAAGGACTCTCTCTGAATTTGCCAACTCTTCAGAACAGCAAGAAATTCCATTGTTTAATATTATTATTTTTTCCATATTTGTGAGTACTTTGCTTTTAAATAAACGATTTTTTCCACTTTTCTCAAAAGAGGTTTACCCTCCAAGTGACTGGGACAAGAGCCACTGGAATTTGCTTTCTAGAAAAGACCACTTCAGAAGTTTCCTCCCAAAATTTGCCCTAAACCAGGAGAACACTCTCTCAAAAGTATTCCAAGCACTTCACCATGAGTTCTAGACACAAGACACCTCGTGAATATATCTCCACAGTCACTTCTTCACACCTAGGAGACCACAACAGTTGTTTCGTTTAACTTCTATTAACAGCAGTAACTATTGTTCCATGGCAAAAGGATATATATAATTTGCAAAGGGAGTTGTCTTTGAGAAAAGCTGAAGATCGTCATTCTTCCAGACACGAACAACTAATTGTAGATCATGTGAAGGACATGGTTTTCTTCAGAAGGCAATATTTAGCTCAACTTCCTTCAGGACTGTGTTACAGAACTACCTTTCCATAAACAATTAAATTCATAAATTTGCCCAGTTTTATGGAATCCTCATACCCTTGTTTTCTCCATAAGTCAAGTATGGCTGAGGATATAAACTAGCATAGTAGAGTAATGATGATTCTGACATTACTTGCCAAAGTTTTCACATCTGTTGAGGTAATAATGCAGAAGTGTCCCACAGATTTGGCCAAAACCAAGCATGCAAAACAAGGCAGAGTAGCAATAAAATGTGAGAGTAAAATCCATATTCCTACTTCTAGACACACTTTGATCAAGTGCATGCAATTATACCTCCATCTCATGGCTGGTTGAAGCAGCTATTGTGACCTACTACTGACTGAAACAAAGGAGGTGATATATAAATAAAGGCATATAAATCTACTTCTGATTTTGATGACTTCCTCTTTAACAAACTCTTGTTTTTCTTTGGGAGAGACAACTTTTTGGCTCTGAACAGAAAAACTTAAAACTACATAAAATTATCAGTTGTGTTCAAATTACTCCTTCCTCAGAAGTTCATAGGCCAAATGTTCACAGGTCTTCCAAATGTTATGAATGAGAAGACTCCGTTAAAGGAATAGGAGAAATACTATGCAACTTCCTTGAAGGAATTGCTGCTAATCAGGCCCAAATTACCACAATTCAATACTCTCTGTGAAATAGAGTTGGTCAGTTCCAAGATTAAGAGATTTGACAATGTCTTATATGACTAAAGCCAAGCAATAAATAAAGCAATAAGCTCATCTAAAGTGATGCTGTTGCTAAATGTATGGGTAGATGTTGATATTTTTAGGAAAAAAAATAGTTCACTACAGAAAGAGAGGAAACACTAAATCAACAGTTTAGAAAAGACTGTACAGTAACCATGATTAAGAAGAGAATTAGCATATACAGATACGCTTGGCTTTGCTTGGGTGGTGATAATATCATGCTTTCAATGGCTCATGTCTTACTGGAATTATTTGGCTTTAAGAATAGGATTCTAATTGGTCTCATAATTAACTGTTGTGCATTAGATCAATCTAAGCTTTTGTGTAGTACCTTCCCAAAAGTCTGTTCAGAAAACAGAATTGAAATGACTGAATGACCTATAATTAAAACAAAACTAGTTATTTTAGTAGATTGTATAGTGGGAAACCTTTTTTTTTTTTTTTTTTTTTTTTAATGAAGTGTCAAGGCCTCTGGCTATATACAGAAGACACTGAACATAAATTAGTTTAAGTCTTGAAACAAAAAGGAGTATCCTTTTTAAACATTAACACTGGGTAACTGTGAAAGAAATGTGTTACAACCAATCAAAAATTTCTCATAAAACATTTGAGTGCCAAGTGCTGCAATTTAGCAGGTCTGTGGTAAATTTGTGTTGGAACTTTTTACAGTTACATGACTGGGACAAGGAAAAAAAAAAAAAGTAACATGTTAAACCTTTGGAAATTGCTACTGAGCATAAGCTGAAAGGTTTTTTCTTATGCCTACCTAAAAGCCTAGACTAACAAAACCAATAGGATCTCAGCAAGACTGAGAGGTTGTGTTTAGAGTAAAGAGGCAAAAAAACACTTGCACGTAACCCTCATCATTTGTAATCTAAAACTGAAAACAGAGATAATGAGAAATTTATTTGAACTGATTGCAGGCTTGTCCTGTGTTTTGCCTATATGCAACATAAGAATGTTAAAAACCTATAAAATCTCAGATTTTTTGCAGCCAAAGCAAAAGGCGACTTAAGGAACCACTACAATATCAGGTGAATATATTCTTCAGAAATATAAAGCAGATAGCCTCATGGGAAGCTTATCAAGCTGAGATAGGAACAGGCATTCCCAAGAGAACACAATTTGCTAAAATATACTCAGTAGTCTTGAAAATTCAAGCATGTCAAACTGGGCACACAGCGCAATACAAAATAACTTGGTCTAAGTCACTGTACATGACTACAAAAGTGAGTCTAGAAGAATTTTTTCAGATTTCTGTGAAGAAAATAAAACTATATAAAATTCATTAGATCTGCAAAATACTGTATTCAAGCAGGAACTATCAGCTGCATGATTATAGGGTAAGGAACAATATCCTAGGATGCAGCTGTTCAGGAAAGAGAAGTCATGAATGATAGCAAGGCATGAGATCAATTGAAGTCAGTATTGCTCCAGTGTTCTAATCAAGACAGATGCAACACTGGGAAAATAAACATTCATGTATCTCATTCAATCCTCAAGTATAATACTTTGAATACTTTTGAAATCAAAAGTTTGAGTAAGATAAACATGTTTTTAAAGTACCAATAGAATCATGTTTCCCAGAACTGCCACTGAAGATAAAAATTAAGTAGACTGTTGTAGTGACACATTCAGAGTGCATGATCATTCACTATGGCAGATCATAAAGACCTCCATGTACTGGTACCCAAAACGTTTTTATGAAAGTACTTCTAGAAATTGATAAACCATAGCTCAAACTGATTTTCACATCAGGTAACAAGAGAGTTGTGGTGAATGGTCTTGAAAGATAGAAGTGTCTTGCTGATTGTATGGCATAGTTCACCTGAGTGTCTCCATAACCATGTTGCAAAAACTCTACCTGTAATAAGTAGTACTCCCAAAGTAATTTTAGCTGTACACCAGCTAGGATGTTTACTTACCTACCTAAAATTTCAGTAGGTGAGGGCATTAGTTCATCTTCTGAAAGGTTTTAAAACACTTGTAAGAAATAGGAGAATTAAGATGCCAAATATAAAGTGTACCTTTACCATTCTTGTTACTTTGATAGTCATCCTCATGTAAAGGACACATTGCAAATCAGAATTAAGATAATCCTCCCCCTGAAGCCACAAGATGTATTTACCTGGAATTTCTGTCTTTTAGATTTAATCCTGGGAAAAAAAAAAAAAAAGAAAGGATGTGAGAGAATACATCAGAAACTGTAGAGAAAAGATTGATATTGATACTGAGAAAAATGATAAAAGAACTATATCAGCTTTAGGGAAAGATAACCAAAGTTATTTGGACAGAACATTGGAAAATGCATTAAATACATAAAATGAGCCCCAGGGTTTTGTTGAGACTTATCTAAATAGAAGTCTGCCTAGTCATTTAAGGATAGACATGACAGT
Source organism: Hirundo rustica (assembly GCF_015227805.2). Lineage (NCBI taxonomy): Eukaryota > Metazoa > Chordata > Aves > Passeriformes > Hirundinidae > Hirundo > Hirundo rustica. The sequence continues at coordinate 78,119,166 of NC_053450.1, read as the reverse complement.
GTAGCTTTTTCCTTTTCTAACAGGGGAATAGTATTTCTAAACGTCAAAAATGTACTATAATTCTAGTCTTCATGCAGAAAGGAAAGGTAACCTCTCTTCTAGCAGTCCCCAAATACAGCTTTTATTTTCCTTCCCAGCAGTTTCATATGTGTTTTATCTGGTTAACAGAAGAGACACAGATTATAGTAAAGATCAATGGAAGTGTGGGTGTTGAAAGATGAGCGGAGTCGTGTAGCCCTGTAGCCCACAAGGGATGGCAATGACACTGCCAGTAAGAGCCCACAGGCCTTTTGTCACGCTCATGGCTTTCAGGTGGTGTCAGGACTCACTTGGACTCATCTTGGCCTGTCTGTAGCTAAGTCTTTGCTTTTCTATCTGTAACAGCAATTGCCAAACCACTGCTTGATTAATTTACCCTTCTATGCTTCTAGCTTTTTCTTGGCTTTTTCAACTGTGTTGTGGCTATTGTTGCATGTACAACTAACTACAGCAACAAGTGTTGGGGCAGCCCTGGTGGGCCATGGGCTGAGTTCCAACATGGTTCCCCAGCACAATTTTTTTTCCCAGAACATTTGCACAATTAGACCTTTCACCATCAGGCAGGCGCTAAACCATGCAATTGCACCAAAATCTGTCTCTGAGACCAGGCTGCAAAAGCCATGGGAGGTGGAGAGAAGAGGTTTTGTTCAGGGTGTGTCAATAGCTTAATTAACTGTGTAGAATGAAATCTCTATTATGATCCTAGAATCTAATGCAAAATAGATAAACAGGAGACTAGATGGCTGTCAACAGCCGTCAGTGATCCTTCACTGCTCATTAAAAGAATGTAATCAGGAGAGTTGGCAAAAACAGTTTTCATGGTAACAAACCTCCCAAAAGTACTCAGGATCCATGTAAGACACTCACTTTGCTCCTGGTAAAGAAGTCTGGATGGCTCACTTCTAATGATCATCTTTACACAGTGTGGTGGTGCAGAACTGTTTTATTAGATTTTTGTAAGAAGTTTATGTTATGGTTTGTTTCACTGTATCCCCAATTCTGTATCCCTTTTGTGTTGTCTGTATAATAAGGTATTTTGTGTCAATCATCCCATACCTCACATGATATGTAACATCCCCTCTGCCCCAACCCCCCTCTCTGGGGCAGCTTGCCTATCACTCCCGGGGTCCCTCCCGGATTGTGAAATCTCCGTGAGAGAGCTTCAGGTGATAGGTAGCCTGGGGGAAATTCCTTTAGCTCTGGATTTTAGTGGTCTGAAGCTTGGGGGTGGGCACACCTTGTTACCCCCCTGAATCCCCTGATTTGTGGTCTTTTTTGTATCCTCCCTGGGACCCTCCCCCGCTTATAGGGGGTGGGAGGGAGGAGCAAACTCTCTCAGCCGCGGGGCTCTCAGCCGCTGGGTTCTCCACCTAGAAGCTCTCAGCCGCTGGGTTCTCCACCTAGAAGCTCTCTCAGCCGCGGGGTTCTCAGCCTGGAAGCTCCAAGCCGCTCGCCTCGGAGCTTGGAGATCTCTGCTAATAAACATCCTTTAACCTGCTAAGCTGAGAGCCAGCCTTTTCTCTTCTGCTGCTGCTGACTGTCACCTTTGGGTCCATCTGCTGAGCCGAGAAGCCAAAACGAACTGGAAACTTTGTGTCCGTGTTGACCCGAGCTAGCTGGAGGTCAGCTCCCACCCGGAGCGGGGACCAACCGGACATAACACAGTTATAAGGAGAAAGAGAAGTACACTAAGTTTTGAGTTTTGCCACAAAGTTCAAGATGGAGAGGGGGGGGTGTAGAGACGAGGGAGGGCGGGAGGGCGGGGAGGGCGGTCGCGGCGGATGGGGAGGAGGGAGGGAGGGAGGGAGGGAGGGATGGCGGGAGTGCGGGAGGGCGGGAGGAGGGAGGGAGGAGGGTCGGTTCTTGTGTCGGGCGGGAGGGTGGCGGTGCTTGCGTGGATGATGGCGTCTAGGTCGTTCAGTGACTGTAGGTATTTAGGGAGTGCTTTCTGGCGGGCTGGAGGGAGGAGGAGGCGAGGTCGTGAGTTAGGGAGGTAGTTGCGTGACTGGGATGATGTAGGGAGGGATGGATGGACGGAGTGAGGGGAGGGCTTTGATTTATTTGTCTTGTATTGCTTGTCTTTATTATTGCTTTCTTTCTTTCTTTCGCTTATGATTTCTGTCTTCTTTCTTTCATTTCTTTCTTTCTTCTTTCTTTCTTTCTTTCTTTCTTTCTTTCTTTCTTTCTTTCTTTCTTTCTTTCTTTCTTTCTTTCTTTCTTTCTTTCTTTCTTTCTTTCTTTCTTTCTTTCTTTCTTTCTTTCTTTCTTTCTTTCTTTCTTTCTTTCTTTCTTTCTTTCTTTCTTTCTTTCCCTCAGGGAATTTTCTTCCATTTGTTGCCTAAGAGATGGGAAGAACCAATACTTAAAAGACGAAAGTGGACAAGGTGGGGGGATGGGTGTATCTGGCTGCACTATTTTGGCTGGTGGGTTTTCTCTCGGGAGGGGCAGAGATACCATGAGATTTTGGCGGGAGGGTCAGAGGGCTGGGCTCAGTTCCTCTCTCTCTGTTGCTCTCAGGTCCGGAGGAGGAGATGGTGATGTTGCTGCTGTAGGGAGAATTTTCTCCCAGTGCAGAGTTCAACCCTTTTACTGCTTTTCCTACTGTGAGTGAGGCTTTGCAAACTCATCCCCTGCAGCCACAGGGTAACCATCACACCCGTCCTGCCTGGCCGGGAGCCACCAGCACACCTGCCAGCTGTGCCCATGACTGCACCAACAGGGAAAGTGCTTGCAGCTGAGAGAAGGCTGTTTTACTGGGTTTCTGGTTTTGCTTGTTGTTGCTGCCATTGTTCTTTGTTTGCCATGTTATGCATATATAGATATTAGTAAAGGACTGTTATTTATTTTCCCATAATCTTTGCCTGAAAGCCCCTTAATTTCCAAGTTATAATAATGTGGAGGGAAAAGGGTCACATTTTCTGTTCCAAGGGAGTTTTGTGCCTTCCTTGGCAGGCACTTGTCTTTCAATATAGGCTTTTTTTCTGAGCAATATATAGGATCCAAGCCTGTACAACATGTAGATATATGGTTTACAGTAGACAAGAAATCCACTGGTAGCTTCCTATTCTAATTTTCACTAAGTATTGTCCCCATTTCAGTCACATTTTACTACATGACTGATTTCCCTCTTTGATACTTACAATAATTACTTCTGAGAGAAAATAACAGAAGGAGGTTGTAAAAAAGCTAGATGAAAACAAAACAATACTTTATCACATCAATTTTTCAAAAAAATTTGGAGACAGGAGCTTCAGAGTTAAACTGAAGACTAAAATGACATATTCTAAGCCTCTTCAGGCCTGTGATGGAATTCAGCAACTGAGAATTATCAACATTTTGCTTACAATACTCCATTGTATCTCGCAATTTTGGTAGGTAAGTGAGGTACTTAGATAAAGAACTGGAGCTTTAAGTAAAGTAGTCATGATTCCAAATAAAATTCAACCACACAAACATCAATCCCACTGATAATTTTGCCTTGAACAGCTACCTGAACAGTCTGTTCTTGTGTAGCTTTCAAAATTTAAAAAAAAAAAACTCTGCACAAGGTACCGTAACTTTTCCTCTGAAAAATATGCAAAACCTCATAAAATAATAATTCTTTTCCCCCCTTTTTTTTTTTTTTTAATTTACATTGTCTAACCAATTCTTTCCCATTGAAACAAGAAAATATTGGAAGTAAAACATCTTCCAGCTGTTGCAATAGAGAATAGCTAATCAGAACTTAATATGTTGTCATTAGAGATGGAAAAAATGTAAATATTTGTTCAGTACATCACTGCACTTGACATAATGAGACATTCAAGACATTGCAGCAGAAATAACTGTGCAGAAGCTGTTATTTTTTTTTTTTTTTTTCTAGTCTGCACTTCCCCTCCCCCAAAAGTGACTGTTTCCTTTTTTTTAGTACTGTCACAAAATATTGTAAAGTAATTCAAGACAAAATTCTTAAGATCTCATGTTTAAGAGTCTCTTTAGTGAAATGTAGTATTTCTGTTTTTACTATTGCATACAGAAATGTTCTCAATAGTAAAACAAATTATTTCCTGAGAGCTGTGTTTGATATAATGCAAATCAGAAATGGAGTACATTATCAGAAACACATGATCAAAAGAATATTTCATATTGCAGTAAATTATTTACTTGATAAAAGACATGACTGTTTCTCACTATTCATGTAACTGATGAAGAGTTCTTTACTTTCATCATCATTCTTGAAAGATGAGGCATTAAAAAAAGCTCTGTTCTCACAATTTTTCCTGACAAAGCAGGTAAAAGCATTCTATGTAAACTAAGTTTTGTATAAAGTAAGTAGAGAAGTGAAGAAAAAATTCAGTTGATGTAAAAATTATAAGGAGCTTGTGTAGACTAATACAGTAGCTGCTTCTTGAAGATAACCATATTTTTACCCTACACAGACATTTTAATTTTTTATTACATCTTACTGTTACTAAATCTAAAAATTGCAGGTTTTAAATATATTAAATATTCAGTGCATTCCTCTTTGATTAACGTCCCCCCCAAAAAACTCTCTTTTTCCTTATTGAGACTAAAAATATTTACAAATCACACAATTTATCAAATAGGAAAAACCTTTCCTAATTTCAGTTCTTCCAAGTTCTTCCTTTTAAGAACAATGGCGTTTGTAATTTACATCAACTAAACCTCTGGTGTGTGACATTTTTCCAAGAAAGAGAAAGGGAGCAGAATCTTGCAGATTGGAAGGGACCTCTAGAAGTCTTATTGGCCAAGACATGGCTAAAAGTCAGACCAGTTGGAACAGGTGGCTCAGGGCCATGTTCAATTGAATTTTAAAGATCTCACAACCTCCTGAGGTACTTGTTTCAGTGTTTGAACATCTTTATGGTTAAAAAAAACAAAACAAAACAAAACAAAACAAAATATCAAGCAGGTATAACCTTCTTTTGAAACCTGTGTTTTTGGTATCTCATCTACTGTGAACATCCAGAGAAAATCTGAGCCTGTATTCAACATGGCCTCTCAAAAGGGAGTTGTAGTCGGACTTAAAATTTCCTCCCCACTTTAAGTTCTTTAAATTGGAAAAGTCCATTTATCTCAGTCTCTAATTTCATCCTATAACCCACTACCATATTTGTGGCCCTCTTCTTGACCCACCACAGAACAGCACTGTAATTCTTGCACTGAGAAGTCCAAAATCAAATACACCACACCAGAAGGGGTGTCACAGGTGAGAAAGATGCTGAACTCTTCATGGCCATCTTTTTCAGACCATTCTCTGAGCAGGACTCAAGAAAAAGTGTGGCCAGAGCCTGCCTGTGCAGAATGGTATCAGAACTGCAGGCTTCAGAATTATTCAAATATCAGTCATTCAGCATGGAAGGCTGATACAGACTTACATGTGGCCAGAGTGCAATAAGCTCTGTGAAGGTTTATCAAGTCTGAGGGCTGAACTGCAACCTCCCTGAGTGGCTTAATAATAGCGAGACAACTTCTCTGGACATGCTTTGTAAAAGAAAAGGTTTTAATAATGACAAAAATAACAAACATTATCAAACAAAAGAAATATAAGTAGAACACAGTGTAGAGAACACTGCTAAGGCAGTCCAAAAAAGCAATTGAGCTGTTCTGTGCAGTCTTTTAAGTACTTGATAGCCAGGTGGGCTTTTTGGCATTTTGCCCAATGATATTGGCAACAGGCTTTGAGGTACAGGTCTAGGCATCCAACCAGTATCTCTGCTTGGCACCTGGCCAGTTACTGGGAAAAGAACATTGAAGTTTCTGGGTACTTTACCTTATTAGAACAGCAAGGGGTGAGTCTTAAATGTTTCCCTGTATGAAAACACCTGTTCAGATATGGGTGTGCATTACTACACAGAAGGTTGCCAGGACAAGATGCCAAGACATGTGACACTGCTGTAATTAACTTCTACAAGGAACACCAGATGAAAGATATCTATTCCGTGTTTGTGCATTTCAGTAAACTTGGATGTTGCCTGCCTCTACCTTCTTTCCTTTCTGTTTCAAAATTTTCCTTCACCAAAATTTCACCCTATAAATTGTGTATTCATTCAAAAATAATTATCATTTGGGTCTAAGTTTCAAAAATTCACTGTTTAGCATTAAGTTTAAATAAGTTAAACATTTTATCCTCCAAGCATGGAGTATCTAAAAGGACATGATCAGAGGCTGTTAGACTCCTACACTGCCTCTCACTTCAATTTGTGGGTATCTGCCAAGTGCAATGCTGTACAACTCTAATGGTAAATTATTCACATGAGGAGCAGTGTGTACATCATAAAGCTGAAATAGGTCACAGACTGTTGCCCATGCCTCTTCCTGCTTCTGGCATTGACTTTCATGAGTTTTAGCTAATGATTTTGTTGCAGGGGTGAGTACTTGGGAACTGGTTCTGTAAACTTCTATTAGAGGGCAGCAAGAGTGAGGTTGCACTTCAAGGAATGACAAAGCAGGAGCCAACTATGACAGCACAGGCAAAACCCTCACTGCCAGGGCATTATCTTGCAGCCCCTGAGCAGGATAAGCAATGCCAGATGGCAATAGCAGTGGGTTCCAATGACAGTCTTATGATCTTCAAACAAAGGCAAGGTCAACAAGTCAGCACTGAGGTTAATCCGTGAAGCTTCAGTGACTGCTCAGGGAGGGCTTGAGGCAGGATCAGACCCTGGCACAATCACAGCGTAATTCAGGCCATGCCTGATTACCCTGACCTGAACTGAGACGGAGCCTTTTAAAGGATTACTTTTTTTAAAAAAATAGACCAGTATCCGTGCTCTTAAAGTCTGATCTTCATCCCTAAGCAGAAATCAAATGGATGTAGGGATAGGTTTTGCATGGTATGAATATTTATGAAAACATCTTTGTTTGTATTGATGCTTTCTGGTAAGCAACTGTTCATATTACTTTTATTTTCATTTGCTGTCTATTAACAGACCTGTGGATGTTTGTAAACATTATTCTGTAAATCCATACTATGTCACAAGCTAAGTCCACCACAGAAGATAGAGACAACTAACCACTGCCCAACATGGGGAATTAGATGCTGAAAAGTAGTGCTGTGGAAAGGGGCCTGGAGGTCCTGGTCAACAGAAAGTTGAATCTGAGTCAGCAGTGCCCTGGAAGCCAGGAGGGGGAATCAGGCACAGCATCACCAACTGGATAAGGGAGGGGATTGTCCTGTTCTGCTCTGCTCTGCTCTGCACTGGGGCAGCCTTACCTTGAGTGTTGGGGGCAGGTTTGGGTGCTACAACATGTGCAAGACGTTAAGTTCTTAGGGAGAGTCCGAAGGAGGGCAGTGAAGATGGTGAAGGGTGTAGAAAGGAAGCTGTATGGGGTGCAGCTGAGGTCACTGGAGAAGATGAGACTCAGAGGAGACCGCCTTGCAGTCAACAATTTTCTTATGAGTGGAAGAGGAGGGGAGCCACTGAACTCCTCTCTGAGTTGCTCAGTGAAAGGACCTGAGGGAATGGCCTGAAGGTGTGTCAGGGGAGGTTTAGGCTGGATATTTAGAAGAAGTTCTTCACCCAGAGGGGCCTTGGGCACTGGAACTGGCTGCCCAGGGAAGTGGTCACAGCACCAAGCCTGACAGAGCTAAAGGAGCATTTGGGCAATACTCTCAGGCACATGATGTTACACTTGGGTTGTCCTGTGAAGGTGCAGAAGTTGGAGTCACTGATCCTTGTGGGTCCCTTGCAAGTCAGCATACTCTCTGATTCTGTAATAAATCTGTCCATATCCCAAGCAGGACTTTTTTGTCATAGTAAGGCACATTATATCTGACCTTATTATCCTTGGCATTTCTCACAACCTGAGTCCACCAACAAATTAAACTGTAACACAGTTTTTAGGTATAATTAGTGACAGAATAATAAATTCATATCTAAGAGGACTTGAAGTCAGCTAATAGCAGTAAGAGCATCTTTGTGAAGGGTGCTGAATGGAGCCTCTCCTTGACCTGAGATTTCTGTTCTATAAAACATTTTTATAAAGACAAGTCCTCAGGATTGCACAAAGCCCCACTAAAAGAGATGAAGCTCAGCCCTCCAAACCATGTTTCCTCTTGCCAGAGGGAACAAAAGCGGAGTCACATAAGACTGAGAAATTGCACACTGATAGTTTTAGTAAATACAACTGGTATTATCAGTCCCTTTTAATTTATGGCAAGACTTTCATATTCATATCTTTTTTTTAACCAACCTTTTTTTCTTCTTCTTCTTTTATTCTTTTTTTTTTTAATTTTATTTTTATTTTTGTTGAAGAAAAGTGGATAAAGAGGAAAATGTTTTCCTGTTAGCAGCCACAAGTCAAACTCAGCTTGAAAAATGATACCTGCTGCTTTACTAAAGGGAATAAATTTTCAGCTCACAGGGAATGAATAACAGCAGACAATACAACATCTTATTAGTGAGTAAGCAGTACAAGACAAGATGAAAGTAAAACACACAGCACCTACAATAGTTCAGGTTTAGTAATAAACTATGAACAAGCTGGAGCTTTGTAACTGAGCCAACACACACACACACAACCAAAAAAAACCCAACCAAAAACAAAAACAAAACACCACCACCACCATAAAAAAAAAAAACAAACAAAAAAAACCCAAAAAAAGCCAACAACAACAAAAAAACCACCACAAACCAAAAACAAACAAACAAACAAACAAAAAAAACCCAAAAACCAAACAGCTTGTGGAACTAGGTTCATCACTTATAGCTAAAATCAACATTTAAAAAATGTACATATCCAATCTTACCAGACAGAAAAAAATCATATAATTGAAAATCACCCTGCTGTGACCTCACATGCTACATCCTGTCTTTTATCTTCACAGACCACTGGATTTCCTGAATATTCTTCTTTCTTTTCATAGCCTGACTATGCTAAGATCCTACTCTTCAGAGCAAACTCTCTCCCACAGCTAGTTACAGTGTGGGCTATTGATCAGATATCCCAGCCGACTCTGCTCAAAACATATGAGCAGTTAAAGCAGTCTGTCCTCATCAACTTACCCAACAACAGAACATTCTTTGTTCACATCTGCAAGCAAAACTTAAATATTAGGTCATAACATTATGGAGAAGGAAAAGAGGGAGAAATCTCACCCACAGATTTTTAGCAGAATATAATATTGTATATTGTTTCTGCTCTGTAAGCAACAGGTTAAAATAAACATTTTGGTTGGCTTTTTTTTAAGCTAAAAATTACTTTATAATTTGAAGTTACTTTTTATAGGAAACACAGACTAAGTCTGCAGTTAATAAAAATGTCTTTGCAGTTTTTCCCTCAAATAAGTAATTTTTAATATTAGTTTATTTTATTCTGTATTATCTCCAGAGAAAAACATGAGACAATAATGTCTCAAAGCATTAGACAGTCTAAGCAGGCATGTTCATTCTTTCATAGAAACTGAGTAAGGCTTTTTTTCAGTGGTGAAAGTAATTTCTACTCAAAGTAGAACTTATTCTATCTAAGGATTTAATTTCATAGCCTATTTAACAATAAGGAAAATTGTCTTTTAAAAAAATAGATTTTGTAGTTAGAATTGTTGAGCAATAACAATAGCAATTAACATGTACCCATGATAGTCAACCATCAAAAAAAATGAGTGAATTAAACAAAACAAAACAAAACAAAAGCAAACAAACAAACAAACAAAAACCCCAAAACTAACAAACAAACCAAAAAAAACCCAGGAAGAAGCTGCTGTCTCCTTGATGTATTTATCAGCCATTACAGGTACAGGTTTTTATCAGGAAATTTTGCATATTTTTATATCTATCCCTTTCTCTTGGAAATGTTATAAATATATGATATATATATATATATTATTTCAGAATCACTGTTGAATAACTTTTTTTTTTTTTACTATTAAGTAATTCAATAGATTAATAGAATGCAGTAAGAAAAAACCAAAAAAAACCACAAAAAACCCCAAGAAAATCTTAGTAGGAACATGGTGGATTAAGTCTTGGTTAACAAAACTGCTACGTTGGACTTCCAGAGGGCAGACTGTTTAGGAGAAAATGTCCATTGAGAGGCATTCCTGAAGAGCAAAGGAGTCCAGAAAAGCTGAATATACTTCACGGAGGAAATCTTAAAGTCATAGGAGCAAGTATTCTACATGTGCTGAAAAACAAGCTGGCAGGGAGGAAAACCATCCTGTCTCCACAGAGAGTTTTGGCTGCAGGGCAGCAATAAAAGAGAGTTTACCACCTTTGGAAGAAGGGGCAAGCAAGGACTACAAGGACAAAAGGATTTTATGAAAAGATCCTTCTGACTTGCCTTGCATAGTTCACTGTAGGGGATTACTTGCGCCTTTTCTTATTTAGCCTTCTGATTTTCCACTAACCACTTCTAAGATAGCCAGTCTTGGCAATCACTTATATTTTTCTTAATTTCTCAGCCCTAAGAAAGATAATTTCATTCCTTTTGTGAACTAAAACATAATAAAGAACATCTAAGAAAGTATTTGGTTAGAATTTATGACACTATTTAGTTAGAATTTATTATACAAGTTTAGCTGAAATTAATCTAGTGATAATTTGTCCTATCACTTACAAGCTGTTACCAGTATACACTACCACACACACACACGCAAAGTTTTCAGAATATTATAAATATATATATTATGATACTAAGATTAACAGGGAACATAGAAAAGAAAACCAAAACCCCAATAAGATGTCACTGAACATACCCACTTTAGACCCACTTTTTAAATATCTCATTATTAAAATACATTTGAAACAGAACTTAAATTTTCACTCCCACATAATATGACTGAAATATTTTACACAGAAACTGCAACATATCTATTTTGCCTAATTTTGATTCAGACACGAATGTAACATTTTCGTGGGAGAAATGTAAGACATAGTGTCAGACTGCATAGAGAAAAGCAAAAAAAGTGGATGACGGATGGTTTGCTAAATTTATCTGCATTTTGCACTATCCTCCTGCATACTTGCTGCACAAGAACATGCTCAAGGACATAACCACTTAGAATCTCCTTTTAAGCTCTGAAATAATACATTTTGTGAATAGTCTAAGTAATGTATCAAATGTTGATTGTGAATAGTCTCAAAAATGCCTAAGAGGAATTTCCTCTCTCAGGACTAAGGAACATGCCAAGAATGTATCTGGAATAATTACTGTGAATAAAAAGAGGGCAAGGGTAAATTGATGAAAAGATCTTAGGCTACATCAGAACACATCAGTGGGAAAAAGAAGATAGTGCTGGGAGCTGAACTGGACTGCCTGTACAAAGAACCTGGGTATTAAAACATGCAGAAAGCAAAGGAAATATATGGTTGATGAGACCAGAATAGGCAGGATACAAACTATATCAATGAATAATTACATGAGAAATTTAAAGGAAAGTCTGCATGGAATGGAGGGGAAGGGAAATATGTAAAATATGCTCAAACTAGCCAATGTGAGTAAAAAGCCAGACAAGAATTTGGAAGAAGCAAAATGAGATATCCAAAGTCTGAAAATTACTGAGGTAAGGAGGATGAGCCTGGGGTAAGAACTACAAATGAAAAGAGAACAGATGGAAATCATTTGGAAAAAGAGCACATCAGGGTAACATAGGAGGAATCTTACATTCATCAGGACATATTTTCTTTCTCATACTTGAAATTAAAAAACAAAAACAAAAACACATCAACAAACTAAAAGTCTCTGTGACTTCATGAACTCAAATGGCAGCATTTTGCATATTAGTCCCCTATTTCAGCAGTAGAGTTCCATGTGATGGAGTTTTCAGGTAAGATAGAGGGAAGGGCATTAGGAGGAAGAGAAAACTGGAAAACGAATGCTTTTTAAAGACTTTATCATAAATAAAAAAATTAGAATTCTAGCCTTAGTTAATTAGCTTTATATGCAAGCTATATTTATAACCACAAATACAGACCCATGTGTCATGTTTTAAACCCATCTACCAAGCACGCACCACACAGATGCTCACTCACTTCCCCTTCACTGGTTCAATGAGGAAGGGAAGTGGAGGAGAAAAAGTGGAAAAACTCATGGATTGAGATAAAGATAGTTTAATAGGGAAAACAAAAGCCATGCATGCAAGCAAAGGAGAGCAAGGGATTAATTCCCTGCTTCCCACTAGCAGGCAGGTATTCAGCCATCACCCAAGGACTCCATCACAGGTAACAGTTACTTGAGAAAACAAATGCCATCATGCCAAATGATTCCCTCTCCCTGCTCTCTCTTCCCTCAAGTTTATATGCAAGTATGATTCCATATAGTACGGAATATCCTTTTGGTGCTTTGGAGTCAGCTGTCCCAGCTGTGTCCTCTCCCATCTTTCTGTGCACCCCTAGCCTCTACACTGAGAGGGCAATACGAGAAGCACAAAAGGCTGTGGCTCTGTGTAAGCCCTGCTCAGCAGTAACAAAAGCATCTCTGTATTATACATGCTGCTTCCAGCACAAATCCAATATTAGCTCCCATGAAGATTATTAAGTCTACCCCAAAACTATCATGTTTTGTCTTGATTTACTGTGAAAGGCATACCAGACAGTAAAATCATTCACCTTGGCTTTCAGGTCCTTAGACTAAAGCATTTAGTCTTTTCATTTTTGCTTCTGTTTCTAGGGGTATAGTCTAACCATTTCCCAACTTTCTTTCTGATTTAATGTCACAGTTAATTTGGAGGTAAGTGGATGAGTTCATCTGTGCCATTTTTGCCTTCCAGCTCCTCCTGATAGCTCTCAATCTTCTCATTAAACTTGATGCTCAGTCAGCTGTTCACTGTCTTCAGATGACTCTTCTTTGCATTCATTCTCTTCACACAGCAAGGTGGCAAAACATGGCACAAGTGCAGCTGACGTACAAACTGCTGATAGAAGCAGCTCTTGTCCTGAACATCCTAACTGTGAACATACTGTTTAACATTACTAGCTTGCTGCCAAAGTGGCAGGAGATAAAAATGATTACAGCTTATTTAGCCTATATTAAAATATTTGTCCTGGAGAATTAATGGAAGCTACATCTCGATTTTTCTTAGTTACAATAACAGAAGTTGCAGCTGCTTCTACTCTTACAGACAAAGAAACTATTATGATAATTTAATAGGATATTCCACATAAGAGAGAAAATGTTCAACTAGTAATACTTTTTGAAACTTCTAATTGAGTTAGAATATATTGCTTATAAAAACATTAGTGACAGTTTAAAGAACATGTGAGCTTATAATGTCCGTTCAAGTTTTAATTAGCATCTATGGATGCTTGCTCTGTGTGAACTATCTGTAAAAAATAGTTTTCCTAGGTGAGATCTTGAATGGGACCATGCAGAGACTATCTGTATTAAAAAGATCTTTACAACTGGAACAGTGGGGCTTCTTTGCCTTTTATCAATGTTTAATCTCAGAAATCTATTAGGGGGCTAGCTGGGCAAAATATAATGCTTGTTATACACTGTGAAAACAGGCTAATGATCTAGTGATTTTTCTCAGCTTTAAAATTTATTTCCTCAGACAATAACTCAATATATCATGAAGAGCACCCTATACTGTCCAGTTTAATTCTCACAGTCATTAGTGTACTGTGGATCAAGGGGATGATTCAAAAAGAAAAATGCCTCGAAAACTCACAGGCACTCACCTGGGAACAAACTTTCCCTGAAGGAGAAGGACGATTTTGTAAGTTTCTTTGGAGAGGTGATAGCATACTAGGCATGCAGGAGAGAAGTGATGACTTCATAGAGGCCTGATCCGGTATACTCAGAGAAGGCCAATGGCCTTGACAGGATGCAGATTTCTCAGATTTATCTAATTCTATAGAATTTGTTTTAAGATTTTATTGGGACTACTATTCTCAACAATGCCTTTAGAAAGCTATTGTTCCCCATTCTATTGTCAATTTATAATTCCTCTTCAGTGTTCAAAAACTGCATATTTGTATAACCAAAAAAGGAACATCAGAAAGTTTGTGACTTTGTGACTATGTGACTGTAACCTGCTGCCAAAAAAACCCAAGAAACAAACAAACAAACAAACAAACAGACATCATCATCATCATCATCAACAACAACTAAAAGAGAAAAAAAACACCCCAAAATAAAAGCAACAACAGCAACAACAAAAAACCTAACAATCCCCCTCCCCCCCCAAAAAAAACCCCAAAAACAAACAAAAAAACCCCAACAAAACAAAAAACAACAACAACAACAACAAAAAAAAAAAAAAACAAACAAGCAAACCAACCAACCAACCAACTGAATAAAAATCTCCACATCACTGAAAACCCAAAGACCAAACCCATTTTTTTTAGTGGCTCGTTTCTAAAACATTTTACACAATAGTATTAAAATAAAGGCATATTTCTTAAATTATGTTTTTAGACAGATAGAAATCACATTCTCATCCAAAATAGCCATATAGTATTGACCTTAAAACTACTATACTTCTATGGAGTCATGAGAAATAGAATACTGAAACATTTGAGAACATGTGACATCAGTGGAGCATATGAAACAAACACATGACATAATATAAGAAAAGATCAAACCATATATGGGAAATCTTTAGTCTTACCATTTAATGCCTTGTGTAAAACCACTCAAAAGGTATAGCAGTAAAAATGGGAGAAGACTATGCCTGGAACAAAAGTAAGAATTGAAAATATATGCTCCTATCAGATGTTTGAAAAAGTCAGATGAGTTTGGCTTTGCAGTAGCTAACTTCAATAGATACATAATTTTTTCTCCTGTGTAACTTTTTGGTTCATATCCATGGAAAATAAAGATGGAATTTAGCTATAAATAGTTTCATTGACCAGTAAACATGGGTTCTTTTGTCATTTTATGAGGGTTTGGGTCACCATTTTTTATTTCCTATGAGGAAAAAGAATATATACTGCATTTTCATAGCTGGTGTATTGCTTTGCAGAACCATTTTTATTTGAACGGCTGTACATTTATTTGAAAAGATTTTATTCTCAGAACTGACCATTATCTGTTCAGTTTAGTTTTGAGGTCAATCAGTTTGCATTTCTAGATACACTGGGCTTTACCCTGGATACCATTTAGTACAAGCTCCCTCTAATTCCAATCCAAGGAAAGATTTTAATGTTGTCTCCTAGGACAAGTTTTGGACTCAACTTTTTTAAAAAGTCACAATAATGCAGAGAATTGTAGTAAGGTGAAAAGTAAATATTTATGACTGAAATTATATTTTTTTTCTCCCCCAAAATTTTGAGAAAAGTACATAAAAGCATAAAAGATAGAAGCAATACTTGTTTCCAGTCCTGTTGAAAAGAACAACATGAAGTGGAGTGGAGTGGAATGGAACGGAATGGAATGGAATGGAATGGAATGGAATGGAATGGAATGGAATAGAAGTTTCATTTGTGAGGAATCTAAAATTATCATAGTCCAATTGCCTGACCATTCCAGGGCTGACCAAAAGCTAGAGCATGTCATAAAGGGCATTATCCAAATGCTGGTTCAACGCAGACAGGCTTGGGGTATTGACTGCCTCTCCAGTGTTTGACCAACCTCTTAGTAAAAAAGTGTTTTCTAAGGTTCAGTCAAAACCTTGCTTGGTTCACCTTTGAACCGTTTCCACACATGCTGTCACTGGATATGAGGGAGAAGAGATCAGCACATCCATCTCCACATTCCATCCTCAGTAAGTTGTAAAGAGCAATAAGGTCACGCCTAAGCCTCCTCCAAACTGAGTGAATCCAAAGTCCTCAGCTGCTCCCCACAGGACACTTCTTCTAGCCCTTTCACCAGCTTTGTTGCCCTCTTCCACACCTTTACATCGGCCTGATATGTTGGAGCCCAGAACTACATACAGGACTCTAAATGTCTCCTCTCACATTTCCACACAACCCCAGCCTCTTCACCAGTGCAACAGGATGGAAAAGAAAAAAAGGACTTGCTGTGTGCAAGCACTGTTAAGCAGTATCTAAAACATCCCTTAATTATCAGTACTGTTCCCAGCACAAATCCAAAACATAGCCCTATACCAGCCACTCTGAAGAAAATGAACTCTATTGTGGTCAAAACTAGCATAACAACTTCCTGAAATACATCTGTGTTTTGGCCTTGCCTGACACATTTTTTAAGAAGAATTTATTTCCTTTCCCTCAGTGTTTCAGAAAAACAAAATCAATCTAAGCAAAACCAGAACAAAATCATAAAAAGCAGGATGAACAGCATTTCATTTTCTCCAGTTTTCACCATGACATTTAAATGCCTCCTTAACCGGAATTTCTCTTTTCCTTTTAAGCCCATCATAAAAATAAAATAAAGAAAAAAAATCATAAAAATCAGAAAAAAAAATGCAGAAACAAAGCAAAACTGAGATTAAAGTATTCCATAAAGAAAGGAATCATCTGTTACAGATGCACAGTTCACTCTGATCATTAGGATGTCTTGCCTCCCAAGACTTGAATGACCTTATCAAGCATTTACATTCTCCACGGAGTTATAAGAAAATAAAAATTCTAAGCCTCAGAAAGATTTTACAAAAAGCATAATCACAGATTAAACAAACAAACAAGGAAAAACTAATTTTCCCTATCTATTGCCCATTGGTAAAAGAGATCTTGGTTTTGATGTTGGTTTCTTTTTTCTTTCCCTTGACTAATATATAGATATATATCTGACATATAGATACCAGGTCTTGCTCCACTGAATGATACCCATATGAAAAGACATTTACAAGTGAATAAAATTATTTTACACATGGGGACAAACAGACTTCAAATGCATTGCCAGTTTCAACAGAAGAAATACATTCTGTTGCTAAAAATATTTGGGGATTTTTTTCTTCAAAAATTTACTGTCTCTATTGTGAGTACAAGTTACTGTAAAATGCCTACAGCTACTGGGGAGTGTACTGTTATCTAAATGTTGCATTACAGTGAAGTTTTTTCAAATTCTGATGGTCTTTGGTTTCACACTAGCCAGAAGGCAATTTCAGCACAGAGCAGCAGATCACACAATGTGATTCTACTTCTAGATCTAATATCACCTGGTAATAAAAGCCCAAGCCATACAGTTTCTCTATAAGATTCTTAACTGAAAGGTACCAAATCTTCTCATATGACAAAATGATCCATGGAATGTAGTTTGTGTGACTGTATTTGATTCAATGTCAAGCTAGTAAATTTGATAAAATTCTGTTATTTCCAAAGACCAGTCTATTTCATGGAAATGGTCTAGGTTTCCCTAATGGAAGCTTTTATGTGAAAATGAACATTTTAAATGCAATCCCTAATTTCTAAATTATGGGTACCAGCTCTGACAAAAAAAACAAAACAAAAAAAAACAAAAAACAAAAAACAAAAACACCTCCCTGTGACCTCAGCAGGCAATTATTACTATATTTAACTTTAAAGTCCTTCTGAGATTTAGTATCAGTGTGAAAAGTGTCAGTGTTAACCAAGATACTTACAAGTAGACCATGTTGCTTAAATATAAGGTAGTCTGAGAACACATAATTATAGCTTGCTCTGTAAGGGAACGTGACAGGTTTCATGCATCTGTTATTTCTCAAAGTAATAATATGGAATAGGACATTGTTATATATGTTCTTTCTTCCATGCCTCTCTTTATTTCATTCTCTGTGCCCTGGCAAAGCAGATGATGAAGATGAACATGCTCTGCATGCAGGCATAAAGAGCCTCTGTCCCTACCCTTTGCTCATGCCTACCCGATCTTTCATTCTTCAGCTATTAAATAGGTATTATTTTTCCATGTTTACTGTTACTTTCTGACAGATTAAAAGATATTGCTTTTAGTACAGCCAGGACAATTGCTTTATTAGGAAGTGGTAATAACTTTTAAAACAGTAAAATGACAGTGGTGTATTATCCAGGAAAAACAATACAGGCAGAGTGATTGGCCAAAACTAAAGATTTGTGTCTTACAGCAGTTATCAATAACTAGTAAAACAAGGATCCTGTTAGAATATATGATTCCTTCATGGATTATTCTAGGGAAAAAAAGCCCTAACAATGTGTGTACGAAAGCATACTGAAGCTAGAGGGAAGTCATGAAAGAACACCTATTTACTTTAATTTTGAGCTTTGTACTCAGAACTGGTATGGCTTTCCTAATACACAACATATTTCAAGCTTTTATTATTATTTATTCATACTATAGGATGATCCTTCAGTCTTCTTAGGATTCACAAAAGGCTGCTTGTTAAACAAGAATGATCTCTAAAGAGGGAGAGGATACACAGACTGTCACTAATTACATCAAAAAGAAGATAAATACACACGCTAATTAAATAAGTCTCTACAGATAAACGGAGGCAGATTCAAATATGTTTCAGAAGAATGTCTCTATGTAATGCATTAATTACTTCAATGAATTTGTTACCTGAATAAATATAACGTTCTTCAGACTCTATTCATCTTCTATCTGAATAATGAAATTGCATGTGACAAACTGAGTTAATTATCCTTGCTCTATACTAACCCTGTGAATATCCCCAGGAAAGTATCAGAGGTTTTCTTTCAGTGCCAGAATACCACAAAAAGAAGGTTGTTATTATAGCTGGTTTTGAATTTCTATCAGAAATACTTTGACAAATCAAAGCATTAATCCTGCTTATTGCTTTTCACTCTCAGGCACCACATTTCACCTCCGGATGAAGATTTTATCCATAGGTTTTTTTAAAAAAAGCATTAATTCAAATTTAATTTATGTGCAGTCATAAAGGTTTCCTGTCTGACTGTTCTTTTAGTAGGAACTTTTTCTAATAGAGAAACTCTGGAGCACAAGGTAACCATTGCATCAAAGGCTTTGGGTCATGACTCTGTCGGCTAGCAAAAAGATTTTTTAAATTGTATTTTTTCTCATAAAAGATAATACTTACATGTACTTAAAGGAGTCCAAAAGATAGACCTTCAAAGAAAATATAGTGCATCTTTGGAGCAGTGGTAGCGCTACAAAAATCTTCAGATTGAATATTACAATACTTCAAGAAGAGCTATTGTGATTTACTTTCAGCACTCTTCCTATATTTTTTTCAGAGAAATGGCACTTTGAAAGAGAAGGCAAAATCCTATACCTGCAGATTCTTTTTTGTCGGTGGTGGTATTTGTTTTTTGTTTGTTTGTTTTCCTTCCTCATCACTTGTCGCCGTGTCCACTGTGCGCGTGGAAGCGCAGGCTCACGGGCTAGCTCAGTCCCACACCGCGGCACACGTGCTTTTGGGTTGGATTTGCTAGATCGACTAGCTCTCTCCTCCCTGTGGGATCTTGGTTCCCCACACCCTGCGACAGACTTGTTGGTAGTCACAACCATGGTGATGGATAGAAAGGCAACTCTCTGAGTAGGACTAACAGGGTTTTATTTAGGGGGAGACTGAACGGGAGCTCCACACCAGACCACTGCTGCCCAAGAGAGACCCCGTAAAATGGTTGTGCAGTAACTTTTAAATGGGGGAGGATCGAGAGGTGGTAACAACAGATTAACCAACCAGGCTAACTCAGGGTGGAACTAGGGGTGTGTACATCCAACAGGGGGACCACTCTGCAGTGGGGGAAAGGGGATTCCCCGGGCACCAGCTTATCACCTGACACCTGTCCTGGAACTTTCCAGAATCTAGGGAAGGGTCCCAAAGTGACACACAGGGTGTCTAAGGAGAGAGAGAGAGGAGATTGGCAGCAATATAAGGGGTAAGAACTATTAGGAAGAACGGAGGCACAGCGAACAAACAATTTTACAAAAGTTCTTATGAAAAACCTGTAAATTAATTCTATAAAGCACTTAAAAACCTAATAAAATAACTTTTGCACCACCACAATCACTTATTGACCATTTCCTTAAGACCACTTATTCCCATTCATGAAAACTCCAAAACAGCACCCTGTCCATTAAGAGAAAAATTCCAAACTGTAGATTCTCCATTCCATGGCATAATTTCATAAACCTGATATTTATTAGGAATACAAATATCTTTAGTTATACTGAATACAGCTTCACTACATGGTATTGAATGTAAACAGAAGGCATGGAATGACTAATAATTTAGCTCATATTCAGAGAAGCATGACTTAAAAATATTTATAGATTCCAAGAAACTTAAGGAAAAAAGCTTTGAAATAAAAAGCATAGAAGTACTCTTAAGCAACTATATAAATTAAGCTCTATTGGACAAAAAATTATCTTTAAAGCTGAAAATAGTAGACTAGAAGAGTAACCCAGTAGCAAACAAGGCATGAAAGCCAAAGAAGTGTCATCAGCTTTGGAAATTACTGCAATTTAATGACATTCTAGCAGAAACTTAATAGAACTAGGGAAGTCTGTTCTGGTGAGGTGTAACAGCAGAAAGAAGCAGAAACTGTACACATGTTTTGCAGAAGTTAGACAATACTTTAATTCCCAAGGAGCTGCTCTGAATATTATTCTGATTGAAATGTAATTCTTCATTCCATAATACTGTGGATTTCAATTAGCTCATTCTTAACTATTGATATGTTGTTGGTTCCTTAGAGGGCATTTTGAAAGGTTGATCACTGATTGCTTTGTACATATTACAGCAGAAAAATAAGGTTGGGTAGGACTTGTTGGGTTTTGGAGGTTTGTTTGTTTGTTTGTTTGTTTGTGGTGTGGGTTTTGTTGTTGTTGTTTTTTTTTTTTTTTCCCTCCAACACTCTTCCTGCAGTTTTGTTCCTATTTCTATTAATATACTGGTGTGTTCTTTAGTGAATAAACTTTATCAAGTACTAATACAGCATTTCTTAGGTCACAGATCCTACTGCTTTTCACTTACATTAATAGTGCTATCCAAAATTACTCCAGTTTACTGTTTTATAGTAAGTACTGTATTATTTTCCCATTTGTCTTTACTTTATTGTGTTGAAGTGTCTCTGCTGACCTTCCAGGCTGAGAATTGTTCATACAGTTGTACTGAGAAAACAAGAGAGTCAACAGACACCACACACCAATAATCATGATGTGCTGATGACAGAGAAGCCGTGAAATGAGAGTGACTCAGTTCAGCAAACTAGAGATTTTAGTTAAAAAACATATAGTAACAGATTTTAATCAAGTAAATTAGGAAAGTACTCATAAAGTGCATGAAAATACCTGATACTGGAATGAATTTATGGTTATTTCATCACTGGAAGAGCATTAAAACTATCATAATTTGCACAGGAAAAAAATTCAGTGAATGATACAATTAGCTAATCAACACACAAGAAAGAAAATAAAAGCTAAAATGTTTAGTATGCCATGTCAAAGCATGGGCAGAGAAATTCTTATCCCTCTGCCTGGATAGTTATAATAAATTACCCTAAATAAAATTCATTTGTATTGAAAAAATATGTCAAAATGGGATATCATAAATTGTATTGACTGCAAAGTTCAAACTTTCAGCCCATCAAGACTTCTAAAAAATTCTCACTGTTGATATAGCTGGAATGAAATCTCTCCTACATACAGCAGCACAGGAAGGCCAGAAAAAGAATCCAAATGCAATTTTGTTGAAATATATGAGAAATCCTTCCTTATTCACTTTGATAAGACCATGATTAAGAGCAACATTCTGTCAGACCCAAAGGGGAAAAAATATCTGTAATACTGCTGTGATAAAGTATACTGTCACTGTTTCCCCATTAAATACGTTGCAAACATAACTCTTCCGCTGTGATATGAAGTTGAAAATTAGCTTTCATGTCAGTGCTACTAAATCAGAGTAGATTTGTAGCAAGCATAGAATGTCCAAAAACATAATTAGTTCACACACTATTAATTGAAAATACCAAAGGAAATGGAATTCCAGTGACAGAACTCTAAATTTCCAGTCTCTGCAGTTCTACTGTATTGACAAGTTCTGCAGAGTTCTGCAGTGCCCCCAGATCAAAAAATTTAAGACAGAGAGTTAGTTAATGGGCATTTTGGAAGATTTGTCCCTGCTTTGTACAAATTACGGAAGAAAATGAAGGCACATGAAAAATGAGGAAATGACTGGGGACAGTCAACATGGCTTCACCAAGGAAAAGTCATGCCTGACAAGTCTGATCCTTTCTATGATGGGACTAGAGCATTGGTGGATGAGAAAAGGAATTGACCTCATTTATCTGGTCTCATGCAAAGAATTTGGTGCTGTCCTGCTTGCCATCCTTGCCACTAAAGTGAAGACACATGGATTTCACAGATGGAACACACAATAGATAAGAAATTGGCTGCATGGTAACCCTCAAAGATTTGCAGTCAATGGCTTGATATTCAAGTAGAGACCAACAGTAAGTGGTGTTCTTTGGGCATTGATATTAGGATCAGCACCATTTAATAACTTTGTCAGTGACATATACAGTGGGATTGAGCGGGATTCTCAGCAAATTTGCTGATGACACCAAGCTGTGTGGGGCAGTCCATACGGCTTAAGGAAAAGATCCCCCAGAGGGACCTTGACAGGCTTGAGAGGCAGGCCTGTGAAAATCTCACAAAGTTCAACAAGGCCGAGTGTAAGGCCATGGTTCTGGGTCAGGACAAGCCCAAGCACAAATACAGGCTGGACAGAAAGTGGATGGGGTGAAGCCCTGATGAGGACTTTGGGGCGTTCATGGACGAGAAGCTCAAAATGACACAGCAATGTGCACTTGCAATCTAGAGAGCCAACTGCATCCTGGGCTGCATCAAAAGCAGTGTGACCAGCAGGGCAAGGGATGGAATTGCTCCACTACTCTGTAGTTGTGAGACCCCACCTGGAGTGCTCCATTCAACTCTGGGGTCCCCAACATAGGAGGGACATGGACCTATTTGACTGAGTCCAGAAGAGGATGACAAAAATGATGAACAGGCTGGAGCACCTTGCCTTTGAAGATAGGCTGAGAGAGTTGGTGTTATTCAGCCTGAACCTTCAGAATAGAAGGTTCTGGAGAAACCTTGTATCACCTTCCAGTAACTGAAGAAAGATTACAAGACAGATGAAGAGAAACTTTACAAAGGCATACAGTGATAGGACAAAGGGGAATGGCTTCACACTCAAAGACGGTAGATTCACTTTAGATACCAGGAAGAAATTCTTCACTGTGAGGATGGTAAAGCACTGGAAGATGTTGTCCAGAGAAGCTGTGGATGCCCCATCCATGGAAAATTTCAAGAACAGGTTAGATGGAGCTTTGAAAAACCAGGTCTTAATGGAAGGAGTCCCTGCGCATAGCAAGGGTGTTGAAACTAGACAATCTTTAAAGTCACTTTCATCTCAAACCATTTAATTATTATATGATAGAGGACCTTCTTCAAAAGGACATGTAAAAATATTACAAACATCTGCTGTTTAAGCATAAGAAGATCACTGACAAATATGTGAGGTCCCTTAGCATGAATGACCTGTTGAGAAAATGAAAAGGATTCAGAGAAAGTTGAAAATACGTTAAAAAAAAGGCAAATTGGGATATTTCTTTACTTGTTTACAGTGCAACGATTCATTAGGAGAATGCTTATTTTTCTGAAACAGCTACCAGTTTACTGGTAATGATTCCTAGGTGAGTAGGAAGCAGACTGATTTCTACAATAAGAGAAAGCAACTAAAAGTGATGCCATGGTGAAATGGTTTCTACACAAGAACAGTATTCACATGAGATGTTAAAGCACTGTGTGATCAACATAGAGCTGAATGCATTTAAACCTGTTTAAGCCAAAATTAGTCTGTATTAAGATAACTTGTATTTTTTGTTTGAATGTCAGTCTTCCTGTATTATAATTCAGACTAATGGAAGAAATGAAACCAAGTTTTTTTCAGATGATAGATATTAACACATAACTGAAAACAGAAAAGAAGTTTTAATAGTGTTTCAGAAATACGCCCCTTCCCCATGTCAAACCCTCCTCAGCATGCTGTAAATTTTAAGTGTTTGTTTTAAGTCTTTTAATTCTTATACAAAAATCCAGAGAGGCCTTTAATATTTTTCTCTCTTCTAACAGGCTAAATGTGAACCTTAATTCTATATCATAGTGAAGTGGCTCTCTCTCTCCTTGGAGCCCGTGCTCCATTTTTGTCTCAGCTAGCTTGAGAGAGAAACCATGCCAGAAGGAATTTTCCCTTCAGGGTCCCAAAAGGTCCCAGAGGCTGCAAACCTTTTCCTTTAGAGAGAGCAAGCGCCCATTGATGGCAAAAGGAAAGAGTCTGCTCTTAGTCTGGGAGGAATCATGGCTTTATTCTGGGGTCCTGCCCCCGCAGAGTCCGGAGCTCAGTCCAGTCCCCATCCCCATCTCAGTCCCAGGAGCAAGAGAGATCCCCATCTGGTCCCAGGGCTTTTACCTGGGGGGGGAAGGGGCTAGAGACAGGGACAAGCCACTACCCAATCAGGGACAGGGTGGGAGTGGAACAGAGTTGGGTTACATTCCAGTGTGGGGGATGGGTGGGGAGAAGGATTAGGGTCAAACCTTGTGATACAGTTTCCAAGGGAACAGGGGATACAGAAGAAACCATTACAAATCCCAATATAAAAATGAAATGCAATATAAACCAAATTAATACACTACAACATCATAGATTCGTAGAATCATAGAATCATAGAATCATAGAATCATAGAATCATAGAATCATAGAATCATAGAATCATAGAATCATAGAATGTCCTGTGATGGAAGGGACCTTCAAAATTGTCTAGTTTCAAACCCCCTGCCATAGACAGAAAATCTTCCACTAGACCATGTTACTCAGAGCCCCAGAGCCCCATCCAGCCGGGTTTTGAATGCCTCCAGGGATGAGGAGTCCACAATCTCTTTGGGCAATCTGTTTCAGTGCATCACCACCCTTACAGTAAAAAATTAATTCATAATATCTAATTTCAACCTATCCTCCTTCATCTTAAAGTCATTGCCCTCTGTCCTGTGACTACATACCCTTGTGAAAAATTCCCTCTCTAAATTTCTCATAGGCCCTGTTCAGGTACAAGAAGGCTGCTATAAAGTCACTCTGAAGCCTTTTCTTTTCCTGAACAACTCCAATGGTTTCAGCTTGTCTTTATCGGAGAGGTGCTGCAGCTCTTAGTGGCCTTCCTCTAGACTCATTCCAACAGGTCCAAGTCTTTCTTGACCCTACTTGATAATTTCATTTAAACTCATACTTGTTAATAATCTTCAAGTATCTGCTTAAATCACTCTGAAGACCAAGGAGATGTAACAAGTGCCTTTAGATAAACATAACTTTAACAATACAGACGTAGGTGAGATATCAGACATCAGAATTAGGTTCTGAAAAAGGAAGAAAAGATGTCATGTGATGCTCAAAACAATTAAGGCATTTAAAAGGCCAAATTACAAATACAAGCATGAGAGTTATTTTCAATTCTCAATCATTTATAGGGTTTTTATATTTACTCTAGAATTATACAATTTGTGGACCCAGATACAAGCATCACAATTAGTTCACCGGTAGCTTATAAAAAGGCATTCAACTCAGTGTATTCTCTGACTAGTAGTTGAGTACCATTTCCCAGGTGCACTATTCAAATGCACTATTATGTCTTTGGGAGCATTTTCAGAGCATTGTTGCACTCTTTCCAAAGAGAAAACTATTTTAGAATTCTATCTATGTAGCACTAACATGTATTTAGCTCATTTTGAAAAAGCATGACCTCTAAAGAATGAAGTTATTCATCCTTATTATTACAATCTATTATGTTCCATCCGATGATCACATGGGTATTTTATTTTGATACCATGAATATGAACCAGGATTCATATTACTCTGAAATATTTTCAGCACCATATATTTTATTTTACCAATTTAGCAAAGACTACACTTCTGGAAATAAAGTGTATTGTTTGTTTCATGTAAAGCTTAAGGCCTCAAGTCAGCAATGCTGTAGGAGCTATGGCACCAATTCAATGGCAACAATTGAGAAACTCTCATTTGGGAATATGTAGGGACAAGCAAAGTTTAATTAAACTATAAAAGGGGGGGGGGGTGTGTAATTATATTTAAAACGGAAGCTTGAAACAGAAAGAACAATCCTTAATCATAAAATCAGATTATTTATAGTTTTTAGGAAAATAAACATTTTGACTTTCAGAGGCTTTTAACACAAGACAGTCAAAAAGAATGACATTATTTTTATGACTGTTAATTTCACAGAGCTGCAACTAGTGGGAAGTACTCTCATTAGAGAAGCACAGGTAGAAATATCTCCCACAAAAGGGAACTCATGCTAGAGCATGGGAATAATATGAGGAAGGAGTGGATTAGACAACACATAATGAACTGACCACAACACCAATTTCCCATGCATGTGTTCCACCTGGGGGAAAATGGTACAGAAGTCAGGAGGGAAGTTGAGCCCAGGAGCAAGGGAAGGATGGGAGGAAGGTGCTTTGAGATTTGATTTTAGTCCTTATTGCTTTGTTTGATTAGCTTGATAATAAACTGAATTAATTTCCTCAAGTTTGTTTTGCCCATGACAGGAATTGCTGAGTGATCCCTCCGTGTTCTTATCTCAGCCACTGAGCTTTTCATTATATTTTTCTCTCCCCTGTGGAATTTAGAAGGGGGGTGAGTGGTTTTGGTGGGCACATGACGTTCAACCAGGGTCAAACCATGACACTCCTTAGAAGATTTCTGTAGGGTAATGGTAGTTTAATTAGCTCCCATAGCAATTTGTGGTGTTTGAGAGATCTAAATTATTACCATAAGTTGCTGAACAGTTAATCTTGTTTTTCCAGCCAAAAAGTCTTTTAAAATAAATAATTCACCTCCAGAGAATAACATGTAACCATTCAAGGTGCTCCTTAAAGTGTGTTTGTAAGTTATTGATGAATATTTGTTAAACAGCCTGTTTCTATCCATCCTATAGTTTACAGATAGAGAATATACCAATGTATTGATAAATAATCAGTATGCAGTCCCTTGCAGGTCTTTTTTCAGAGATCAATGCAAAGAGGTGACACCAAGGAGGGAACAAGGACAAATTTGTATGTAAGATGAGAATAAACCTTAATTTCTTGTCAAATATATTTATCTTTCTAGTGTTGTTTTATGCTTGGTTTGCGTGTTTTTTTCTTTTCTTTTCTTTTCTTTTTTAAAGAAGGTAGAGACTGTTTACTGTCTGGTAGTTTTTTTGTCACTGCTGTTTGGCTGTAGGCTTCAATTTAGCACTGCAGCACTACTTCTTAATAGCCCTGCAGTAGACATAGCTGAATGCAGATACCAATCTCAACAAATCTAGCTGAAACAGTAGAGAAAAAGGGTAACTCCTAGACCAAAGTGATCCCTGTCTCAAAGACTGTAAACAACAAGCTATCCTCAAGAGCCAAAGAAGAGTAACAAGAAGGAAATCAAAGGCAAATGAGGACCAAAGTACTGTATTGCACCCAGTATGATACTTTTCCAACATGGTTGCCCATGGACTATGGCAGATTAGGAAATACTGCTTATTCTATTGTGAGAAGTAGGGGACATAAAACTTGTACAGTATCTTCTTACCTCACAGCTGCCATAGGATCACTAGGATCACAAGAAACCTGAAAGTTGTCATAATTTACATTTAAGGAATCAGCCTGAAGATAGTCTATTCATTTGTTCAGCTCCTACCTAATGCCCTTATACATATTACCTGATACTCCTCTGTAGCAAAGTTGATAACTTTTCTGTTACAGCCTCCTTGATGCTGAAACTGAAATACACAGGTAACAAGATGCCCAATATTTTAGCAGTGAAATGTCTTGCTACCTTCCATTTAAAATGCAGATTTTCTCTAAAAATATTGCAACAGTTCTTTTTCCTTGTGAATATCAGAGAGTCAGCAAAAGCCATGGTATTGCTGCATTCAAACATATCCTCATGCTGAAGGTTTCAATTCATCTGAAGAAGTAGGCATCTGATTTTAATATTCCACAACACTAAAGATCTTTAAGAATCAGTGAGTCAGTGGTGTGACTAAAAGTGAAAAAAAATTGTTTCCCCACACCTCTTACCCCAGGACATTATGCATAATTTCCTAATTTAAAGCACAAAATAGAAAGAAGAAAGAAACATCCTGTATTTGCAAGAAAATTGATGGTTTAATCTAGAAAGTTTTATTGTTTTTTTAAAATTTATTGTATTCCATTCTTACTCTTCCACATTTCATCTCAGAAAGGACAGACCCTGTTCAAGCCTCAGAAATACAGATATGAATAATTGTAGTAATTCTTTGTATATTGGTGATGCACAGCTTTGTATTCCATTTAGGTAAGCCGTTCTGTCACTTTTTTTCCTGATAATAATATCCAGTTAGCATTTCTTCTTGTACACTGTGACCATAAACTCTCTGACAGAAGGAAATAGATGTAGTGGCATTTTGAAAGAAAAGGAAAAAA
This sequence comes from Hirundo rustica, assembly GCF_015227805.2. Taxonomy (NCBI): domain Eukaryota; kingdom Metazoa; phylum Chordata; class Aves; order Passeriformes; family Hirundinidae; genus Hirundo; species Hirundo rustica. The sequence goes on along the minus strand of NC_053450.1, from coordinate 78,090,834 downwards.
TATAGTAAAAAAGCTCAGCTGATGCTGAGAAAACCTCTATATATTTCCACAGCTTTAATCACAACAGATGACCTCTGGAAGCATTTTCCAAACTCATTCTGTGAACTATGATTTCATACTTCTGTTTTAGAATATTTCAAAAGTGACTCACATTCTTTCAAAGACTTAAGAACAATGCTGGAAAAGGAAGGAAAATGGAAAATGTAAAAATAATATTCAGGTTTGGTTATGGGCAAATGATATGAATTAGTCACAAGTGCATATTTTAGTCCTTAGCATTAAATTTGTCACAATTTCTTTCCCTGGAGTTCCTCAGATCTCATAGTGAGTGCACCACAGAAATATCAAACACCCAAGAAGAAAGGCAAAAATGTTTCCCTTTCTTTCACCTTCTCACTGAGTGTGTACTTGATGAGATGGAGACAGAAATGCCAAATATAAATCTGTGTTGAAGGAAAGGATAAAAAAAAATTCATTATGGAGATAATGCCCTGAAATAACGTTCCTAATAATATTTCCTCAGCAGGTGATATGCCTTACACACATATGATAAAAGAAAATATTTCATCTTTAGTACTCTTTCCATTCACTTTCTCCTTTGCCAGTAAGTTCTTGCTTTTTGTCTGTTTGCCACTGGGTTTTGACAGTGAATTAATCACCAGCTGTGACGCAGTCATCTGCAGTCTGTGGTGCAGACTCAGACGGCCTAATTTCTACCTGGGGATTTTTCCAGCAGTCTTCTACCGGTTTAGTGCTTCTAAAAGTCTGGAGGAAGTCAATAGAAGGGCACTGCATCTGGAGTGGAATCTGGACCTCAGTGCACCTCTGCTTAGAGATTTGATTTCTATTTGATTTCCTTCAAAGCTGTGTTAACATCATTGCACCCACAATTCCTATGAAGCAATTTCAAGAAAACTGAGCCCATCAGAAGCACAGCTCCTACTCTAAAGTAGGTTTCAGAGGAAGACTTTTCCAAAGCCAAACTCCTTCCAAATGCAGAACAGCTTGTCTTCTACTTTTACTACAGACAATTAAAACGGATATAAAAATGACTTTTTTTTTTCATCCTATTGCTCCGTGTCTGTGATAGGATGGAAAGTATATTTACTCACCTCTAAGAAGAGAGTTTGTCTTAGGTAAAAAGTCTATTCTTTTCCAAAGCTTTCAGTATTTGATTTTCACTAGCTCAATTGGATCCCTTACATTCCTCATTCCTCTCAGCTCCAGAGTTTATTAAGTTGGTACTTCTTTTTGTGCAACATTTGTAAAGACCAGGGGGAAAAAAAAAACAAACAAACAAAACCAAAACCAACAAACAAACAAACAAAACAAAACAACAACAAAAAAAAACCCACAAAAACCAAACAACAAAAAAAACCCACCAAAAACTACCCCCCCAAAAAAAAACCCAAAAAACAAAACAAAAAAAAAACCAAAACAAAACAAACCTCACAAACCAATCCCCCAAAAGTGCAGAAAAGAAGTTTTGTACTGTGTATGTTTTACTGTTTGTAGAATTCCATCATTAAGTCCAGATTTTGAATTCCCAGGGTCTATACACCAGAACACAAAATACAGAGAGACATTTTGGTGAGGCTGTGACTCATATTCTTTCCTCAGCTACTAGAGGATGTATTTGAATTACCATACGCAGAAGTTTTCTGAGAGCCCTGAAATCCAGGTGCTTGCTCCCCTCTCTGTAACAGACACGACAGTGCTATTTTTATTTGCTTCAGGCTTAAAAAGGGAACCTGACTGCACCAAACAGATGCAGGCTGTTACATGCACTAATTTCATTTGGCTTCCAGTTATATTTCCAAGAACATACTGGAAATATGATTACAGCCAAAGCATAACCTAATGCCTTGAGTGGTTTCTCAGCTACTTCTTTACGTAAGGAGGAAAATACATTTTCTCCCTTGCTCTTTATCTGTCTTGTCTGTGTGAACCCATATCTTGTAAGTGTAAATATAGCTGATTATAATGACACCAAGTGCAAAATCGGAAGAACAATGGGACTACACAGACACATGCAGATATCTCCCACGTAAGAGTTTCTGGGACCTAGGTCTTAGACTGTAAACAGTTCAAGGCAAGAATGTTCTCTTGATAAGGTGCAGATTTGCCTAAGGTAGAGGATTTGGTTTAGATTAAGAATTACTACTACCAGTCACTAGTAACAATGAATCTTATATTTATAATTACATGGAACTCAAAACTGTGCAACTGTGTTTGGACAAATCTAATTTATTTGATAATCATCTCTGTCAGTATTATTAAGTAAGAGGTTTTTCGCAAAGGTCAGGCAGGACATAAACTCATTTAAAACCTCTGTTTACATTAGTTTCTTTTATTTCCCCAGAGGCATGAATGAATTGCTTACAATTTTTAGCTTTTCATTTTGCCTGAATAATAGAGAGAACATATGACAGAATGTTTTATTGCTTTTAGAAGTGAACATGAGTCTAACATTCTTGCTATTTAAAAAAAAAAAAAAAAAAAAAAAAAAAATTAAAGTGAAATGCATGTTTTCATTCTTTGATGTATGGACTGTATCAGCTAATCACTCCTTTCTAGTCAAAGTAAATTACAAAGCATGACATGGGTTGAATTTCATTCATTTGGAACCTTGCAGCTTGTTCTCTTACTGAAACAGAGAACAAGTGAGGCCTTCTTTCCTTCACAGTCATTGTTCTGTTGGTTAATTTCTGTGCATGCAAGAAAAGTTCTGTTCCTTGTTTCAAAATTCTTGATCAAACCTGGATATATCAGATTCTTAGTATGTGTTCTATGTACTACACTGTTCCATATTTTAAGCTCTTTCTTTCTATACAGAAAAGAATTATTTATCTTTTTTGTGAAAAGACTTATTTCGGACATATTTTTAATTAACTTTTACTTTTCTCTCTGACTAAATTATAATTACATTATAATGTTAAAATTAAAGAAAACTTCCCTAAAACTTATAAAAACTAACAGATTTACAGTGAATGCAAAGCAGTTGAATTTATGAGTTTGACCAATACTTTAAAGACAGGATTATATTATCTTCCTCAGGCTACATCAACTCTATACCCTTTGCACATTTTAGTTTCTTTTACATAATATTATCAAAACAAAGTAGGGTTACCAGTGGTCAGAGAAATTACTCCTCTTGGTTTTTTTTACAGTGTTCTGATTTCACACACTTTAACCATTATTTAGTATACACTAACTTTCTTTTTTTACCTTTCAGCAATCTTAGTAGCTGGGCCTTTTTTCCTATTGTCTGAGTCACTTCAATGCTTCTTTTCTTAGTTTATATTTTCACACATCTTCTGCCATTACCTTTTGTGTTTGCTTTTGTTCTAGCCCTGAATTTTAACAGTTTGACAGACACTTTATCATTTTTGCCCCATCTGTGATGAATGGAGTCCCTGATAAACATATCAATTTATTGATATAGAACAATATAGGCTTTCATTTTAAACCAGTGGTGCATTTTATAGTTGACATGTACTCTCTGTGGAAACACTACCCCTGACAGTTGTCTTCAGTTTCCCTTTCTAGTGCAGATAGAACCGTTTTCAACGTAAAATGCTTTGAAAAGCAGTGGACTGCTGCTTTGACCTATGGATGCCCTGCAGTCCCTAGACATTGGAAGACACAAACACCTACAAAGGATTTGTTTCAGTTTATAATGGTATCAGAGAGCACTCACTTTGTTCAGGCTTGATAGTCCATCATCCCTGCTCATTTTTTGTCATTGTCATTGTCAGTTTAGGTCTCCATACACAACAGAGCTTAAGTAAAGCTCAAGGTTTAGAAAGTTGTATGCTATTAGGAAGCATATCTGTCATTTGTAGGTTAATGTGCCCTTAAACCCTTCCATGAAGAGCTCTGATTTGTATTTCTGCAGGAAAAGGCAAGGCAGAAAAATATAGATGCAATTTTCTCTTTGAGTTTCAGCTATGTCCTCTTATTAAAAAACAAAGCCTGCATCTACAGACTCTCTCCGAGTTACAAGGGATGGTTCTTTCTAGGTCAATTTGTCTTCTTCATTACATCTGTCACTCTATGATGCCTCCACAGTTCAGCACCACTTTCCAATGTAACCTACAGTTTTCTCTGTTTCTCTGCTGTTGGAATGAAAGAATTAAAACCAGAAGATTTGGTGAGGAGGGGGAATAGTTTTATTTATAGTGGCCTTGTAGCAGAAAAAGCTAATAATATTGGTGTGGGAAGATTCCATTCATTATGCCCAATGTTGTTCATCCTCTGCCTGTTTTGAGAGGTAAAATTCCTGTGTAGAGTCAATAGAATTTCATAGACATGTGTGAGCCTTCTGCTAGGAGAGAGAAATTACAAAAGCACAGCCTTGTGTTTAACTGCAGGTGCCTTTTGTTATATTGGGACAGGCAGCCGCCTTCTCTGCCCCAGCCTTTAGGATGAAATGACCTTAATGGAGCCTGTGACCCCATGTGTCTCTGATGCCCAGTGTTGTTAGCAAGGTAGTGAAATAAATCTGCTCTTTGCATTTCAGCTCTGGCTTGGTGGCTGTCCTGGCTACCTGAATGTGTCAATTCACACACCTATTCATTATTTCTAGACTGTAGATGTTCAGAACAGATGTTTCCCATTATATAATGGGAAATACTCAGCTCCTTATTTGATATAATTGAAATCAAGTTTGACCTGGTCATTTATTTGGTTTGGGTAATACCTAATTCCACCCCCCCCCCCCCCCCCCCCAATAGAAGAAAAAGGTTCCCAAAGTACTGTGTAAAAAACTTCAGGAAATTACATATATATTACCTAAATATTCTAGTATTTCAACACCTGATATGACCATTATTCAGGATTGAAAGACAAACACTGTCATTTTCTACCAGGGGGAAAAAAAGTGAATTTACACATTTGTAAACAAAAAATACGATATTAGCTATGTCAACAACTTGAAATTGGGATGTCCACTTTAAACTAACATGCTGCTTTCAAATTATATTTAAAGCTGTAAATTTGAAATCAAATATCTAGTTCAAACTAGAAACTTCTTAGAACAAAAGACCTGTGGTCAACAGAAGCATAACTTCAGAACATCCCATAGAAAAGTGTAGCGTTTTAGTAGCGGGGATGAAAAGAACTGGAACATAATTGCATAATTTGGGAAGAATAATATTTTGGTGCATTTTTCTGGTCATCAAGATCAATTGCTAACATTTCTTCAGCAATGTCATGGCTTCTATATGAAAAAAAACTGGATTGTGTAAAGCATACTGTGTTTAGTCTTGCATGAATGCTGTTGATCCCACGTATTAGTAGATATTTCATAGGAATTCAAGGTACCCAACACAATTGGACCAAGATTTCCTGATAACAAATAGGAAGAATTTACTTAACAGCCAAATAACACCAAAACCCCCAAAGAACTTTGCAAATCCCATATGACAGGGCAGCTGCTTCTTCTATGATCTTATTTAGGAAACTTATATATGTGATTATGTAACTAAAGGATGTTAATCTAAAGAAATATTATGTAAACCTATGGAATCATGATTCTTTCAGGGAAAAAAATAGGCAGGTTTTTTATTAAACTAGAAATCTTACCAGATTTAAACACCTAATTTTCAAGAATTTGGGACACTGCAAATGGAAACCTCATCGTCATTAGAAAGTATGGAAGGTAATTGGACATCAGGTTTCAATCTAAATGTTTTATGAAAATTCATGGTATCTACTGTTCCCAGGCCTGCCAAATAATCAGGATTGAATCACAGACCTATAAATCTATCTATTGGTTTTGAAAATTTGAGAAATATCAACCATTCCAGAAGTAAACTGCTAAAAAATTCTTATTCAGCCCTAAATAAAAGAAACATCAGTTAACAACAGGATTACAGAAGTGTTTGCCAGAGCATAACTCTGTTTAACAGCTTGAAGAAATTGTGATTTGACTTGGACCGATTCAAGAAAACACAAACCAAATGAAAACAAAACAAAACAGAACAAAACAAAAAAGAAACACTGCAAAATGTTAAAAAGCAATTGTATTGCTTATACTGCATATCTTTAGGGAAAAATAAATTTATTCTCTAGTCAGAATGTCTTTTACATCAAGCCTGCAGCCAAATTCCACCTAAAATAATGTTATTAGACACTGTACTTGCAGAATCTACATGACTACCTGTTACCTTCTGAAAAGCTGTTAAAGACCTCCGTGTTCCTCAAAATTTGCTAGCAGCTATATTATATAACGTGAGTCACTGAAAATATTTTGAGACTTGTATCACAAGAGGTATATGGGCACTTACCTGATGACATTAGTGTGGAGTCCTTGGAACCCCTTGGGACAATTCCCAGGGTCTTGCCATGGAAGGATAGACCATAGAGTCTTCCCTGCCTAGCCTGGAAGAGAGGATTTTCCCCATGGTGCTTTGCATGCTGTGGTCTGCCTCGGTCTCTCGATAAAATTCAATATTGTGGAAGACAGTCATAGAAGGATCTGAATCCACATTAAGCAGGACCATTCTCTAAAAATGTGCCTCAAAGGTAATGAAGGTGAACAAGTGTGTCATTTCAGTGTATCTAGTATTCAGGTAGGTGATATAATTGGTAGTAATATGGTACTTCAAACCCTCAAGGAAATAAGATGCAGTGATTAGAAAAAAAAAGGAAATTAAATTTCTAGATGTTAAAACCAGGATCTTGGGTAAATAAAACAGATAGAGTTACTAAGGCACTGTATTAACAAATAATAAATAATAAATCACCGATCAGTAATCAGATCAAATAATAAAATCATAATTGAAACATAAATATGGAATAAATTATTGATTTTCAGAAGGGAAAAATAAAACCAAAGCAACAAGGTAATGTTTTTAAGTTAGAATTGGGCAATGGGTTTAAAAGGAAACCACAGCAAAACCATGTGTTGACTCTCAGTAAGACTGAGAATTATGTAAATTTTTAAATCTCTATAAACTCAGACAAAAATATGGGAAGAAATACAGTAATAACAGGGTCAAATACTAGACATGATTACCAACGTTACTTTACCAAACAATAAAATACAACATTGATGCTTATTTTAGTAAACCATGAAGGCTCAAGAAAATGTAGGCCATGGAATACAGGAGGCTTGAGTAAATGTAGCTGATATGAAGTAAACTGACTTAAAAATTGACTTATATGTAAGGTGTTTTTATTAATCTCATATCAAATGGAAGACTGTGTATCTAAGGGAAAACTCATAGACTCACCAGCTCCAGGACAAAATCTCTCTCTCTCTCAAACAAGATAGGTTTTTGTACTGCTATCATACGTAAAGAAATTCCAGGGACAAGGCTCCCAATTAAATGTATTCCTCACAACCTCAAAATCATATTGCACAACTGTAGTAGGAAAAGACTACAGGCAAAACCTGTATTTAAGGGGTTAACCTAGGGTCACAACAGAGTTTAGTCTTATGATGAGTTAATGGCCACAGAGACAGGCAACCTTCCTCTCTTGTACTTGGAAAGAACCTTCTTCACTTGGTTCTTGAAAGAATAAATTTAATTTAGGAACCATTTTAGCTGTTCTGATTCTTACACCCAAATTAGTGTATTTAGAGGTAGGTTGCACATCTTTAGATGGTATTAGCCAGAGATTCTTGAGGTTTCTGTCTGCATAGCACTATCAAATTTCCCCCCCCCCCCCCCCCCCCCCCCCCCCCAAAATTCCCACAGGAACTATACTTTTTGACCTCTGAAACCTGGGCTTATCCTAAGATCAGCAGAGCCCTTCAGTAACCCATACTGGGGAAGTCCAAGGGCCCACTCATCTTCCACAAGCCATTTGGTTCCCTCAAAAGTTGCACTACCATGAGATAGTACAGAGCACTGGAACATCTTTCTTGGAATCATCCACAGGAACAAGCACAAAAACGCACTAAAACAAACAAACCAAAACCCCACAACATTTTGGTTCAACCAACAGATTTTCATAGTGATACTAGAAATATCTTCACCAAAGTAAAAAAGGAACAAACACAAAATTGATGCTGTCTATACTAACTCTACCATGTAGTTCATTCAAACCTTAAAACAGAAAATGCATTTCTTATCTGGAGGCAAAAGAAGCACATGTAGTACTGCTTCAGTCTGCCACCTTTTGAACTGTGCAGATTTCAATTTAACATTGAAATGATAACACTTTACATATTGTCATTTAGAAGATAAATTAACCCAGTTCCTTCACTTCTAAATAAGAAATAATCCACTTAGTAAACAAAGTATATTTAGGTATTTTTCTTCAACTGTGTACGCCATAAATTGTATTCCTGTTAAAATGCTGGGTCATGTGGTATCCCTGAGAGGAGAGGAAAATACATCATTCCCTGCTTTGAAATTTATCTATTCCAAGCAGAGAATTTTCTAGGAGTCCGAGGATCTGGCAGTCAAAGGAAGCAAGTCAGATGTCTCAAGTGCAGTGAAAGAAAGGCACTTGGCCAGATATCTGGTAAAAAGATTAAAATCTCAGAAGATCTGAGACAAGCACAGTCTTCTGCAGGCACCGTCTTCTGAGGGCAGCAGATGGCCAGGCTTGGCTAACATTCCTCCTAGGCACCAGAGAGGGTTATACAGGTTTAGATTGGAATTTAGGAAGCTATTGAGCTGACTGAAGAAAAACCTGGAAGTAAGGGATCATTCCACAAAGAATCCTACATTAAATCACTTAACTCCCCTAAAATCCATCAAGTATTGATGAGTCATTATGAGAGGAGTAAGAATCAACCTTAGTAACAGCAAGCATCTTCCTATACTGCACAAGGAACCAATTCCAAATGTGTAAAATATTACATATAAAATATAATTCTTATAAGCTTTTTATTTCATGTTCATGAATCTTGTCTGTAAGAGAGGAAGGCTTTCATTTTTGTATGGACACTGTCCAAGGCATTGCACATACTTCTAAGATGCTGAAGAAAAAAAGAAAACATCTGCTTGATTTGCACCTAAAGGAATTCCATTTCAGAACTTATATCTACAATATACAGTTAGGCAAAAATTACATATTTAGAGAAAAATTATTTAAATTATTAAATGTTCAGGAGATCTGTGCTCATTCATTGATTTGTTATTGTGTAACTTAGACAAATCATTTAAGCTATGTCCTAATCAGTCCCAAGATAGTGAAACACTTCTGACCTGGTAAGTTCAACTGAAATTACTGCCTGCAGTATGCCTCTATACAGTGTTAAAAAACGTATATAGTCACCTATGTAATTTGTTGAATACAATGGCTTTCCTCATTCTGAGATCTATGAAAAGCTCTCTCTTGCATATTTACAATGAAAACCTGTTTCTGTCCAGAGACCTTCCTTTGTCCTGATTATATCCATCTGAAACAGAGAGAATTTGATTTGATTTGGGATATTTTATGCTAAAAAAAAAATAAAAATTAAAAATTAACATTTATTTCTCTGTATATGTTATGAAAGGGGGAAATTTCCATTAATTTTTATCTTTTAAAGTATATTTTGTCATTGTGCTATTTTTATTGACAAATATTTATAGCAATATATATATATAGTAAAATATAATTTTTACTTTCCTAGAAAGGCTTTCATTCATATAGATTCAGAAAAGGTAGAGATGAGCATCTTAAATTTGCAGTTAAGCTGGTTAAAGTAAATACTCTTTCTGAAAGCAATTTGTTACAAAAAACTCTGAAATACTCAACATTTGTAAAGATATTTGACTTGTTGTTCTTCTACTGAGGGAAGCTTAGGGTCTTAGTAGTAAATTATTTGCCAGTTGAGAGGAAGCCAGATGTTCAGAAATATTCTCTACTGCTGGAGTTTTTAAGAAATATTTTAGTTATGTATCAGAATTAGCAATTAGTATTCAGTAAGCTACTCTTCAAACACCAGTGGTATAAACTTATTTGCTTTAAAAATTATTCATATATGTGAGAGGTGGAAAAAATCAATGAATCCCTGCTGTTGTGGGAAAAAAAAACCTTAGACTTTAATTAGTGTTAGCAGTCATTTAATGAATGTGGCCTCAAAGCCTAATCCATCAAACTGTAGCTAGCATTATCACTGGTTTAAAAACTATGTATTAACAAAAAGTTATACAAAAATTGTACAGAAAAGCACCAGGGAACTGCAGCACTATGAGTTCCAAGTCTGTGAGACAGGTCTGATTCACCTGAGGAATCTAATTCTGTGAAGGCGGCTGGAGTCTGACTTATTGTAAGCAAGCTTGGGGTTGGTCTAATGCTTTTCATTCTTAGAAGGGTAAGATGGTATCTTGAATTATCACAAATAGTTTATGACAATGAAATTTGCTACCTGCTGAAGTTTATAGCATAATTATGGAGATTACCTGTAAGTTTTTACAAATATTTCAATAATTGATAACTGGCACTCGGAGGTTTAGTAAAATCATATCACTGAAATCCTAAGTATTGGAGTCACTGCTATTTTTGAGAGTAACTGCAATTAAAGCAAAAAACTATGAGACATATATCTATATAAGCTGGATTTTGCAGAGGAAAAACATGCTTTTCTGAACTACTAGGGTCATTAGGAAAGTCTTTAAAGAGAAGCATTACAGAATAATCTATACAGACCAGAATTTTAGGAAAAGAATTAGTGTACCTGGAACAGAGGACAGAGATGTAGACATTGCATAGATCTGTTGCATCCATGAACTAGAAACTTATTAAGCTAATGTAAATAATATTACCTTACTTTGCAAATGAGCAATTAATGTGTGGCTGCATCCCAGAAAGCTAGTTGTATCTTGAACTGCACCAAAAGAACTGCAACCAAAAGGTGTGGGAGGTAATTCTGCCCCTCTGCTCTAATGAGGCCCCAGGTGGAGTGCTGTATCCAGTACTGGAGCCCTAAACATTATTACAGGAGCCTGCTGGAGGGAGTTCAGATGAGGCCCATAAAGATGATCAGCGTGTTGAAGCACCTTTCCTATGAGGATAAGAGGAGCAGATTGGGATATTTTAGCCTGGAGAATGCTCTGGGTAGACATTATAGCAGCCTTTCAGTTTCTGAATGGGGCCCAAAAGAAAGATAGAGAGAAACTATTTAAAAGGGCATGTAGTGACAGAACAAGGGATAATGTCTTTAAACTGAAAGATGGTAGGTTTAGATAGGTTATTAGGAAGGAATTCTTTACTGTGAGGGGGGTGAGACACAGGAACATGTTGTCCCAGAGAAGCTGTGGATGCCCTATCCCCAAGTGTCTGAGGCCAGGCTGCATGGAGCTCTGAGCAACCTGGTCTAGTGAAAAGTATCCCTGTCCACGGCAAGGCAGTTGCAACTGGATGATCTTTAAGGTACCTTCCAAACCAAATCATTCTATGACTCCCTAATTAAATCGTTAACTCCCAAGGCAGTTAACATAAACAAAACAGTGACATAATTACCTGAAACATAGTAAAGGTAATCTAGGTAGAAATCTGTAATCTCTTTTTTATTACTAAATTAGTAGTAGTCTACAGAGATTATTTGGGTTTAGTGGAATTTTTTTGTACATAATGCAGGCAAAGCCTTTGGAAAGATTCTGAAAGGCTAATACTAGAATCCTTCATGGGCTGAGAAATGTGCTTGCCACCTGCACTGGCTTCCCTTCATACCTTTCTCCTGTGGTATTTTGTCTTCACTGCATAGCCAAATGTTGCTAGTGGACGCGAGTAAATACTCACAGATTTGACTCCACAAGATGAAGGCTGAAGAAGAAAGAACTGTATTGTTTACAAAGGCTTCACTTTTATATGTTTTGAAGAATGACCAGTGTTGTAATGCATTAACTGGGTTTATATTTCATCAGATGTGTCATGTTCTTTTCTATCTGTCCTTGCCCAGCAGTGCCCATCCCCCTCAAACCTAATCCTGTTTCCTCCCACTTATCACTGATTGGGCAATGCCTCTGGGCCCTGCCCCCTGGGGGAAAAAGCCACGGCAGGGGAGGAGCCAGGGCTCTCTGGCATCGGCGGATCATTGGGAAAGGTCTCTACCAAGCTGAGCAGGACTTAAAAATAAAAGCTGTAATATCCAACCCGGAGCCAGAGAGTCAGACTCTTCTTTTGCCAACAGCGGCCGTCTAATCTTGGGTAAACTACAGACCTGGGACTGGAGAACAAGACTACCACTTCTCCATCCCACTGGCCAAGCTACAAGTCCATCAATTCATTATTATCAGAAAAAAATGTGGAAAACAAGACATTTACATCAAAAAGCTGTGAGAAAATTCAGTCAGAACTATAAACATCTCACAAAAGCTCACATAATATAGCAACAGCCAAACACTGTGAATTCAGAAGGTGGTGTATTATTCTCTGGGCTTAGCTGTTATGCTACTGGTAGGATGTGGCATGTATTATAAAAAGATTTGAGGCCATGTAAGCAATTATTTTCAAGATCAATTTCAAGAAATAAGCCTCCAGCTTAGATCTTATTGATAAATGTTGATACAGTGCTTGCTCCTGATAGTTATCTTTTGTTACTTTTCTCTATGAGTGTGATATCTTTTTTTCCTACACTTTTTCTTCTATTTCCTAGGAAATCCAAATAATAATTATAAAAAATATCCAGAAATGAAAGCTATTTATGTTTGTATAAACCCGTTATTGGTGCATACTGGTAAAGTTCCACTACAGCTGATAAAATACATAGGTTCAAGACATTTTAATTATTAACTGTATCATTCTGTTTATACTTCTCTTTTTGCATAATAATGGATTTTGTTTGGTTGAAACCTATGACACAGAAATCCAAGAAGACCAACAGATAAGTGTGGTGTTTGAACTAGAGGTGCTGAGGGCTGACATATGGAATAGATGTCATGTAAATGTTATGTATACCTCATTGTGCATTAGTTATGTCAATCATTCTCAAACATAACCACAATATCTAAAAACACAAAGTAAGAAAACAAAGGATGCCTGCATAGGTATTTGTCTCTGAGAGATCACTGGGAATGTATAGTATTTTCCAAATTTTTTAGAAAAAATTAAGTGATAAATGTTTTAATGTTGTCAGTTTGTGCTGAGATATGCTTGAGATACACTGTGCTGCCTCTGCAAACTCATTGACTGTAAATCTTTGTCCACATAGTTCAGCAAGTCTATTGAGAACAGCTTTTCTGTCCATGGCAAAATCTCCAAGAACTGCTGCATAACATTGCTTTATGAGAAATATCATCATTTGAAGTATTTTTTTTTTAAAACCAAGAAATTGCATAGTGTTCCTAGCTGTCCAGTAAAAACTACCACTCTGTTAATCATGCATACATGACTCCCATATTTCTTAACTAGAATTTAAGCATATGAACGAGATTAGGCATAGTTTTAAAATATGGTATCTTTTTTAATGCAGGTTGCTCATGTTCACTCACAACCGACTGAATTCCAGATATTAAGTATTGTACCTCTAACAATGCCACTGTTACCTCAAGCTTCAGGTTACAGCCCTTATACAAAATACCATAATGGGTTGATATTATGTGAAATGGAATTTAAGATTGTAATTCATGATGATGGAGGGACGAAACAAAACAAAAGAAACCAAACACTTCAGATGTCAACTTAGACTGGTGTTAGCCATAAAAAGTATCAAATATGATTTAACATTTATTAGCAGACTGTTAAGGAAAACATGATGAAACCAAAATATTATTCCCCTGGAAATTCTTCTTTAACTTACAACTCTGCATTCACGCCTGGATTTCTGTAAAATTGAATACAAATAAATGCTTATTGCAACTCTGGTAGAATTAAAATTAATCTATTGTACATTAAATAACTGGGATGATGATGACACACTTACTAGATAGTGATTTCTTCTGTGCCTGTCAGTTACTCCAAATTCTTATTAAGCAGATGGAAACTTTATACTAGTGAACTAAGAAAAGTATATCTCAAAGCTTTTGATTAAAGCTAATTGAAAATTAAACAATTTGTTGCACATGTTTGGCAGCTTTCTCCCTTTATAGCTGCTGACACACAAGATTATTACTTGAAAGAACTTGTTTTTCCATGAGTGACAAGCTAAAAAGCAATATTATCTAGGGCAGAAATTCTGGTTGCAAAAACAGTTAGGTTTGCTGTGGATTAATTCCTTCTCTGTGATTGCGGCACACAAAATCACATGGAGACAAGAGATTTGCAGGGCAGAGATGTTCCTCCGAGAGAGCCCAAGGCTGAGCCAAGGCCGAGAGCTTCCTGCCTGTTTATTTCTTACTTTTTATACATTTGTGGGTCTGGCTGTGGATTGGCTTCTGGAGTTATCGCCTCCCAGCCAAGTGGCCAGACCAACTGTCAGTTACAATTGTTTTCAGGTTAGAAAAATGCAAACAAAGGACAGGGAATGAAAAACAAAAGGTCTGTGTATGTTACCATGTGTGAGAAAAAGCAAAAACTGCTCCTACTATTGTGCAGAAGCTAAAGAGACTGACTCCATTTTATGAAAAATCAGAAGGCTTTAAAAAAACTCAGAAAAAACCATGGTGACACTTCTCTATACCTAGGCCAAATCAAAAGTTGATAGAATCACAAAATTGCTTGAATTGGAAGGGACTTTAATGATTATACACTTCCAACACCTCTGCCATGGACAGGAACAACTTTCACTACACCAGGTTGTTCAAAGGCCCTCCAACCTGTCCTTGAAAACTTTCATGGCAGGGCATCCACAGCCTCTCTGGGCAATTCCTTCCAGTACCTCATCACCCTCACAGTGAAGAATTTCTTCCTAATCTCTAATCTAAACTGACTCTCCTTCAGCTTAAAGCCATTTCCCCTTGTCATATGACCAGACGCTCTTGTAAATAGTCCATCTCCAGCTTTCTTTTAGGCCCCCTTCAGGAAATTGAAAGCTGCTATAAGGTCTCCTTGAAGCTTTCTTTTCTCCAAGCTGAAAAACCCCAACTCTCTCAGCTTGTCTTCATAAGAGAGGTGCTTCAGCCCTTTGATAATCTTTGTGGCCCGCAACTGCACACACTCCAAAAGGTCCTCATCCTTCCTTTGTTGGGACGACAAGACCTGAATGCTGTATTCCAGGTGGGATCTCACAAGAGAATAATAGAGGGGGGGAATCATCTCCCTCGACCTCCTGGTCACACTTCTTTTGAGCAGCACAGGCTACAGTTGGTTATTTTACATGTATCTGAGCATAATTTATGGGAGAATCTGCTCCATTGTCTTGCCAGGAACAGAGATGAGACTTACAAGCCTCTAGTTCCATGGGTCTTTCTCCTTTCCCTTTCTAAAAACTGGTGTTATTTTTCCCTTTTCCACAGGGTGGGAACTTCACACTACTGCTATAACTTCTCAAATATGATGAATAGTAGCTTATCCACTTTTCTCACTAGTTCCCTCAGGACCTGTGGGTATATCTCATGAGGTTCCATGGACTTGTGCACCTTCTGTCTCCTTAGAGGGTCCTGAAACTGATCTCCTATAGAGGGTGGTTTTTCATTCTCTCAGTCCCTGCCTTTGCCTTCTGGGACTTGGGTAGCATGGCTGGAGCGCAAGCCAAGGAGGACAGAGACAAAAAATCTCTTGATTACCTCAGACTTCTTCACATTGCAGGTAATTAAGTTTTCTGCTTCCACCAGGAGAGGTGCCACATTTCCCTGGTCTTCTTATTATCACCAATGTATATATAGATGTTTTTCATGTTTTCCTTGACATCCCTGGAAAGATTTAATTCTAGCAGGGCTTCAGCTTTCTTAACCAGATCCTGGTTTTTCCTTTTTCTGCCAGCCTACCTGTCCTTGCTTCCACCCCACAGGCTTTCTTTTTGTGAATTTGTCTAGGAGCTCCTTACAAATCCATGCAGGCTTCTTGGTGGCTTTGCTTGACTTCATCATAAGCTTGGAGGAGGTGGTCCTTAAATATTAACCATCTTTGATAAAATCTTGCAAGTGGCCAGAATGGAATCAGCTACATGAAGATCTATCAAGGCTTTGAGGGTGTCCTGCACTTTTCAGAATGGCTTAATAATAGCACGACATCTTCTCTAGACATGCTTTGTAAAACAAAAGGTTTTAACAAAAGAAGAAAATAATAAACATCATCAAACAAAGAAATATAGGTCAAACACAGTGCAGAGAACACTAACTAATGGCTAAGGCAGTCCCAAAAAAGCAATTGAGCTCCTTTGCGTAGTCTTTTCAGTACCTGATGGTCTAGGTGGGCTATTTGGCACCTTACTCAATGAAATTGACAACAGGCTTTGAGGTACTCTTCCAAAGCCCAGTCAGTGCTCCTCTGCTGACACTGAGCCAATTACAATGAGAAGGCTATGAAAAGTTCTAGTTTAACTTCCTTACATGTTCCAAGGTGAGCTGAAACTCCTTCCTTATATAGAAGCACCTGCTCAGGTGTGGGGGTGCATTCCTACACTTGTGCTCTCCTTCCCTCCAGGTTCTATCCCATGGTACTCAGCAAGCAGAGTCAGGCTACAGTCTATGTTCCTAAGTCCAGCATAAGGAGCTTATTGTGAACACTCCTTTCTGCTCTAAGGATCTTAGCAGCATCCCATGGTCACTGCAGCCCTTGAGCTAGCCTTGAGCTTCAAAATTCCCACTGGTGTCTCCTTGTGTTCCAGCACTTCTCCTCATTTGTTCCTTTATCATCTGGAGAAGACATTTATCCTTGGTGCATTCCAAGAACCTCACAGATTCCTTATGCCATGCAGCATAAGGAATTACCTTGTTGCACCTCCAACAGATAATTTGGGTAGTGTAAGTTCCCCATGTGGACTAAGGGGACCACATGAACACGAGGCTGCTCCTATCGCTCTATAGAGGGCCTCATCCACTTAGCCATTCTGACAGGGAGCCTGTAGTGCATCCTCACCATAATGTCACCTGTCCCTGCTCTTGCTTTAATCCTGACCCTTAAGGTCTAGATTGGCTCCTTATCTACATCCAAGTGGAGCTCCATGCATTCTGGCTGGTCATTGACAGAGAGGGAAACATTAACTCATCTTCCCTGCCCGTCCTTCCTGAAAAGCTGGTGTTCTTCCATTCCAGCACTGCAGTAACAGGAGCCACCCAACCATGTCTCTGTGATGCCTATAAGATCATAGCCCTGTATGTATGTGCCTATCTCTAACTTGTTTTACTTGTACCTCATGCTGTATGCTTTTGCTTAGAGGCCTTGAGTTGTGACCCCAGTAAAGTGACTTACTGGATGAACAGCATTCCTTTGTGTTGCAGACAATTATTAAGTGTTGGCCACTTGCTGTGAGAAATCAGGTAAATTTAAGAGAGGCTCCATATCAACCTTGATATGCTTGTGTTGTCTGTAGACTTTAAGTTCTAGGAACAGAGCTGCTCAGGGCAGCTAACAAATAAGGTGTAGCACAGTCATCACAGAAACTCCAGAAGAGACTATTGCACGTAGTAATGCTACCTAGCACATTACTGATTCAACTCATAAATCACAAAGACTGTGATTAAATCAGAACTTCACTGAAGGAAAGTAAAAGATAAAAAGGGAAATTAACAGGCCAATACTCAATTACTCAATCCATAATGTACAACAGCAAAAATTACTTAGAATTGTTTAAAAAGTATTTAAATACTGCTGTGCTGTGTCCTGGATCTTGCCCAGCAGCAAAACCTTGCCACGCTGCAGGAAGAACAGCCACTTCTGCTCCACTGTCTGCTCTGCCCAATCACAGCTAATCACTATCTGCTAATAGTGGTTACTTTCCGGTTTCAGTAACAGTAAACAGCATAGAAAAGATAGTTGCCTGCCATGTTTGTTTGTTTGTTTGTTTGTTTAATGGCTCATCTCTTCTGCCCTCAAAATCATAGAATTAATGGCTTTAGCCTCCTTTTTTTACTAATTCCTATAATTTGGGCACCTTTCAACTCATGAATGCTTAGATATATTTTCCCCAGTTCTGCATACTGTCTGAGATAGATATTGTCCTGTACTTTATTGCAGACCAACTTTTTAAACAGAAATTTATGATGCATAATTACAAATGTTCAGTGTTAATTGAGCAGGTTTAAGGCCTATACTCTTGTTCACTTTTATTTATTTCTCAGACAGGTTTGAAAAATATTACTCTCCTTCTTAGCACTCAAGGGATTAACTTTTAAAGACTCCACCAATCTTATTAATACCAAGAAAATAGGCATGACTTTTCAGTGAGCATTCAAGTCAGTGGTGTTAATTGTCTTGTGGTTATCGAAGAAAATGAAGGTGCTAATCAGATCTGGAATATATTTAGGTCCCTAGCTTGCTTTGATTCCTTGAAGGAAAAAAAAAGGAAAAGAAAAGAAAAGAAATAAAAGAAAAGAGAAAAGAGAAAAGAGAAAAGAGAAGAAAAGAAAAGAGAAGAAAAGAAAAGAGAAGAAAAGAGAAGAAAAGAAAAGAAAAGAAAAGAAAAGAAAAGAAAAGAAAAGAAAAGAAAAGAAAAGAAAACAAAACAAACAAAACAAAACAAAACAAAACAAAACAAAACAAAACAAAACAAAACAAAACAAAACAAAACCAGCAACAACACACCCCAAACCAAACCAAAAACAACAACAAAAACCACCAAAACCAACCGAGTTTGTTTAGGCCAGAAAACTTTTGGAAGTCTTAATTTCTTTGCATCTTTTGTCCTCTTTTGCTCCACATCACTGTAACTTATTTCTCAACATTGTGGCTATTTTGAGAATAATTTAATTAATACTACAAAAAATTGAAGTGTAATGAAATGGGAGCAATATAAATATCTAAAAGGATTAGAGACTAGTACAACCTCATTAATGAAACTTGTGCTTAAACTAGCAATGCCTTGGTTGGTAGTCCATTGCTGCCACTGCTTCATGTAATAAAACAATAGTGCGTGTCTTAAAAATCAATGTCAGGTTACCAGGAGAAATTAGTAGTGCCTTGAAATACCACAGGGCAATCCTAATATGTACACAATTGGCTTTGACAGTTATGTGGGTTCAGGAGAAAAGTGTGAAACTGTCTTCCTCTGCTAAACGTTTTTAGCATTAGGCACTAAATGCAGTGAGTGTGCGAAGCTGAGTTGTGTGCCATGCTATTTTTTTTCTCTAAAATGTTGAGACAAAGGAAGTGGGTTTAGATATCTTGTAACCAGTTATCTTAAAAAAAAAAAAAAAAAAATCTTTATTAAACCAGAGAAAATATATTTATTAACTGAAATGATCTTTAAATATTTTATGTTGTTCAAATAATATGAATGCTAAAAATCCCAAGATAATATGCCTGGGCAAAATGCATGATAAAACTAAAACTTATGTACTAGTGCATATCTAACCTTCAACATTTACATAATTCCAGTCTGGATGAAAGCAGTGCAGTTCAGGCCTATGCCTGATTTCACATGTGAAGAACAATCTTCTGTTTATACCCTTCTAGTAGTTTTGTTGCTATTTCTATTTTTTTCTCTTTTTCTTTGACCATGAACAAAACCCCTAAGTTTATCTTCACCCATTGCTGTCACCCATTGTGACATCCAGACACGTCTGAAATTAAGCCTTGCATGAGGCTTCATTTCAGATGTCATTACTGACAGTGAGAAAATAGAAGAGATAAATAAGAATCAAGCCTGGAATCTGAAACATCCACCAAAGTTAATTTATGTTCATCAAAATCCAAACTTATAATAAATAGAATTTTGCTGACTAGTACCATTAATAAAGACATGTTCATACGCTTTTGGGATCCTAAGTTGAACTAAGACTATTTTTAGAAATTTAATGGAAAAAAAAATTTGCATCAGTAAAAGTTAATATAGGCACATTTCCTGTCTTCATTACAAAGAGAGTTTGAATTTTGACTTTTGGCTTAGTAGAAAGAAATGAGTATTATTCTAGCTATCTTTTTACGAAGAAAAGAAACGCAAAATAATAATCAGAACATCATTCTAATTTAGATTCTCTTGAACAACTTTGAAAATCTAAAGGGAAAAATATGTGTCAGTAGTTATAAATACATAGATGAAGAAATCTACTGTCTTAATATTTCAGGAAAATCAGAATTAAATCTAGACAGACCACAATTGTTAAAAGAATTATATTTATTTAGGAATGTCCTGACATCAATGGAAGATGATTTGAAGCAGAAATTAACATTCTGAATACAAGCAAGATAAGCAGGAGGTAGATCAAAATGCAAGAAATTATCCAAATCAGGAAATTAATTAGAAAATTAGACATTAATGATTTCCCATCTAGTTGATAATCAGTTGCTGCAGTGACACCTGCAAAATATGTCTGATGGGAACTAGATCTACCAAACATATCTTCCACATAGTCTTAATATTTCATATTTGGGTTAAGAGATGTGCTCGTTATTTAAAGTTTATGTGCATCTTTACTTAATTCTACAGAAAAAAAAAAAAAAAAAAAAGCATTTTAGCAGCAAAGAGAACCTATACATGTAATTAAAAATATGAAGCTTAAATATCAAAAGGTACAGATGAAAGGAACAGCGGAAAAGTGATGTCAACTGTTTTCAGTTTTTGTACTTTGTTCTTGAGTCCACTTGGAGGGCAAGTGAAAAAAAAAAAAGAAGAGGAAAAATCCCTCCTTGCACTGTTCATACCTGAGATCCCTTGATATTTAGAATGCATTTCCCTTTTCTTTTAAATTTTCTCAGTGCTTCTTTTGCTTTTAATTTCACTGTGGTATTTAATTAAGTTTTCTGTGTTTATGATGTTTCAACATACCATTACAGATTATAGAACAGTTGCCCCAAAAAGCACAGCTGAATGTAAACCCTTTATTCATTTATTTATTAAGGTATTGTACCGAACAAAAACACACAGCCTTTCATTTTAATAGTTGACATTTAATATGTACTTTATCAGGCTGCAGTCACCAGTGAGTACCCAAGAATAACTGCAGAATCAATTTCTTTTGATTGTTTAACTTTAAAATAAAATTCTGTATGTTTCCATGTGAAGAATGATACTGAAACTTTCATAGAGTTTTGCGACTGAATGCCCCTCCCTTTAGTGCCTCAAGGATAACTGTAGAGCCACTGTTTTGCAGGACTCCAAACCTGCAGGTTCTCCCATGTTTCTTTCAGTAATGAATGGAGTAATTGAAAATTCTACCCTATATTTTCTTGCTACTGGAAACGTTGATAGGAGCTGAGTATTGGAGGATACTCAAATAAGGTCCAATAAAGCCAGGAATATGTCTAAAGTATTATGTAAACCATTATTGTCTTCAATACTATATTTTGACTGGAAATACGGTTATTAAATACCATAAACATGCATTTAAAATCCAATAGCACACTGCATCTCTTACTATAGGAATTTTACTTGGGAATAGAATTTAAGAGATTGCAGTACTCTTTGGGAATAGATGGAGTCACAGTAATGCTCAGGACAATAAAGGATAATGCATTGGCATTTCACAAGTCATATAATTCTGCAATGTATTGTAGAAATCTAGCCATCATTTAAATTGTAGAGGGATTTAACATAGATTTTAATGTAGTTAGGATTTCAGCTGACACTCTTAAAACATGAAGAAAGACATTGTGTGCGTGAACTCAAAAGTCAGCACAAAAGACAAAGAATCAGAGGGTGTGAAAACAGTTTTTATCTTGCCAGTACTCAGTGTGAGGAAATTGGCTTTCACCCATGAGAAGCTGAATGGTAGGTAGAGAGAAAGAGATCTTTGGAGAGAAGAAGGAAATAAATTTAATGAGGTGTGCAACTAAAGAAAAGGTATTTTAAGCCACGAAAAGAAACGTTACTTCCAAAATAGCCGGCATAAAAAAGGAGCTGAAAATAAAGAACACTTGAACATACTTCTCCAAAACAAACCATGGGAAAGTATGAACAACATTTAATGGAACAGGTAAGCATGTTTTAGTCACTATTCTGCTATACTAAGAGCAGACTAACTGCAGTTCAAGAGGAACAGAAAATAAAAAGCAAAACAATATTTATGCAATAAATATTTATACCAAGTTTTTATACTAAATTTGCTGATGATACTAAGTTAAGAGGGGCTGTTAACTCCCTTGAAGGTGGAGAGACTGTGCAGAGAGACCTGAATGGCTAGGTAAACACCAACTGTAGGAAGTTTAATAAAAACAAGTGCTGGATTCTGCACCTGGGATGGTGCAACTTTGCATGTACAGACTAGGGAATGAGGGGCTGGGGAAATCAGTGTTGCAGAAAGAGACCTGGGAATCCTGGTCCATAGCAAGTTGAACATGAGTCAGCAGTGCCCTGGCAGCCAGGAGGCCCAGCCCTGTCTTGGGGGGCGTCAGGCACAGCATGGCCAGCCGGGCAAGGTACTGGATTGTCCTGCTCTGCTCTGCACTGGGGCGGCCTCACCTCGAGTGCTGGGGGCAGTTTTGGGTGCTACAGTATAAAAATGACATTAAAGTATTAGAGTGTCCAAAAGAAGGCAATGAAGAAGGTGAATGGCCTTGAGGAGAAGGTATATAAGGAGCAGCTGAGGTCGCTTGGTCTGTTCACTTGGAGAAGATGAGACTGAGGAGAGATGTCATGGCAGTTACAACCGCCTTGCGAGGGGAAGAGGAAAGGCAGGTACCAATCTCTTCTTTGTGGTGGCTGGTGACAGGACCTAAGGGAATGGCCTGAAGTTGTGCCAGGGGAGGTTTAGGTTAGATAACAGGAAAAGGTTTTTCACCCAGACAGTGACAGGGAACTGAAACCTACTTCCCAGGGAAGTGGTTGCAGCCTGTCAGATACTCTCAAAGAGGATGCTCCGCTCACTGCTGTCTGCCTTCAACATGGGGGCAAAAAATTCTTAGTTTATCTGCAAGTAGAGAGTCTGAATTTTTCAGTAATAATGTGCTCAAGAATTTCTTTCCTTATGATGGTTGATAACAACAACAACAACAACAAATTCTAATTCATCTACAATGAAATAACTCTCTGAACTTGAACCCAAAGCATGATGCTACATTAGATGACCAGAATTTTAATCTATTGTTGGTGAAATTGATGTCTTATAAACATTGTCCACAGATGGACAAGATGGCCTTGCCCATCTGTCTCTTCTTTTAAATTTAAACAGTAATTTAATCCATTGCAATTTTTGTAGAAAAGCCTGTTGACCAAAAACCACTGACTGAAAATTCAAAATATAGTCCTCAAATCTGAAAGTATATTTTTAACTTTTCACGATGTCTTCCTCTGTCTAAAAAGTTACTATAGAATTTCAGATTGTAACTAGAAAATGGATGATGATTGGCTTTTTTTTTCCTCTCCATTTAAACATGACTAATTTCCAATCCTATGACGCTCATCTTGTCTGATAAAGAGTGAGTTTAAAAAAAAAAAAAAAAAAAAAAAAAAAGAAGTTTATATTTGTTACTATTTTTACCCAGCTAGAACTTCCTGCATTTTATAGTCATAAATTTGGAGGTACTCTTAAGCTTGGTGATTTCTTTAAAACCTACTTAAAAATTGTTTTTATTAATCACTCTGGTTATTGTGTTGATATTCTGATGTTCATTAAAATTCACAAAATGTTCATTCAATCACCAGAAACAGGGAAACACTGAGAGAATTTTGCATTGAATTTATGCTATCCTTTAAACACATGCTCACTGTTAAGCAGAAAAAGTTCACATTGAGAAATATATTAAGAATAGTGAAGGATTCTAGCCTGAACTGAAAGTCTAAGAAAAGTAAATGATCTACTTAGATTTGCATCATTTTAGAAAATATTAAACTCAGTTTTTTTCAAGTTGTAAACTTAAAAGACTATTTGAATGTGACATGCTCCTGCTTTGATGTGTATTTTATAACAAACCCCTCATAAGTTCCTCACAATAAATATAAGTGAATACTTTTTTTGTCCCTTTTCCTCTTAAAGTGATGTCTTTTGCAGTCATACCATATTGGCAAGTAGATTAACAATATTTAAACTCTGCTTCTTGAGATGATGGAAAGAATAATCAGGATTTTTATCCATGCCACTAAATACCTTTGCTCTTATTCCTAAAATTCTTTAAAGACTAAGTTATCTGTCTATATCTGATCACAGAGATGCCAAACTCCTACAACTTTTTCTGATTAAAATGAAGAATTATGACTAATTTTAAAATTGCTTCACAGTTCAATAAAACCCTCAAAAAGCAATGACATAAACCCCCTTTTAAAATCTATTAGTATGTGTAGATTTGTTCTTTAAAATGCCTACTGATGTACAAATTAATTGCTATTTCAAAAACATTTTCTTTAAAGTGCATACTATTCTAATTTGTGTGGTGCAGTAATTTGAAATCCAGACAGATGGAGTGGTAAGTTGTAGAAAATTAAAGTACTACTGACTGTCATGGCTCTCCCTCGGAGCCCATGCCCCGTTTTTGTCTCAGCTAGCTTGAGAGAGAATCCATGCAGGAAGGAATTTTCCCTTCAGGGTCCCAAAAGATCCCAGAGACTGCAAACCTTTTTCTTTAGAGAGAGCAGGTCTCCATCGATGGCAAAAGGAAAGAGTCTGCCCTTGGTCCAGGGGGAATCACGGCTTTATTCAGTCTCTGCTCCTGCCCCTGCAGGCTCAGGAGCCCAGTCCACTTCCCATCCCTGTCCCGCTCCCAAGAGCTAGAGAGAGATTTCCACGTGGTCCCAGGGCTTTTACCCAGGGGGGACGGGTCTAGAGGCAGGGAAAAGCCACTACCCAATCAGGGACAATGTGGGAGTGGAACAGAGTTGGGTTACATTCCAGTGTGGGAGGATGGACAGGGAAAAGGAGCAGGGACAAACCTCGTGATGCATTTTCCATGAGAACAGGGTGGTACAGAAGAAACCATTACAAAACCCAATATAAAAGGAAATACAATATAAACCCAAATAATGCACTACAACAACTGACCTACAGAATTTAATTTTCTACTTTTCTATTCCGCTCTCGTAAAAAACCCCGATAAATAGCAAACTAAATCTACATGAATACTACAAGGTAACATTAAAAAGGAATTAATAATTATTTCAGAAAAAAGCCCAAGTGTGTCTTTGAATTTGATATCTTCTTGAAAGCATGTGTCTTTCTACTGTTCTATCAGAAATTTGTATCACACAACAAATGAAGAGACTACACACAATCACTCAGTGGCTTTATCAGGAAAAAAGGGGTTCCGGGGCCATTATTTCATACCAGTGTTTGGGATTCCAGATAAAAGCATATAGTAAAAAATGCTAAATAGTACTAATGTCTTAGTACACAAATATGAAAATAACACTTATAATCAAAGTCAATGTTTCTCATTTGACAGGAAAAGAGCTTTTAGTTGTCTCAATGGGTTCTGATCATATTTTGTCTCAGGAGGATGTACTAATTATGCATTTTACCACCATTCATTTGAGCTAGGAAAGAATTTTTATAAATTGCTATTTGTATTTCCATCTCTAGCCTTTCAAATAACTTGCAAAGGCATGTGATGTTGCTAGACATTCCTCTTTTGAACAGCTTCAAGGCAAATATTATATCTGCCACATAAAACTTGTCATCTTTAGAGCACTCATCAGTTTAAGCTTCACGTGTATTTATTTTTACAGGCTCTGCTGTTGCTGCACTCCTCTCTCTGCAGTGCAGCAGCTGTACCCTGGGGTTCAGCCAGCTTCATACTGCAGAACCTCTGCCTGGCTCCTTTCAAGGACAAATGTTATGAATACCTAAAAGGTGTATTGCCCCCATTTCCGTCATATACCTTTTCTGCAACACTTGAACAAAGAATGTGAAAAACTGTTTCAGTGTCTCTTTATGAAAATACATTACTGCTTCTCTCTTAAGCTCCACTGTTCTATCAATCAGCCTCAAAATATTTATCAACAATTCTTTTGTCAGTACTCTCCCAACAAAGGACTGTGAGAAGGCATACTTTGAGAAGTCTAATCCAAATGAAGTGAGCCAAGGAAAGGATACACTATATCTAGAAACTATGCAATATATCTAAAAGGCTTTGAAAATCCTTTGATTTTTGTTAAGGTCCTGAAGCAAGTTCTATGAGAGAGTATGAAGTGAAAGATGTTTCCTGTGTTCACAGTCACTAAAAGAATTAATTCAAAAGTAAAAATGTTCAACCACAACTGTAAATTATGAGAGAGGTGGTAAGTTCCACTGTCACATTAAAGCAATGTATAGTGTAGTTCACATAAGCCTGCAATTAGTATCACCCCCAGAACAGGTTGCAACAGTGTTAATTATATATGTAAGTCAGATTTTTTTTTGAATGGGCTTTGCTGCACAATCTGTAACAAGCCCACTTCTATAACTGGGCTACTTTTTGTTTACAGAAAAGAACATGATGAAGTAATGACTCCTGAATTTGTGTAGTCCACAATTTCCACAATTCAGAACCTGGAGGGGTACTATGTATGAAAGGATGTCTAGGAGATAGGTCATGAAAGTGTATTTTGTTTCTCACAGTTAGTATTTAATCTGATGGCAAGGAAAAGCTGGACAGTAAAACTTATTTTAATGATGATGTGATAGTTCAGGAAAAAAAAGCCTAATACATTCCAGAATAAATAAAATAAATAAACCCACCCTGTTAGGTGACTTAGAATTCTGGACCCATTTATCTCAGATTTTCTGGGAGTTATTACATTTGATTAATTGCATCTTTCTGAGGAAGAAGTCGAATTTAGAACAGAATCCAGAACCACTAGAAACACTGAGTATATAGCAACAAAATCGTAAATGTGTTTATATGGTAATTCTCACAAACATTCACTCTGAACTGAAAATTTGTAGGGTTTTTTTGCTTTTTTTTTTTTCTCCTTTTTTTTTCCTTTTTTTTTTTTCTTTTTTTTTTCCCCTCTTGAAAGAGTGAAGGGGGATTTCTTTATCCTCCTTGATACAGAAGAGTGTTCTTTTCAAATATCAAGTACCTCTTCTCTTTCAGGCTGGAATACATCAGCATCGCTGTAAGTGTTCATCATCCTCTCAGAGAAGCCACTAGGAAAATTTCAACATGCATAGGTTTTTCTTAAATAACACAACCACAACAAAAACCATTCACATTCTTTTTCTTAAAAACCAGTGAACATTTCTAACTCTCCAGTTGTGGATCCTGACACTACTGTTACCTTTGAGGATAGGTACAATTTCTACAGTGCCTGGTCCTTTGATAATTTATTCCAGTGAGTAATGTCGGAAGCACTCTGCCTTCTATGTCTAATATTTTCAGAGAGAATTCTTGATATCCTTAAGGTCTTTTCATTACAGACTCTCTGCTATTCCCTCTTCCTGTAGTAGGTAGTGCAAAAAACTGCCTGATAAAAATATGTGAAATATGCTCATCCAATAACTCCTCAAGAAACTTAAAAAACCTTAATAAGTCTCACTACCATAACCACACCTTAGGGAGAGTCTGTAAAATTATTTTCAGTTTTCAGAGTATCTTTTCCTGCTGTGTTTTTCCACCTTTCCTTGTTCCCTCATACTACTCACATAGATACATTCTTTACAAGAGTTCTTGTCAATATTGCCATGTCATATGTTTCTACGAAAAAAAAAGAATAGATTCCTATCACTCCTTTTGGGACATTTGCCAGAGAAACACATTAAAATGCATTAACCTTTTTTCTATAAGAATAGAATTCTGCAGCGTGAGCTTGTACATTGCTACTGTCTCATCTCTGTCTCCTCTGAAAACTGGCACAATATTATCGCCTTATGTGAAAAGCACTTGGCAAACATTTAACAGGGCTCAATCCTAAGGCTGCGATTCTGATCTAATTTTAAGATAAACTCTACAGATTTTTTTTTTCCTGAGAATACAGGAAATATTAAGTAATTTCAAACATACAGTCACAGAAATAATTTGAATATCTTTACAAATATGTTATTATTTCTATCTTTACCAACCTGAACAGCACGGTTCTTTCAGGTGACAGTTGAAGCACCATCTGCCTAACCATAATCAAATTATTGTAAACTATCATAGTGTAATACTATACAAAATTCTCATCATCTCAATAGCAGAAACTTTAACTTTCTTTCTGATTATTTTTCCCCTTCATCGTATAAATTGCAGGCAGAGAATTATTTTATTGTTCTTAAATTAACTGCTCTCTCCCTCCATCTTCCTCACTTTGTCTCTTGTTCCAGTAAAGAAATGGGATCTTTCTAATGAGTGAACGTTATTTTAGATTAAAAAAAAAAAAAAAAAAACAAAACACCACTGTCGCAGTGTCCGAAAACAAAAAACCGAACCTTTATTTCTAACAAGTTTTGATGTTTTCAATAATCCTTGAAATGCAGTGTTCAAAGAAAAAGTATTCTGAATTTTTCTAAGTGAAAATGGAATTACAGGGTTTTTTTTCTTATCTCTTCTTATACTTTTGTTGCTTCCTTTGGTTTCAGAAATAGGATTTTTTATACTGTAGACTGGAGAATAAAGATCTTCTCATATGAAGTGTTTGCATATGTTTGCAAAATACAGGCAGCGGTGGCCACGCACAGAGGGAACCTGCAAAAAAGTCTCCTGTTTATTCTTTAAAATATACTGTACAATAAATACAACACAATGGCAGGGCAGAGTAATGTTAATGAATGCAATGTAATAAATAAATAAAGAAAGAACACTTGGGATGTTCTTGTATGCATGCTTTATGTCATCAGCAATATGACATGACT
The DNA here is from genome assembly GCF_015227805.2 of Hirundo rustica. Taxonomy (NCBI): domain Eukaryota; kingdom Metazoa; phylum Chordata; class Aves; order Passeriformes; family Hirundinidae; genus Hirundo; species Hirundo rustica. Next base: position 78,062,230 of record NC_053450.1, on the reverse strand, counting down.
CTAAAGTAAATGGCCCAAAGGGGAAAGCAATTATTGCATTAAAGGACAATAAGGAAGACAAGTGTTGACTAGCCTAAACTGAGCTGAGAAAAAGCTGATCTAATGACACCGGCATAAAAATAGTTGTATGGCCACTGTAGCATGAAAGCCAGTGAAAAATTTTTAATAGTACTGTGATACACAGATTTTTGTCAAATGATTAGAGAGATAGTATCATAAATTGTGAATAGTACACTAAATATTCTTGCTACCTCTTCATTTATGGTAGACAGCAACAGAAACCTTTTTCTAGTAACCTTGTTTCAATACATTCAAGTAGTGGAAGTACTTTGAGAAATTGTCTTGAAAGATGCAGCTCTCTTTCAAGAGATACACCCGAAAGAAACAGTGGTGTATATCTTATAATATTGAAGTTTTCAACCCTGGTCTACACAGATTCTCAGGTAAATAGGCATTTTCCTTAAGAGACCAAAATTTTGCCATTTTTTTCAATAATTCTCAGGAGTCTGGAGGTAATTTTGAAAGTTAGAATGCCTGCATATTGCATCCAATACTTAGACAAGAAGGTAGAATTTCTTTATCTAAAGTACATCCATACAAAAAGAAGGGGGAAAAAAAAAAAAAAAAAAAAAAAAAAAAAAGCCAGAATTATTTAAATATAAAAAAGATAAAAGCCATACATCTTTCTCACCCAAACCCCAAGATGCAGCCTTGGTGAAAGATCACCAAGGATCAGGGAATACTTAGGCAAATTTGACATTCATAAGTCCATGTGCCCTGATGGAGTGCTGCTACGAGTGGTGAGCAAGCTGGTTGGTGACATTACAAGACCACTGTCACTCATCTATGATGTCCACCAGCTTTCTCTACAGTCATGGATGCGCCCACTCAAGGTCCATGAACCTGCGTATGTCAGCTTAGTCTAAGTGTTCGTCTTGGGATGATTTATGATGTTTAGTCTATTCCCTGATCCTCTGCTTTATGCCCCAGAATGTTTGCTGTATTTTAAGGTGTAGCTGGGGGATGGGGGAGCTTTAGGCTCTTTGGCAGCTTCCCAAAACCTCACTCCCCAGGCATCAGGGATGTGGTGCAGCCTGGGTTTTATTTGGCTGGTTTAGTTTTGTTAGCCCAGGCAAGAAGTTTTTTTCCCCTTTCCTGGCCAAGGAGAAGATGCAACAGCAATTCTTCTGCAAATTTTTGAGGTGATAGCTTGTTAGTCTGATACCAGAGAAAATGGGACCTGCGGGAGAGGGGTGGGTCAGGATCAGCAGGAAAGGGGTCACTCTGTTCCTCCCCAAACCTTGGGAAAGCCAAGCCTGGGAGAAAAAGCACACCCAGAGCTTCAGCACAGCTGCTTCATCTGCTGTGGAGAGGAGGTCTATGCCAGAGATTAATCAGATCTTCATCTGTTTTCCAAACTGTTGCATGAAGGGTTTCTTTTGTTGTTGTTTGTTTGTTTGTCTGTTTGGTTGGTTGGTTGTTTTTTTTTCCCCTGAGACAGCCCCTGGTGTCATCTTCCACCCCATGGCATAAAATAAGCTGGAATTTTTTCCCGAAATTTTGGGGGGTTGTTCCAGTTTTGTGTGTGAGGGGGTAAGGTTTAATATCTGACAGTTTAATATCTAACATTTATTTACATTTTTCCACTTGCCTTGTGGGTGTTGTATTTGTTAATACAGTGTTGTTTTTGGAGGGTTTTTTTTTTTTTTTTTTTTTCATCCACTAGTATTCACTTCCTATTGCTGGAAAGCACTTGTTGGAACCCTTTTAGAGGAGACAACACATTACAGAGCGTCTTCTCCTAAATTTGTCTCCAAACTGAGACAGTGTTCTCTAATGTTTAGGTTTAGTATTATATGATCTGGTATAACACAGGGAAATGTTTGACGGAAATGCTCCAAGGAACTCCCAGATACGATTAGAGAACAATACAGTGTAGCTATCAGGCATATTGTGACTGATAATTCTTTCACAGTGCAGACCTACTGCCAATTTTTGTACTTCACAACTGTATCTGCATTAAACCATACTCATCACTGCAGAGTACCACTGCTTTAGCTAAAAGAAGAAACATGTTAGTTGTGGGGTGTCTTATTTACTTTCTTTTAGCAATCCTAAAGAATAGCTTTGGCAATGCTATTTTATTGAAATACTGTGAAGAAAGATATCCCTTTTGAAACCAAAATGTACTGTCATGGACCTCACGTAGGAGGTCACATTTAAGCCTGCTTTTGAGTATCATCTTGAAATCTAAGTAGAGAGCTGGGAGAAGGGCAAGAAATGTGTTGTTTGTTTTTTTACATTGTGACAAGAAAAAGGGAAATCATTACATTACCATTGGCAATAAAGAAAAGGGTCTGTTCTGTGAGATTGAGCATGTATCAGACAAAGACATGCCCCTTCCCTCCCTAACAGATCAGTTTATCAGTCAGAGTGAATTAACAGCCCTTTCTAATGCAGTCCTGCAGAATCACAATTTAGCAAAAGGAGATGCTCTTGCAAGTGAACTTCAAGCACTCTTTCCCCCATCCCCCCTGAAGCTTGATAAACCTTTTTTAGTGTTACAGTGCTGACTTTTTATCTCCAAACTCCAGGCAAAACAGTAATTTCATGTTTTGCACTATATCCTTCTCAATAAATTCCAAATTACTACATTGCCTTTTGCCTAGGGATCAACTGCTTCACTTAGGATAAAATGTATTTCAGCACTGTCAAATGTCCCTTTCCTACCATTCCCATCCCCATCAGAAGAGACATGGAAAGTAAACACAAGACACAATTGGCAGGCCAAGATTTCACCTTCACAACAATCATGTAAACTACATGTCTATATGGATAAATAAGAGGTTCTCAATAAAACACAAATATAAAAATAAAGCATACAAGAGATGAAAGCAGGGATGTGAGTTAGGATAAATATAGAGACATTGTTAAAGCTTGAAGGGATTAGGTTAGATGAGACACTGTGCCTCAGGGACTAATAAAAGGGACAATACTGTTTAAGATCTTTAAGCATGAGTGGGTGATGATCAAGTCTGTGATGATTTAGAACTTTAAGGAGCTGTTCATACATCATGGTTGCGCTGCCATTCAGATGGGCAATTCAGACCCTGTAGCAGTACATGCTGGAGGACAATAGGCTGGAAATCAGCCTTGAAAAAATGGCATTGGGGTCCGGGAAGACTACAAATTTAACGGGTTCCAGTGATGTTTCCAGTAGCAAGAGGGTCAACAACATTTGGAACTGTACTACAGGAGTACTGTCAGCCAGTTAAGGGGAGGTGACCATTCCACTTTACTGGTGAGGTCACACCTAGAGTTCTGGGCCCATTCTGGACTTCTCAGTATGAGAAAAGATGTAGATACACTGGAGTGTGTCTGGTAAGGGGCCATAAAAATTATTAAAGGGCTTCAGAATCTGTCATATGAGAGGCTGAAAGAGATGGGACTGCTCTGCCTGCAGAGGATGAGCCTTGGAAGGCTGGGGAGAGAGAAGAAGGAAATAAGGAGATGATAAGGCTATTACAGTAAATTTGTTCCTTTTTGTTTTGTTTTGTTTTGTTTTGTTTTGTTTTTTTGTGGTTTTGTTTGTTTGGTGGTTTTTTTTTTTTTTCATTTTGGGATTAAAACCTATAACCCAGACCCAACAAAACAATGTAACAAACAAACAAATAAAAACAGAAAAAAGCACACCAAAGTTGGCACCTTATTACCTTTAAAGTGATCTTGACTAGAAGAACATAAGAAACCTTTTACCAATCTCCATGAAGAAAAATAAATAAAAAATCTGACTGCGAACAACATTTGTAAATGTACAGAAAGCTAAAAATAACACCCCCCCAAAAAAAAACCCAACAACACAACAACAACAAACCAACAAACTTTAAAATAATATTGGCAAACAATATTTGTTTGCTACTATCTCCAATGAAATTATGAGGTAACACATAATACCAAGTCCAGAAGTGTACTTTCCCTTTCCACAAGATTACCTTGTTGGTCTCAGGGTAAGCTTGCTGATTAAAGTTGTTGCAAAAAGCCAGAACAAACCTCAATGGGGGCTCAGCTCTGCTCTTTTTAGGCGCTGTTTTTAAGCTGATGTCTTTGTTCCTGCCTCCCACCTGAACTATCAGTCACAGAGCAGTCAGCAGGGGCTGACCTGCAAAGCAAGGTGAGCCCAGCACAGAGAATCCCCTCACAGCCAGCAGGACAGTGACCTCACCAACATGGACACAGTCCACAGTGCCCAAGCAAGGAGAATGGTTCTGAGACAATATGCAGGATCAGCTATCACTTGGTAAGATCACAGTAAGAAGATAAAATCAAGATTGAAAAGTAAGTCAAGCCTACGGGCTAGGATCAGGAAGGTATAAAAGCATCTGAAGTGCGAGAGCAGGCACAGTGCAGCTTGCAGGAGGTCTTGCAAGCAGGTCCCAAGCAAAGGTGGTGGAAGGGAACATCTGCTAAGGCTTCTTCCAGCTCTTCACAGCAGCTCTTTCTACTTGACAGCCTGGCAGTCAGCTGAATTCCTAGAGGGAGGGAAGTGAACTCCAGGTCCTGACACACAACATAAGAATTCCCACTAAGATAATGACTCGTCAGTCAAGGAAAGAACTCTTCTAGAATACATATCCCAACCCTCTGAGGGCAAAATATAGACAACTTAGCAGAATTTGGTGAGATGGACTCAAAAGCAAATAAAAGCAAGTTTAGTTATTTTCTTTGTCTCTGAGGAAGAAATAGAGACGTTCACATTTCACACTGCTCTTACTTTTTTATTTATTCCCTATTACTCATGTGGTTTAATTACTAGTCTGTCCTTCACTGCACAAAAAGAAGCATTTTTGTCTCCCATTACAACAAAATCTAAATCCATCATAACTGAGTATCGGGTTTTGATCCTGGAGAGATTTCTTGGCAGCCTAGAAAATATACCAAACTTCAATCAAGTTTTTTTTGATGGGCAGTTGTTAATCTTGGGCTGAATTTTCCTGATTATGTAAAAATAGGTATTTTTGACAATAAATATACATGACGATTAATTAAGATTGAAAATTAGTCTATTAATTTAAATCCTGTTAACCTTACTCTCCCTACTCCTAATTGTTTTCAGGTTCAATGACAGCAGTCAGTAGATGTGGTTCAGATGTATTTGCAACCTCACATTTGTAAGTTTCTCAGTAAAAGTACATTTAAAGTAAGTATTTGCAAATATATTGAAAAAAATTCTCATCTGACATGTTAGGTAATTTCTACTCTGTTGTAATGCATTAATTGGGTTTATATTTCATCAGATTTGTATGTTTTTTTCTATGTCTCATGCGATCTGTCCTTGCCCAGCAGTTTCCATTCCCCGCGCTGAGATGTAACCAAACTCTGTTCCCCTCCCACGTGTCCCTGATTGGGTGGTGCCTCTGGGCCCTGCCCCCTGGGGGAGAAAGCCACGATGGGGGAGGGGCCAGGGCTCTTTGGCATCGGCGAGCCATCGGGAAAGGTCTCCAACAAGCAGAGCAGGATTTGAGAATAAAAGCTGTAATATCCAACCCGGTGCCAGAGAGCAGACTCTTACTTTTGCCATCGGCAGCCGTCTAGTCTCGTGGGAAAAACTACACTACTCTATTTGGCAGGTGTCTATTTTTAAAATATGACTGGAATGTTACATTTGTTTGGAGCTTCTTTTCTGTTTGTTTGATTTGGTTTGGTTGTGGGTTTTTATTTGTTTTAATTTTGGGGATTTTTTTGGCAGTGAACTTCCGAGAAAAACTGCCTTAAACCAGAAAGATTATGACTATGACTCCAAGACTCCAAAGTCCGTGAGTACTTGCAGTGAAGCATTACTGAGGATGAGTTAATCCTGTGTCATATAGTTACAGCCTTCTCTGCTACATAGGACACATAATTTCCTGCAGTAGAAAGTACACTTGGACTCTGTGCACATTATCTTTTTCTTCACTACAAATGTAATACTCACATGTTAAACCCTGTCTTCAACAGTACTGTAACTCCGACACCATTGGCAATTCAGGGTAATGTTTCCCTGGGCTTTCTCTGTGCAAACTAGAGAAATAAGCTCAAAATCTGTTACAAAGAATTGCATTGCTTTATAGTTTCTGTTTAGGTGCTTTAATTTTTTTTTGGCATACACCAGAAAAATCATATATCTTATTCAAATTGATGACATAATACGGAGCTCAGTCTTGAGTATTAGCTGTGTTTTATCAGCTTCGCTTGCTTTTCTGCCTGAAGCATTTTCTATTGTCTCCATTGTTCAGTAGATAAATATTTGGATATTGTGAGTTTAAATAGTTGATGACAGGAATCTCGCAAGCTAAAACTAAACCTTTTCAATAGGCCTGTTTGCCAGAATTTGAAACCCCAACAAAAAACTTTTAGGGTGTCTGTTTTTTCAATGCACATAGGCCAAAATCTAGGGGCCAAATTCATTGACAAACCAAGATGATAAATTGTTGCAATAAATATTTTACAGAAACATAGGGAGAGAAATTATTTGTGCTATAACATTAATTACATTTTGCTCCTTATTGTGCACATTTTCAACTTGAAATCATTTAGACTGTACTGTGTAAGTAAGCATTGTACAGTTCATAGCATCTCGGCTACCATTACTGCAGAGTCACTAATAATAATAAAAGATAAAGAAATTTAAAGCAACATTTTCCTCCATATAGACTCTCTTCAGAAATGTAATCTTTATACATTACCCAGAAGAAACCATGATATACATTTTAAAGACAGAAAAAGTTGAACACTGACAGCCATGAAGTCTATAAATACACTGTCATTAATGATTTTTTGTGAAAAGGTATGAAAATGTACACAATATACTACTCAAAGAAATTATTAGTTCTTATCAAGCTCCAAATAATAAGAATTTAATCAAAATGCAGAATTTTTCTTGGACAGCAAAACCCATAATAGGCGAGAATTAAGTGTGCGCAGGCAAATGCCATCAATAGCTCAAGGTGATGTAGGACACAGTCCAGTAGTGAATACTACTGCAGGAAAGGCAAGTTTCAAAAATCACTGCAGATTCAACATTTGTACTATTGCATTTCTACTTTCATAGTTGTTCCCAGTTTGGTCCTTCTAAGCCTTGCAGGACAGTGTTACTTAGCATAATGCCACCAAAAGACCCTTCATCTTTTGACCTTAATGACAATACACTTTACTCCCCACCAGTTTTACAATTTTCTGAGGCCACTGCGTTATGCTTTGTGTTAGAGAAAGGTCTTTCACTGTGCACCTCTTGCACTGGGGACCTGGTGTTGAATACAAAACCAGCACATTTAATTTACCTATATTTTGCAAGACTTCAGTATCAAGAACAATAAAACTACAGAATATGGGTTATGAGAAAAATTCTACAGTTGGCAGTCCCATCATATACTGTGGCTATTGCTAGAGGCAAGTCTCAGATTATCAAACTTCTGCTCCTCGGAACTGAGGTTTGTGTGACTTTGAAACTCAGCTTTGCTTTAACTAGGTTAACTACTGCAGATTTTTTTCCCCCAGCTAATTTCTTTGATTTACATTTTTATAGGGCAAGCTTAATTTTATAGACATAGTAGCTTTAAATAATTTTTTTTGTTTAGACTTACGTATTTTTGAACATGCCAGGATGATGTAAGATAACTCAAGAGAACCTAAACAAGTGGACACCTGGGAGGCTCCAAAATACGGGCATGTGATAACAAGAGATGGGGCAAAGACTGACATCAAGAGAGAACATTTAATTCTTGCCCTTTAACAACATTCTGAGCTTGGGGGGTGGGGGGAAAAAAAAGTAACAAACAAAAACCAGTTGTCCTGCTGGGATCTTCAGTCAGTGACTGAAGGTCATACTGGTGGATAAAATGTATGTAGGTTACTCTCTATATAAGTCACATTCAGACTTCACTATTATCTGTGTTTTAGGGAGCAGAAACTACTTCCAATGAGAATTGGGTCTCCATGCAAATATTTAATTTCTGAAGCTACAGGCCCTACAGCAACTGTGAGAAGAGTCTTTTATTTTTAAATACAGTAATTAGTTTTTTCTATATTTTACTGAAAAGCTCAGAGAAATTTAATTCTATTGTGCTAGGACTCAGGAACTTTTATGCTGGTGAATTCAATTATTGCCTGTATTTTTAAATATCTAGGAAAGTTTTGACCTAGGCTGACTCTACCAAACAATGCTTACACAACATTCAGAAATTATTACAAACATTCCAAGAAGTAGATTACATGTCGCCAAGATGTTCAGATGAAGAAAAATATGTAGGTGTTTTCTGAGGAAGAAAAATGACTAGGTGTTTATGAGCTTTTCTGTTTCAGCAGGCTTTGAAAATAGCACAGCCCATTTGATTCACTAACATCAGTGTGACCCTTTAAAGGTTTTGAATTATGTGAAAAAAGACCAATTCATGTTGTCTTAAATAGATCACAGGACAATGTAAATTTAAAGTAGATCTGGTAAATTCCCAGAGAAATGTTTATAAATTTGGAGAGAATGATCTTTGCACAGAGAAAACAAATATAGTCCTAGAAATTCTACATACTTAGTTTTGCATCATTTTTTAGTGAATTAGTTGTCTGACCGAAAAAACCAATGATATTATAAATATTAACAATTGTGACAATAAATAATTCCATTTAAATTGGTTTGTACTTTTACAACAATGTTCACCCTTAAGTTCACTAAAGCATTCAGATAGAAAATAAGGCATATTGTGATTTATGGACATGTATTTGATTATATCATGTTCATATACATAACTTTCATGGATGAAGTCAAAGTCTATAATAAATGGATATTTGCCTTCTCCTCTTTTCAAACACGTTTACCAAAACTAAATTGAGTATCTCCAAAACTTAAATGCTATCTTCTATATCTTGCAATAGAAAAAATAATTTAATTGAGTTGTAACATAATTTCCTATTCTATGAAGAAAGGGATCACAGTGGGTCCTCTGATCCAAACCTCCCTGCTCAGGCAGGGTCATCCTAGAGCATGTGACACAGAATTGTGTCCAGACACTTCTTGAATATCCCCACTTAGAGAGACTCTACAACCTCTCTGGACAATCTGTTCCAGTGCTTGACCACCCTCACAATAAAGGTTTTCCTCATGTTCAGGCGCAACTTCCTGTTCATGAGTTTCTGCCTGTTCTGCCTTTCTGTTCATGAGTCACTTGTCCTACTGCTTGGCACCTCTGAGGAATAATGACAAATAATATATAGAATCCAAAGAATTAAGTATCATCTTATTTATCTCTCAGAGTTTGTACTCTGGCTTTTTCCTACGCCCCCCCAGATCTGAAGGGGAATTTTTCTAAGGAAATATGAAATAAAATTGACAAAATCTGTCCATGATATTTTTGTATTTACATTCAAGAATCTAAAACATGTTTTATACATAGTTTTTTCCCCATCTGCCAAAAAAAGACTTTACTTAAGCGCCAATAAAAATAAAATTTATGTTTCTACATTGAATAGCTGAATATGCAGTGCTTAATTTCAAGCCTGTGAGTATCCTGAGCATTTTAAGAATGTGTTAAGACTTGGCAGAACTTGAAACCTGAATGATGTACTCAGCAGTAGTATAATTAATAAAGTCAGTGTTTAGGTGCAATGCAGAAAGCTCATTTAATTAGTTATTTCCTGGGAAGTTGTAAAATGTTGAATCCTGACTTTTTTTTTTTTTTTTTTTTTTTTTTTTCCCCAGTAATCTATGAAAGCCACCTCTATGAGCAGGCAAATCTGCTCTTCATTATTAGATGGTTACAGGATGTAGTCTCATGGAGTTGCATATTCTGATTTTCCTTTCAGCATTGGATACAGAAGAGCTACCTTGATTATTTTTGGAATCATGATGTAGGAAACAAATGTATTTCCTTATTGTTAATCAAATCTGAAATAGTAAAAAAAAAAAAATTCTCACACAGAATTACACTTGATATCATATAAAAGCATGGTGCTGGCAAAGAGAAGTGTTCTAAGACATAACTGCTTCTTAATTTCCCCTAAAGCAAGTGAAGTAGTGAAATAGAATGAAAACCAGATGGATGCTCAGAGCTTCTTAACAGAGTTTATCAAGTGTGCCTTTTATCCTAGGCTACTTTGACATTGTTTAGCTCAACGTTTCAAGTCTAAACACGGGTCTCAAGGTTAATCCCTTCAGTATTAAACATATATTTAACTAGATAAAAACCATTTCTTTTATCCACTGAAAACAAATAAGTGCAGTTCTAAATCATCATGCTGTGATATATTATATCAATACATTATTGAAACAATTTATCATACTTCCTTACAGACATGAAGGCCAAAGAGATATTTCCACTTACATTCAATACAAATGAAAGTTCCAGGGATCATATGTAGAATCTAAAGCTACTTTTACACAACTCTGGGATAACATTTGTATTCTTAAAATACAGTTAATATTTCAGCAAATAGTTTTTAAATTATTAATTTAGTGTTTACACAAAAGTCCAGTTGCTGAGGTTCACAATCATCCTCTAAAAATGGGACCTCATAATCCTGCCTTTGCCTGAAAACAAAAAACAGACACCAAAGAATCAAATTGCACAATGCACCATTTTGCCATAATACTTCACATATAACTTCTGTTTGGTTTGCATGCAGTAGATTAGATTAGATGCAGAAAGCAATCAGGAAGAAAAATATCAGAGGGGTACTTGTAAAGTGAGCTCCTACTCCGATATATGCAACAGTGCTCCTTCCATCTGTATTGGGAGCCCTGTGGATAACACTGTATTCTAAAGAGTGGCTCTGGATAATCAATGCCTGCTCTGTTGGGACCAAGGCTTAGGGCTTGAGCAGCCCAAATGTTAGTGTGAGCAGCTGCTTTAAGGGAATGCCCCCTGTTGGCATGTCACCCATCAGTCTGTGCTGTGTTGGTGGGCATTAGGACAGAGATAACATTACAAAATGTCAGGAGATGGTATGTGTTCTCTTTGTTATGCAAAATAAAGGGTGCAAGGGCACTGGAGGGAGAAAAGGACCTGTCAAGGAATCGGATCTGCACAGGGTGCTATGGGAAAATCTACCCTTGGTCTGTGCTGTGTGAAAGAAGAGTTGTAATGATACAAGGGATGCAAAGTGTACTCCCTATCTGTAGTCCTCTTTATAATCTATTTAAACCGCTATTTCAGTACACCATATGTTATTGGGCCTTCTTCTCTCAGATGCACAAAAACCTTTGCACTGTCCTACACCTCCCTGCTCCCACCCTCCCCTCAAGGGCACAACACCCTAATTGCCCCATTTCCATCCTGCAGGCCTGTACAGACTCTCACACTTTCACCAACATATCTACATTCATACAGTAGTGTGACCACAATTCTATTGATCTTCACTTCTATTTTCTCATGTTAATCTTTTTCTCTATCCATGAAAATCACTTAGCTGATCCACAGCACTCAAAACACTTGAGACATCTGCTAAATGTGTTTTGTAGGCTGCAATTAATGAAGTATTCCATATGCATCTGGGAAATCAAAGACTGTAACTTGATACAGTGATATTTCACATGAAGAATGGATGAGTTGAACTAACTTGCTGCGAATAATATGACTTCATTGGTTGTTTCCTTTTTTTTTTTTTTTTTTTTTTTTTTTTTTTTTTTTTTTTTAGGTGCATTGAAAGAGATTCAAGTGCATAAATGTGTTGTTATTTTCTGCCATCACATGACCTTACTTATACTCTTGTGTAAGCACTCAAACAGAATTTTTTCTGATAGCTCTGTTTCTCTGAATGGGCTTAGAGGTACCTCATATTGTTAATGAACACCATATCTTTCCTTCTTATATTGCAAACTCCACTGTAATAGCTGGTCTCTTTCTTCTTGCTGTTCTTTCCTTTCAGTTTTTGAATAGAATTTTCAAGATAGTAATTCAAGACACTTATATAAAATTTATGGCTTAGTAGCACCAGCTTTTGCTTATCCAAGAAGTCTGGATAGTCTGCTAGGTAGGTAATATAAGGCAGAAACTATCTGATATGAGTCTGTAAAAATGTTTAGTGGGAGATTTTTTGATAAAGGGACTAGAAAGGACCAACACTTGTGGACCACTCCTAAGAGATTACACAAGGAATCCCATGAGTCAAATAGAAATTCCTATCCACCAGGTTGTCACAAGAAAATCTTGTTTAAGTATCAGTACATTTACTTGCTTATGCTTATGCCAGATGTTAGACTGAGTTACACTACAGTGCTCATATTTTGGTAAAAGGTTTGGCTTATGCTAGCTCTCTAAGGAGGCAATTTTAGCCATGGAATAAACAGCTGGTTTGCAAGTTTCTGTTCTCAGGACAGGAACTCAGTCACAAGGTCTTCATGCAATAAAACTATTGATAGATCTTTAAACCGATGGATAGTCCAAACACTGAAGAGATAGAAAATCAAAGCTGTCTTTTTTTTTTTTTTTTCCTGGATTCTGATGAATTTCTGCAAGAATCATATATGAGGGAACCAGCAAAGATGGGATAGTATGTTCTCTAGCAAACCACCAAATGCATTGTACTCATGTTTTTTAGTTAGCTGCTGTTTTGAATCAAGAACAGAAATACAATAGTGTCAATATCCTGCCATGTAGAAACATCTGCGACTGATGAAACCTACATTCTGGACTAAGGAGGGTGATCTGTACTTTCCCACAGTTTGTTTGAGCACGAGATTTGGTCATAATTTTCACCCACAATCAGAATGGACAGGCCTTAAATAAACGTCCTTATGATTTAGTGTCCCTGAATTATAAAATAAAACTTAATTTTTAAAAATGGAAAGAGTGCCAGTCTGTTGCAGTAAAAATACTTACTTTGCACAATATCCTTCCTGAAATTTTGTTTTGACCTGGTAAAGGACAATCTATTTCTTGCATATGTGGGGAGTGAAGTACAGAGTAAGATAAGGTGTGCTTGTAGCATACTGCAGATATTTTTTTGCTGTGAGTTAATTTTGACCACTATTCTAGTTGTCCCATGTGAATTTGCTGAATGGATATTGTATCTTCACCTCTTGTATCTGAATCTATGATGTTTCCATAAAAGTACTTTAAAAAAGACCCCAAACAACAACAAACCTCCAAGCAAACAAAGAAATAAACAAAAAATCCCAAACAAACAAAGAAAAAACCCCACATAACCTCCCACAAGACACACAAGGTGAAACATAAATAGTGTAGGAAAGAATGTTCAAGCTCTTCAAGCTGACAGGGGCTAGGAACACAGTCTGTGAAGCCCAATTCTCCTGATTCTTGGTTTATGTTAAATTTCCACAATTGCCATAAACACTACTAGATTTTTCAGAGCACAAAACCTGAGACTTGACATGCAGGTTCATTTCTAGACTGGGACATGGGGGGAGTGTGTGTGTGTTTATTTTCTTTCTTTTTAAATATGCATTCTAAAACATGTAAAATGAGTAAAAATTTTAAAGTGTTCAGAATGCTACTGCAGTGCAATTTGCGTGTTTATATTATATAACTATCATGAGAAACACAGAGAAAGGTAGCTTTGAACGTGGGCTCTCCTAAACAATTTTTCTTTAACAGAGATTAAATAATGAAAAATACTTAGTTAAACTGCTGGGCAAACTCTTACTGTTTGTACCACTCCTGGTAAAGACCCTGGGGAGCAGCAGTGGAATCTGTGCTATTGATTGGCTGGTTAAAGAGAGGCCTATTAGATTGAGACAGGCTAGATTGATTATACAGCAGCAGAAGGAGCTCAGATTCAGAGCTGAGTGAACGTCAGGGTGAGAGAGAGGGAGAGCAAGGGAGAGAAAGCGCGCAATAGAGGGAGACCGTACCCACTATAGCATCGGTGTGTGACAGCTGGTGCCTGATAACACTGATATTGAGCTCCTTCAGTGGAGAACTTGCTGAGCTACCCTTTTTACATTTGCAAGAGGATGACAGCTCTAAGCCAGTGCAACTGATGACAGACCGGATCTTGGAATAGTTCGTTTCACTTACAATTACATCTCTCATGTTCTGCTTCTCTGAAGAAAGGCTTATTACGGAAGACAAAAATTCATTCTCTCCCCTTATCTCACGTATTATTGATGATATACAGAGTTTGATCTTCCAGGTAAGGAAATTATCATTTACTTTTCTGAGCAGCTAAAAAAGGAATTATTATTTTTGTATCTTGCATGTTAAATACAAGCTTTGGCATTTATTCTCAGAATGCATTTTTTGCACTTGTACTTCTTTCATTCACAGATTATATGTATCAATTATGTACACCTAAAGACAATTAACAGGACATGGTTTGTGCATTGCATTTATCATGCTTAACCCTTTAGGTGACTGAAATGAAACAAACAGAAAAGATTATTTTTAATTACTTGGATGATGTTTTAATGTAACTAGTCCCACACATGCTAAACAGTCTGGAGTAATAATGGCACTCAAGCTCTCCCATATTATTAATCCATAAGTGTATATATTGTGAAGCTGGATAGAGAGAATATTTACCTGAAGGATTTCTCAGTGCTTCAGTAGTTTGAAATAGTATCTGTCTTTTGACTGCAAGCTTGTCACTGCTGAATAAATATGGTCAGCCTTAAATAATTTATCATTAGACTGCCATTTTTTATAGATATAGTAGTTATTGCAAGCATTCTGCCTGCAAAGCAAAGATCAAGGCTTTTGACTTGAAATATGAAATCTAGGATGTTCTGTTACACTGTGCTATATGTTTCAATCAGTCATCCCATGAACTGGTTACCTGTTTTGATACGACATTGACTCTACTGTCTCCTAACTGCAGAGCTCTGTATAAAGTTTCTATGTATGTTCTGATAGATTGCTGTGATTTGGAGGTGATAGACTATATCTGAAATAACCCAGCTTTTGGATTTGAAATAAGTCAGGAAATTGATTGACTGAGGGTTTACAGGCCACGGGAGCATAACGCCAAGACAGCTCCTTCATTAGCAGCACATTCCTTCCAGCTATGACAACATGCACCACCTTCCTCATCAGTTTGTGCACTCTGCTCCTCATTCTAAACTGCAGAGTTTTTAGTATGCCAGATATTGTGATTATTCCCTCTGGGTGAAGTAGAAGCATCGATCTATTAATGCAAGCATTTAAGTAGACTTTGACCCAGCCAAGTACAGTGTTCCAATGCTTTGGCCGGTTAAGAAACTGCCTATAGCAAGATCTTGCTGCAAGGAGGTAGATTTATGTGTAATCCTATTTATCCAAAGACTAAAGAATCACAACTATAGAAAAGCACTTTTCTTCTCTTCCTTTGCCAATAAATTTTTAATAAATTTCCATAAAGCAACATACTTAAATAATTAATGATTTCTCAAAAGCCCAAATGGGAAATGGAGTTGTCAAAATGATTATTTATATATATATATATTAAAGGACATATAAGAATTGAGGATCTTAGGTATATAGAATTTTTTTTACAAACTAACAGTAATCTGAAGGGAGTATCTTAGGGATCACATGGATAAAATATGCAATGCTTAAGAGAAAACTTTGTCTTCTATAATGTATCATATGAATAAGCACTGGCAAAAGAGAACTAAACTGATGACCCCAAACTAAAAGCCTACTTCAACTATAGCATGTGCTATTTTAATATTTTGTATCTTCTGCATGAATAGTGTTCATGCTTTTTCTTATATACATGTCAGCAATTTTGATGTTTCCTTCTGAAACACTTTCTAGGTAGCCAGAAATTCTCTTGGGGGCACATTTTGCCACCATAATTTTATTGACTGGTATTTTACTCCATAAATTCCTGCCAAAGGTGAGCACTGCATACATTGACTATGGAGTTAGAGAGCAGAATCTGACCATAAATAATGGAAAGTAAGTCGTTATAATTGCCAGACTGAAAATTTTAACACTAAGACAAAGACATGGGTATTGAGAGCTAGATTTACCAAGCATAGACAGTATTTTATAAGGAGCTAAGATAATTGAATGCGTTATTTACTTTTTCTTACAAAGCTTAAGGTCTGCCTCAGTATATTTCATGTGCAGTTTGACTAGCAAAAAAAAAAAAAAAAAACAACCAAAACATCCTTCATGTATGCTCAAAAGTTCCTACAGCTCTTACTAATATCTCTCTTTTCTCTCTGAAATGTCTTGTTCACTATGCCCATGGTCTTTAAATATACCTTATAATTTTCTGATTAGAAAAAGAAAAACATGGTAATTCTGTGATTTCAAAGACAGCAATATTTTTTTTTTTTTCCCTCCAGAATGGTGTCTGCTACTAGTCTAAGCCATGAAACTCCAAATAACACTAAAAAGTGTTTATTTTTGCAATGGGAATAGTTCATTTGAACCTTAAATTTATTATTTTAAAGCACAAAAGAGAATCAGAAACCCAAACAATTAGTTAAGCTTACACTCACATTTTTCCACTCATAAGATATGCTATTAATTTCCACATTAAATATTGTAAGCATCTTCTTTTGTCTGAGAAAAAAATACATGAAAAAAAACCAAAAAACATTAACCAGGAAGAGTTAAGAGTTTACATATTACAAACTGTGCATTTTCTTTGAAGTCTTTAATGTTGCTAATATTAATCTGGACTTCTTCCAACACTGTAAACTGATTCAGTTATGTCACCTTTTTCTCAAAAGATTCATTTTACCTTTTCGAAATTAATGTTGCATTCCTTTCCAGCTTGAAGTCACAGGATGTGAAATTTATTTTGATTTTCTTAGCTAACATAAAGCCATTAGGGGGCTCTTTCCTCCTATGATATCACAAAGCAAGGAGCAATACAAAAATACAGCTAGTTCCTAGACTTGGTACCAAAAAAAATATTCTTGAATTAATTTATTTTATGTGTAGTCCATTTTAATAATAAAGAGCAGCTAACAATCTCTCTATTTTTTGTTTGTTTGTTGGAGAATATTCTGTTTTTTCGAGTATTTTTTATTGCATATAATTGAAAACTTTTTCTGTCAGTGAATGGTTATGTCTAGAAGTTAGTTTATGTCCCATAAAGAAGAAGCAGGGAACACATTCAGCAAAAATTATGAAGTAATCCCTGGGATTATTAAATCTAATTAACAACCTGAATACGAAACACCACTTAAGTCCAAGAAGTTTGTTCTTATTTATTCTAATAACTGTGAATATTGGTGCAACTAGCATTAAAAAAAAAAAAAAAAAAAATCTGTTGATTACTGTTCTATTAGACTGAAAAGAACCTAGAGTTTCTAGAAGTGACATGCTGTTCCTTTACATAACTTCCTTTCAGAAGGGATAAGTATGTGACCAGGGTTTTTGGATCACTCTGTTTCATGAAATGAGAAAGTTTCAATTCTGAAAATATTTACTCATATGAGCAGCTATACTGAAGTTACTGTGGGCCAAATTCCAACATCTTTGTTCTGCCTATTACCCTTTAGTTTCTGTAAATTCACTGTACCACAGGACCTGAAATTTGTTTTGAATTTTCTACTGTTTCTTGTAAGGCTGTAAAATGTGTACAATTACTTGTGGGATTCCTTAGAAAGAACTATAGAATGGTCTAACGCAAGCTAAGGGAAAAAAAAAAAAAAAAAAAGCTGTAAAGCACAGCAAGGTGGTTGCAAACACTGCAATATCATGCTGAGCTGAGGCCAGGAGGAAAAATGAGTGTCAAAAGACAAGCAAAATAATTGTTGCCCTGTTTCAGTTTTGAAGAATTTTCTTATTCCTGCCCTCCTTGAAAGAAAAAAATCCCGAGTTGGTAAATGATTTTACCTACCCCGAACCAACTTGCTACTTGATATTGTTTAGCTTGGAGAGATTTTAATACTACCAAATCCATTCAAGAAAGAAAAGGAAAATAAAAAGGACTGGCACATTTTGTGATACTTGACATTTACAATGAAGGAGTAAAATCTCACCAAGCAGGATTTTGGTTTTTTAATCAAGATAAAAAATATGCTATTTCTTGGTTTTACTACACACCTGAATAATCTCTCTATTTTTGCATGCTCCTATAGCAACTATCTTATGACATACCAATGAAGAACTTTGTTCTACTAAACAGTGCCTAGAAATTCCAACCAGGATTTCAAGTCACTTTGTTCATTGTTCTGCATAGGCAGGTATTTATAAAATAAAATGAAATTGTTAAAAATATGGAATAAATCAAGTATTAATTCTGAGATAGATAATTGATGTTTCAAACTCAAAGATGATCTTCATTAGTTATATTATTAGCACATTGCAAATTCAGCATAATACAAATTATCTTCCTGTTAGTAGACGAGGGCTCATTCATTGCTAAAAGTTGGCTAAAGTTAACTGTGTCTTGCTTGCATTTCAAGTAGTTATTTATGTACACATGAACAGTCATCAAAGCTGAGATGGCAATATTATTAGTGACTCATCAGGCACAGCATTGCCAAGCAGTCAAAGCAGGTGATTGTTCCACTCTATTCTGCACTGGGGCAGTCTTACCTGGAGTATTGTGTGCAATTTTGGATACCAAAATATAAAAAAAAGTATAAAGCCATTAGGGAGCATTCGAAGGAGGGCCACAAAGATGGTGGAAGGTGAATGGGTGGGGAGGGAATACAGGCAGTGGCTGAGGTCACTTGTTCTGTGTGTCCTGGAGAAGAGGAGACTGAGGGGAGACCACAGTTCAGTTACAGCTTCCTCATGAGGGGAAGAGGAGGGGTAGACACTGATCTCTTCTCCTTGGTGACCAATGACAGGACCTGAGAGAATGGCCTGAAGTTGTGTCAGGGGAGGTTTAGGTTGGATATTAAGAAGTTTTTCACCCAGAGGGTGTTTGGACACTGCAATAGGCTGCCCAGGGAAGTTGTTGTAACACCAAACCTGACAGAGCTAAGGAAGCATTTGGACAATGTTTTCAGGCACATGGTGTGATTCTTAGGTTGTCCTATGTAGGGCCAGGAGTTGGACTTTGATGATCTTTTTGGTTCCACTTTATGATCATATGACTTTATTTAAGGCTCAAATCAGACCAAGCAAATTGCTGGAAGAGTAACAGAAGCAATAAGCAGAGACCACTTCTTGGTTGGAGTCAAGCACCCTAGCAGTTAAGATTCTTTTCTCCTCTATAAAACAAAGTTTGATTTCATTGTATGCTTTGCTTCCTTGAAATTAATGAAAATTTTATGTAAAAGATAAAAAATAAACCCATATAAAATTCTGGCACAAAGTTTCTGCAGAGCTTCACTCCAGATGTAACTGTAATTTACTGGTTGGTTAATTTATCCCTTATATAAACACACTATGCAAAACACTTTGAAATACTTTTGAATGAAAACTGTTGTGTAGATGTAGAGTATTATTATGGCAAACAGAAGTCACTCAAAGTTGACAAAAGTCACTTCAGCTAATGAAAACTGCAAGAGTCTGGGGTGCTTTATTAAGCATGAACAAATAATCTGATGAATGTTTAAAGAAAGAAAAAGAGTTCTTCAGATATATATTTAAATAAGATTTTTTTACCCTATTTCACGTTTTCTATAATATATGAAGGGAATAATTGAAATTACTAGACTTTCGAAGTAGAAAAGTTTGCAAAAGCAATTATTATATGTACTGTTGAAATATTTTAAAGAGAAGCAACAACAATGGAATCTAAAATACACATCATAATACAATGAAAAGCAGGATCTTTTGCTTGTTTTTTAAACTTTCTGTTGTTGCTGGTTTTTTTTTTTTTTTTTTTTTTTTTTTTTTTTTTTTTTTTTTTTTTTTTTTTACTGGAAGAAAAAGACAAAACAAATGAAATATATAGATATTTTATATATAGAGAGAGATAGATACATGGTGGCATCTCTGCCCATGGCAGGAGTGTTGGAACTAGATGATCTTTACAGTCACTTCAAACCCAAGCCATTCTTTGATATGAGGCTATTATATATATGCCTGTGCCTGTATTTAAGCTAGTCCTTTACTGCCTGTATTTCACACTGAAGTATATACCCCTGTTAAAGAAAATTTGAAATTTTTAGGAATAAAGCCATGTAGAGCCCAAACATATTCCCTGAGTACCATAAAAGAAAAGACTGTTGATTGTGAAGCCACTTGAGGGTACGAGTTATCAGACAGGTGTCACCAAGTAATGCAGATCTTCAGATGCCAGAATCCTAACAAAATACTATTTTCCCTGATATTGAAAACACTTTTTTCACATTATGTGCTTTAATGCTGTGATGTAATTACAGAAAGGCTTTGCTGAGCAGCATACAACAAACTACCATTAAAACACACAGTACAGTTTTGAGAAAAGCACTTCAAATTTTGTGTTTGCTTGAATTTCAAAGCATTTAGAAATGAGCAAAAAGTGTTGTGGTTGTGCAAAATACTGGTTTTGTTTGGCTCTGGAAAAAGACATGGATAGATCCTGGTCTGATCAGTGACTATTAACACTGGTCTGTGGAGTATAAAGTGAGTGAATAAAGTTCTGCAGATCAGCTGATAGTGAGATATTGAAAACACTTTTTTCACATTATGTGCTTTAATGCTGTGATGTAATTACAGAACGGCTTTGCTGAGCAGCATGCAACAAACTACCATTAAAACACACAGTACAGTTTTGAGAAAAGCACTTCAAATTTTGTGTTTGCTTGAATTTCAAAGCATTTAGAAATGAGCAAAAAGTGTTGTGGTTGTGCAAAATACTGGTTTTGTTTGGCTCTGGAAAAAGACATGGATAGATCCTGGTCTGATCAGTGACTATTAACACTGGTCTGTGGAGTATAAAGTGAGTGAATAAAGTTCTGCAGATCAGCTGATAGTGAGATATTGAAAACACTTTTTTCACATTATGTGCTTTAATGCTGTGATGTAATTACAGAAAGGCTTTGCTGAGCAGCATGCAACAAACTACCATTAAAACACACAGTACAGTTTTGAGAAAAGCACTTCAAATTTTGTGTTTGCTTGAATTTCAAAGCATTTAGAAATGAGCAAAAAGTGTTGTGGTTGTGCAAAATACTGGTTTTGTTTGGCTCTGGAAAAAGACATGGATAGATCCTGGTCTGATCAGTGACTATTAACACTGGTCTGTGGAGTATAAAGTGAGTGAATAAAGTTCTGCAGATCAGCTGATAGTGAGACGTAATTCATTGTCCTCTGGTGGATCCATAACATTGAGGATTAATATGATTACAGCAGTGACAAAGCTATGGCAACATTTTGAGTATTTGTACATCTTCTTTTTTTCCCTCAGAACTTTTTGTGACTAATTTAGGATACACGACTGAAGGTTTTGTTCCTTCCCTCCAATTATCAGATAGTAAACAGAAAAAAAACCCAAACAAACAAATAACCAACCAACAACAACAACAAAAAAGCATTACTAAACAGCACCAAAAAATAGCTCACACCAAACCCCTGCCAACTTCACTTTTGGGCAAGCTGTTAAGGTAAACCAAATGAACTGCCAAAAATTAGTAAATGATGGTAATTTTTTGTTGTTGAACATGGTCAAACAATATTTTTGTTCTTAATACTATGTAATGACCAGAAGGTAGAAGCTCTTTGTGGCCCAAAATACTTAAAAATTACAGTATAAATATTTTGTAGTATATGGAATTTATGTATACCAAAAGGAAAAAATATATATTCCTTTAAATTCTATAAATTTCAGTTCTAGAAGTCTGTTTTTCATAGGGGTATATAGACTTTACCAGCTTCTAAAAACCAATGAAAATGCATTGTACTGTTTTTTCCTTTCCCAGCTTCTTAAGATGCATCAATAGTTCCTAATTATACGCAACATAGCCATACTGATATGTGTAAGGGCAGTTCTGAAATTAATGTTGCAACTTTCAAGCGTAAATAAGAACAAACTCATCTGAAAATTCCTGCTACTGGTACATTTGATTGAACTGGATAAAATAATATAAACTTATCCTTCAAATTTATTTTTTTAATTTTTTTATTTAACATATATCAGACTATGCCTTCTTAATACTGTGTGTGGAACCAGAATTTTAACCTATCTTCTTAAATGAAATCATGAAAAACTTCTGATAGGGAAACATACTTTCAAGTTCCCTGCTGTATTTTGAAACACAAGAACTTTGAAGCAGCTTCAGGTGAGCTTGGATGATATTCAAGGGACTCAGTCATGGATGTTTGTCCATTAACTCTAGGCACTGTCAGTGCCTACATCAGTGTAGATGTACAGAGTCTAATTAGCAAAATTAAAATGTCATCAGTATGTGCTCTTTATTACCTTATGTCAAAAAAAAAAAAAGAAAAAAGAAAAAAACAATGCCTGGGATTACAGCTGTTATGAGGTTATCACTAGCAAAGCTGGAGCAAAGCATGAAAGTTCTACAGTGTCCATCAAAAATGGAAAATCGTCCCTGAATTGCATGACCAGGAGCATGATCAAGGAGATGTGTCATACAGACATTATTCTGAAGAACAAGAAGAACACTCTGGGGAAATATGTTTCTTTTTGCACTCTGTATTGTTTGACTGCCACAACATCTCTAAGATCTTGGAAAACAGCTCTTTGATCTGACTAACTCTCAGAAAAATGGGATTAGGAAGATAGCATCAGTGAAATTTTATATATATTTATATATATATAAATATATATATATTAATATATGTATATGTATGTGTGTGTGTGTGTGTGTGTGTGTGTGTGTGTGTGTCTATATACACATACAATTAGTAGTTGCCACAATTTTTTGTACTATTTAGGAAAATTGTTCAAACTAGAGTTGTACCTTACTCTAAAATAGCAAACTTTAGTGTTGTGGTGGTTTTTGTTTTGTTTTGTTTTGTTTTGTTTTTTTCTAGAGGAACAACTAAATATTTATACATACCTGCCTCCAACATGAGGTGCAATCTCCTCCCCACTCTAGCTCATCTTTTCAATGTCTTGCCCAAGCAAATGCAACATGCCTGGGACATATCAAACTTCTTAATACGTTAAAGAATTAAATTAAATTATACTACACAGAGAGAAAAATACACACAAAACCTGTCCAACTATATTACATATCAATCTAAACCAAAATCCTTTCTCTGATGATTCTATAATTTCCTTAGGCATCTAGATGCCTACCTTTTGTTTTGTTTTGTTTTGTTCATATATATTTATACAAATGTATCTGAAACTCATTAACTTCTTCACCTGTTTTTATAACTAAGTGTTTCTGCCTAAAAGTTTTGGAGAAACCCTACTGCAAGAAGTGCTGTCACATTGTGTGGTTGATCTACACTAGAGTGTTGGAGGACTGAATGTCAAGATTTACAGGACATCAAGATTAACTCATCCACAAGCTTTTATCATGCAAAACAGTTTAAATTCCTTTCATTGAGGAGAGGTATCTTTCATTATTTTTTATAATCCTTGGCATAAAAGTATGCCTATAGATATTTACCAAGAAATAAATTATCTACTGTGAATCTCCATTCTGGTTTACCATCATGTATTTTCTTTGACTCTGTCATAGATTAACATTCTCAAGAGGAACCAAAACACAGTTTAGCCATGAACATTTTTCAGACAGTGATTTGTGGACCAGTCTTACTATCTCTGCATATCTCAGGAATATCATTACAGTATTTCCTACTTCTATATAAATTCATCATCTTCACTTCCATAAGATAACTGCAGATGTTTTAGATTTATGTTAAATCCAGAGAGAAATGCTGTACGGTATGTGAAAGCATTCCATATAGTAAATATGTATGCATCTGAAAGTAAAAAAAAAAAAACAACCAACCAACCAAACAAACAAAAAACCCCTACCTGACAATGACAGCCTGGACAGTATTTGGAGAAGTTATGGGTCCCTGATACTTTGGCCATTGATTTTACACAATTTTGCGTGTCTAGAACTTGTGCTGAAAAGAATTGACATTTTCTTAGATGGCACAGTTTCAAGTGTTCTGTGATGAAGATGCCTATTTTAAAACTAAAATCTCCTGTTTTGCAGGACCATATCTCCTGTATCCAGGACCAGAAAGCTGTGTAACATTAATTCCCTTCTCTTTCCCTTTCCTTCTTAAATTTTGTTTCTTAAAGTCTCCATTAAAGTCTGTATCACTTTTCTCCAGTTTTCCCTTCTTTTGAGAGGATTTTTTTTTCCCCTTTCTCTTTTGGGAGGGAGATGGTGGGCCAGAGTGGGCAGGGCAGGAAACAGAAAATATATTTTAATAGGAAAAGTACATAAGGTCAGCCACTGCAGTCTATAGCCATTTGGAATTTCTAATTTTGGGGGGAGATAAGAATGATGAAGAATGTGAGGGGTTTGGGTGTATTTGTTTGTGGGTTTTTTGTTTTTGTTTGTTTGTTTGTTTGTTTGTTTGTTTTTAGATGGGGAGTCTGTAGTCACTAAAGTGATAGGCGCTCTACACTTTTATTTGATAAATATTTCATGTGGGCAGAATATGCTATTCTGCCTTTTGAAAAAGCTTTACTTTACTAATTATTTTTTAAAATTTCTACATGCTTTAATAAATCATCGACTTGAACATGAAATGAAATATAATTAGGTCACCGTGTGGCATGCTTTTATTGTAGATGATGTGCGAACCATTCTGGATTTAGCTGCACTTTTGCACTTTCCCAATATGTGTCAACTATGAGAATTCAACATAACAAATGTGCTCTACTCTCAGTAATGATAACATATGTCTGGAAATACAGTATGTGAAGTCTTATGGACATTAAAGTATAATCTTTAGGGGATAAAACACCCCAACTATGTTCAAAACTATAGTTAGTGGATAAACTGGGAGACTATAATGTTCTACTTAAAAAATAAAATTTAAATTATCTTTTCTTAAAAAAAACAGTAGTAAGCAAAACTATAACACATTTCACAAACATGTCTTGGTGGTATTATCTTGAATCTAAATAAGAAATAGAGCTGTTTTACATTATATTTTTTTAAATATCTTTCATTTAGATGCATATGTATGTACAACTGAGTCACGACAGAATTGCATTTTGAGATCTTAAACAATCATTAGATACACCATTCTTAGTTTCATTTCAGATAAAATGCAGGGTACACCAGAAATTTCATCCCTATCCTCCAAAATAGCATGAATAATCAAAGTCATTGATTAAATTGCTTAAGTCCCTAATTCTCACAGGTAGTCTGCTTCTCTTGAAATCATATCTTAAACACTATTTGCTCCCAGTGTACTATGAATTAGGATGGTTAATTCCCCTGAGCTAACAAAACTTTTCTGGGATAAACTGGCATATAAATTTTGGCTAATGAACTGTATGTCAGATGATATTTTGTCATAATAATTTACATGACTTTTAATTATTCTTAGTTCATTAAATTTTAAAGTATTGAAGTCAGCAGTAACTTAATTTTGTGATTTTGTATCCCACTGAGGTGTTTGCACTGTCTTTTTATCATCATGAACACAAGTGCTGCTCCTTTTACCTAACACTGCGCATTATTCACAATATTAGATACAAAAATACATATATGCTTTATAAATTTGTATACAGTTGTAACAAATAATGAAAAAAAATATCTCTAGAGAGTTATTTGTTTAGGAAATAGAAAACAAGATGTAAACAAGGCCCTAATTTTTATTTTTGTTTGATCTTACAATTCTTTCTCAAAGAATAAGTAAATTCTTTAACATTAACCATACACATAGGATTTTTAATCTTGACAGGGACCAAGGAAATATAACACCACCTTTGAACCCCTGTTATATTTTCTGACAAATCTACATATTATTCTTTTGTATTAATTGATATTTCTGCCCTCTTTCTCCCATTCTCTTCTCTGGAAGAATTGTCCTAGAGATATTATGCTTTTAGAGAATAGGTGTAAATATAATTCTTCTAGATGTAATTCATAAAATTCAGGAAGCCCCAAAACACAGTTGAAAGTGTTCTACAACAGGATAAAACTTTCAGTATGTGAAATAATATTTAATGTATCTATGTCATCAGAGATGCAAGATTTATTTCACAGTACCAAATATGGATTAAATCCACCAAAAAAAAAAAAAAAAAATCAAGGTCTAAATTTGAACTATGGGAAAATTTAGGGATAACTATGCTCTGCTTTTATCATGCAGCATTGGTTTCTCAATGTAGTGACTTACATTAAAAATTACTAATTGTAAAACCTGAAGACTTATTTTAAATTTCCTTTGAATATTGGTGATTTTTCCAATTGTAGAATGAATTATTCAAGAGTAACTTTAGAATTATCTAGATAATAGTCCCATTAATGTATTTAGAGAATTTAAAAAAAAAAAAAAACAACAACAAACCCACAACTAATTCAACTAAGTTTGCTAGGTGCCTTAATTTAAATCTTGCCTATTTTCCTATGTTTTATCTATCCTGAGAATTGCATTTAACATGCAAAGATATAACCTCCATGGTAATTACAGCCCCAATTTATTTACAAGTACTCATACAAGTACATATATATGTGTGTGTGTGTGTGTGTGTGTGTGTGTATGTATATATATATATATTTGTAGATATCATTTTCCATATAACCACATTTCAGAAGTTTCTGTTTGAAAATTGAAAACTCCAAATGCTCCAGGCCTCTAAAAATTAAAATTTATCCACCAAGAAAACTGAAATGAAAACAAAATGTGCATCAAGACAAAAGAGTTTGCCTGTCCAGCAGCAGTATTTTGCTGTGAATGACCCCCTTACCTGCATTTAGCATTTTGATTACTCAGACCACTGAAGCACAGGGTGCTGTGCAGAGCCAACAGTCAATAAGGTAATTTATAATGATCACCCTTCTGGGCAAACTAGGGGATGAACTAGTCATTACTGTTTTCTTCTAGCTGAGGAAATCTGTTCCCCTGTTGATAAATATTCACCAAAGAGAAAATCCACCAGCTTCCCTAACATTTCCTTCTTAGAGGGAAGTGAGAGGCTGTAGCTGAAACTGATTGTGCTTGAATACAGCTTAAAAACAAGAATCATCTCTTTTTAACCTATGAGACTCTGATCGATGTGTTCATCAATAACATAATTGGTTTAATGATACAAGAAGCTGCTGCTAGGGTGGCTTCAAGTTAGGGAAAACTACTTCCCTTAAATGTTTTGGAAGCAATGTACAAACTGATGGCCAGCATTCCACTGAAGCAGTGAGCAAAACAGGGACTTAGCTCACATGCTTCCACCGACTGTAGCTGAACGTCCCTTGCAGGCATGCAAAGGGTTGCTTTGTTTCAGCCTCCTGCCAAGGCTCCCTTTATGGGGCAGGTAACAGCCAGGCTGACGGCCAGGGCCAGGGGTTGGAACTGGAGGCTGGGGCTGCCTATAGAACCTTCTGGAAAATGGTTGCTAGTGCGGGAAGGAGGTGCTTTTACCATACACAGCTGGGGAGAAAGGGGTAGAGCTGGGCAGGGGCCAGGGTGATGGAGGGCATAGCATGGCTGTGGAATCCATCTCCTGTCCCGTGACGGAAGGGAGCAGGAAGGAGTGGGCTGTGAGGAGGCGGGGAGAGCCCTGCAAGTCACTTGTTTTGTTTACTACTGTTCTGTGGCCCCTCCCTTTAGAGGCCTTTGCTGTGGCCATGTGTCTTGCTGTTTGTATCACCTGCCCTGATGCCAGACTTGGTTTGCTGCAGGGTTTGCTGCTGCAGGAGGAGCATTTTGGTGGTCCTGGCTGTGTTTGCTGAGGGGGCAGCCAGCTTTGGAGGGGAGAAGAGTGAGGTTTTTGCAGAACCCAGAAGTTAAATCTCAGGGAAATTTACCTGAGAAACTGCAACCAACCTGTTTGTGGTGGATGAGATGCCAGGCACTAAGGCTAAATTCTTTTAAATAAGAAGGGATTTAGAAGAAAAAGGGGGAGAGGTAGGGGCAGACCCTGGAGGTGGTGAATCCAGGAGTGCTAGAGGACCAGATTTGTAGCAGGAGAGTTGTAGGTGGCAATACTATTTGCTAAATAAGGCCATGTTGTGTATCCTTGTATTGAGGGCTGTATTGTATCTTGGACACTTCTGGATGATGGTAAGATAAGGAAATAAAAAGGATTCAGCTCTCAAGACTGGGAGTGTGGTGGTTGTATTTACTTTCTCTTTCCTCTTTTCTTCCAATAAACTAAGACATGTTGAATTACGCTCTCCTATGTTGCTGGTAAACTAATCTAATCTCTGTGTTTCAGACTTGGAGTGCTATTTGTTCAGTGTGCAAATCCAAATGAAACAACATCAAGAGAGCCTCAGAGAGATATGCAGCTGAAGCATGTTTCACAGACTTGTGTGCTGAGCTAATTCGGCTAGGCTGGTGGCAGATGGAGGGAGTCTCTGGCCTTTGCCTTACTTAATTTTGCCATCCCATTGACAGTGGCCAGAGTAGCCTTTGAACAAGCTCTCATTCCTCATTGTTGCCAGACCTGTTGCTAGCAATTTTCACAGTACTTTGGTAACTATCCATGACCTCCTTGTTTCAAAAGTCTTTGGTTTCCAAAGATTCCAAAACATTCCCGAATTGTTTTATTTTATTCAAGCTGTCAGTCTCTTACAAAAATATAGAAAAATGATAGGCAGTTCATGCAATGACAATGACTTTAGGCTCACATGCAGAGATTATTTTTGCTCCATCTCTGAAGCACAATATTTCATACTGATCACAAAAAAGGTTATCCTGTACAGAAGAAAGAGCTTTCCTGCAATTCTCAGGTTCAGGGGGAAAGATCCAGGAATGCTGATAATGAATTAATGGACTCACAACTGATGCCATTTGAACTCTCGTGAAAGTACTGTTTTCTAAATTGCATAATGGAAATGAAAACAACATTCTTTATGTTCTCACTCCCTAAATCTAGGGCCTAAGACTCACATTTAAGTGATTAGTAAACTTCTGTATTTTATTCAAATGATTGCTTAATAATAGAGTGACATCAGCTAAACTGTGATAACTGGAAAAAACCCAAACATACATTAGACATAAGCTTTCACACATGTTACAAATTCTACCCTCTTCTTTATCAAATGTAAAACGAAGGGGGGGGGGGGGTGGGGGGGGTGGGAAGGGGAAAAAAAAAAAAAAAAAAAGGTGCCAGGGCTAGTTTTCAGCGGAAGTTAGGATTGTTTCATTGGGAAAATACATTTTTGTCATGTTTCCCTCTAACTGGAGATTTATGGACTGGTGAAACATACACAAAATGTATTCTGATTCTCCTTGCTGTTTGTCATTATTTAGTCACCTATAAGTATATGTAAGACTTAAAATTTCTAGACTTTTAGCTCACTGAAGTTCTTCAACTTTTTTTCAGAAAGGCCTTATAAAGCAATCTGTTAGGGGAAAAAAATATCTGTGACAGAAAATGTAGGTGATTTCTAGAAAAAAGCACAATCTCTTCACTCTTACACCATTGAAATGTATGTTTTGTAGGTTTCTTCCAGTATACACGAAAAGGAATAACTTTCTATAATTGTTTTATTCCAGATGGACTCAGAATTAGTTGAGATCATCATGATTTAGGTAAATCAAAGACGATAAATTCCTTGGCTTGTTCTAAAGACTAAAAATCCAAACTTAATCAAAGAATGAATATCCAAAACCAATAATCAACTGAAATTTCAGAGCTTGTGTCATCTCTTACCTTCAGCCAAATGAAAAGTCTGCTATCTGAAGATACTTTCTCAGTTCAGCTTCTTACAGCAAAGGGTCCATTACTTAAATATAAATTGTGGCTCTTAGGTTTTCATTTGACAAGTGAGAGCAGAGCTTTACTGCATTGTGGTATCATTTACAGGCTGTCAAAATATTTGCATGAATTTGCTATTTTTTTCACTAACAAGTGCTATTATGTACAACCATTCACTGAATCCAAAAAGCAAATAGTCTAGAAGATTTTTTGTGAGCCTAGTGATAAAGGACTTTATTCTTAAGCGAATTTTAATACAATGACCAAGCACTCAAATGATACTTTTTTTTTAAATTACCTTGTGAAATATTTCCAAATGCTGGTGGAATAAGTAGAGCTCTGCCATCAAAATTGCAAGTGGGGCATGGTTAGTGTAGGCCAGTGTAGTAGTTGTAGTTTCTTACAACTAGTGGAGTTATTCTGATATAGTACAAACTCCAAGATGGTGAGGACTTAGTATTTAAATTGTAATCTATATCAGAATATAATATAATTTATGAATTATGCTACATGAATTAGGGGATCATGAGTAGATGCTGGTTCTTAATTAATATTGATATGGTAAGCTTTTAATGTTTGACAGTTTTCATTGCAAAATTTCCCTTTATTAAAGAAGATTTAAAATTTGACAAATTAACATCAATTCTGAGGCAAACTGGATTGTGTCACTGGTATCAGTATTAGTGACAGTCACATTACTCCTTAGGCACAAACCTTGTCTGAGTTGTGTGTGGAATACAAATATGGAAACATGTATTAATACTAAAATTATAACACTAATTACTATTAATTAAAATTACGACACTTTTCTACAGTGAAGTATTATTTATCACATGACAATTTTATATAAATATGGAGTACCTTTCAAGTTTAATATTACAGTTGAAGTAAATATTGGGTGTGCAGAATGAATAGATGAAATCCTCGGATTGGTTGGTTGGTTGGTTTGGGGGTTTTGGTTCTATGTTATGCAAAAGGATCAGTAAAGTTAATCATGATGATTAAGTCTTCCTCTTAACTCACTGACTTTTTTGAGAAAAAAATAGCTACACTCATGTCTTCATAGATCATATCCATAATATATATATATATATTTTTTTTTTAATGCCATAGTGTTTTTATCTCATCTCTCTGTCAGTCAGGATTTTTTTTTAAACATCATTGGATCAGATAAAAGATTTCACAGATATTTTAATACTGTTCAGCTGCTTGTATCAGTACTTTACGGCCTGAAGAAAGGAACAAGATATATTATCAACAAATGAAGTACGCATTTCAAAATCAGGAAGATTGAGTGGGGATTCCAAATTGATAGGTAGCTCAGAGTCTTTTTCAAATGTTGATTTTGGTTTTATCATGTCTGTTTTTTCTGTGTGAGGAAAATAAACATAAATGTCTACACTGTGTGTTTAACACTCCAAAATGTTGGCTGGCAAGTAGGATATTAATATAAATATTCTAACTTAGTAAAGCCTTAAAATGCTTTTCTAGAATATCCAAGGCCTTGAATATCCCTGTAGACAGTAAAACCACAATTGTTACTCCTCAGTTCCCCATGAGTTCTGTTTTCATAAAAGGTAGGTAGTGCTTGCAATATTACTGTGATACCATTTTCTTGAAGGTGAAGGGCAATTATGACATGTGCAAAGCTACCATCACAGAATCACAGAATATTCTGAACTGGAAGGGTCTCACAAGGAACATCAAGTCCTTTCTGAAAGTAGACTTGTTTGTGCTTTAAAGGAATTATTTAATGTCATTTGCAAAATTTTATTCAGATTTTCTTCTAAATAATGGGAGTATTTGAGAAATACTGCCTCTTGGTCTTTAAAGGACTTCTCATGAAACTTGTAATTTAAAAAAGGATTTCTGTGGAGTTTCACATTAGAAGACATCAAGTATTTGACAGGGAAAAAAAATACATAACTTTAGGGGAAAAATATATTTTGCCCTGAAAAAAATATATTGACTTGCTTTGTCTTTCAGGAGTTTTTCAAATCTAGACAAGTTCTGAGACTACACCATAAAATAACTACTTTTGTCTTTGTATGACATGCATCATTGAAGTAGCTGATTTATATATGTTTTCAATAAGATAATATGGGGGTTTTCTGCTATTAAGCTAGACATGAATTTTACCCAAATGTTGTGGCAAACTTAAAGTGATTATTAAGTGGCAGGTGAAAAAAAAAAAAAAAAAATTATATTCATATAGAAGGAACACAGGCTGATGTGCTAATCTTTAGGGTGAAGAAGGGCATCAGTTCTGCCAGATGCCCTCAGTAGATTCAATAGGCTTTCTTTGAAGCACCTCTCCCTCTCAGTTGTGTTTATGCCACTAGAAACAACCACACATGGAGAAAAACTTGTAAGATGCATTTGAGTGCAACAGCCCAGTCATAAATGTGATTTTTTTTTTTTGTTTTATGCCTGATATCTTTATGGTTGTGGACGCTTGCACCATCAGAAGCAATTAAGAGCAAACGAAAGAGCTGTACATAAAGAAACAAAAGCTTAAAATTATTTATATGGCTTTGTGCTGTAACTACTGTAAGTGTATAACCAAGTATTTTTATATCTTAGGAATGCAACAGGTATGGTACAGCAACTGTTGCAAGGGAATATGTTTCTTTTCAGGTTATGTTCTCAACAAAATGAATTACAAACGGTGGGTGAGTATAGCTGTTCCTGTGTTTATGATCCCTGACTCATTCCACAGGTTTTATTTGCTTCCATTTCAAAGATATTTTACTACTGTTGTACAGCAAATTGTATCTACACTATAAAGTAAGAGCTGCAGCTTTTACAAGTCTGGGATTACATATTCCCTGGACAGTTTTCTTTTCATAGGGATAAATCTTGAGATATCAAAATTCTGGAAATGCAGAAAAATTGTTAGAGGAAAGTTGGCCCCATGTGACAAAAGGAAATTGACAAAAAGAAGAAATAAAAAATAAATAGAGTCTTGTTCCTTCAGAGGAGTAGCTGCAATAGTTGTTTCTCTACTCCCACATGTTTGTGAATCTTGATCTCTCTTGTAAAAGGTGGATTTTTTTTTTTTCTAGGAAGAGCTTGATGAATGCTTCACACACATGTACACATATAGAAAGGTGACTTGTGGTGTCAGGGTAACAGTGTGGAAAGGGACTAACATGACTAGGAGATGAGAATAGAAGAGAAAGGGGTATGAAAAGTGCTGCAGACCTGTACCTTATAGCCTACTTTTTCACTTTTCAATTGCAGACCCTGTGCAGTTACTTCCTCTCATTCTACATATTAAAAAAAAAAGCAGAAGATGGACACTAAAATAAAAAATGTAACTTCCTGAAAGTGAATGAAATTTCCTATTTGTGCTTAATTATCAAATTTGCTGAAACTATTTTCTTTGTTGCAAAATCAGTATTGAGGTGCTGGGGTTTCATTTTTCAGAGTGAGTCACTGTAAACCCCATGGATGGTGCCTGGAGTGTTGAAAGTGGTTAATGTGAAAATCAGTTAATAGTGTTCTAGTGACTAGGAGCTCTCCAATAATTTCTTGTTTACACTTCTGCCTTAATAAGTATATAAACATAAAAAAATACAAGACACTATTTCAGTTTCTCTCAAAAATCTATCACTTAGAGTTTGCCACAGATCTAACATAGGATGATACAGATGACAGAAAACTGGGAAATCCTTAGACAGCTTGTTTCCTTTGTTATGAAATAGCACTCTGGATTCTCCGATCCATCTTTGCTGTCATATGGACCTTGCTGTCTCATCCTGTCCTGTTGTACCACAAGCAAGAATGCAAGAGACATTCAATCTAACAATTAATGAACAATCATAGGATACTTTTGAATGTTCTGTAACAAATTAGAATTCAAAAGAAAGATACTGTAAAAGACAGCTGTAGCACTTTATAGCACAGCTCATACATAACATGTGCCTGTCTTGGATAAAAATCTTAGATAATTGCAGGAAATTTGTGGTACAAATGAAAACTAAAATGCTTAAAGCATACTGTTAGATTTTGAGACAGTGTTTTTTCTTAATGATAAACCTGATGACAAGTCTAATCATAAATCTTTATCAGACTATCTAAAGTTTAGATATAAACTTAGGCAGTAGTTTAATATTTCTTTTGCAATGGCATGCTCTTACATTGTCCTCATCTGGTCTCTAGTTACTGTAATCTGGAAAAATGTTGGAAAAATGGTTTGGAAAATCACTTTGAGCTCAAATTATTGATGTATTATGTATTGGACCCAAATCTATGTCCTACCTTTTCAAATGTCCAGTGGTACTGTGTATGTTTAAGATAATTTCAATGAAAAAGTAAGCCTATTCAATTTTGAGAAAGAGCACCCTTAATAGTCATGATATTTTGATACCTGTCACTTGAGCCTTGTCTTGCAAATTTAAACATTTGTTTTCTGGAATGCCTGTGCTTTGTGACATGCAGTTAATAGAAAGTCCTTAGAAACCCACAGCAGAATTCATTTCTTGGCAGCTTATGTGATGTTTTGATGTCAGAGATGTTACTTTTAATTTTGAAATAAAGTGAAAAAAAAAAATTTAATCTCATATTTACCTGTTGCTTAATAGAATGTTCAACTGATACAAATATTACCATGTGGAAAACTTAAATGTACATTCTTACATAATATCAAGTTTCCTCTTTCTGTGAAAGTCCTTTAGAATTGGAAACATATCATTGACATCTCAAACAACATGCATTTAATCTGTCTTTAATGATGTATGTCCTTTTTTATTCTCTGTATATGCTTTACACATTGATATGACTAAGATTGCAGTGATGTAGCAGGAATTCTGAACTTTTTGTTTTTCTTTCTCCCATACAATTTTCCTTCCCCAATCCCTAACTGAGACCGAAAGAGTATCAAAATGGAACAGTATAA
Organism: Hirundo rustica; assembly: GCF_015227805.2. Taxonomy (NCBI): domain Eukaryota; kingdom Metazoa; phylum Chordata; class Aves; order Passeriformes; family Hirundinidae; genus Hirundo; species Hirundo rustica. The sequence continues at coordinate 78,027,708 of NC_053450.1, read as the reverse complement.
CTCAGTGTTGAGGAAAAGATATTTAATATCTTTCTAAAGTTTAGAAAGAAAAAAGAAAATCAGAATTGAAATAACAATTAAGGAATTGGAGGAAACAGTTAGAAATCATTTGAGTTTTACTCTAAGTATTTGGTGAAAAATTAACCATACATGTAATATGTTTGCACAATTGTAATCTCTCTTCAGACCTCATATAAACATTGCAAAAAGCTAAATATATTGAAGCTGTCATAATTAATGCATGACTTTTGCTACTAAGCAGTGTAAATCTTTATTGATTTATATGATGGCTGGAACTCCATAGAAACTATAGATCCAAGAAGCATTTTGTCCTTCTGCTTATACTTGACCTTTCAGAAAGGTCTAACAAAGAGAAGAAGGCTGCAGTCATCTTAGCCTTGCAGTCTCTGGAGCCAATTCACAATTAACCACTATGTACTGGGAGAAAAAGTGCTGTCCAGTGCTAATCCATATTAAAGAAGTAGTGATGAGTGTCTGCAGTTTACTTTCATAAAAGGCAAAAGCTTTATGTCCACTTTTGAACATGTAAACACTGGAGTTTTTACTTCCTAGCTAGTTGTCAACAGAAGCACCAGTGCTTAAATTCACCTTGGAAAATTATTTTGAATCCTCCTTCAGCTATTGTCTTAAGGATGTTGCTTAATAAGAAAATAATAGTCAGACCAAGTTTATCCACTAAGAAAGCGTGCTGTAACTTTATGAACATAGAAGGCTTTGTCAAGACAAGTGGAATTTGGGAGCAAAATATTTGTGTTATTTTGAGAGATAGAAAAGTGATCTAACTGGTATTACAGTATCTCAGTCTTCACTTAAAAAGAGCAGGGCTGCTGATCCCTAGGCTTGACCTGAATTTCATTTGTTTATCTGAAACATAGGCACACTGGTGGACTGAGTACATGGTTTTAGGCAAAGCCATTATCCAAACATATTTTATTTGCTTATAAAATATATCTAGATGGCTATTTGGTTATTTAGCTATGTGCATTGTCTGGAAAATAATCCCTACAAACCCAAAGATAAACACATCCCAGAATTCCTGCACACACACCATCACACCCCTTTTCTGAAGGTGTTCACAGCACATCTGAAGCTTGCAACTGCCACCATTCATGCAATGCAATAACAATCCTCTTAATGTGTATAAGAAAATAAATTTCCTCTTCTCTTTTTTGTAAGTTCCACTGTATGCTGCATAAAATAAAAACTTTTAAAGTTGAAATTAAAAAGGAACGTATTTTCACAATTGCATTACATGATTTTTTTAAAATTAGTTATGCAAAGACAGATCTTCTTACTACTTAGAATTATATATTTTTTTCTTTTCTTTTTAAGTAAATCTTTGTTTTAGAAGGTTATTGGCAGAGATGAGAAATTGCAAGCTTGGGTCGGGTATTTTTTACCATGCAAAGATAATGTGCAGTTTATTCCTTTTGTTATTCACAAAACAGGATAGCCAGATTAATGACAATTTAGTGTCTCTGCACAGCCAGCTCACCCCTGTCAAGGAGAATGTTGAGGCTTCCATTTTTATTCTTCCTTGTCCTCTGCTGCTGATTGTAAGAACACTAAGCAAGTTAAAGAATGTGTTTGTCAACTAGAACATCTTTCTGTTATGACCTGGATATTCATCACCAGTCTTACTTTAGAAATGTGGAATAATGATAAATTTGGGTTCCAGCTGGTCTAATCTGTCTGTCAACCAGCAACCTTGAGTTGAGATGCTCTTTTATCTTGTGAAATAGATTCATGAGACATTCACTCCTTTAAGTAAAATCAACTATTTAGCTTTTCTTCCCCCATCACCAACAAGGTGTGATGGTGTTTTGAACTTAATTTATGCAGTAAACAAACAATGAAATCTGTTTCTGTCAGCACTTCCATCTTGGAAAGCAGAAGACAAAAATGAATGTGGTGCAGTGATTAATGACTGTGATTAGGTCTCCAGAGGTTATGGCTTCATGCCCCAATGATTCTTCTGTCTTACTCTGGACAAGATGCTAGATTAAGCACATCTGCCTTCATCCATACAGCTTGCTAAAAACCTAGAAGTTGGCCTTTAGCTTTGTATTTTTCACAAATGCACTTTAAAAGCTGAATGTGTAACTTGTGCATCCTGAGCTGAAGTAAGAGGAGTGTTGTCCCTGGTTAAAGGAGGTGATCCTTCCCCTCTACTCAGCACTGGTGGGACTGAACCTGGAGTTCTTTGTTCACTTCAGTGCTCCTGAGAACTGCAAGAACATGAACTAATTGGAAAGAGTCACAAGGTTGACGAAAGGACTGGAGCACCTTGCCTACAAAGAAAAACTGAAAGAGCTGAGACTGTCGAGGCTGAAGAAGACAGAACTCCATGAGATCTCATCAATGTGCATAAAATACCTGAAGCAAACCTACAAAGGCAGTGGAGACTGGTTCTCTGTACAGTGGTGATGAGAAGCAATGTGCACAATATACAACACAGAAGGTTTACTCTGAACATCAGGAAACACTTTCTACTGTAAGCATGACTGAGCACAGGTTTCCCGGAGAGATTGTGTGGCATATTCAACACTGCCTGGACACGATCCTGCACACCCAGCTATGAGTGTCCTTGTCGGAGCAGAGTTAGGGCTGTACCACATGGTCTCAGGAGGTCCCGTCCAACTTCAATCATCCAGGTTTTTCCCAATCGCCTTGTGTCACCTTGTGAGGGAGAAGGAGAAGGAGGAGAAAATTTATTTTTTATCTTTTCTTAGCATCCTAATTTATTTTTAGTTGCCAGAAAATTAAATTAATTTTCATCAAGTTTCTTTTCATCAAGTTTGGTTTTGGATGTTATGGTGATCTTTCTGTTTTTATTGTGAACCACAAGATTTTTAGTTTTACTTTCTCCCCTCCTCTGTTGAGGTGGAAAAATAAGAGAGTAGCTGTGTTGGGCCTGGTGGTCTACTAAAGTAAATCCACTGCAGACAGAAATAAAACCTTTCAGCTTGATTATAGCTTATTACATTTCTAATTTTTAAAAATCAATTAGGGCGTATATTAACAGGAAAAACAGAACTGTGATTCACATACTAATTGCCACAGAATGTGTCTAGAGAATGATTATAATTGTGTTTTGTTTTTTTAAAATTAATCATGGTTTAGGACTAAAGAAGGAAAAAAAAATCTTAACATTTCTCAAGTCCTGTGTGTAACCCTATATATGTTATGAATTTCCTTGGTGCTTCCTTAATAGGGAACTCATTAAAAGACTATATGCTTAAGTTACTCTCTTTAAGAAAGCTCTTTTTTCACATTCTTTCAGTCTTTAACTGTAGAAATAATCACTTCTTTACTACAGGAAGTCATAGAATGGTTGAATGATTTGAGTGAGAATGGACTTGTAAAGTTCCAACTCCATGCCATGGGCAAGGACACCTTCTGCTAGACCAGTTTTCTCAAAGCCCCATCCACCCTGCTCTTGAAGACCATTTCTCTGCAACTCATTCCGATTATCACCATCTTTATCTTAAAAGATTTTCTTCCTCATGTTCAATATAAATGGATTAGAACTGTAATTTTATCAAGGACTGTACTGTAGTGACAGTACAAACTGCTTTTTGTTCTGTCACTACAGGCCTTGATAAAAGGTGCCTTTATCATAAGCCCCACTTATAGATATGGAAAGGCCACAATAAGGTCTTCCTGAGGCCTTCTCTTTTCCAAACTGAACTTTTTCACCTCTCTCAGCCTTTCTTCATAGGAGAATTGCTCCAACCAACAACCATATACCTTGGTTTCTTTGGTATAGAATTGTTATGCCTGCAAGTACATTTTATATGCTAATTTTATTTACGTACACAATCAAATTATGGGGAAAATTTGTTTTTTCCTTTCTTTGAAACATTATTACAATTATTACATTATTTTATTAATACCCTGGGGGTTTTTTGCAGCTTTCCTTACAAAACAAAGAGTGCTTTTAATTATACAAATAATACCTATTTAAATACTTGGATAAATTTTGGGGAAATAACAATTTACAATTCCATTAAAAAGGTACTGTTTACTACAGCTACTGCTTCACAAAATTTGGGTTTATGCTGAAGTAGACTCTTTCCTTCCTTGAAAAGCAAGCATTGATTTCTACACTTCAAAACGATGACTTCATGTACTTTTAAACAGGTTATCAAACTCTTCCAGGACACCTTGAACTATCTTTATTTCCAACATATTGCTGCCACCATTTTATGGAAGAAAATGGGTTTTGGGCGTGGTAACGTTTTGGTACAGCCTCGTCTCTTATCCTAAAAATGATGGTTTTGAAATTATATTTCTCTTCATGTAGTATTGATCAAGACTTTTAATATTTACATGAATGGAAGAAAGGTATTATCGAACTGTAGAATTATTATTATAATTCCTACTTTTTTAGTACACTCACTTTTAGAAGAAACTTAAAAAAACCCTATTGTATCAGTGAATGCAGATTTAATCCTCCAGTAGAAATTTGGTTTTGAAATATGTCCTGTCATGGGTTGGCACAGTTTGTTTTTTAGTTATGGAGGAATTGCTTTAGAAAGGACAGGGACCTTTCAGAAGGCTAGTTTGGAATATTGGCATCTGTTTTGACCACTGGGAATGTCAAATGCGACTTTGGGCAGTACCCATATAAAAGCCCTGATTTCCTGCAGGTCAGCCCTTTTCCCTTTGGCCAGAGAGAGAGAGGTAACATCGTGCAGAAGCCGGGGGTTGGCCAGGCCCCTCTGCCCTGACCAGGCGGCCGGGGCCGGGCTGAGGCGGGCCCAGAGGAGCGGCCCTGGCCGGGCTGTGCCTCCGGCCCATCTGCTGCCAGCAAGGGGAACAGGGCAGGCTCTGCCGGCCGGGCCCTGATACCAGCTACGGGCCTGGCTGGGCCGGGGCCTGCTCCAGTTTAAACTGAGGGGTGGGCAAAAAAGACATTTATGATCCTGCCTGTTGTGGTTTTTTGTTGTTGTTGCTGGTGGTGGTGATGGTGATGGGTCTTTTTTGGTTCTGGACAGCCCAGGTGCTCTGCTCTCTGATCTTTTTGCATGGGCTCTCCCCCACCACCAGTGCAGCCTTGAACATCTAACACCATGAGCTGCAGCGAGAGAGACAAAGAATCTGGGCAGATTTAACCCTTTCCTGGCAACATGAAGCTTCCAAAGCCTAACCCTTCCCTGAGAGAGAAAAAAAGGGACAGAATGAACATAGAGAAGAAACAGCATGAAATCAGTGGAGCGAGAGTGAAAAGACTATTGGGACAGGGGGTTTGAGGAGTTTGTCATTCCATTTTATTGAGCCATGAAAATGAACTCTATATTTAGATTAACCCTTTAAATCATGGGAAAGATATGCATTTGGGGAGATGATTTTTTAGATTTGTGTGTGGATTTGAACAAAAGTGTTTGTGATGGACTAAGTGATATTAATCCCATAAGATGCTTAAACAGCGATAGAGAAGCCCTCTGTGCCTGTGAAGAAGTAGGACAATATCTCTGTTCCTTGAGATGAAGATTCCTTTGCCTTTGGAGTTATTCATCTTTAAAAGCTGACACCCCAGTATGCAAAAGTCTAAGACCCAGCTTGGGAAACTGCTAATGGGAGGGGTCACAAAGGCAGGTTTCCCCAGGTGGCTGTTTTTGTGACAGTTAAAACCCACAACAGAACTGTTTCAGTTTGTCAGTGAGATCCATGACTCTTAAAGAGACTCTTCTCCTAAAGATTGATGAAAGACTATTTTCAAATGGTGAAACCGACTGAAAATCACAGGTTTTGTCTCTTTATGTTGTTTTGTAGGAAAGTTAACAGTTTGTAGGGGGAGGGAAGAGTGTTTTTTGAGTTTAATTCTGTTTTCACTTTTTCCCTTATTTCCTTTTTCCATTTTTTAAATGTGTGTTAATAAAACAATTTGTTTATTTTTAAGCTTGAGCCTGCTTTGCTTTTCTCCTCATCCTTCTCCCACAAAAAGAGACTAAATTTGCACTACACTAAATTTGCAACCAGAATTTGGCAAATGTGAAACCACTACATGTCCTTAGAGCTTCAGAGCTTTCATTAATCAGCATTGTTGTATGTTAAATACTGTGGAGAAACTTAAATTAATTTTTATAAGGAAAACTTTTTGTATTGTATTGACTTTTGCTATCATTTCCTTTTTCTCTCTAGTTTAAGAGAAACCTTTTTTCTCCTCCTAACTCCCCCCAGCTATTTCATGTTAGTTAATTCTACCACATCTTGCTAAGATTTTGTCAATACTTTTGGAGCAATTCTGCCTCCCCTTTCTTTCTTATGGAAGTTAAGAACAACATTCAATATTTGCTGAGCCTTACTTGGCAGAAAATTATTCAGGCTTTGTTACCCATAAGAAAAAGAGGTTGTTGCCAATGCTGGCATTCTCAGAAAAAGATCTGGGAGCACTGACAAACTTTTGAAAATGTAAAGTCTGTTTCTAAAATTCCATTTCTTCTCACTACCTGATGACATGTCAATTTGAGTAAGCCCAACAAGGTGTTGCATGCAAACCAGGGAGTTTCAAAGTGACATTTAAGATGCTAACATCCAAGTTCAATAGCTTAAAGAAGCCATCTGATTTCACAAGTCATCGTCTTCTGGGGACTCTCAATAAAAATTAGGCCACTTATTTTCCTAATAAAGGAACCTGTATATAAATCCATCCAAGTGAATTTGGTTAAGTAGTGCCACTTACAGGGAATATCACTTAATTTGCTATACAAGATTGACCTTTTTGACAATAATTTGTTAACATGCATTTGGCAAAGGTTTACAGTGTTAAGTGATTAGACAATCAATACAACTTGATGTGTGACATAATTAATGCATGTTTCACATTGCTGTGATGATTAGAATATAATCTGAACTGTGTTGAATCTTGCTTGGTTCTATTTAATGCACTTGGTAGGTTACAATATAGCAGTGCCGCTATAGTTCATCTGGACTGCCTGTGCCAATAAAGGCTGGGACAACTTACAGTAAATTCTGTGGCTCTAAAAATAGTAAAATCAAATTAATTACTTTCAGAGGGGATATTCTAGATATATCACACCTTGGTCAATAGATAATTTGGAGAAATTTTACTTACCTGTAATATATATGCAAGTCAATAAGCTTTGAAAATGTTGCCATATTCTTTGTGCATGATGCTTAGGAAGGATGTATCAAGTCACAATAAATGCAATAAGTTTATGCACTATGATATGAAGGTTACATGTGCAACATTCACTTGAAAGTTCAACAAATTTTATCCATAGCTCAAAAAGTTAGGTTTTGAGGACATGGAGACATTGTTTATTATGCACTGTGGACAACTCCATGTACATAAACTGGAAAAAAGTTTATTCTAGTCACAGATAATTTTAAAAACTTGCAGGGATTCTTTTAGTTTTATGAAGAAAGTATGGTGGGTTTTTTTGTTTTTGTTTTTGTTTTTGTTTTTAGTTGATATTATGCCATTGAATGTTGTGGAAAAGTTGACATTGAAGGCTTAAAATTTGTAATTACAATTTAGGTATTATTCAGTCAATAGATATATGACACTAGGAAGTTTGGACAAAATTAGATGAAAGTTGAAAGTGATTGTCCTAGATTTTCTTGCCTCTATAAATAAAGGTACTTATAGAAGGTAATATATTCTGGAAATATGTTGTGGAAACTTCATCAATTTCAGTGTTTCTAGAAGTTAGTAAGTTAGTAATGAAAATTATTTCATTTATGAAATGAAATGAAATTTGTTCATTTACAAATGAATGAAAATAGAGCCCTTTGGTTGTTGGCTCTATTTTATATGTACATTAAAAAAGTCTGTAGAATCTCTATTAGTATTGCAATCCACTTATCAAATATTCTTTTGTATCTCTCATATTAAAATGATGTAATAATTTAGAAAGTGGATTGTAGGCAACATTATATCTGAAGGATGTGACTTTAATGAAGTAATTTTAATTCTACCCCATGTTGTGTTATCATTTAGTAGATATTTTTGACCTGTGTGCAGTGTTATTTTTGCCATGCTTGAATCTTAGTTTATTTTAGTAATTTCATGTTACTATTTTATTAACTTCGATAAAAAAGAATAAAAATCAGTAGAACCAAGTCCTTATAGTTCATCAAAGAAGCCTTCTTAAAATGAACTGTAGCCATAGAAAGTTTGGAAAACAACTCTGTTGGTTTGTTTGTTTGTCTGGTTTTATTGTTGGTGATTTTTTTGTAGTCTTGAATCACTAAGCTTAAGTTAGGTAATGTTGCTCAATAGCACCTCTCATGTAATAATAACCTGGAGATGAGGTTAGAAAGGGATTGAGAAGGCCAATGAAATCTGTTTTATTTAAGATTTATGTGCATTAGGCTTGTGAGGAAAGGAGTCTCCATTTGAGAGTTATAAGTTTTGTTGCTCCTTGTGGTCGGTTACCCTATGAATGGTCCTAAGAGATCCTATAAAAGGGATAGTAACAGAAGCTCTTACCCTTGACAGAAATATGAGAAATGTTACAGGGAAGCTTGTGTTTGATGCCAAAAATATTGGAAGGAGAACTTATTTCATCTCTGACTTAATAAGTTTTGTGTGGTGAAGTAGATCTACTCTAGATTTTTAATGGTTTGGGGGCTTAATTTTTATTTTCTTTTCCTTGAAAGGAGGGGTATATGCAGCACATTATTTGACAACACAGTTCTAGCTAGCAGCGGTATCCTTGCAAGATATCCTATGGTGAACCCCTGGCATTCCTTAATGCTCCTTGAAACAAAAGAATGCTCTCTCTTTCTGAAGTACCGTAATCAAAAAGCTAGAAAGTAGGGGTAGCCGCCCAATCTTTCTCCGCTTTTTTTAATAGACAGTGGGCAAAAACTGAGGAATAACCTTTGTGGAAATCATGTATGATATTGCCCAGCTGATCAAGGTAGGTGTTATTTGTGGTTGCATTGTAATGCAATTAATAAGTCCCAGTGTTTAAGTTTGAATTGGTCTTACTTAACCTTCACAGTCCAGCCTAACTTGAATCTTAAGAAAGGAGAGCAAGTCCTCAAAAATAAGGTAGAGTGTGTTTGTTTGTTTTAGTAGATGTAGAATTTTGAATTTCTTCCTGTGCCCTTTAAATAGAGCTTCAGACTTAATTGGGTATTGCTACTAGCAAAACGATCCCTCATAATGCTGTGTGTTAATATCTAGAAATGTTTCGATGAATGCCAATGGGGTTTTTTTTGGCTTCTGCTGAGCAGTGCTGGTACAGCATGAGCACTGTCTCTTCACCAATAGTCCGGGGGGGAACAAAATCTTGGGAAAGGACACTAACAGGTCAGCTGACCCAGTCAGACCAGAGAGGATATACCATAGCATATGATGTCAGCTCAAATACAAAAGTTAAGAAAAAAGAGGAGGGAGTAGGGCATTCGATACGTAAGGTATTTGCCTTCCAGATCAACTGCAATACATTCTGAAGCCATGCTTCCCAGCAATGGACGAGCATTCCTTGCTGGTGGGAAATAAAGAAACAATTTTTATTTTTTTCTTGCATACATGTAACCATTGCTTTTGTTTAGTAAACTGTCTTTATCTTGATCCACAAGAGGTTTTTATCTATATTATTTTCTCCCACCGCACACCCAATGTCCTGCTGAAGAGGTGAGATATAATGGCTTGTTGGGCATTTGGTGTCCAGCCAAGGTCAGCATACCACAGTCATTTCTTCACTTACCTGTCTTCCTCAAAGAGGAAAATTTGGGGAATTCTAAAATTCTCAGGTTTTTCCTGTTCCAAGGCCTTTGGTGTTACTTTGGTGAAGGCAAAAAATAAACTTGGAAGATTGGCTACAGTCTTACAGACAATAAGGTAGCAACAGCAAGCACTCAGTAAGCATATGTGAAAATTTTAAATGCTTTGGAGAAACGTTTTTGTTGGTTTGGGGGTTTTAGCGTGCAATATGTGATTGTATTTATTAAAAAAATTAAAAATTGTTCTAAGCAAGATTTTTGCTTGGTTATGGAAGCTCATCTGTGCTAGGAAGGAAACTTTTCATTCTGCAAAGGTAGTGATTTTTCCTCTGTATGAGATGTCTACATTTAGAAAAAAAGTTACTAAGTGACTGGGCACCACAGTAGGTGAATTTAAAGAATTTTCTCCTTTAACAATATCCAGAGCAGATAATTTGGTGTGGCTTTTTTTATTTATTTGTTTGGTTTTTTAATTGCTAAAAAATAACCCCATTAAACTGTCAGAAAATAGGGCCTGTTTTGAGACATACCTTGTAGGTTTTGGATCAAGAATAGTGATTGGAATTGAATCTGGCTGATTCTAAAAACTGAAGTTCAAATCTAAGTCACTGGAGATTTTTTTCCAAATCATTAAATAATGCTTCTAAGCATATGGAGGGAGTTAGCTGTATGTCTGAGTCAATGCTAAAACCATAGGAATACCTTTATGTTTAGAATTAACCACAGATTTGAAATTATTCACCCAACATTGGATTCTCTGTGAATTTTCACTTATGATTATTTCTAAAAAGCATAGGTACTTCAACTTTCTTAACCACCTGTCAGCTAGATTAATAGCATCTTGGCAACTGATTACAACCACAGTTATGTAGTGGCTACCAGACAAGCATTAATTTAGTTTTATATTAAGCATGCAAAGCAAGCAGAGAAAATATCATCATTTATTATTATAATAGTTCTAAGTCTTAACCAGCTGCATGATTTATGTTTCAATTAAACTATGCAGCTTGTACAAAGTCTTCTTCCTGTATTAATCATGCAAACTGGCTCATTATTTATGACTAAAAAAAGCAGATGAGCCAGGGTTTTCAGTGATGATTGGGAAAGTTTTCGTATTTGCAACACCCCACATATTAAGCATGGCAGAAAAGATAAAGTATTTAATATGAAGAAAAAAATTGATACTGTAGAATTTTCCAGTTTTGAATTGTAATACTATCAATCTGCTGTTACTCTGAAAAATGAAGTTAAATGATATATCATTTACACTCCTCAAAGCCTGTAGACTGCTCAAAGTCAATGGCTATCAATGAAAGTAGTTTGGTTTTGTTTTTGTTTTTTCCAAATTTTGTTGTGTTGTTAAACTATTCACTAAGAAAGACATTGTGAATGTCAGCAGATATGACAGAAGAGAGAACTAAGGATAAAGCTATTGCTTTGCTTTCCAAGTCCATTTGCATCTCTTAGGTGTACTTGACTAAGTTGGTCCTGAGGAATAAAAACATTTCAAGACTGAAAATATTTCTTCCAGAAGTTCTGTGAGTTTCCAGATATTGTGTAAACCATTAGGACAATACAACTTTTTATGTTTTTCAGGGAGGAAAGGTAGTTTTGGATTACTGGGACTTCATTAGCTCAAAATTATTAGTTGGCATCTGTCCTGTTCTATTTTTGGCTTGAAACAACATCAGTTCTGTCAACTGTGTAACAGTTATCCTGGGTACTTGGTGAGTGGCTGTTTTCTGAAGTATTTCTCCTGCTTTGTTCCCCTTAAATGTATGTTAACTATAGCAAAATGTTCCCTAAAACCTGAATGTTGTGCCAAAAAAAAAAAAAAAAAAAAAAAAAAAAAAGCCAAGCAAACAAACAAATAAAACCCAAGAAACCCCATAAAACAACCAAACTTGAGGTTTGCACCAGATTACTTAACATGTAATAGACATTACTTAACATGTAATAGACAGAGCAAATAGATCCAAGCTACATATTTTTTATGAAATAAATAACTAAATTTTACAAGATAAAGTACAAGAATGAAGATCACAAATGAGCATAGCCTTATTTCTTCATTCCCCTCCCCCCACTGCTTTTTTTTCCTTCCTCTTCCTGATCCTATTTTTTTTTCTTCTTTGCCCATCTTCAACTTTCATTTTCCTCATCTCCCACTATTCTGTTTGTCTGGGCCATCTTAAGCCCAATATTGTGATTTCTATGATGGCCAGAATAGACTGTGAAATTGACTAAAAAGAATGAATTTAATCTGTTACCACACTGTAGTAATTTATTTTTAAAGAAATGTGACATGAACTCACCCTTATGGTGTCAAAAAATGCCTAATTTACAAGCCTAAGTATTTGTTGCCACAGTGCACAAACCCTATAACTGAAAGTTCTGAAGTTTTTTTGTTGTTAGTTGAGATTTTTTTTTCCCCATATTACAAGTAATTTAATACATTTCATCAAGGAAGCAAAGGGGCTTTAGTAAAAGATAGTCACCTTTTCTTTGTTTCTCTAACATCTAAATATCAGTAAGTACTAAATTTGGTGGCAAATATTTTAGGTTCTGATATCAAAACTAAACTGTAGTTTAACTTGACAAGAGATCTTCCTAGGGCAGTTAAGAGAAGGGGTAGTGTGGAAACACTGGATTACTTCTCCATAACATTAAACAATTCAGTGTTTACACTGTAGAGTTTTACTGTAGGAGTCTGGGTTAATTTCTGTTTTATTCAACACCAAATTTACTTAGACAAGAAATACCAAAACTTACAGGTCACCTACACTCCTGGACTAAGGCATGGAAGCAGGTCTTTCTATTGTCGAAAAGAGAAACACCAAACCCAGGCATGCCAGCTGACACCTTGTAAAGGTGTCTAGAAAGCAAATAAGGGATCAAAGGCTCTGTTGTTTGAACATGTAGTTTTGGGGTGGTATAGAGTAGAGGAAATACTGTGCCCTGTATTCAGAAGAAAATATGATGCCACCTAAGGTTATATGTTTGTATATAGGATTGTGACTTCCCAAGCCTTTGTGCAAGCACGAAAGGTATAAAGTCTAAATAATTGTATATTAATGTGGGTGAAAATCAGTTGCTTTAGTCAATATGAGTAGAATTGTGAACTAGTACTAAACTGTTTTATCAGACATTCACTTAGGTAGACTTCTGTGTAAGAAGATATTCTTAACCCATGTACAAATTAGGATATTTCATGTTTCAGGTAAGTGAAATGAAAGGTGGAGTGCTTCAGTAAAAAGGCTCCAGTGAGTCTCGAATAAATGTTTTAAATTGTGTAAGTATTAATTTGAATATGAGAAATATTAGAACAGGTATTTTCTTTAGTAGCATCTGAAATACAGCTGCTGTAACTGCTGCACATTATGTCTCAGAAAGAAGTAGCCTAAAGTTTCCTTTAAGAAACAGTAAAAGATACTACACAAAAGAAAACACTGCCTTTCACAAGATTGCATTCATTTTGTAAATATTTGAACTATACCTGGACCTTATCTAGAGCATGAATAGCAATCTGTTTCTTTGAGCTCATCCATAACCGAGCAGCTGAGAAAGAAAAAAGCTCAGAAGTCACTCAGGCAGGTAGAGGTAATAGCAAAAAGAGTTTTTGATAAAATATTTAGGGAATTGCATGAATATGTTGACTGTGAACATACCTTGAAATAAGTTGCTGTTTTCAAAAATGGCAGCAGTGCATATTTCTGTGTTTAAAGCATATATATCCAGTGAGACCTTTTGATATTGTGTGCGTGTGTGTGTGTATGTCTCTGGTAAAATAGTCTGTTGTCTCAAAGTATCAGTACAATAGATTAAATAATTGTTCAGATTAATTAACTACAAGTTCCTCATATATTGGGACCTGACATGTTTTAGGATAGGGTGTGTGAAGAATAGGATCCCTGCAATACTGTCATTGAAGAAAGGAACATACATGATCTTGGTTTTTTTTTTTTTTTTTTTTTTGTCTTTCCATTTGAAGTAGATAAAAGAAAACTTGTAAAGAACAACAATCCTTAAGATAAATTCTTAAGGATGACTATTGTTAGTGTTAAATCTTGTTTCTTTCTGTATATCAGTATTTGTTATTCATTAAATTTAATCATGGACAGAAATAATGAATTACAATACTCTTAGGTGATAAAGGTATTAAATCAAAGCCCAAGTTAAAACAAGCAAAAAACCTGATGAAACAATACCAAAAAGAAAAATCACCCCAAAACCCAAGGAAAGAAAAATTTTCTTTTGTCTTTCCTAGGTTTTATACTGCTGTTTGTTTGTTTGTTTTTTTTTGTTTGTTTGTTTGTTTGTTTTGTTGTGGTTTTTTAAATGGAATTTTTCTTTCTTGTTTGTTGCTAATGTTTCTAATTTTTTTTTTTTTAAATAGTCATTATTTGGTTAATGAATTCAGTTAAATGTGTTTGGAGTTAGAAATTACTTTTTCCAAAACATTTTTTTTAAATTCTGAAATCAATCAAAATGATCAAAGATCTGGAGGAAACGACACACTGGTTTTTCTGATGCATTTTCTTAGCACAGTATGCAGCTTCTGTTATCCTGTGATCAAAGACCACGCATGAATGCCATAGTTATATGGCTGCCCCTTGAGGAGAGAAATAAAAAAAGAGTGCTCATAAATTCTGATTTTCATTGCAGCTTTGGATTACTGAAATTTACGGTACTTGAACAGAGGATAATTTACCTAAGTGTGTTCTGAATTGTGAAGGAATCTCCTAGGGAAAGAAGTCTTGTAAATTAGGAGTCTGTGACTTTAAGAATCAACTTCAGGAACATCATGTCTATTAAGAACATGTCAAATTACTTATGTAAATTGCATACCATGATAAATTGTTTTTCATATTTCAAATCTTAACTGAAAAGGATGAAAAGTGAAAACAATTAATTTAGACAATTCTCTATGAAGCACTAGGAGAGTCTTTTTTCTGCTGCAGACATGGAAGCTCTTGGTTAGTCATAGATTGTGAAATGACAGCACCTTTTCTCAAGATTAAGGACTGTAAAAAGAATGTGTCCTCAAAATGTAACAACTCAGTCTTGCTGTCTGCATCTGGAATACCGTATGTGTTTTTACACAAGACAAGCAATTTTGAGCAAAATAGCAGGTCACTTGTAGTTAGAAACAAGAGCAATACCAGTTGGGGTTTTTTCCATTTTTTGCAGCTTATGCTACATTTGAAGATTATCTGGCATTTAATACAAGTTTTGAGTGCATTATCAAGATGTAAATATCTGCAATTGCATGAACATCTCTTACACATATTTATAATGTAGTCAGTGTTTATTTTACTTCTAAATATTAAGATATTTAATATTATGATTTTCAGTATTCTTGTGTCTGCAAAGTTACTAGGCATAATCACTACAAGTTGTTCAAACCCCTTCCAAATTTCTGAAGAGGAGGTATGGGTGTGTGTAACTCAGGAAGAAGCAAAACACCTAACATTTCTATTGAGTGAAGAGGCTATCCCATAGAAACAGGGTAGAAAGAAGGCTGCTTGGCTGCTAAAAGATAAGGAGGTAGAAAATAAAATCTCTTGGGAGTGTTTGATAGTTTTGACGTCCCCAGAATTTTAGTGTGGGAGGACTGATTGTGAGAGAATAAGGATAGTACTGAAGGCAATCTCCCCCAACGAATGCAGCTATACTGATTGTCAAAGAGTGGGAACAGCCCTTAATGATGTCACAGGCTAGGTCCAATGAGAATGGGTGTTATAAAAGAGTGGGTTAGCTGACCAGGAGTCAGCTGGCTCTGCTGTGAGGAGGAAGAGTCAGTTAAGTGGTTGTGCAAGGGGCAGAGAAGGTAAGATGCTATATGAGGGACAAACAGGGTTAGGTGGTTGTGTAAGGGATGGGAAGATGTTAGTTGGTCCTGCAGAGAAAAAACTTGGGAAAGGGTATAGGGAATGCATGTATGTTGTGTGGTGCTGCCCATGGGAAGGATACAGAGAAAATGTCAGTGCACTGAGGCCTTGCTAACTAGCTGATGCTTCTTTGGTGTCCGTTGTACCTCACTTTAGTCTTGGCATCTCAGAGTAGCAGTCCTCTGCTTATTCCATGACAGTGGTTCTGGGTTTGAAAGTCCAGTAGAATATATTTGCTTCTTACTTTCAGTACCAGTTAACGTTTGAGGTTAAGACCTTGGGAAGTCCATTTAGCTTATCTTTGTGATAAGTGAGATGTTCCAGTCCCTTTGTCATCTGTGAACCTTAATTTGATTCTTTCCAGTTTGTCTATGTCATTGCTGCACTAGGGAGAACCTGGATGTCCCTTCTAACCCAGAACATTTTATGATTCTCTGAAGTGGACACAGTACTCCGGGGTGCAGCCTCACCAGTGCAGGGTAGAGGTGAAGATTTGATTTTGTCAGCCTAGGAACAACAGTCTTCCTAATGCAGCCCAGGATGTCTTGTTCTGCCAAAAGGATGTATTGCTAGCTCTTGTTCAATTTGTGTGTCTAAAAGCATCTTCAGGTCCCTCTTTCTGCCAAGCTACTTTACTGTTGGAGGTCTTCTAGCTTATGCTGGTGTACAGGGCTCCTTTCCAGGCAAATGTCTTGTTGAACTTTCTTTTTTTGAACTTCATTTTGTTCTTGTCAGCCTAGTTCTCTAGCCTGTTCAGGTCTCTTAGGTGTTAATATTCACCAATACCTTCTAGTATACCCTCCATCTCCATGATGAAACCAGCAGCTGAAAGGGTGCTTATAGCATTTTGGTTGAAATATACTTTGAACACTAAAAACAAACTTAGGAAGGGAGAGAAGAGTGCTTGGCCCTCCAGAATGACATGAAATAGTTTGTTCCTCGTTTTACTGTGTATTATCACCTTGCTCAAAACCACTTGGAAAGATGTCTTTTCATAGAAAATTGCAGATTAATTTTGCCAGTATAGTGCAACATTTCTGTAAACTACCAAATAATGGTTACAAAATGAAGTTTCTCTTTCCTTTGCTTCCAATTATAAATCATTCAGGCAGAGAAAATATTATGCTTACTCTACTCTTTCATGTAATTGTATTGTTAGAGGACATGCTGTTTAATCATTAGCTTTCTTATGTTTGCATGATATAATGTGCTGCTTCCCTGCTTGATGCACTCAGGGATGCATGCTTCAGGGGAAAATCAGTTGTGAGAGCATAAAGGAAGGCTGTAACTTCACCCTTTGCGTAGGGCTAGCTGTAAATGGTTGATTCAGTGAAGAATTCCATGCGGGAAAATATTTAGTAAAGAAAAAAGCAGTTGAAAGTACAGTTTTGTGGTGGTCTGTTTTAACATTTAAAGTTTTGGGATGATGCTTATGGTGAAATGATGACTGTATCAGCTATTCTTTCAAGTGATAATTCTGTTTCGTTCCTACTCGTTCCTTTAATCTTAGGTGTGAGCTAGGTAACAGAAATGGTGAAGGACTGGTCATTCCAAGTGATAGTTTCCTGAAAGGTTCTTCTGTTTGGAGCCAGTTTGATGTCAGTTTTCAAAGCATTCTAATTTTTAGTGGGCTATACTGTGTATTCTCTGGATACTCAAATAATTTACTGAGGAGCTGAACAATAGTTTATGTTCCACTGGCCCAGCTGCCAAGGATTTTCACTCTGGGAGAGAAAAAAAATTAAATCAGAAGTCATCCTCATCCAGCTGTATTAAGGATGAAATTAATGTATTTATTTAAAAGCAGAAATGAAGGAGTTGCATAAATATAAAACATTTCCAAATTACTTTTGTAGTTAAATGCAAATGTAAGTTTTGATTACATGAGGATATTTTTTCATATCTTTTCTTTAGATGGACTATCTTTGCTCAATAAGAATGCTGAATTTTATTTTATGACAGCACTGAAGTTTAATTTTACCCTCTCACCAATCTCCTTTATTTTTTAGTTGCTATGATTGGACACTGTTGGATATCACATGGGAAGGGAAGTAAATATCCTTTATTTGTTTCCATTTACCTAACAAATATTTCTTAACTAAATGCTTTAGTTAGAACACCCCTGACTTCAGACACCTTTTCTGCTACAAGTTTTTTCAAGATTCAGTATGTAGTTTTATATTTATGTAATGTTTTAACCAGATTCATCCATACTCCCTCATTTATCTTTTCACTTGGGCATACTTTCCTGAAAAATCCCAGAAAAACGGTCAGTGCATATTTACTTTACTGTAGTTCTGCAAGCATATTGTGACCCCAGACAGATGGAATCAAGAAAGATTGCATATGCAATATGAAGATTTATCATCCTATATTAATTTTTTGGTGACTTGACAGTGTTGGGAAATCCATGAATACTGCCTTTGTTTCCTGTTGTAGTCTACTCTCAAATGAACAAACAAAACCCAACAGAATGAACAGGATTAATGAAACACACAAAGATCATATTCTGAAAGACTTTTTTAGCTTGTTTATGCCTTTCCTTCCCTTGGATACGTGGAGATGCAGCTCATGATTGTGTTACCATTTCTCCATCCATACAAATGAGTATATAACAATAATGAAGAGAAACTTTCAAACCAGTAAATTAGTTTTGAATCATAGAACTGTAGATTTGTTAAGTTTGGAAAATACCTCTAAAATTATTAAGTCCAACCATTAGCCCAGGACAGTCTTGTTCATCACTGAACTGTATCCTCAAGTGCCATGTACACACATTTTTTGAACACTCCCAGGGGTGGTCATTCCAGAACAGGGCATGTTTTCTACTTCTTTTTCTGTTTATCAAAGATAAAATTCATGGTGCCATGACCATATATGCCAACATGTACATTTTGCCCATGCTCTCAAGTGATTTTTTCAATTCTGCTGGTTCTGATGCATACAATCTTGTAGTGAACTGAAATACAAGTAATCTATAAGAAAACTTTCATTTTTCTAAAGTAGGGTAAATTATACTTTCATTAGGGGCTGTCTGAATGCATGGAGAGAAATGTAAAAAGCAAATCTGAACAGGAAACATAAATGGTAACAATAGAAGTAGGTGAACACTGGGGAGCAGGAAAAAGAAAACAAAGATTTTATATATATATTTTGTTGTGTAAGTAGACATTATTTTACAGGCAGCTGCAGCCCCTTATTTATTGAGAAGAGCCTTCTCCTGGGGTAGTTACTGTTCTAAGAAGGAGGTTTGTTTCAAGCATTAATTCTGTAAATAAGGTGAAACTGCAGGATGCAGGAGCAAATGTTCTCATTTAGTATTCCTTTAAATACTAGCGTTCTTTCTTCAATGATTCGGTTTTGCAAATCATTATTATGCTGTAAATTATTAAGCTGCATAAATTATTCTTTATATGTAATGTGTAAGTTTGAAGCCAAATAGAATTTTATACTTCTTTCTAGATGACAGAAGCCATTCTGCTTTTGTTATTCATTCATTTGGAAAGATTTCAGTTCTTATTTTTTTTAAAATTTGCCTTATATAACTGAATTAATCTTTGACCTAAGAGTTATTTAACCATGTGGAACTTACATCAATGATAGCAAAACTTCTAGAAGAAGCAGGTTTCTGCATATTGGAGGGAAGAATATATAGGTCATTAAATATGTATATGTCCTTGAATAAACAGGTAAATATTAAACAAATCTGTTTTGCTGGTAATATTTGAAACCCCCACAATTAACACCCTCTCCCCCATACAACCAAAAACCCTTTAGTGCCCAAAACTCTTAAAAAAAAAAAAAAGAACAGAACACCACAACAAAGAAAATCAAACCTTTGGGCTGAGTTTACCCCCATACAGATAAATCACAGGCAGTACTGTTAATTGGGCTGGAGGCCGCCCCTTGTAGAAATACAGTTAACACTTTTACAAGAACCAAGGAGACATTTTTGCTATTGAAGCTCTTCAGCAGATATCTCAAGGACAATTTGTCAATGTTAGAGTATTTTTTGCTGTTATCTCTACTTTCTTACAAGGACAGCTAATTTAATGCTTAATTGTAAGACTTTCTTTGGTTTCTAATGTATCTGTGAGGTGTTTTCTGTGACTTAGCTGGCCAATACTATCTTGGAGAACAAAATAATCCATTTATTTGTTGCATTGTTATATTTTGAATGCATGTGTCAAAATGAAAAAAAAAAAAAAATCTCCCCAGTCATTCTGCTCAAATAAGCTAATTTGTCTTTACTGTTAGTAGTCATATTTCTATCTGATGGAACATCTTTCCTTCTTAAGCAGCAACAGACATAACACTTTACATATAGTTAGTTGTCTATTTTCAAAAGGGTTGTGAAGCATTTTCCAATTATATTAAACTAGCAAACTAGCACTCTTCTGAGGTAAAGCATGCCTGTCATTTTGTAAGTTATGGAAAACCAATTTCTCCAGGTATTTCATTGTATTTTTAC
Organism: Hirundo rustica; assembly: GCF_015227805.2. NCBI lineage: Eukaryota > Metazoa > Chordata > Aves > Passeriformes > Hirundinidae > Hirundo > Hirundo rustica. The sequence continues at coordinate 78,007,623 of NC_053450.1, read as the reverse complement.
TCTTCTGCATGGTTCATTCCTTTGCATCTCATTTTCCATAGTGAGTGAGTTCATTAAATTGAACAAAGGAAAGTTGTGTAAAACTTGACTTTAAAAAACCGATTATGCATCTGTCAGTTTCCAGGCACTATTTCATTTCATTGTAGTTATTTTCATTGTAAGCAGCAGCAATAGAATGAAAGAAGAGACTAGAGAAATGCAGTCCATATCATGCTGGAAGAACCCACTATGTTTTGTTATTTTACCTAGGAAGCAAAGCAACAAAATGATAATTCTCTCTATCAATTCTTCTCATTTGAAATAAGACTAAATTATTTCCCCAGATTATTTTCCAGAAATGTGACTCCTTTGAAATCCAAGACCCTGCCTTGTATAACTACAAACTGAGCAATTAGTATACCATCTGAGGTGGGACAGCTCCAAAATTAAGAAGCCATTACTGGGAATTGGACTTCAGTTTATTTTTTGCTGGCAGTGAGACCACAAGCCTGTAACAGTCCAGAACAAAACTGATGTCCCTTTCCAAAGGTTTAGTGCTAGGAAGAAAGAAAAGTCTTCCAAGAAATGTTGTTTTAATTAAAGGTAGGCAGCACACATGAACTTCACCCTTGGTTCGTACCTGTTTGTCTCTGAGTAATTTGCATTCTACCAACCCTTTTTCTGCATTGGCCACCTTCCTGCTTCTTCACAGGTAGGAAAATAGAAGACCCAGCATAAATTTATTTTCCCATTAAAGATCAAACACTATTCCTGTATAGAAATTCCTTTATAGAACTGTTTTGGAAGCCCTAGCAGTCTCCTGCTAGTGAAAAAGAACTTCTTTTGCATGTGCGGCTCTCTTTCAGATCTCCCCAGTAAATTGTGTAGATACTGTTAATATTGTTTGTCAAATTAAAGAACTGTTGAGATATTTGTTATCCGTTGTGTTCTCTAGGTAGTATATTGCTTCCTCTATTTGTTCTTGAAATTTTCTGGAGAAATTTTTAGTTGTTTTTATATGTAGTTTCATTATACCATATAAAAATTTAGGGACTTAATGAAAACAAAGTCACATTAACTTGAAGATAAGGGTGTTCCACATTGCAATGGAAGTATAATGCAGTATACTGTTTTTTAAGCTCATTGAATATCCAGGAATCATCAGTAGATGTGAGGTTTTTCTTTGTGTGCTCTTCGTATTTGGACGTTTGCTTTTACCGATCGGAATACTTTTGCAATGTGTCTCAATTGGAATTATGCCCTATCCCTCTCCAAAGTCTAATGGGAACTCTACTTTTTAAGTAACACCTCAAACCCCACACCATCAGCTCTTCTTTTGTCTGTCAGAATGGAAAAATGAATTTAGATGAGTTTATGATATGATAACCCAAGGAGCACATTCATTAACTCTGTAGGCTTCCCATTAGGCTGATGTTTAGATATTAAGGATAGTTTTATCAGCTTAATTATCTGGGGGTGTAACTGGAAAAGGAAGTTTGGATTGTAAAACAAATGTTCTTGTTCAACCTGTGTTAAACTCTGGTCTAACACTGCTTAATTTTTGACACTTGGACTCCTCCCAATATAAAAAATGTTTTGATGTATTTTGTCTTTCAACACACTTCTTCTTGTCTTTACATAATTGAATAAATGTATAAATCTTTTTGTTTCTAAATCATGGTAAGATTTACTTATGAGAACAAGAAGCACCAAACAACAGTATATAAGAAATATTTTGATAAAATTGGTCATGCTTATTACAAAATTTGGCGGCAATGTCTACCAGATCACCAATCATCTGCTATGATTGTGAAGTAAGCTAAGTATTAGATTGAGTCAGCGAATGATGTTGTATTTTAAGTTCTTCTGTTTTATGTATTTCTAGAATGCTACTCCTCATTCTGCTTTGATACCAGATTCGTTATATTTAGAGAGCAGCAGAAGAAGCAGCCATCTAACATGAAACCCAAAATGGCAGCTTGACACAGTTTGTTGGGTCATTGTGCACACCCTTTCAACTTTGGCTTGCTGAACCCAGGTATTACAGCAATCTGATTGTGTAGCCTAAGAGTGAAGTGTGAGGGTGGAAAATGGTGTAGTAATTTGAATATAATAAGCTTGATACTGGGAAAGAAAATAATTACTGTGTGATTTCAAGGAAAGAGGTATAATCTCTTGGTAAGAATGTGGAAAATCTTTTGGAGACAGTGGTCAGTTTTTAGTATAATGACTAAAACAATGTTAGTCTAAAGGACTAATGGAAGCTGTTCTTCAATTCAAACTGTTTTATAATAAGGAGAAGTGTTTTCTCATTCTTTACATGTCAGTCAAGGCACAAATATATATGTACAGATAGATTAAAAAAGAAAGGAGTGAGGAACATATATACAGATACATGAAGCTCTGTGCATGTTGGAAATCTGTTTCTTTTAAATATCACTGACAACCTTTTGTTCTTGGCATACAAGAATACACTCTGCATCAGAACTTAAAGTATGTTTCGAAGTGTTTGACTTGTGATAATCTTCTGAAACAGTTGTTTAAGAGGGAAAAGAGCAACAATTAAACTATAGAGCTTACATTACTGAGCTTACACATTTTCATAGCATAATATATTACAAAATTTCTTTAATCCTGAAAATATCCATTATGCAAATATTAGAAAGCAGATTTTGTTAGGTGTTTGATATTGGATATATATTTGTTTGCATTAACTGAATTATGATGGCTTAGAGGTGTAGAGAAACTGCAATAGATATCTACTACATGGAGCCAAAGGCTACATAACCTGTTACCGGTTCTTTATATTGTATATGACAGTAACATGTATGTTATGACATTTCAGAATTCTGAGGGTGTTGTACAAAAAGCTGTTTCTTCCAATTCACATGGCATTTGAACCCTTTTTTTTTAAAAACTTTCCTGCTTAATGAATAGATTGTGTACTCCAACTTCAAATGGTTTTGGAACGCTTGAAAAATAAAAATTTGATAATGGAATGCCAATTCAAAACAAATTACTTATACAATTGGGTATGCAGTGCATGTTTCTGCATAATAAAAAATAAAATTCTCTACTTTATGGGGGCACTTTCCAAGTCACTCTACTAGAAGGCAGAAGTAAAACTCCTTTCGTATGCAGATAGGTGCTTTAAGAATGTCTGTGTTTTTAATGACCATAAAGCGTAAATTCTCAAGTTCACTATAAAAGGATTTTTATAACGTTCTAATAACATTAAAATAGAAAAAAAAAATCTGTAAAATTTGAAGGAATAAGAATAAAAATTTTATAGGGTAGGATGCAAAAGGTCAAGTGCAACATCAGCCAGTGAAAACAACTTAGGGAAGGCTTACTTCAGCCCCTGCTGCATTAAAATATCATCATGTGTTCTGATGGGCTTGGAAAACATTAATAGCCACTGATTCAGCACAAGGATTAGGGTTTGCTTGTTTTTGTTGGGAAGTTTCACTAATGCTGTCAAGTATGAATTCTCTGAATAGAGGAAAATTTTAGACATATCAAGTCATCATTGTGTGACTTTCTTTCCCTAAATGTTTTCAAGTGAAGAGTCTACTTAAAAAGAAACAGATGAAGTCTATAAATCTATTCTAAACCTGGAAGATTTAGCTGAGAAGCAGAAGGTCTGTAAAGGATTTACTTTTAATTCTATCCATTCTAGATGCATAATTCAATATTTATGTGTACAGTTATATGGTAACCAATGAGACTGATTGTAAAAGTGAAGTTTTAACAGCAAATAATATAGTCCAGAGTTTAAGGGAATAATATTTTTTCTTAGAATAGACTGTAAAAAGCTGGTAGTATTTTAGATTGAAGGGACAATTACTATATTATATTTATGTGATAATGACATATAACTGTAAAACCTGTGTACTACATCACATTTTTTACCATAAATCTACTATCTCTAAAGTACACAACTTAATAGGTCCAAATACATTTTGTAATTGTGAGAATAAGACAGCTTGCTAAGGTGTTTTGCAGTTAGTGGCAAGGCCAGCTTGTGATCGCGGCACGCAAAGCAATCACATGGAGACCAGAGACTTGCAGGGCAGAGTTGCTCCTCAGAGAGAGCCCAAGGCCGAGCTAAGGCCGAGTGCCTCTGCTTGTTTATTTTTTACTTTTTATACATTTGTGGGTCTGGTTGTGGATTGGCTTCTGGGGTTATCACCTCTCAGCCAAGTGGCCAGGCCAGCTGTCAGTTACAGTTATTTTCAGGTTAGAAATATGTAAACAAAGGACAGGGAATGAAAAACAAAAGGTTTGTTTATGTTACCACGTGTGAGAAAAAGTGAAAACTGCTCCTAATATTGTGCAGAAGCTAAAGAGAATGACTCCATCTTATGAACAATCAGAAGGCTTTAAAAAAAACCTCAGAAAAACCAGGGTGACACCAGCTAAAACCTCAGATTTCTAAAAGGTGTGTTCAACAAATTGAAAACCTGAAATTAATGAACATGGGCTCCTTTAAAAGTCAATAGCTTTCCAGTTTAAGAAACTCCCCTCCCAGCTGATGAACAAAGTGACTGCATCTAAGTTGCTGAAGAAATACGTTAACATGGAAATTCTCCAGATTTGCAGGTGATGTATATCTTACTTGGGTGTGTCCCACATTAAAGTGTGTGAAAATGTGGTGGGCTATGGCAAGCAGTCCCCCATCAAGGTCACACATGCATTTTTTTCATGAAGTTGTATATTTTGCCATGTTAGGGCTCACTCACAGTGGTGATTTGAGGATGACTGCAGCAAGTTTTATGAAAGAAATTGCATAAGACAGTTCTTAAAAAAAAAAAAGTGTTTTATAAATAAGGTCTTTTTTTTTTTTTTTTTTTTAATGGGGCCTTTTGGACTATCAGAATATGGGAATCTGTTTTCTAATTAAAAATATGTGTTATGGTTGGCAGTCTAAAGCTGGAGCCGCCTTTTCTTCCTCCTATCTCTTACATTTTCTCTGTCCAGGATTTCACAAATTAGACAAAAAAATTGAAGAGAATGATAAGAAACCAGCTTAACTGTTTTAAATTAGTGATTCTGATGATGTATTATATTCTTGATCTTCTGCCACTGCAATGTGACATTAAGCCTGTCAGTATAATATCTTTGAGTAATTTAAACTATGAAGGTTTTTTTGTTTGTTTGTTTTTGTTTTGTTTTAACCAAAAATAAAACATTTTTTTATTATTATTATTTTTGCAGGTTTTGGGGTTTTTTAATAGCTATGGGTAAATTAGATAAAAACTAGTTTTATTTTTGTTTGAGAAAAATTTGTATAGACACTTGAGGCTCAGATTTATGGAACCCAGAAATGTAAACGTTTCTTTTCCACTTATGCTTTCTTTATTTTTTAAAAATTATTTTTTTATTTTTTAAATTAAAAAAAAAAGTTACTTGATGCATAAAGAATTTGAGAAACTACTTAAAGAATAACTGATTTAAGAGAGAATGCCTTTTGATTAATTTCCACCACAGGTAGTCAGAGTTTCTGGATTCCCCCCATCATTCAGATGCTCTTAGATTTTATATGTATCAAGTAATGGAATGGGAATAACTAAATTGTCTCTTTCACATGGGCATCAGTAATGAGGGCCTTGGATGGAAGATGCTCTCTGGCTGTCATTTACTAAGGTGTTTGATATATGTCTAGAGATGCTTGCTTTTTAACGTGTTGTGTTTTTGTAACCCCAGACAATTAACAAGGATCTTTATTAAGATAAAGGTTGAAGTACATTAGGGTATGTTCCATTATTTTACTGCAGAAAGTCTATACTTTTTTGTATTGCAGGTTTATGAATAGCTCCCAAAAGGTTGTGGTACTTTTCACCATGTTATGATAAAGAATGATGTAATTTATAATTTATGGTGTTTTCTGTTACAAGAGTCTTATTAATTCAAAGAATTTGGTGGTGGGGTTTTTTTGGTGTTTTTTTTTTGTTTGTTTGTTTGTTTTTGTTTGTTTGGTTTTTTTTGTGTGTGGGGGGTTTTTTTTTTTTTTTTGGGGGGGGGGGGTGGGTGGTGAGGTGTTTGGGGGTTTTTTTGTTTTGTTTTTTTTAAGTTACTTGAGGCTTCCCTGGGCAAGAAAAGGCCTATTTTTGTGCAGAGCTACAAATGTACAGGAAAGTTTAGCTACAAAATTTGGGGTTTTACTTATTAGATTAAATGGATTTAGAATTCTTATTCTCAAAATTTATATGTATTAAATTTTGCATGTGACTTTCAGGGAAAAAGCAGCCCTGTTCAACTCAAGGCAAATATTGTGCTGATATCAGCTGATATCTTTAATATGAGATATCATGGTTTAACCCCAGACAGCAACAAAGTGCCACGCAGGTCCTCACTCACTGTTCCAAGAGCAGGATCAGGGAGAGTATTAAAAGAGTAGCTCAACCCACAGGTTTTTCCACTTCTAAAGCCAGTTTAATAAGTAAACCAAAAGCCATGGGCTACCATTTCCCATGTGTAGGTAGGTGTTCAGCCATTGCCAGGGGTCAGGGCCCCATCCCATGTAGCAGTCACTTGGCAAAACAGAGAGCATCACTCCAAATGATTCTCCTTCCTCCTTCGTTTCTGCAGGTTTACATACTCAGCATGGCACCAATGTGACCTGGAATATCCCTTGTGTCATTTGGGGTCAGCTGTCCAGGCTGTGTCCCTCCCCCAAGTTCTTGTGCTCCCCCAGCCTCCCTGCTGGTGGAATGGTGTGAGGGGCAGAAAAGGCCTTCACTTTGAGTAACTTCTGCTCAGAAATAACAAAAAACACCTCTGTAATATCAACACTATGTTCAGCACAAAACCGGAATGGGAGCCCATAAAGCTACTGTGAAGAAAATTAGCTCAACCCCAGCCAAAACCATTACATCAGGTGTTTTTACAAGTTTGATTTTTTGGTGTTGTTTTTTTTTTTTTCCCCTCTTTTTTTTTATAATCTGCTGGGTGGTTTTTTTTGTGGGGTTTTTTTGGTGTGTTGTTGTTGTTGTTGTTTGGTTGGGTTTTGTTTTGTTTTGTTGTGGGTTTTTTTCATTGCTTTGTTTTGGTTTGGTTTTTTTTGTTTTTTTCCTTGTTGTTGTTTGGTTTTCTTAATACCCAAATGACAGATTAGTTTTCAGGAAGACTGAAATCTGATGTTGTAATACTGAAACCCCTTCAGCAACTGTGTTCACCTTCTAGCTTGCTGGTGTCTCTTGCTGCTGCCTGAAACAGATCAAAACGGCCTCCCGGTTTTGAACTTCTGTATGTTCGTCAATCATTCATTTATTGTTGAATTTGGAAGTAATATCTCTAGTGACTTTTAAGTTACTTAAGTAGAAGGAAAAGGGCTTTTCAAGGACAGTTTTAAGATAAACTCCAAATAAGAAATGTAGTGCATAGAATGGTTTTGTATTCTTGCGGTATAATATTTTGCAATATTTTTGCATTTGTCATAGATAAATAATTTAAACAGGAAAATCTAGATTCTTGTGAAAATATTTCAGACTTTCAAAATAATGTAATAATTGAAGACCATACAAAAATAGTCAGTGGTGATACAGGAGGACTAGGATGGTCTAATAACTTTGAATAAGTGGAAAGAAAAGGAGAAACAGTTGTAAGGAAGATGTGAGAGAAATGTATGAGGAGACAACAGCAGGAAGGCAGAGTAAATCATAACAAGAACAGAAGTACATTTTTGCCACCTTATAAAATATTAACTACATCAGAAATCTAATATTTTTGCAGAACTGCTGGAATCTGATGCTGTTCGTTTAGCTATGAAATGTGTCAGTGATTTTGCTTGTATCTTGGATATGTAATGTCAGCCATTGTAGTACATTTAAAATATGATTCTAATTATACTCACTATTGCACCATAACTGCACTTATGCAATTCCTTGATCACTTCCCTGTAAGCTACTTTTGGACAAAATTAATCATATGCAGAATTGCAAGTCTAACCTTCTACCTCTTTTTATTGAGCAGAGATGCAAAACAATATGACTAAGGCAATAGTTGATTAAAAGAAAAAAAAAAATTTTCCTTTGCATACATATTTTAAAATATTCTGAACAATACATAGCTATGTATGAATGATTGTACACCATATAAAAGTTATACACTTAGCCATTATTTAGGTAAAATGCAAACTAAAGAAAAATGAGAAATCTATCTTGCTCTGACTGATAAGAACAGGACAGTCAGTATGAGGATTTAAAAGTTTTTACTATAATGTATGGAATTTTCTTTTCTCTATGGAAAATATGAAAATTCTGATGACTAGCTAGATCATGTATTTCAGTGCTGACCTGTGTCTTGCTTTACCTAGAGTATTCACATTGTTTCTTTTCATATTTAGGAAGCAGATACTGAAGTGATATAATGCACCTTTGGCATCAAGTTTCCAGTAAGTAAACTTAGTGCAGTGTCTAATGCTGCATATGGCAACACAGATGTCTAATTTTAAACAAATTATAACACAAACCCAAAGTTAAATTAATCATGCTAAAATTAAAATTTAAAGTGTGTTGGTGAATTTTTATTAGCTATATTTTGTCACTGGAAGAAATGGTTGTACTGTGAGTTTTACAGAGTCAGAGAAGAAGCTGGGAAACCAGAGGAACATCTTCACCAGTGATACTGGCCATAAATGCAGACCTGAAACATTCTGTTTGTTTGGAATCATACTCACAGGTGGTTTTGCTATTTTTCAAAATGTATTGATCATTTCCCTATAAGCCGCTTTTGGACAAAATGGATCATATGAAGAACTGCAAATCAACCTGATCCTCCTTTTTACTGAACGTAGATGCAAAACAATATGACTGAGGGAGTAGCTGCATTTAAAAAAAAAAAAATTAAATACTTAAATTCTTTTCCTTTGTGGATTTTAAAATATTCTGAGCAATTCATATACAGATAGCTATATATGAATGAGTGTACACCATGCAACACTTTTAAAGTGTAATACACCTTTTAATATTGAATTCTGCCAATCTTTTGTTTTCTTCCTTAGCAATAGTAGTCACAACTTTGTCGGTTAGAAAAAGAACTTCAAGCTGTTTCTGCATCTCTGAATTCTCACTTGAAACTCAGCCCATTACTCTGCAGCATATGATACAGCAAGGAAGCGATTTTCAAAGAGGAATGTAGTTTGTTGTTGACAGCGTCCAAAACTAGTTTAATCAGCAGTCTGCCATTTTGAGTTACAGAACCTACTTTATATATATGCGTGTATATATATATAAAGTAGCTATTGTACTGATGTCTTGGAAATCATAATTCTTCAAAAATTCGTGCTTATTCTCAAGGCACAGGTCCCAATATTATTGTTTTAATATCTTAGTAAATAACTACTGTTTACTATAACTGACATCAAACTCTATGAAATTAACCTTCTTATAACTTAATTTATAATTATAACATAGTTTCTTATTTACTTGAAAGTCATTGGGAATACTTAAAATATTTATGAAGTCTAGGGATTAATTTTTCCTATAAATATTAAAAATCTTGTGGTGATACCATCCAAACTGACCTACTTCATTATTTAATAGGATTTTTTTAGTCATTGTATATATGTAATAGAAAAAATTTGCCTATTGTAATTTAATAATCATATATAACTCTTCATCCAGAAGAACAGGATGTTTTATTTATAGAAGGTAAATTGTTAAGGGGTTTAATAGGCTTTTACTTCACAGTGATTTTTAGAAAAGAATGCAGGACAGTTAAGTACATATTTGGCAATTTTTTCTTAAAAGCATAAATCGCATTACAGTCAAATATTGTTTCAGAAGAAGGAGGAAGAATTAAGAAGTGGATTCTTTTTGTACAACTTTGGCTTGAGTTACGTACAGAGTCACACTAGCCCCAGTCTGAAAAAAATATATTTTGGAGTTTTGAGGGGACATGATTTAATAAGTTTCATTGGACAACGAATAAGTACCACCTTCTTCCACAGGATTATAGAATACTATTGATTTCATGTGATAATCTTCTTCACAAGTTATTGAAATATTTATCTTGGGCACACTAATGCTTGTTAATGTACAATACATGTATATAATCTCTAAGTCTCATTTGAAATTTTATTACTTGCTTTTGGCTTATTGGATAAATTAAGCTAGTTCTTCAGGTGGGATGTGACTATGCAGTTGAGACCCTATGGTACTATTTGGCCTGTGTGGTTGGCTTTGAGGACACCTACACAGCTGAGGGAAGAAGTCTTTTTTCTGGTGAACAGGAGATACTGAATGATTACTTCTTCCTTTGTGAGAGGAAATATGTGTACGGCTCCTATAAAACAATTTGATCTATAGAGACTACATGGTAAATTCTGTGCAGGATTCTGCATAATGAAACTTTGCTACAATTGTCATCACACATCTAGATTTCCATCACCATCTGTTAGTTCTGAGAGTCAAAGGTCTTCTGGGAAGTGGGTTTTTTTTTTTCAGATTTCGCCTCTTTCTGGATAGTAGAGATAGGATACTGTGGTTGAGGAAAGCAGATATGGTAACAGGGAGGTACAGCCAACCAATATTACATTGAGATGGAGAGTGTGCACAGGTTTCCAAGGCAGAGAGGGTCTGTGAAGCTGACCAGTTGTAGGCCAGCTTTATGGCCTAGATCTTGGGAGTTCATGCAGGGGTTTTCTGAATTAAAATCAGATTAATTAAAATTGAGAAGTTGAAGTTATTAAAATTTACTTCAGATAAACTCTGTGAATGCACCTTTTGAGTCTGATACAGTTCTGAGGGCTGACAGTTGGGGTAAGTGAAAGCTGTCTTAGTCTGTTCTGCTTCATATCTTCCACAGTGGCCCACATTCATAGCATGAGTGGTGCTGTGCACCAGTTTTCTGTGTATCTGGCACCATTAGAGAAACACACTCTTCCTTTGGAGGAGAAACTGAGGATAAACTAAACAGCTACAGTGTTGGGCAGTTGAAGAGATGTGGTCTCCATGGTTTGCATCATGAAGCCAATTTTATTGAACACGCTGCTGGTTTATATACCTTTCAAGCATAATGACAATATCTTCATTTCTTAGTAACATTGCCTAACTATGGGCTAGTACAGACTTGCACAGGTTTATATTGCCTTGCACACAAGCATATATACATACAACTTGATCTCTTCCTTCTTCAGGATCTTGCCTTGACATGCCACGGCTTGTAGCCCTCTAGTACATCTACTTCTGTAATAAGTTCAGCAGTACTTTGAGTCCTGCTTCCAAGCTGTATTCCTGTATTCCCACACTGCAGTTTGTCTGCTTCCTTCACACTGTCTTACAGAAGAATATATGGAGTAATGATTTAAGGGAAAAGAGTAAACTTGTTCTCTATTTTGTCATAATGATGGTGCTATAGAAGCCCTAGTGTGAGGATGAGTGTTTTTGAAAGAAAGGAAAAAAATCTGCAGATTTGTGGCAATGCATATTGTCTTAGCTAAAAATATTAAATATAGATCGTCTGACATTCCTAAACTTTTGAAGTCATAGTGCTTTTTCTCAAGTAGTCAGTAACACATTCAAAATTGTTCTTACTGATGTCATGCTAGTGGGCAGCTACTTAAAGAGTCTCTGCAAGTATGATGTGCTTTATATGTGAAACCTCTTTAAGGTATGTAAATTTAAGAAGCTGAAAAAGAACATATTTAAATTAAGACACATTAAGATAAATTGCTGCATTGATGATTACCTAATCAGATAACTGGCTTCTAACTCTTGGAACCATATATAAATTGGAGGAGTAGTTCAGTAGGATATTTTCACTTGCATAGATATGGTTTAGGGGTTTTTTTGGCCTTTGCATCACTATTTAACTATTGAAGATAAAGGCCTTCAGTGATCAATTGAGCCATAAATTGATATGCTTAGTTTTGTACCAGTGAGTAGTTCACATAACATGTCAAACATCATTCTGAAAGTCTTGACTCAAAGTTTGAGATTAGCAGGGACACCTTCTTGTTTTAGTGAACAGCCAGCACTGTTTTGAATGTTTATTTTTTCCCCATTTAAAGCTGTGAACATCACATTCCTAGTCAGCATTTTAAGAACAATTAGAGCATGCATAACTAAATACAGTCATAGAAGAACAGTCTTTTACTAGTTCTTTTATAGAAATTATCCCATGAGCAGTGACTACAGAATCACTCTTACTGTTGTTTCCATTAGAAAATACCAGAAGAATACTGTGTCTTGGGTGTCAGAACACAAATATTGTTGGAACAACTTCTCAGGTTCTAATATGTTTTATAATAATAATAAAAAAATGTAATAGACTAAGGATGTGATAATTCATCAAAAAAAGACTGCATTAGAGGACATTAGGAGGCTAATGTTCCTTGTTTATTTAAGCTACTTTTTACTAGAAATTACCCTTATTTTTTTAATATTCAGTATTCCATCTCGCAGTGATAAGAGTAGACAATTTTGTACCATCATTTTCAATCTTCCACACTGGAGAAACAAGTGAGGCTTTTCTACTCTGAAAAAAGGCTTTTCTTAACATGTATCTGACAAATGGTCAGAGTGCTTTGGTGTGAGGGAGTGTATCGGGAAGAGGATAGTGAGGAGAAATGGAGCCATTTTCCTGGGAGACTCTGTCCCTCTTGTATGTGTAAGAGGTGAATCTTTGTACTTAATCTTTTGCTGATTGCAGATTGGTTTTCAGAGCCTTGGCATCTGGTGAGTCATTCTCTGATGGACGAGCAGTTTCAATGACATTTCAGACTGCATTTGATTGAGCTGGAGTAGTCCTTGTATACTGCAGGGATTAGCAGCAAATCCAATATTTGAACTTGTGATAGAGCATTCTGTTCTATCAGTCACCTCCACAGGAGATGGGAGATTTTATTTCTTTGCTTGGGCGTTTATGACTTTTTAGAAACTGGGACAGATAAAGCTGAACTTTTTAAAAAACTTGCTTTGAATCATTGGCTGTATAAAGATGGTGGTCTTTGGATTATCCTATTATTTTCCACGTATTCTGTGCGAATGAGCAGTAACAATGCTGGAAGACATCTATTTAGTGAGTACTGATCAAGAAATTCTACCTCATTGTCATGGGTTAGTACAGTTTAGTTTTTTAGTCATAGAAGATCATAGAATGATTTATCCGGATCAGGATCTGGGAATTGCTTTAGAAAGGACAGGGACCTATCAGAGGGTTAGTTGGAATATTGGCATCTGTTTTGACCACTGAAAATTGTCAGCTACGACTTTGGGAAGTACCATATAAAACCCCTTGATTTCCTGCAGGTCAGCCTTTTCCTTTGGCCAGAGAGAGACAGGTAACATCGAGTTGGGCATGCTGCTCCTCTGTTTTGGGGGGAGCTGGCCTGAGGCCTGGCGGGATTCCATCGGCTGTGGTTGGAGAGGGGAAGGAGAGGTTGCTGCTGCTTTACAACAACCCCTGTCCCCAAACTAGAGCAGGGAGAGATCTCTGCCAGGCCCCTGATAAGAGCTATGGGCACCATTTAGGCTGAGGCCACCCTGATTTACACCGAGGGGTGGGCCTAAAAGGCATTTATTATCCTGCCTAGGTTTTTGTGGGTTTTTTTGGTTTTTTTTTTTTTTTTTTTTGTGATTCCGGACTGCTCGGGTGCTCTGATCTCTGATGTTTCTTCCTGAGTTCTTCCTCCCTCACCAGGGAGTCCTTGAACATCCAGTACCATGAGCTACAGAGGGAGAAGAGGCACTCTGGGCAGATTTAACCCTTTCCTGGCAACATGAAGCTTCCAGAGCTTAGCCCTTCTCTGAGAGAGAAAAGAAAGGGACAGAGTGAACATAAAGAAGAAACAGCATGAAGTCAGTAGAGCAAGAGTGAAAAGGCTATTGGGACAGACGGTTGAAGAATTGGTTGTTCCATTCTTATTTAAGGCATAGAAATGAACTCTACATTTAGATTATTCATTTAAATCATAAGAAGGATATGCATTTGAGGAGATGATTTAGATTTGTGTGTGGATTTGAGCAAAGGTGTTTGTGATGGACTAAGTAATATTAGTCCTATAAGATGCTTGAACAGAGATAGAGATGAGAAGCCCTCTGCACCAGTGAGGAAGTGAGAAGATCTCTCTGTACCTTGAGATGAAGAAGCCTTTGCCTTTAGAGTTATTCATATTTAAAAGGTGACACCCCAATATGCAAAATCTAAGACCCATGACCCATAAGCAGCTTAGGAACCTGTTAATGGGAGGGGTCACAAAGGCAAGTTTCTTCAGGCAGCTGTTTTTGTGACAGTTAAAAAACCCACAAGAGAACTGTTCTAAGTTGTCAGTGGGATCCATGACTCTGAGAGACTCTTCTAAAGAATTGATAAAAGACTATTATCAGATGGTGAAACTGACTGAAAATTACAAGTTTTGTCTCTTTATGTTGTTTTGTAAGAAAGTGAACAGTTTGTAAGGGGAGGGAAGAGTGGTTTTGGAGTTTCATTCTGTTTTGTTTTACATTTTTTCCCCCAACTTTTTTTTTCTATTCTTTTAATGTGTGTTAATAAAACTATTTGTTCATTTTTAAGGTTGACCCTGCTTTGCTTTTCGCCTAGTCTCTTTCCCACACAAAAAGAGTGAGTACTAAGACCAGAATTTAGTGAACATGAAACCACTACATTAATTAGTGTTTCTGCCCTGTTTTCAAAATTAAAACCATTACACCCTGTCACATAGAAATTAATCACGGACTAAAAATGTCTCTCACCATATCAAGTTCCCTTAAATATGGGAGTGGAATATCTACTTTGTTAAAACCTCTTTGAAGAATGGATCCAAATCCATAATTTCTACCATTTGAGTAAGCATCTGAACTTCAGCTTCTGAATGAACTTTAAAATGTCTTTTTAGAAAGGAGGATTTAAGTCTGTGTTTGAAGGCAACAAGATTCTGATGATGGGATTAAGACTCACATCAGTTTGCTTCATGCTTTACTAGCAATGTAAAAGTAGTATCCCCTTTTTCTCTTTTTAATTGTTCTTTTGAGGAATTCAATCATTTTCATACAGCAAGAAGGTAATCAAAATTTGCCAAATTTTTTTTTTTTTTTTTTTTTTTTTTTTTTAATCATGGTGCTTTTTTGGTATAAAAGATTGGTATTAGATTTTCTTTCATTGAGGTGGTTTAAGTAGGGAGTCTCTGGGGGTTTTCTTTATCTCTGAGGAACATCATCAGGGGTTATAACATAAAGTGGCTTCAAACATGGGATGTCAGATGAACTCAAGAGAATTCTCAGCAAGCATCTGAGATATCCTGGAAGTTGCAGGGATGATAAAACATGCCAAATTGGTAAATATTAGTAATGCTTGATGTTTTGAGCTCAATTGTACTGTTTTGTGGAATTAAAGTCCCAATAGGTGTGGAGGGATAGATTGGAAACTGTTAGTTAATAAGCACTTTATACATCTAATATGTATTTTGAAGTGTTGAAAAATAAAATTGTTGAGGAAGACTAAGAGTATCTGCAGTACTTTTATTATCCAAGTTTGCATTTGTACTGCATATTGAAGTCTACTCTTTCAAGTAATTTTAAGCCCTGATAAAGCCATAATCACATCTTCACACATATTTATATTTTTGTCTGAAAGACCAAGGGAGCTTTTAGCCCTCAGTAGCAGAAGTGGGTTTTATAGTTATGTAAGACTAGAAATAACAATGCATAGCACTTTAGAAATATTTCCAGAGAAAGCAAATTCAAGCCACATCCAATTGCAATAATGATTTCACACAAAAAACCCTAAGAAAATCATATAAATTCAGATGGCTGATGAATGGTGTACACTGTCAAGATTATGTACACAGGATGGCAAGAAGGTGTATGCTGACTAAATATCTCTCTTTTGCCATGCTAAGATGATATTATGCTTGGAGCTCAACCTTTCTTCTAAAGCAGTTGCAGGCACAACAGTTCATGACCACAGAATATGTGACAAGCTGGCTGTTGCATATCTGTATTTCACAGGTCTTATAGAGGAAACATATGTGCTTTTTTTTGAAATGCCACTTTTAGTAACTTTGTGCAAAGTACTTTTTGAATTAACTTGTTGTTTTTCTCCCAAATGTGCAAGAATGGCACAGGCAGCGGAGAACATTTCAGTTCATAAAATCTTACGTATTAAACAACAGAAAATATCTTTTCTTTCCCCACAGGAAAGCAAAGAAGGAATGGTATGAGTTTTTTTTTTTTTTTATTTTAGAATGTTGGTGGCACATTTTTCTAATCATAGTACTCGGTGTCTAACATTACCATCTCTAAGGCAGACACTTGAAAATTGAACAGAATTTTTGTGTGCTGTAAAATTCCTTATTTTTGTGACCTTGCAATATGATGATGTGGTAGCAGAATTCTTCGATAATAAACACGTGTTGTTGTGCAGTGGAAATGATGTCTCAGCACTGCAGCAGAATTTAATGGGAGCATCCTGTGGTTTCTATGGCAACCAGGGAGTGCCAGGCTGTTTGCATTGTGGAAGGCAGTGGGTAGCATGCACTTCAATACATGCCAGTATTTATTAAGACTGTTAGGATGGCAATTTCTGCCGACTGCATTGCAATTTATGCCTAATTTAAAGTTTCAGTCTTTTGCAGTGTCAGCTGCTTTCAACTCCCATTCCCTCTAGTGGAAATGAAGATAATTGGCAATGGTTAACAATGTGTCCTAACATCAGCAGCTCCGAGTGCATCCATTATTCTGTGAGGATACAGAATGCATACAGGGAAGGCAAAGAAAACTAGCTGTTCTGCTGAGGCTACAGTGGCTTTCTGTTTTATGTGTTTTGGCTTTTATTTTTGTTTGATTTTTAGGGGTTGCGATTTATGACAGTTTGTTCTGTGGGTTTTTATTTTAAGTAATAACAATGTTATGTAAGTAACTTTTGACGCTTCAGGAGGAAACACAGTTAAGACCTGTACAGTTTAGCCAAACATACCCAGGGGTTGCTCTCTGTAGGAGTTTCAATTTAATGAGGTTTCTGAAGCATCATAAGACTTGGTTACATGATCAAAAGTTCAACAGATTTGTGTTTAGCTATTAGGAGAGCATGTAGTTTCCTTTTGTGTAGGGTATGCTTGCCTTTGGTGATGAGGAATTTTCACTTTATAATCAAATAAGTTTTCAAAATCCCAGTCTGTCGTACACTTGACAGTAGAGAATTTGTACCAGCTTGGGAAAGGGATGCATGATGAGATGTCAGCTACAATACAGTCTATCTGTCTATACTTGGAATTTGTGTCCATTGGCTTAATGGAAGAAGCTATCATATTTGCTTAAATTTATCTGATGTGAAAGATTACCAGAGCTATGCCACTGCATTTGAAAGAGAAACTGTATTTTCTGTGCATTGATGTCTCAGTAGCTTTGTGTATGTTTTTTAGAGGAGGGTTGGCTGGTGTCCCTCCTGCTAGCTTGGGATGTGAGCAGAGGGAAAACAAACTCATCTTCTTAAGAGTCTGAGAAGACAGTTCTGCAGCCCTCCTGAAGGGTCTAAAAGCGATGCTGTTTTTTCTTTCTTTTTTCCTTACTCAGACTTTCACTTGCTAAAATGGGACAAGTCTAGAGCTTCTTTAGTTTTTTTAACCATTCCTCTCTCTCTAGAAAACTGTGCTTCAGCTGGTTTTAAAACTTTTTTTTTTAATTTCTATACGTAAAAATGTTATCAAAGTGATTTTTTTTTCTGCTGTGTATCTTCATCAAAAAGGTTCTCTTTAATTTTGCTAAGTGGCTTAAAATCTTTTATATCTAGTCCCATATTATGAGACATCTGTATTTTGAGGTTTAAAAAGAGAAAAAACAAGATTTAAGATTGATCTTTGCTTTGACATCAAGTTGGCTTTGAATCTGGCCCCTAGCGTCAGTCATTTTATGTTTACACTAAAGAAACTTTATTTCATTAAGGACTAATTATTTTCCTGAATGACTTTTAAAGTATCAGTTCATCTTTAAGAATTCCTGAAATGTAAATATGCGATTTGTTGTAGTGAAGTGCTGACTATGAAAAGTCAGCACATAAGTGAGATTGTGGCAGTAGTCCAAAGACAATTCTCGTAAGGTTGATTTATTCAAGAAATTTACAAGAAAACTTGGACTTTTAATGGATTCCCATAATAGTAATTTCTCTGTTTCCATTGTGTTTGAACTAGTCTTGCCTCTGTGTGTATGTATTATTTTTTCCACATCTTTCTTTAATTTTATTTCCATATCAGTGCACACTAAGCCATAAAATCAATTCCTTGGTTATGTATTTTGGTTGTTGTTTTTCTGACAGAGTAAATTGTATTTTTAGTGCTCTTCTAATATCATGTATTAAATTAAATGCTTTTGTATTAATTGTTTTAGAGTGGCAGGAAAAACTCCATAGGCTTAAATCGGATCAGTTTATTCTGAAGGTCTTGATTCTGCATGTACATAGTAATGTGGAAACTTTTTACTTCACTTGGTTTTCCAAATTCCTAGAAATGGAATGTGCACATTTTAAATATAGGTCAAGATTCTCCCCTAGCAGATTATGTACAGTATATCCTCCTTTTCAGTAAAGTGTTTAACTGTCAGTTCTTAGGCTAAATCGTACAAAGTATCAACATTTTATAAATAATTATAATAGTTTCACCTATTGTAATATTCATTTATTCTACTCTCTTTCTCTAGGAGAAAAGTTACTTTCCTCTGCACGCATCTCCATCAAGTAAAAAATAACCTCTCTGTTACTGTAAGACATCCTCTAGAACAAAGGTATCTTTATGATAAAATTCAGTATGAGATACTCATTAGTTGTCATCTTAGCAGACATTTTCAGGCAAGAAAGCAAGCCTGAAATTAATATGGGAATTGGACTTCGTTGTCTTGATTTTTCTGGCACTGAAGTTCAACATCAGAAGAGGATAACTTTGGTCATATGGAGTTGATAGGATTATTTTGTTTTGATTGCTGTTCTTGTGCCAAGAAGAAAGCAGAAATTATCTGATGGAGTCAAAACACAGAATAATTGTGGCTTGCTCCTAGAAATACAATCATAGTGTAATGTGCAGGATTATTAATTTTTTCTGGGGTTATTTGTTTGTTTCTTTGTTTACTCATTTTTATTTTTGCAAGTTTTGTTTGTTTGCTTTTTTCTAAGTTGTTGAAGCTCATCAGTGAAAAAAGTAGAAGCTATTGGTTGTGAGAAGTCATACCTCAATTCTGTTAGAACTGCATGTCCTTCAAAGCTGACAACGAACCCAAACCCTGTAGGGTGTTAGAAAGGTGCCAACTAGGGCCTCTCTATTCCTTTTGTTGAAGGACTTGCTATATTTTCTACTATCTGCCCATGGAAATAGCTGCTGCCACTGCTTTTCATTTGGACAACCCAGAAGATCTTTCTGTTTACTTTTTTCCATGCGACTTCATTTTTACATGCCTGGTGTTTGCATAAAGCCTAGTTACCAGAATCAGCAGCTTTCTTTGCAAGCTTTTGAGTGACAGTTTTGTGGTTCACATGGCTGTCAAAGGAAAGTACATGAGAATCAAGAGTTGTGCTTTTATTATAACTTTTTTCTTTAAATAAAACCCATTGCCTTTGTTTCTATTAATTTCTTCTCTTGGAATTTGCAGTCCCTGACTCTAGGTTTCTTACTACAGAGCAAAATAGAACATTGTGGAGTACATCTGGTTGCTGATTTCTCATGTCTCCTCTTATCTTATTGTCTTTTTTGAAGTTAACTTCTCCCATGGTATATAAGATGTTACTGCTTATGCATTTAGAAGAATCATTAAGAAAAATTTATATTTTTGATACTATGTAAAGAGAAAATACGAATCCTTCTGAAATCTATTATCATTTGCATTCAGCTTTTATAATACTGAAAATTCTTGCTTTATTAATACATCTATTTTGTGGATGACCTGCTCACATGATGAGAATGTGAGCTTGCCTGTCCTTTTTACTTCCATTCTATCAGTGTGTGTCTGAAGTAATTTATGTAATATTTTCAGAATATCTTTCTGATATTAAATTGGCTCCATTGACTGTACGAACTTTTAGATGCCAGGCTGTCATTTTATGAATAAGCTGTGTTTTGATAAGAAGTAACTTACTATAAATCCTGCCAGTGGATGTGGAGAGCTGAGAGATCTATTAGCATTTTCCATAGACAATATTGTGACTAACAGCATTGGTAGTCACAGATTTTGGGGGGGGGATATTTTCTTAACAGATTCTTCACTTGGAGATACATCAATTTACCTTCCCTTTTCTAAACAATTTGAAAAGATGTCCAGGTGCTCAAGCAGGATAAATGTGTGGATCCTGTGTTGATCCATGTGTGCCTCTGCTCTGTACATTTGGAGATTACCAACTTGTGGTAATTCCTCTAAAACAGTTTTTTAATATGGCATCTGGTTACAGAGGTGTTTTAGCTGAAAAATTAGCACCTCTACAAGTTTGGAAGTTATCCCATTACAGCCAAGTATACCTTTTGACAAGGGTAATGGGAAAATGAAGAAATGAAAACATAATACATTAATATGATGATCATATGATATAGAAAAATAACAAACTTTTTTTTGTGTCAAAGCAAATTGAATTTTCCCCACACTTTGATAGATTTATTTTGTAAAACTCCTGCTTTGCAACAGAAACACATTTTCAAGCAGAATTTTATCAAGAGTATCTATCCTGTCAGTTGATTTGCAATTTTTCTTGAGTAAAGTAATATTGTCATTTTTAAAATCGAGGATGTGGGGAAGGAAAAAAAAAAAAAAAAAGGAAGATTACTAGAAAAGCTGTCTTTTATTTGAAAAGTGCTAGGCAGGAACAGTACTTGGTCTGAGAAGAACCTCTTCCATTGTGAGTGGTGTTGCTGCAGGACAATCAGCCAATTCATCCTTCTCTAATAGCCCTGAAGGAGCCTGGTGAGGGGCATATGGTTGTTGTGACGGGGTTACTGAAGTTCTTCAGCCTCTTACTGTTGGCTTGTGCTTTTCTACAGTTTCTGTAGAAAGCTTTCTACAGTTCATACAATAACCACGGTGGATACAAAATCATGCACTAGCTTATGGTGTTAATCACTACACACTATAATGCCACTACCTCCTTCTGACACTTAGTCCGTATGGAAATACAGTGTACATGAACCTAAACCAACAGGGTTTTGATGTAGAGAGTCCATACATTTAGCAAAGGCTAAATTCACCTTTTTGTTTATTTACTGGAAGCATCACAATTGTTCATTTATGAGAAGTTGTTTGCTATAAATTCTGCTCATATGAAGCTCACTGCAGACGTATTTGCCCCACTAGATTTGTTTCCTAGAAGTGTTTGAATTTAGGAAGTGGTAAATACTTAAAAGACAATTTGTTCTTTTTTGTTGTTGTTTGTTTGTTTGTTTGTCTTTGTTTTTGTTTGTTTGGTTTTGGTTTTGGGGGTTTGTTTTTTGAGGGGGGGTTGTTTTTTTAAGGTTTAGAGGCATTAACACTTCATTCTTAACAAAAAAATTTTAGAAAAAATATTCATCTATTGACATTTCACACTGAAATTTGGAGTACAGTCCAGCATATTAGTTTCAGTATCCTGAAGATACTGTGCATTTATTACAAAGCATATAATTGTGCTACTTCACTAGACAAAATTATATGTAATTTCCAGATTAATGATACACATTTTATACAGTATCAGAGTACCAAAATTTTCCCATTTTGATAGACTACATATTCTTATTGGTTCTGTGAAAAAACAACTATCGGTTTTGAATAACAATGTCAATCATATACTGAGTGGTGTAAAAGTAATAGATTAATATTTCAGTTTGCTTACCTGTGGACTTTCAAATTATTGCTTTGCTTTTGATGTTCATTAGTTCCTGGAAGTGAAAATGACAAGGAACCCAATAGTGCATTATCTGGAACATCTTAAATGTTTATAGATTTCTTAGCATGATTAAAAAATAAAAGTGGTATTACTCTTACAGATCAGTAGAGGCACGTATTAATTACTATAATAATCAACTTCTCGAGGACAATGATTTAACACTGTTGGAAATGATGCTGAGACTACTGATTTCTTATATTTTCATTAGTGATAATGAAGTGGAAACCCTAGCTAAAAAGAAAAAAAAAAAAATCCTTTTATTAAGCTACTGTTGACACAGTTAATTGTAAATTTAATAGAGTTGTCTATGATATTTAATAATGTTGCTTCAAGTTTTCAACTGTCCCTGAACTTCAGTTATTGTCATGTCACTAGTAGTGACAATTAATCAACTAAGAGCAGAACATAAACCAGCTTTGATAGAAGTCTTCTCCCTCTAAAACTGCAATTTCATAAATAAATGTTGTTTCACTCTGAGTAAACATACCATGTCCTTGGCTTGACATATCAATCTGCAAAAATGCATTAAAATGCAAATTCATGTATTTCAGCCCTTGAGCTGTTTCATTCCATCCATAAAATAAATAATCATAATCATCTTAATAGTCTACCAGGTATTAAAGCCAATACTCAGTCATCTAAGCATAATCTGATTGAGCTTGCTTGATTTTCAAGTTTAACAGTGCTTAAAATAAAATTTGTTTAATGCATATTTTAAAGCTTAAAATGTGGTTATATTTAAGTAAAAGTAATGGGAGAAATTATTTGTGGGGTTAAATTAAATTTTTAATAGGATATGTCTTTCTGTTCTTTTTAAATTTTTTTTTGGTATGTTTACTTTTAAAATACAGGTACATTACTGCAAACGAACTGACACAAAAATAAGGTGAGGCTGTGAGATGAGGATATACTGTTAGGCTGTTTCTGTTTTATTTACCTAGGCTATAGACAATGTAGGTTCCAGAAATGTTCATCAGAATCAAATACATGATATTTGTGTTCTCACGAGCTTAATATTAGATACCCCTTTATGAGACTGCAAAACAAAAAGAGAAAAGGTTAAGAGTGAAGAAATCATAACTCTCAAAAAAATGCACTGATTTCACTAAGTTTGGAAAAAGTTAGGGGAAAATATGATCCAAGAAAGAGAACAGACTGGTGATTGTGTATAGAATTGACAAGTAGTGTGCAATTTGCTCCAGAAAAAAATAATTTCAATTATATTTATATCTAAGTTGTTACTTAAATTTAATTTTAGTGACTCCACAAAAGAGCTGTATGTCAAAGCAGACAGTTCAGTGAAAGCAGCAGACAAGAAATACTAGAGTAAAGACAATATTTTGGAAAGCAGTTCTGAAAGTAAATGTCATTGAGCTGATGACAGGACTTAACCTTGAATACCATGTTAATGTCAAAACCCATTTTGAAATACAAAATGAGTGCACTTTTTGACAGAGATAAGTTATAAGACATGGAAAAGATCATCATTTGAAAGAATACCAGGCACACAGGCACTCGCTATGTTTTGCTTGGAAAAGAAAGAAATAGACCAAAGTACATTTCCAGCTTGGCACAATTCTTCATGCAGTTCTGTGGTATTGACATTGTTGAGCCAAAATTTTAATAAAGGAACAAGTGAAGACATTTACCATCTGCATGTGCACTATCTGTATCAGCCACATTGGTTTGATTTCAGCTATCTTGGAAATTAAGCAGTATTGAATCTGTCTAGCAGAGTCCTGTGAAACCATCTGGAAATCACAGGTAACTGACATACAAGCCAAGTACCATAATGTGGGATAGAGTACCAAAAGCAAAGCGGGTGAAAGGCTCCGTCAGGCTTGGTTGTCCCTCCTGAGCTGACAGAAAGGTAGGATGGAGTGTCTTGCCTCATAGGGATAGAGAGTGCACCCAGTAAACAGGAGCATCCAGTGCTTAGTAGGGGTGGGGTTTTCCCAAGCTATTGCTATTAGGAGCAGTTGTGCTTCTCTTCCATCATCCACCTTTACCATGAGATGATAAAAAGTGGATAAAAAAGAAAGCAAGCTGGAATAGTTCTTCTTTGTTGGAATATTCCATGCATGTATGAATGATGATAAAAATTACTTGAAATTATGTTATGGATTTTTAATCTGTTAAAAACAAGCCTATAACCTTTGGATTACCATTTCAGATCTTGTGTTGTATACCTTTCATATTTAAATCCCAGAAGAACACAGTGATTTTTTTTATAGATTGTGGTTATGTAGTAGAAAACTGAATCCAAAATATAATTTGAATTAATATAATGCATGAGAAATAAATGCTCATTGTTTATTGTTTATTTGTTTTTCTATGTGACTTCACTCAGAAGGAAACCAGCCATCTCTCTTTAACTTGATCTGTTTATGCATTACAAATATAGACTAACGTGAGTAAAAGACCTGTTTACTGCTAAAATAGGCGTTCCAATATCTGAACTAGTCCATTCCATGCCCTCTCAGGTTATGTGTTGACACAAGGGCCAGGGACACCTGGCTAGTTCACACACGCCTGGCTCCTGCACCTAGAGTGGCTCCCGGGTCCTGATCAGGCTCGGGTAGTGGTGTAGACCAGCGCTGCCTGCTCTCAATGACTCTTGGATGTGGTGTGCCTTAATCAGAGTAAAGGACAGGGAGAGGGTCTCCCACGTGCTTCTCAAAGGTTTATTCCCATAAGGGGTGCAGCCAAAAAAACCAAACTAGCCAGCACTTAGTCTCTTTTAAACAGGGGAGGAATGGGGAAGATACAATTTTCCAACCAATCAGGGACACAACGGGGAGTAGGGTGAGGAGGGACCCACAGTCCAGCCTATAAGGGGAAGGCAAGGAAAATGGAAAGGGTCATGTGCACCAATGGAGCTTCAAGAAAAAGAATTCCCAGGGGGGTTTAGGACTGACAGAGCACTCTCTGGAACTAAGGGAAGGGACTAGGAAGGATTGGCACTAGGAGAATAATGTAACAAGTGTATGTGGGGGGACAATGACAACTGGACAACAGAGGGGAAAACCTGGAGTAAAACCAAACATTATCGGGGATAACAGGAACAAACCATTGGGAGAATAACTTAACAATAACTTAACAAAAACACACCATCACAATTCATATTTCTTCTTAAAATTAAAACATTTTTTTTCTCCTAGGGTAAAAATGCAGATAAGGATTCTGATGTATTACCTCAAACTTTTAATTTGATTTCAAATTTTATGACTAATCCTGCAAGTTGTGTGAATTTTCACTTATTTTCATTGGCCAACATTCAATGCTTTGAATATTCTTCATTTAAGGATTTTGTTTCTCCGTAAGTCACTATACCTGCCATGTTTTTGTAAAACATGACTGCTTCTGTTAGAACAGATGTCATCTGCATTGTAAAATAACAGTATTTTATGGGAAGCTTTTAAGCAAAACCACTGTAATTTAGTTTGCTTAATGTCAGACATGAGCCCACACTACAACAGAAGGGCTCTAAATGTCAAAACAAATCAATTTTGCAAATGTCATACTGACATTAATGAAAGCTCAGCTCTTTCACTAAGTATACTCTCCTAATTCATAATAAATACTACAATTTATACCATGGTAATTTATAAGAGAAGATGTGTATATGGTTACCACCACTGTTATGGATTTTGTTTCACAGTTCAGGTGTATACTTTAAAACCCTCTGTATTATAATGACAGAAGCCTCCAATCACAGAATAATCTAGGTAGGATCATAATAGGCTAGCTGGACTGCTCAATTTTTTTTTTTTTTTTAAGCTTGGAACACAGTGTTGTGGTGTAATAACCTAAGGGACCTGAGGAAAATGTGGCATTGAAAACTGAGGAAAAGAAAGAAATTAATACCTCAGCATTTTCCATGTGGTTACTCACCGTCAGTACCATGGCCACCTTTTTGGGATCTTCCTTTTATTCATGTCATTATAATATGTATAAAAAAGTACTTTTATGTACTTCACATTACATGGAAATCTGGATATTTAGCAATTCACAACTTGATTACTTTAAGCAAATGAGTCCTGTCATGGAAGTGAAAACTCCAAGTGCCTTGATGAATTCGTAAAGAGAACCAGTGCCATGTGACTCAGTAAACCAAAGGCAACTGAAAACCACAGCAGCTGTTTAGAATATCTGTGGCTCATTCTTCAAAAATATCGTATTTGAAGAACTTTGAGATAGTGAAGAAATTTCAGACTACCCACAAAACCCAAATTCTCCAACACAGATTTAAAATAAATAAATAAATAAATAAGAATCACAATTTTTGCTGTTTAATTGGTCATCTACAATAGACTATATGGAACAAATGCTTGATACATGGTTAGACAAGGAGCAGCCATGTCACTTGCAAATGATAGACAATAATATTCCTTGCAAGCAGAATACACAATTGTGCTTAAGCACTATGTACATTCCCTCTTGGCCCATTGTCTGATACTGAATGAAAGATAATTACTTAGAGAAAATGTATTCTGTATACACATTATATTTATGCTATTTGGAGACCTGAGCAAAATTATAAGGTGTGTATTTGCTTTACCTGAGTCCTTAAAAAATTATCATCAACATAATAGCAAAAAACTCTGAAAGCTTTAGGTATGCTGTTTGTTGATTACATTTCTTTCCTATAAATATACAATGAATACCTCACTGACCTTAGAGTTACCACATGAAAAGTGACACTTATTTTTCAGATCAGTTTGTAGAAGGCGGCCACATGAGGTTTTCTGGAAGTCATAAGCAACTTTCAGTGTTGTAGTCATAGACTGTTTCTGTATCTAGACTCTCAGACTGGGGAATACTCTCCAGTTGCCAAGTTTCTTTGTTGAAGAAAAGAGCTGAAAAGCATTTACCTCCTGCCCTTGTTCCCTACCACCTATCTTTGGAAAAATTTTGAGCATGAAAACTGGAAAGCATCATGGAAGGCCAGGTCTCATTGCAGGGTCTAGAGGGCACATATGTTCTCAAGGACATCTAAAGTAGCTTGTTTACTTAGTGTCTTCTCTGCTACATTGTGCTTCATGCAGGTTGTCATCCATACTGAAGAAAATATAATACAGAGGCTCAATAAATTAGGAAGCTTTTTAAGGTAATATTAATCTATCTTTCATACTAGTTTGCAAACAAGGGAGAGAACAGCAGGAAGTAGAGCTCCTGCAATTTTGACTAAAACTGGTTTGGCTGTTAGTTTGGATGAGAATGTTGTGAACCTTTACACTTAAATCAATGAAATTATTCAATGATTATACATAAATGTACAGCAAAACTTATCAGAATAATAACAGCTGAAAATACTAATCTATTAAATTATTACTGTGTGAATTCAACTAGATATATTTTTTTAAATTAGGCATGAATAAATATCAAAGAAAGGCTATACTTACAACAGATATCAGTAATCAACAATACCCACAGCTACATGGTCAATATTTATCTTTTATCAAGGTTCTTTTTAATTTTCCTGTTTTTTTCCAAAATAAGTATGTTTGAAGTCAGGGGGAAACATACATTTCAGCAGTGAAACAAAAGTAATGTTAACTTTTATGTTGAGTTTTGCCAGTTTTCTTCAGAGTGCTCTTTGCTCTTCCTAACACCGTTTTATCAAGTAATATAATTTTTGAATTGAACTGTACATTATCCCAGGTTTTTGTTAGGCAGCCAGGCTCTTTACTTCATAATCACTACACAATTTTCTTAACTTTCTTTACTCTTTATTTTAAAAGTACGTTGAGAAACTATTCAGTCTTAAAAGTTGTTCCCATTCTATCTTAATTTTTCTCTGTATGTTGGGATATTTGTAAATTTAGAAGATGCCTTTCCCTGTGCACTCTGTCGTGATGTTTCTCAGCTGGTAAGATATTAATTAAGAGGAATGTGAAATCAGGATGTGTGCGTTTAGTCAAAAGAGAAACTCAAAATACAATGTATGTTTTTCACTTTTCATCTGGGATAAATAATAAAATATTATTTAAATCAAACCTGTTGCTTACCTCAGAATTTAAATACATCAGTTAGTACTTCAATTGTATTTCAGGTATTTAAATAATGTACCACAAAGTCAAAAAAGAGCAGAGTTGTGCTTTTAAGAATATGTCCTTTGTTAAGTTTAAGAAACACCTTTGCAATCTCATTTCCTTTTTCATTCAATATAGATTATGATTTAATTAACACACCTCATTTGTTGTAGGGCTCAAGGCAGACGGAAAACATGAACTTGTTAAAAAATTTAAATTTAAAAAAAAAAAAGAAATGGCTATAATCTTTCTTGGGAATCGTTCAGGCTTTTGTAAGTAGTTCATCAAATTGCTGGGTGTCTCACAGGAATTGTTGGTGGATATTCTCTAGTTCTGATTGAGCAAGATGTTCTCTCATGCGAAAAGTTTCAAAAGGACTATTTTGTACCAGGTGAGGAGTAATTCAGTGGGCTTCCTTAAAAGCAGTGCAAAGTCTAACAGGGCAGTGCAAAGTATTACCTCACTAATCTGTGCTTGTGCCACCCCACTACTTTCTTCTCCAGTTTTTAGTGAATACTTTTAAAAATATCTGTGAAACAGGAAAGGAGGCATTTCACAATATTCTATATTTTAAGAAGTACTTAGCATTGAGAGTTGGAGAACTATTCCGAAAATTAGCAATCGCTTCTGAAGGACTCATCTTTCATAATGAGTTTATCAGCATGAATAGTTGCCATATCTCAATAATAGTAAGGGAAACATCCTGCCTTGCAAAACAGAGGAATTTTCTCAAACCTGATCCAATTGGTAAAAAATTCCACAGTGTTACGCTTTAGCTTTTTCTTGTTGATATATTTCAAAGTTTTACATCTTTAAAGTTCAGAGGATATACACCATCATAAAGTTTAGTCCTGGAGCAACCTGAGCTCACCACTGGAAGGCTTTAAATCGTTTTTGACATTACTGTTTCAACATCTCATGTACTTGTGCCACTGTAATGAGTTTAGAGTACCTCTGCCAATCAAAAATCATACTCAAAACCCAAAAGTACTTGAAATACATCTCCTTATTCTTCTAAAGCAATTAATTTATTTCCAAATTTTTGATATGTATTCTTAAATAGTAATCTAAAATACCCCCACCCTCGACCTAGTGATAATGCTTTTGCTCCCTTATCTTTCATAAGCATTGGTAAAGAATTTTAAAATTTACTGAAATTATTTATAATGATGTCTTCCAAGCAGGAAGTTCACCCAAAGTGAAGTTTGGTAGTACAGTTCTATAGCTCTGGCATTTACCTCTTGCAAGCTATTGTCAAGGACGTATTTCAGTGTACTGGGCAAAAAACAAGTGTATCACTCACTTTTAGTGTCCTTATACCACACCTAGTAGGGTGTACGTGTTGCAGACAATATGATGCATGTGCTGCTCAGAATTGGTCGTATGTTTAGCAATGCTTGTCACACAGTTTTTATGCCCATTATTTCACTGGTCCTAGAATACGGAGAGGAGTAATTTGGTCAGGAAATACAAGGAGTTTAAAATGGATATATTATTCCTACCTAATCAGTAGCACACATGACAGTAATTTTAACATTATTATTGAATTGACTTCTCTTTCGTATTCAGTAACAGAGCTGTATGTGGCCACATGAGCAAAATATATTTTGTACTGAATTCCAGAAGGTTTTACCTAGTTATTCTAATCCATTTCTGGTTCCACACTGGTGGTATCTAGAGCATCAGGGCTCACTTGATATTCAGTCCATGCAGTCTGCAAAAAAACCCACACTGCTGTGGGGGACCAAAGTGATTATACAGAATGGTCTCTGCTCTGTCTTTGACACAGAGCTCTGTGTAGCCAGAAAGGTATCCACACTTGAGACAGAATTGCTAGCTGAAGTCCATATCTATTAAAAAATAATCTGGTTGGGGGTTTTGTTGGGTTTTTGTTTGTTTGCTTGTTTTCATGTGTGGAGGATTTTTTTTTTTTTTTTTTTTTTGTCTTATAATCGCAAGCAAAGTTTACACCCTTACTATTACATAAAAATTATGGAATAACCTTCAGCTTTTATAGGTGACTCTTTCAAAAAATGAGTGTGACACCAAGGAGCTAGCTTTTTCTGGGTTAAAAAGAAATTGTGACCATAAAATGCTGGCTCTATGATATACTGAAGTGTTAAGGAAATTTCTTTCTCTGACCATCCAGGTGCCACTCAGGCAGACACACTCACACCAGCTGAGCTGGGAGCAAGGTCCCTTCACAGCTACACATCCCACACTCAGAGGCACACCAGGTTTCCTCACCAGCTCGGCCCCAGGTTTCCAATAGCAGTCTCAGATGTCCAGATCCCTAAGACGAATTAATCTTGACCCAATAACTAAATAACAAAATAGCAAATTAACAACATGATCTAGTGCCTCTGAGGAAACACCCAAACCAAAGGAACCCCTGGGCTTTTCCACCCTCACAGTCCAACAGTGGGAAATTCTATGAGTCTCTGGCTCTTCCTCTCTCTCAGTGTCCAGTGCCTTGGCTGGGACACAGGTCCTTGTACTCTGTTCTGCTGAGGGTCAGCACTTCTGGGCTTCTGGGGCTCCCACCCAGAGTTCAACTTGTTGTTCCGATTGCAGCTGCACCCTGAGCTACCGGCCCAGAAGGTATTCCTCAGCAAGAGGTCATGCATGCTCTTCACTGAGTTTTGTCTCTGTATAAGCATCCTTCCATATAAAAATCCATATAAACCTACCTTTGGCTGACTAATTTCTTATACATTAGATAGCTGCACAGTGAGGTAAATTCAGTGGGTTCTGCCAACTTACTGCAACGTTTTCATATTTTTATGAGTAAGAAAACCTGTTTTAGTTTTATTAAGTTCATATTTAAAGGCAGTTTAAATATCTGAGCTTTGAGATTTATAATGCATTTACAATACATTAACAAGTACAATTTTTAAATGTATATTTGTACTTTAATTAGTAACTGATAACATTTTACCTTTTTGTTTATTAGCTGATACAAAGAGGAATTAAGAGCAGAAGCTACTTGAATGCATCCTGCAGATCATTTATAGAACTTGAAAGTGTCTATGCATGTGCCTTTTTAGGTTTTGTTGTTTTTGTTGGTTTTTTAAATTTTATTTTGAATGTAGTGTATTTATCAGTTTAATAAATACAGAAATACTGGCACACATTTAAAAAATATTTTTAGTGCTTTGAAAGAATGAGACTGCAGATGGTGATTTGTGAGTTTTAAGTGGTTTGGATACGAATTATAGTACATATTATGCAAAAGAACTTCAAAACCAATGGAGATGACTGTAAAACAGAGAGTGAAATATAATATAGAGAATGTAATTTACTTTCTGTAGTATCAGTTAAAGATGGGGAAGGCCAGAAAACACAAAACCTTTAATGAAGACATTGGCACTGGGTGTATAGCACGATGCTATAGATACAGTAGGCTTTCAATAGCAAGAGGATTTTACTCAGAGGTTTTTTTTTTTTTTTAATTTTCTAACTATTTAGGGTTTATTCCAAACCAGCTCAGATCTCCAAACACCATTATTACCCTTCAGTTTGATCAGCTGGAACATTTCTATCTGCACATTTGCACATGTGGTTATTTAATGTCACATATTTTAATCAATAAAATATGAAGAAATTAGACAGAAGAAAGCATATGTCTTCATTTTAATAGGTGTCTGGAGAAAGACAGACAAAATGAGACAAAATTCTCTCTCTCTTCTCTCCAGATTTATCCTGTGTAACATATGCTGCTTATACGTTTTTGTCAAAGTGTGTGAAACAGTAAGCAGCATCTGGAAATTATGCAAGGTTCCCTTACAAATATGGTAGAAACATCAGAACTAAGTCTTCTTTACGGAGCATGGCCTGCTTCTTCCTGTACTCATTTGAGCATAACATGCCACCCACCACTTGACAGGGTGCTTTGCTTGTGCTCTTCTGTGTGCCGCATATCCACATTTCTCCTTGCTGAGCCCAGTCTTGTGCTACCGTGCTGAAACTTCACCTTGACATTTGCCAAAATTCTCTGTTTCAGGTCACTGTGCAGCTTTTCTCTGCCTCCTGTACAGATATCCTCCCTTGCTGCCTGCAGCACCTGTGTACAGCTGGGCCTGAGCTGCTAATCTCCCCTTGCAGCTACGGGATCTGATTTCTAGTACATCCCTGCAAAGATGCTATGTTTTTAAGGAGGTCTTCTCAGTTTGCTCGGGGAGTGGTGTGCCCAAGAGGTGGTGTTCAGGCTTGCAGTTGCTTTACAATTTTAACTTCAGTTATGCTGCTTCTGTCCCTGTCTGTGAACTGTAATGGATTTCTTAGGTACTGCCTTGTAATTGTTTTGTTGTCTGTGCTGCAACACCCATCAAAATGACACAGAGCAACAGGCAGTCCTAAGCCTGCATACAGGTAACTGGCAAGAGCAGTCCAACCTCATGTAAGTGTGTTTCACTTAGAAAAATACATGAAATAAAGGTGACACTTTTTTTTCTCCTTGGAGACACCCCTTGGA
The DNA here is from genome assembly GCF_015227805.2 of Hirundo rustica. NCBI lineage: Eukaryota > Metazoa > Chordata > Aves > Passeriformes > Hirundinidae > Hirundo > Hirundo rustica. The sequence continues at coordinate 77,975,307 of NC_053450.1, read as the reverse complement.
AAGATGAGGAACATGAACTAAGTTGATGTACTACCCCATGAATTATTACAGTGGCAACAGGCCCCATTCTTTAGTTGAATGTTCATGAAAAAATTTTGGATTACAAAGGGGTTCCAAGACTGGACCGAAAAGCAATGTGCAAATGGAACTCTTATGAAATTGAAAGTCAACGAAGAATTTTTTCTCTCAAATTCTGTGACTTCCTCCAACTTATAAATATAGCAGTTTTAGGACATGTCACCATTTCTGTTATTATATGTTTCACTGATTAAATGTTAGTATTTTCAGAAGCTGGTCATTTGATATGATGAAAGGTATAACTTACAAATTGCTGGCTGTGTAAGGATAATTTGTGCCTTCCATTCTGAGCTTTACTGTAACCTGCAGTTGAGACTGAAACTTTTCTATATTCACTGGTTAACTTTTCTATTTAATGCTGCAAATTGTTAAGTAACATTACTTTTCCTCTACTGTGCATTTTCATTTAAGCTTTCTGTGCACACAGCATCTGTGATTAATTACAGAAGAGCATAATGTGGGTAAGTTTGTGTCAATAAATATAGCAGATACCACTGGCTTGTGGTGTGTCCTGATGTGACTGCTCCTTCAGGTGAGCAGGCTCTCCTAGTACTAAGGGCTTGTCTAGAAAAGGCCAGCTAGGGAAATATAATGTGTTGGACATCATGTGGACCATGTCTCAGGCGTCTTGAGGGAGGGGTTAATATAGTGAGAGAAATGTCATAAAATTCCAAATTGCATTGCTACAGTCATGTGCTATATATCCACAAAGAGCAAAATAACTTGTGAGGTGATTTGGAGTTCATGTAGGTCTGTTAGACTAAGTGCCACAACAGTTGCAATCACTTAACATCCATCACTTAATAAATGTCTGCAGAATAATTCACAATTTATTTTTATTTCTGTACTGAATTATATTTCAGTATGTTTATACTTCATAAAACACAACAAAATTCTTCAAAGTCCTATTCCCAAAATAAGGAAGCTTTACCAAAGAATTCTTACTAGCTAAAAAAGGATGCCCTATTAGGTACCTCTGGATCTTACAAAATATAACCCTCAAAACATCTTCAAATTCTGCTTGAGCCAGCACTTTTTAAAAACAAAATTTGGTACAATATAGCTTCAAAACATGTAACTGCAGAACTGTAATAAATTTCATTATTTCAAATGTCTTTGTTTTCCTGAAAAATTCTGTGTGAGGCCCTAGAGTGTCTCAACTGGGTGTATTTAGAGAAATTACATTGATTTTTTTTTTTCTTTACAACAAAATTTAATTTATTCTCAAGCCTTCTACATTTCATTATAGATGGGAGATTTAAACAGGAAAAGGAAATTTGCTCATTTCATCATTGTAAGCAAAATAGACAGGGCACACACTCAAACAAATATTACATATTCTGATCCTCATTTTCCTGAATAAACCAAGTGCTGTACTGTGAAATGTGTTGTTGGGTTTTTTAAAACCTGGATAATATCAGACAATGAATTTTATACTCCATGACATCAGGTTCTTTTTCTTTTTCCTCGTGATAAAAGGAAAATTAAAGTTTGATTCCTTTCATGCTTAGACATTCCAGACAATGCATTCTTTATTGTGCCAGCTACATAATAAGTGAATTTTTGTGTCACCTTTTTTTATATCCCAGTACAAATAAAGAAAAGAAACAACTGTATTATTTGTAATAGTGAGAAGTCACTGTTATTTTATTTTCCTCTACCTTTTCTGTAGTTGAAGGTAAGGAGGCAATAATGCTACAACCAAAAAAAAGCCTTTGTGGATGTACACAGATGGGTTACATGGTTGGATTTGTTTCTCAGAATGTTGGACGCTGAGTGATAATGAAGTTGATGGAAATAGATCTTATGTTGTCTTTCATTAATTTGTGATAGATAAGCTACTCAATAACTTACACTGAGCGATTTAACCACTTAGAAACAATTCCTCTCCTACCTCCCAAGCTAAGGCAGAAAAAGCCTTGAGATAAATGTGCAAAGGAAGAAATATTTTGCAGAGAGGGATGGGGAGTTCATGGGTTTTATTTTGCTCTGTGGGTTGGTTTGCTGGGGAGGGTTTCGTTGGGGTATTTTTGTTGTTTGTTTGTGGTTTTTTTTTTTTTGGTTTCTTTTTTTTTTTTTAGGTTTTGGTTTTATTTTGTTCTTGTTTTGTTTGTTTGTTTTGGTCTTTTTCTCAGTGTGACTATTAACTGAAGATGAATTCTTGCAAAACCAATGGAACTTCTTTTGGTAAAAACTCTGCTTAATTTCATTTCCATCCTATGCTGTATCAATTCTAAAATCCCCCATGTGTCTTTTGATGTTCTCAAAAAGATACAAGACTGAGACTTTTGAGAAACTAAACAGGTACTTTATGGCAAGCCAACTGTCAGACAGAGGATAACTCACTAGCCAGATACTATGAGTATAAAACAATGGTGGTTTTCCTACCTTTCCTCAGTAAGGACAGTGATTTGTATCCTTCAATACAAAGCATTTTTTCAAACAAATTCTGGGATTTGAATTATCTGCACACCCTTAAAGTTGACTGATAGTCACCTGAAGGATCAAAAAATATTAACTTAAAAATCCTGAATATTTAATTTAATTGAGAATCTAGACTAAGAGAAAGACAACATTCTGCCTTCTTATACTGCTGCACAATAGAAATAACAGTAAATTTTTTTTTCATCTTTAATTACACCTGTCCAGGCACCAACAATAATTTTTCATGTCAATAAAGCAAGGATTGACAAAGCAGTAAACTGCACCTTTCATTTGCATGTTTGGCATGAAGCAGAATATTATGCTATACTCACAAAAGTGAAACTTGATTGATTCCTACAGATTTGCTCTTGACTGATGTGTGTATTCAAAACATTTACTTATACTAACTTTTTTTTTTTTTTTTTGGTCAGAAAAACTTTGTAATGCATAATATTGTAGTGATATTTATAGCACAAGTCTGACTCGATGAAGCTGAGTCTGTTGAAGATAACATGAGAATATGGGGTTTGTCAGAATACATAGTTGATAGCTCATCCGTGTAAGACACAAAGACAAGAGACAGGATAAGCAGTGAGTGAGATACTCAGACAGGTAAATCAGAAGGGAGAGGAGAGAACAGAAAGTAACTGTATTTCCAGTCACTGATCAAAGTACGACTGAAAGAACCACTTGGAGCTTTCAAGAAGTTCTTTGTAGTTGAGAAAAAACTAGGGAAACAAGATAATTATTGGGACTCCTGAGAAAGAGTTTTTAATGGGATTTTTGAGGATGTTTGTGGGATTTTACAAAACTTCTAGGGATTTTCTGAGGGCATTGTGTGCATGTGGAGAACTATTACAGGATCTTTAGGGGAAGGGCCAAAGGCAGAGAAAGGTAGGAACCAAGCTGGATCAGAGAGGAGCAAGCAGAGGAGATGAGAGAAAAAGTGCCAGCTGTGTATAACTGCTCATCAGTCTGCTTGTGAGGCAAAAGTTCTGTGCCTGACTACTGTAGCCTCTCCTCCCTTCTTACTGATTTTTTCCTATGTATTTTCTATGTGACCTTGTTCTCCATTCTGTATGTAGCAGAGATAGGACCTACTAACAAATTTCAAGCCAGGCTAGCTAGGGAGGAAGAGGTCAGGTGGCATCTTCAAAAACCCAAGATCTGAACTTATGAATGGATAAGTGTGCTGGCTTGAAAGCAAAACCAGCGAGAGACTCCAAGTCAGAAAAAAAAAAAAAGAAAAAAAAAATTAATAGGAGAGGAAAAGAAAAAGTAAAACAAAATAAAACAAATGCAATAGTACAAAAGATCACTGACATAGTCAGAATACAACCTGATACCCTGTGGTGGTGATAGTAGTCTAGATGAAGTGGTCTTGTTGAAGCAGTGATCCCATAGAAAGGTCTGGTAGCTCTTGTCATCTGGAAATCCAGTGGGTAAAGCTGCCTGTGCTGTCCCAAATCCCAGATTATATCCAGGTGGGAATGCTTGGCTCCTCCCCCTGGGCAGAGCATCTCACAATGGGCTGATATCATTTTATCAGTCTTGCAGTGGGCCCTTGATTGCCCATTAAACAGAGATAGCTCCTGGAGGGAGTTATCTATGAGTCATGCAGCAGGGCATTGATGGGCCATTAACAGAAGATAGTCTGGAGGGAGGGGGCAAGGGAAACACTGCCCAACCTAGTTTCAACGTTTCATGTAGATGGTGATAGAATATATACTTTGGGCACATCTTACATTGAAACCTAGGACAATAAGATATGTAGGATCCTGATAGGAATATTTGATTAACTTAGGCCATTCCAATATTCAGTGGTTATATGAGAATATCAGTGTGCTTGTAAGGTGAAAACGTGTCCTGCTGAATAGGCTTTGGTGCAGGTATTTATATTTAATTGAATTTAAATATATTTGGAAAAATTAATTTCTATTCAGGTATTTCAAGTCTTGAATAAAAAGAATAATTTACTTGAGCTTTTTGTATTTGTAATTTTCTTGTTTGCAGATGCTTGCTGGGTTTTGTAAAAGAGAAAAAATATGTAGTTTTCCAAAACTGATGATAAAACTTTGTCAGCTTTATGAAATGCCAGAAGAAAAAGAGACATTTATAATTTATAATATTTTTGTAGCAATATAATAGCTAGCAAATCCCTTGGAACACTAATGTTGAAAACACACATCGAAGCCTTGTTGATAACACTTTCTTAGCAGACATTCATGTTGAGCTTTTGGGGTTGTTTTGCATTTTAATCCTAATTTTTCATTCAGTCTATGAACTGTAGTATTTGAGACTCATGAATAACATTATATCAGTGCGAATCACTGAAAATCAATTCAGGTTACATGGTGAAAGCCTGGGGGCAATGAGGTCTGCTCTTGGGGGCTGACTGTAACAGCCTTATGTCACACTATGTGGCAGAGAAAGAAGCAGTGCTCATCCCAACCCCTGGGAAAAGCACTTGGATTAAGGTTTCTGCTAGAAAAATGGTGATGAGAAATTGGATATTGTGTTCATAGGAGGGAAGAGGGAGTTTGAATGACATAAACAGCAATGGGAATTTTGCTGACAAGATCAATCCTATATTTCAAAGTTCAGGGGAGAGGTGTTTGTTACCGCATCCCCCCCCCACCTCCCCCCCACTGCTATTAATGAATGTGAAATTCTGGTCATATTTGTCTTCACTTTAATTTCATGGTAACATGTTTTGGTGGGTTTTTTTTTTTTTTTGTGATCATTAATTTCATGGTAACATGTTTTGGTGGGTTTGTTGTTGTTGTTTTTGTGTTTGTTTTTTGGGGTTTTTTGGGCGTTTTGTTGGTTGTTTTTGTTCTTAAAGACTCATTTTACTGTTAGTATAAGTACATATTTTATTGTTCTGACTTATCTCATGTGACTTTTTTTTCCAGATGCTTCAAAAAATAGAAACAACCTGGCTTATACATGAAACTGTCAGAGTTTTCTTGTTCTAAATGAACAAAAGGAATAAAAAGGACTGTTAGCTCTTCTTTTCCTTCCTTCATACCATGTCTAATACCATTATCACACAGACATTTAATACAATCTCCGTCTCTGTAGACATTGAAAACCCACCTGGACACTTCTCTGTGTGACATGTGACACTGCCTTGGCAAGGGGATTGAACTAGATAATCTTCTGGGATCATCCAAATGAGAAAGGCATTCAGATTCTGTACAGTATTGCTTAAAATGCCATTTATTAGAGATAAACCTATAAAGAAAGAATAGTATCAATAATATTACATCCTTTCAGATTATCTGGTAACACTAATTTTTGCTGCCTTGAAAGGGCTTCCTATCAGGAATCATTTTGTTTTCATGTTTTCATAACACTGGTGCTCACAGGGAACTGTGAACAGTTTCCTCAGTTATCGTCAAAGGTGACGTTTATATTGTGCCCATGGAATATGGCCTCAATGCCAGGCTATGCATGTAGCACAGCATGAGCTAGGGATGACTCAAGTGGTATCTTGATCACGGCTCCTTGGTGTGCAATGGTCTTCCAGCCATGGTCACTGTGCTGCTCAAAAAGAAAGATGCTCAGGGTGACTGTAGCTTTCCCACTCATCTAGAAGCTGATGTCCAGGGGGAGCATGAAGGTGATATTAATATAAGAGATAACAAAATGAGACTTCTTCTCCACAACCCTGTCTAAATAAAGATAATTAAAACAGATTAAATATAAGATACACTTGTTATAAGAGAACCCAATGGTGGTTACTTGAGTGATAGCCTAAATTATCTATTTTAGGCAGTTTTTAAAATTAGGAGGAGAATCTAAATTAATAATGAAATAGACTTGAGACAGTGGATGCTGATTTCATACCAGCACTTCAAAAGATACTTATGCTTGTCGACAGATTGAAGTATTCATTCTTAAAATTCACTGTTGCTGTATAGTGGTGCTTCAGCAAAAAATGATAACTTCTGAACAAGCACAATTCTCAGGAATGTGAGGTCAGAGTGATAGTTATCTACTTTCTTTTTTTTTCCTCATTCCTTACCTTCTCTGGAGAGCCAACTAAGTCTGTGAGCTGAAGGGTCACAGCTTGTTAATTATTACAATTAACTGCCTTCTGCTGACTCAGTTCAAGAAGCCTATTACCAAAGAGGTGAATTCAGCAGGATTCCAAAGTTAAACTTTCATTGTATTATTATACTGACAATGTCCAGGTATCTTATAAGTGATACTGATTTACAAGCAACATATAATGAGAATTCTCAAAGTTACAATTTTTTTTGATTGAAAAAGTCAAATTTTCTGAAATACTTATTCAAATCTTTACAGTTATTCAGCATATACAAATTTTAAAAAGTGTTCAGGCAGAAATAAAACTACTGTCTGCAAAACACCAATGATAAAATTAAACAGTTCTCTTAAAAACAAAAAACAAAAAACAAAAAACAAACAAAAAAAACCCACCAGATTTTTTTTGTTTGTTTCGGGGTTGTTTTGTTTTTTGTTTGTTTGTTTTGGCTTTTTAGTTTTTTACTTGTTGGAAGAGGTGGAGAATACAATAGGAGGCTTTTTTCCCCAAAAACCAAATTTTAAAGTCAATAACAGCACTATATAGAGAAAACCCTGATTCTTATAATTCAAAAATAGGTCTGCAAAAGATAAAGTAGAAATAGTGGAGCTTATATTTCTCAAAGTGGTTGCACTTTGATATGAGTACTTAGAACAGAAAGGATGTTGTTTTACAAAGGGTTGAAATGTAGCCCATCTTTAATCTGTGCTCCTTTATGCATCATTGATCCTTAAGGTTAGCAAATGCTACCTAAAAATATTTCACTAGTTACAAGGGTGAAAATCACAAAAAGCAGTACATTCCTCCATAGTGAATTCAATGTTACAAGACAAAACCATTTACAGTGCTATTGATACTGAATGTAGATGAAAATGTTTGGCTTAAAAAGGGTAAGTCTACAGAATTTTCCATGATAAAAGTAAAGAATCCCTCTTAGGAAAGAAATCAGTAAAATACACTGCTGTAATAAATACAAGTTTGATATCATTACTATGCAATGGAGAAGAATACAAGTAATGGTCACTTGTTCAATCTTCAGTCTGATAGCTCATTTAAAACCTTGACTTATTAAAGAAAACAGGGTATTGATCTAGTATCGATACCCAACTGTGACAGACAAAAACTCTCTAACAGTTTAAAGTTAGAAAGTGTATGTTTATTACGGCGCCGGACAATGTGCGGGATAGCTCCCAAATTCACACCGCAATTACAGGTGATCACAGAGTCCTTTTATTTACAAAAGTATTGAATACCCAAAACACAAATGCATATTCATAACCCTGGTACATCCCATTCCCGGCTTCGTATGGTAATTAGCTCAAAAGCTATTAAGCATGCGTAGTTTGTTCCTTGAAATGGGTAGATGGTCCTTTTCATGGGGAGGGGTCCCCAAAATGAGGAAGTAAAGAAGTCTTCCTCGCTCTGACCTTTCTACCTTTTCAATGCAAATGTGATAAATGAACCCTTGGTAGGACTCCCACTTCATGTCTTCATGACCGTTCAATGACTTTCTGGGCAGAGGAGGCTTACAATGGTCTTACGTTCCTAAAAGCTATTCATCAGTTTCAATATTCTTCATTATAAACACAGCTAACCAAACAAAGTTGACAAGTAATCAGTTATTCTAATATGGAAGAGTGATCCCAAACCCAATTTCTCTTAGTTAATTACTAACTTTTAATTTCAGTAAAGCCTACCTATCTACTTTAATTAATTTCAGCAAAGCTTATCTCTAACTAAAATCTTAACCCCTCTAAAAATCCTTAATTCTCTAAAGTTTATGTCTCAACCTAAGTCTAAGAATAATTGCAATTTTGACCAGAAATAAAGAAGATTTCTGTTAGAAACATTTCAGTTTATTCTCCCCCAGGTGATATCAAAGAATAGTTAACCGGTCCAGTTTTATGGACAGGAAAAAAAAAAAAAAAAAAAAAAAAAAAAGAATTAAAGGCAAGGCATTATTCTTTTTGTCTTCAAGTGTATACCAGGTGCAAATTAAGTACTTGACATAAAATACAAGCAGCGTCTGAAAAGTGAATTGTATTTCTTTTGTCACAATAACAGACTCATAGATGGTTCTACTCTGAACAGCTCTTCTCCTCTATGGTCTTTTCTATCTGATTTCCTTTTACTATGAAAAGGTTAATACTGATTTTCTTGTTGAAGATAAATTGTGGCCACTCCCATCAACTCCAAAAGTAAATATCATAGTGTTTTGCCTTATTTTATACCCAATGTTAATACTGAGATGGGCAAAAAATCCAAACGTCCAGAAAGTCTGGAAGGTGTAATAATGTTTTTGGGGTTTTTTTTGTTTCTTGGGGGGGGGGAAAAAAGAAAAAAAAAAAAAAAAATCTGTTGTGGAATAATTTGGTTTAGTTTTGATTTTTGTATTTTCTAAATAAATAGTCATAATGTACAGCTAGCTCTGGGATGCAAATTATGACATAGAATTACTTTTCCATTTGTATGCAAAAATTTGCTTCCAGAAAAAAATTCTGATGGGTAAGGTTGGAAGGGACTACAGAGGGTCATCTGGTCCAACTTCCCAGCTCAAGCAGGGTCATCCTAGAGCACATTGCACAAGGTAGTATCCAGATGACTCTTGAATATCTCCAGTGACGGAGACTCTACCACATCTCTGGGCAGTCTGTTCCAGTGCACAGGTGCCTGCACAGTAAAGAAGTTTTTGTTCCACTGGAATCTCATCTGCGTCAGTTTCTGCCTGATGCTTCTCATGCTATTGCTTGGCTGCAAGAAGAGGCTGACTCCATCCTCTTGACACTGTTCCTTCAGATTCTTACAGTCACTGAAAAGCTCCTTTCTCTGTTGTCTCTTCTCAGGGCCGAAAAGGCTCAGCTCCCTTTTCTTGTATGAGAGATGTTCCAGTCCCTTAAACATCTTTGTCACCCTCCACTGGACCTGTTACAGGAGCTCTGTGTCTCTCTTGTATTGAGCTCATTGGGATGCATCATTCTTGAGCCTGAAGGAAGTGATTCTTGAATATCAACCAACTTTCTTGGAGTCCTCTTCCTTTCAGGGCCTGTTCCCTTGGGTTTCTTCCAGGAAGAGCCTCAAAGGGCTTAAATTTAGCTCTCCTGAAACCCAGATTTTTTATGGATGTATAAGATATACCTATGGCTGTTCCTAAGAACCTCAAGAGATTTTTTTTTTTTCCTCCAGGGCAATGTTTGCCTTGTAAAATTAAGTAGTATGAGTAGCTGCTGTTAAATAAATCTAGTATTTTTTCTAATAATATAGGAATATGCCTACTGAGAAATTTCTGTGCAGTATAAAATGAAGGTACACTGAAATGTACTGTTGTCTTTGCTATACCTGTTTTTTTTCATGCTGAAAAACATCACATACTTTAAGGACAGATAAAATGCAACAAAAAATATAGGTTATAGAGTGGAATAAAGAGGAAAATGCATGCAACAAGAATGAAAGGTCATATTTATCAAGAAAATCTTAATGCTTAGACAGGTGTCAACTTCTGACATTTTTTGCTATTTTCATGAAAATGTTTACAAAGTATTATCTCTTTTCACTCTCATAAGTTACAAAAGAATCTGAGGAATAGGCTTACATTTTAGAAACATGTTAAGATGGTGATTTTTCTTAAAAATTATTATAATTGTGCTATTTTAAGAACTTCAAAATTGTCAAGTTGCCTTGACACAGATTATACTCAACAAACTTGCAAACCAACCAACCAACAAACCAACCAAAAAATCCCTAAAACCTATCTAATCTGAACAGAGTAGAAAGAACCATGTGTGATAATAACACTAAATAGATGAGTGCATGGAGTTCAAAAAGCAAAATATTCTGATTTGAAGTTTACCCCTAAAATGACAGTGTTTTATTGGAAATAAGTGGAATAGAAGTCAGTTGAGGGATCAATTTGCTCCCACTGCACTTTAATGAGGTAGCTGGTCATATACAAAGTCAAACTATCGACTTAAAACCAATCAGGGAGTCTTCAGGTGAAAGAAGGAAAGTATTTTAAAGGTATTCAGTGGTTATTTAGTTGAATTGAAAAAATATTTTCCTGGTGTTATACTGTTTTTTGCTTCTCCATTTAATTTGCTTTGCACTGTATCTTCGTACATGAATTGTTGGTCTGAAACCACACTATTTCATAATAAGTAGTACTTTATGACTTCTAAGCTGACAGTAAGAGTATTGATTGATTTTACGTGAACTAGGCTTTTTATACGTTAACAGTGAAACAAAAATTGAGAAAGAAACTTTTCATGAAAAGAGGAAGAATATACCACTTTTCACTAAGATTTATTTATTTAATTATTTTAACCAAACAATAGTATATAGCTCAGAAAGTAGAAAAATGTTGTGGATCTGCACTAAAGACTACTGGAATCTGTAAGAGTATTTCCATTGACCTCAGCTGGATTTTACTGTAACTTAAATGGGCTAATAGATATTTTAAAATTTAATCTTGCAAGAGTAGCCCTAACCCAGTGGTTTATTAAATATCTAATAAAAGCTGTAATTTAGTTTTTGTGGACTCTAGCACTGGTCCTGTTTTTAAAGAACAAGGAGTGTTTGCTAATTCTGTCTCTCCCAATCCACATGAACCCTTTATTAATTCCTGCTATGTGATGCAGCTCCTTCCCAGAGATACCAGGGGGAAAAAAAAAAAAAAAAAAAAAAAAAAAAAAAGGATCATTTCCATGCTCTTGTATGAAGTTGAGAGTGAGGATTATAAAGCAGAGAAGCTTCAGTAGGAAAACAGGGGCCAGAAAACACATGAGAATGTGGGTAAATAATTGAGAATTTGTATTAGAATGATAGGAGCAGAACCAACACAGAGTAAGTCTGTGAAAGTTATCTCCCTAGCTTTTTCACTGTTTCCTAGTACCTGGAGAAGATTTCAAACTAGACATAGCTTCATTGATCTTAAAGAACTACAGGATGAATTTGTTAAATACTTGTTAAACATTTTTGGTCAGTGTTGAAATTTACTGCTATGCAGCGATGACATACTATCTACCTTCTGAAAAATGAAGCCAAGACTGAGGTTGAAACGCTGATTCTCAAGTAACCTCTTGTATCCCAGGGTCCTACTGAATCTGTGCATCAGAATCTATTGGTTCATGATCATAAGGCTTTATTATCTCTTTATCAGCAGTGCTTGAGATATTGCTTTCTTTTTGGTTCTGTATGAGCCTCTAATTTTGTGGGACTTGTTTTTGTGCATGTCCTAGGGTGACTTTATGATGCTTGTATCCCCACTTCTCCTTATGCTGGATATTGAGTTCTGTGCTTTTAAAACTAGATCTGAGAGTGAAGGCGGGGAAAAGGAGAAGTGGTGGAATGTCTGAGGTGGCTGTATTCAGAAACACAGAATAAGAGCTTCAGCTCACTCTCTCAAGGCCTGGAAAATTAAATTGCTACTGAAAACTCTGGTTTTGATCTGTTTTTTCTTTCACTGAAGTCAATGAGAAATTGTAAATAGCTTTAAACAATAAATGTGCATTTGTTTAATGATTAACTTTCCTGAGCACATACTTCATAGCTGAATGTTAAGTTGCTTCATATTAGCTATTTCTGTCTTTCCACCAGTGCCTCTGGATTATTTTAAATTTGCTTTCTCAAAGTGATGTTGAGTTGCTGTCAAAAATAATTTTTCAGAATGATGCCCTTGTCACCACTGGTAGTTCTAGTGAAAACACTTTTATATTAGTTGAAGAGAGGGCAATTACCTGCAAGTCATTTTGTAAAAAAGATAAATGGAAAGTGTCTCTGACATGCTTGATGGAGGTTAGCAACTCTTTCAGGTCTAGTGAAATGTTGTGGATATTTTCATTCTTGATACAATCTTCTTCTAATTAGAAGGAAACAGATGTTTAAATGAAGGTAATTCAGTTAAATTGGTTTTGGGTGAAATACACATGCCATTGTTCCATTCTTGAAGGCTTGCACTGAGTATGCTTGGTAAAAGTATATAGATGTCTAACTTATATGCCAGCTGGAATAAAGGGAATCAAGATCTGGGTTTTCTCAGCAGGCTGTGGCTGTGTTAAGTTCTTTTCAAGTACAGGAGAAGCATGGGATCAGATTGGTAGTGACTGTTGTTCATTGACACTTTAGACTAGCCTTTAAATATTTGTTCATTTGTAGGTGTGTCTCTGACAATATACAGAGAAGGCGTGACCTGCTGATCAGCCTGTTATGTGGCATTTGCAGGTCAGCTCTCCTTTCTGTTTGCATAGAGTCTGTAGGAAAACATATAAACCACAATTTTCAAATTGTGAAATATGGTTATTAGTACTGCCACATTTATATCATTTTTGACCAGTCTTTTTTATTGCTGTGAGGTGCTCATGTCTCAAAGAAGAGGTCATGTAAATGGCTAAAATACATAAGGCCAGATAATCCTGATTAAAGGGCAGAAATAAATCTGACAACAAAGAGATTTTTATCTCATTCAGTTTCTTGTTTATCCCTTAATACAGGGAATTAGTATCTTCCTTCAGCTTATTTTTTGGAACATATTGCTCCTATTCAATTTACTTAGCTGGTCGCTAACTGGAAAAATTAGCAAAACTACTGTTTTTGTCTTCTCCCTGCTCCCTTTTCACTCTGTCCTCCACTCCACGCTTCTTGCCATCAGTGAGGCAGTTCAACAAGGGAAAGTGATGCATTCTGAACCCAGAATGAGGTAACCAATGGAATACATGTACAGACTAGGGAATGAGAGGCTGGAAAGCAGTGCCATGGGAAGGGACCTTGGGGTCCTGGTCAATGGCAAGTTGAACATGAGTTAGCAGTGCCCTGGCAGCCAGGAGGGCAAACATTGTCCTTCAGCGGTATCAGGCACAGCATGTCCAGCCAGGGATTGTCCTGCTCTACTCTGCTCTGCTCTGAGGCAGCCTCACCTCGAGTGCTGGAGACAGTTTTGGGTGCCACAGTGTAAGAAAAACATTAAACTATTAGTGAGTGTCCAAAGCAGAGAGCAAGGAAGATGATTAAGGGCATTGAGGGGAAGCTGTATGAGGAGCAGAGGAGATCATTTGGTCTGTTCAGCCTGGAGAAGTGGAGACTGAGGGAAGACCTCATTGTCATCAACAATTCTCTTAGGAGGGGAAGAGAAGTGGAGGGCCTGAAGTTGTACCAGAGGAGTCCAGAGGACTGGATATTAGGAAAGGATTCTTCACCCAGAGGGTGTTTGGGAATGGAACAGGGTCCTGAGGGAAGTGATCAGAGCACCAAGCTTGATAGAGCTCAAGAAGCTTCTCAGGCACCTGGTGGGACTCTTGGGGTGTCCTGTGCAGAGCCAGGAGCTGGATTCAATAATCCTTGTGGTTTCCTTCCAATTCAGCATGTTCTGTGATTCTGTGTGAGTCTGTGCTGTCTTCCCATGTTTTAAACTGGTCTGACGGGGAATAATTTTCTCTTTACACATATGCATGACAAAAAAAAGCTTCAAAAAATCCAGTTTTAGTTTGTATGTAGAACTTGGCATGTCAGGTTATTATTAAATAAAAATAAAATCAAAATATATTAGAAATTTAAGGAAGGGGTAACATATGAAGCCATGAGTAAAAATAATGAGATTATCAACTGATATCAATTCCTGAGATTAACCTAGACTTTATTCCCCAAACCATAATCATTCAATGAATAATTCCTGCTCAATTAGATATGTGTTGTTAATTATTGTGGCAGATAGTTCAGTCCCAGGATGAAGTTAAAGACAACATGTCCTATTCAATAAAACTACTTTACTATTCTAACAGCAGCCAGTGGGAGCAATACTGTTCCAAATAAGTAGTGACATCAGTGCTGGGTGTTTGCTCTGAACATTGCACATGTGGTTGAAATAAGCTGTGGGTCAGGACAGCTGCAGGTAGTACTTTGCAGAACTTATAAGAAAGTAAATAAATACATGTCTATATATAATATTTTGTTGTTACTTCTACATTTCCTTAATGGTGTAGAGTAGTAGTTGGGGAAGGTGCGATTGCAACTGATAGTTCTATGAATATTTTTTATTTGCAAAGCTGCTTCTATCAGTGCAGTCAAGATGCTATAAATAACATAACTAGTTACACTGCTGTCAATCTAAAATGTTTGCTCACACATTAACTAATGGGACAACAGTTGGAATATGAACCCCAGCTGCATACTCTGAAGAAAACTATTGGATTGAAGTAGGCTAGATTGGACCCAGTAGCCACTGGTGGCTTCTGAGGTAGATATCCATAATGGCCCTTGATCACTCCTTTATTTCATCAAAGGTATATAGAATCCTTTAGTCTTTATATGCACATGGAAGCTACTACCCTCCTGAATGTGGTCTGAGGTACTCAGCCTATTGTTGGTACTGGGTGTGCTGTGGCCCTCTAGGGATTTGGCAGGTTACCGGTGCCAGAATATTGTTGCATATAAAATCAACAGTTACAGATTCACAGAATATGCTGACTTGCAAGGACCTCACAAGGATCATTGCTCTTGTCCCTGCACAGGACAGCTCCAAGAGTCATACTGTGTGCCTGACAGCATTGTCCGAATGCTTCTTGAACTCTGTCAGGCTTGGTGCTACGACCACTTCCCTGGGAAGCCTGTTCCAGTTTCCAAACACCCTCTGGGTGAAGAATCCTTTCCTAATATCCAGCCTAAACCTCCTTTGACATAACTTCAGGCCATTTCCTTTGGTCCTGTCACCAGCCACCACAGAGAAGAGATCAATGTCTGCCCATCCTCTTCCCCTCACAAGGAAGTTGTTGACTACAATGAGGTCTGTCCTTAGTCTCCTCCCAGGCTGAACAGACCAAGTGGCCTCAGCCACTGCCCATACAGCTTCCCCTCAAGGCGCCCTTAACCATCCTCATTGTCCTCCTTTGGACACTCTCTAATAGTTTAAAGTTTTTCTTACATTGTGGCACCCAAAACTGTCTCCAGCACTTGAGGTGAGGCTTCCCCAGCTCAGAGCAGAGGGGACAATCCCCACCCTTGCCTGGCTGGCTGTGCTGTGCCTGATGCACCCAGGACAGGGCTGGCCCTCCTGGTTGCTGGGGCACTGCTGGCTGATCTTCAGCTTGTGATAGACCAGGACCCCCAGGTCCCTTTCTGCAGCACTGCTTTCCAGCTGCTACCCTGCAGAATTTGTCAGTCATTGGTCAACTACCTTTTCAGAATATATTTTTCCTAGGAAGGCTTTTCCATCCAAATATCTAGGGACTCATCCATAGGATGTTCACACCAATGAAGCCTTTTGGCATCATCACTGCTCATCCTTATCAAAGCTCATTTTACAGTATTTTCCCTTTTCCTGACCACTGGTGCTTCATTAGATCTGTAGTCATTAAATTTACTTGTAAGTTTTTATGCTACCCTGTGACAGTGACTATTATGAATAATAAAGCACTACATACAGATGTAATTAAACACAGTGAAAGGTACACTAAGAGGGTTCCATCCCTTAAAAGCACAAACACGACATCTCCCCATGAAACAGTGATAATGGTAATATGTTTTCAAATCTTTATGCAAGTGTTCTTTTATCTAGCATGTTCTCTTTTCTCTATTAATTTGAAGAATATTACTACATTTACAACAGGTGCCCAGTTCATTTATACAAGTGCTGATATTAAATGACATGCTATCATTGTCCTGTAACTTAGCACAAGGAAATTACTGGCCATTACTGACCATAGATAATGATTACTAAAGCATCCTTGTGCCAGTCTCATTTATCAGTACTGATGACTTGATCTGACTGAAAAGTCTCAGCTAATCAAACCTGATTTCAAAGTTTTATCTGGTTTAAAAGTTTTAAAAACCTTTCAGCAAACATTACCAGGTCATTTTGTTCCAAGCTCCTGGAACCAACACATTTGCAAACAAAAAATAATACCTTTTTTTTTTAAGCGACACATTTTCAAATTAAACTGTGCTTTATAAGAATTGCATACTATATTCAATTACTGTACCTGTTTTGTATATTACAGAATGACCTAAAAACATCATTTTCATTCAGAGGAAAAAGACTTGTCCACTGTGGAAACAGGTAGGGTCATACTCATATCCTCTATCCTAAGGCCAGCAGTGCCTTATTTTTTCAGTCACTGGTGCCAAAATTACATAAGGAACACTGTTAATGCTTTTTGTACCAGTCTAAATCCATGTCACTGCCAAAGCTGGTGCTACTATGAAGGGATCACTGTCACTATTGCAGTCATTTATGAGGTGCTTAACTCAGAATTCTAACTACCCTGTATTCATAACTGTAGTTTATTCCTTCCTGTGTTAATGGTTTTCAGGAGATTACCTACCTTTGACTGTATAAAGACCTCACTTTATTTAGTATGCAAGCAATTTTTCAAAAAATCATATGGAAACCAATCTGCAATTTGTTTACACATGTACTCTCACAAATTGAAAGTAAGACTTTTTTGGTGGTGGTGGTGGTGAAAGTGTTCTATTGTATTGCAGTACACAGCATAAGCCAATTTTAACTCTAATTATGAAGAACAGTTTAGCTGGTATTACCTCAGGCCAATCCTTTTAATTTTGCATGAGTACTATCCTGAGGTAGAAAATGTATTTTATATGAGTTTGGTTAGTAGCTAATGTAGCTGAAAATTTAATGTGTAGGTGGTACTATCATGCAAACACCTGACAATCAAAACAATTCTGAGAAAGTTCAGCAGTACAGGAACAATCAAAAAAAGTGTATCTGTTTTGTTTTTTTCTTACTTGGCAAACGAGAAGACAAGGACAATAACAATTTCTCAATCAACAGTTCCAGGAAGGGTTCCCTCCCATGGTAGACAGTCCTCTATTTACTCCTCCAACATGGGTCCTTCCCACGAGCTGCATTTCTTCCCAAACTCGTCCAGCATGTGTCTCTTCCACAGGACACAGTCTTTCAGGAAGAGATTTCTTCTGCATGGAAGACTCTTGCCAGCAAAACTGCTTCAGCGTGGTGTCCTCTTTCTGGTTTGTAGGTCCTACCAGGAGCCTGCTCTAACACTGGCAGCTCACAGGGTCACAGCCTCCTTTGGGCATCCATCTGCACCAGTGGAGCAGAGATCCACCTATACCTTCCAGGGTCTGTAGGTAGATCTCTGCTCCACTGTGGACCTCTGTGGGCTGCAGGAGCACAGCCGGTCTCACCACAGTGTTCACCACAAGCCTCAGGGGAATCTGCTCCTACACCTGGAGCACCTCCTCCCACTCATTGCCCACTGACCCTGGTATCTGCAGAGTTACTTCTCTCACACGTTCTCACTACTCTCTGCTCTGGCTGCAGCTGCTTCTGCCCAGTAATTTCCTTCCCCTTCTTAAATATGTCTCCCCAGTACCACTGTCACTGATGAGCTCAGTCGTGGCCAGTGGCATGCCCACCTTGGAGCTGGCTGGCATTGGCCCTGCCAGACATGGAAGGAGCTCCCACTTACCAGGTGTTGGCTGTGGGGCAGAGGTATGCTCCTGCCACAAAGCTACACTAATTACTTCCTCATTCCTTGTTCCTATTCACCTGCTATTTCCTTATTAGATTAATTCAATGTGTTAGCTGTTTGTCAGAGAAGGATATTTTGTAGCATCATTTCAGCTGTCGTTTTAATGGGCTATACAGATGTGGGTGATTTACAAGGTTCAATGTGAACTTTATTTTTAGAGCAACATGCAATGCAGGGATGAAAAATATATGTTAAAAAAACATAGCCTCTGTGCAGACACATGATTGGCAGAAAACCAGTAATTTTTCAAAGAGTCTGGGGGTTGTTTTGGGGTTTTTTGCACTGCTTTGGATTTTTAGCATTCACAGTGTAGGGCTGAAGTACCTTAATAAATTATTGAATGTTTGCATCCAACTGAATTTTTTCCCCAAGGTATTCTGAAGCTGTAGACAACAGGAAAAACTAAAGAAACCAAATAAGACACAGTGTATGTTCCAGACACAAGTTCTAAAATTAGAATGTGACATGCACATTAATTATTTTGGGTTTGCTTTTTTGTTTGATTTGGTTTTTTGGTTTTGTTTTGTTTGGATTGTTTTTAAACACAGTGAGTATAGGAAAAAATATTCAGTGTTTTCTCACAAATGATTTTCTCATTTTGTAATTGGAGTAGTCACACTGGGATTGCAATTCTCAGAGCTACTGTCATTCATTCAGAGAACAGACCTCCCAGGTGGACTTCTATCCAGACAAAAACCCCTTGAATTACGAAGTCAGTGTTCCAAATGAATTTTAGTCAAGGAATTATTGCAGAGAGAAGACACTAACAAAAATTATGGGTATAGATAGTTTTCTAGCTGGTAAAAAAGAATTATTTGTTCCATAACATGTAATTAATTAATTTTAGCCTCCTGTATTAACATGAGCTTAATTATACTTTGCTCAGTGTGAGTAATAACTAGGTCTCTTTTAAGGATCAGAAAAGTTTCAACTCAGTTTGAATTGAAGCAAAATCAAGCTGAACTAATTTATTTCCATTCCTAATTTACAAGATTTATTGAAAGAAAACAGGTTTAATAGTTATGTTTATATACTACCTGTGAGAATGGGAAGGAAGGAGTTTTGGTTTGTTGTTTTGGTTGGTTGTTTTGTTTTTGGTGGGTTTTTTTGTTTGTTTGTTTGTTTGTTTTCCCCTTTAGTTACTTTTTATTTAATTTTAAGATTTAGAATCTCAGTAAGAGATTCTAAGTAAACGAAAGTAAACTAGTTTACTTTTTCTCTGTAATGGAGTTTAAATCCACACCCAACTCACCACATCCAACTGAGATGCTGTAACTGCTCGTTCTGTCTTGGTCCCTTAGGGAGGACCAAGAAAAGGAGATGGAATCAGACATGCACCTCACTGCCACTGGTCTGTAGAATCTAATATTTTGTCATCTCTCTCTCTCTGCATGTGGCATTGCATACAGTCTGAGCTACAAAATGTACAAAATGGTACAGTATTTATTGTAGCCTGTATTTATGTTTTTGCATCTGCAGACACACATATACACACATACCTCTGTACTCTTCCCTTATAGTATACAGAGGTATAATGCCAAGCAAGAAGATTTTTCATATGAAATCTTTTAATCTGATGACCCTGAAATTACTTGTAATAAATTGGTTAGAAAATGGTAGTCTGAGATGGAAATTTGGTTTCCTTTAAGGAAATAAGGAAGTCTGTCAGATCTATTAGTATTTGTCACAACTCACTGGTAGAGGATGTGATGTTTGTTATGGATTCTTAGACTGAACAAAGACACCAGATGTGTCAGGCTTTTATTGTACAGTCTCCATTACCCCATTAGCCAGCCCACTGCCTTAGACTCACAGGGTGTTGGCTAACAAGCACTTAAATGTATACAGTAAACTTCGATATGTTCTTAACTCTCACAACACACAACCAAAATGGCTCACAAGCCACAAACACTTCAAAACAGACTATGGGGTAGAATATGATATCTAATTTTTTTTTTCTTCTTTTTCTTTTAAACTGGCTTGTGTCACAAAAGAAATCAAAACCAAAGCCCAAAACCAATCTAAACCAAAATCCCCCAAATATTAGGGTCTTATGGAAGAGGAGTTGGGGCTACAAAGCTGATATTCTCCATCTCACCAAACCTTCCAGAATGACGTCAAAATTAATTGTGTTTAAGCTAAACACACTAAAATTAGTAACTGAGCTTGAATGCTTTCTATAGTAAGAGGCTGAATCTTTGCAGTCCTGTAAACATGCAGGTACTGAAATGCACAATTGCTCAGTGCAGTTAGTAATGAAAATACAATGCACAGTCTTGTAATTGTTACAGAGGTTGAATTAATTCCAAGTCATTGAAGATCTGGGATGCTCTTGATTTGGAACTTGGAAAAGAAGGCTAAGTGCACTAACTGTTCTTTTTCTGGGATGCCTGTAAGGCTGCCTGACATTATCCTCCACTTTTTGTGCTGCTATGGTATTGTGTTCCCAGAGATGTAAAAAGAGAATGGGCAGCAATAGTTGTGAAACAATGTTTGAGTGAACCAGAAGAGGAATGTTGCAAAGTGCTTTGATAATGGATTCAGGCATTGTTTTGGCTCGCCAGCATCTTCAGTGTCAAAAAAGGTAGGAAGTGCTGATACAAGGACAGAACTAGCACTTGACTGCATTCACACTTTTCTGCTATCATTTGTGATTCAGTGAGAGAGTGATTAGTACATTTATAACACACCTACTGCATTTAGTATGCCCACAGGCTGAGTGAATATAATGAAATTCAAGTGAGACAGTTTGCTAGAGGTTAGAATGTACGACTGCTAAAATGGCAATGGTTGATATTTATGCAAAGGTATTGATGGAATTTACTGTGATCTGTTGAAGATGTAACAGGTGAGGCATCATTATCTTGAAGTTATGTATGTTAAAGAGTAAATGAAGGCTACAAGTAAAGCCATATGCTGTCTCATAAGAATGATAACTGTGGCACTCTATTTCACTCCTGTCTGAAGAGATATTGTATCTGTTCTACAGGGTTTGAAGAATAAAAGGGAAAACCAGATAGTTGGGAAGATGGGCAACAATTTTTTTCATATATAAATTTGTTGTAATTTATTAATTTTTATGTGCATAGCAAGGCGTTTCTTGTGCTTTTTCAATATAGGCTTTTATTTTCTTCAGCCCATCATTAACAATGTTTTCTCCCTATTATCACTTAGTGGAGTGGGTTCATGGTATGTACATACTTGTGGGTATTTATAAAGCTAAAATGATGTGTTTTTTCTGTAGGTTCATAGAGGGGAGGAAATAGTGTAACTTCAGGACATTTAAGATCATCCTGATTGAAAAAAGTATTCATAAATGTTGCCAGTTATGTCTGTATGCAGGAAACAGATGCATACATACATTATTTTTTCCCTTTCTCTCCATTCCCATCTTTATCTTTTAAGCTCAGTGTGAACACAGTGACAATCTATCCCGATATCTATTCAAGCACAATGATTTTTATTTCTGTGTATTTGGTGCACATCTATCCTCAGCTTTCTGTTTCACTCAACTTCCTGTTTGAATCAGCAAAGACTTGCATTTACTTCAGAGGAGCTGCATCAGAACCACAGTTAATTACTAACACCACTTGATATACTGTAATTTGACCTTAATGTATTAATATAGATATGCAGATACACACATAAAGGTATTAGTGCTAGTTTTGTTTTAAATGGGCTGTGATACCTCAGGGGCACTCTACAAATTTGCTAAAGAATCAAGAATTATTTTATTCAGGAGCTAAATCTTGAATTAATATTTAATGAGAAATTTAACCTTGTTCTTCCCTGTTATGTAACAACTCTTAAGAGAACTTGTAATACAGCAGGAAAGTAGGGAAAAATTCTGTTTCTTACTGTTTGAACTCAGTACATGGATTACAGCTTTATGTCTGATAATTGATATGTCCCCATTAAAAATAAAAACTTTAAAAAAATCCTATACATGGAGCATGAATGAATATTCATTTTCCTCTTAAAATGGGAGACATGGCTGTTTTTATGTGTAAAACAAAAACAAAAACAAAAACAAAACAAAACAAACAAACAAACAAAAACCCTTCAAAACAAGCTCTGAAATTCACTGCTACCAATAAAGCAAGCATTTTTCACATCCCCTCATAGACTAGAGGAACACTGAATCTACATGACTAAATTTAAAAACCAGTTTGACACTGACTAACTTGAAAACTGCATTTTTCCTCGCATGTAAGTGGTGTCCTCATAGTTGTAATGCAATGTTCTCTCATCTCTGCAGCTGTTTGAAAGTCCTAAATATACCCACACATTTATACTGCAACATGGCAGTATGGCAATATTTCTCTTTACTCTGGAAAAGAAAATGTAGGAATGATATTTTGTTCTTATTATTCTCAAAAATTAGATTAAGTATTTGTCCATTAGACATCAAAAAATGAAGACATTGAGAAGACATTTTCAGTTATTCAGTCTACAGAGTATATTCCTGAATTAAAATAACATGTTGGTTTAAAGATGCTGGATTTGCTGTGTGCCGGTGCACTGCATAAACAGCTTTCTCTGTGACACAGTGAAAGCAGAAGAGGAAATGCCAGCCTGGGGTCAAACTATTAAATAAAAAATAATGTGGTTGATGTTCTGATTCCTGACAAAGCCAAATTGAACACATACTCACATTGTTTTTAATGCTAGAAAAGTAAAGGTGAGAAAGAAATGCTTCATGCTTGACTTGATTAGAATTATATAAATAAGTTTGGACTCACATATTTTTAAGCAATCTTTATTCATTTACATTTAAAGTTTATAGCCCATACTTGATTTTCAAGAATTTTGGATGCTGAGGTAAAACTGATGAAAACTAATAACCATCATTAAACCATATTCTTTCCATGCATGGCAGTAGGATACTCTAACAAGGAATGGGAAGGTTAATCAAGTTCCAGTGAAGTCCTCTGTCTGAAATCCTAACTATACTGAAGAGATGTCCCTCCATTGTGTGAGGTTTCATGCTTCACAGAGTCTTGCATTTCTGCTTATTTCTGGAGCCGTGAACTGAAATTCTCCACTTCTGATATATTACAGATTTGGCTGGAGATGGGAAATTGGGCTCTTAGGTAGGTACAGCTACTTGTGGAAAAAGCAACTTTGGTGATTTCAGTACAAAATATTCAAACTTACCTCTGACTCAGCTTGGTGAGCTGTTTGCCATTCAGTAGAGGCACAAAGTAGAAGCTGTTCTTGTAGACCAGCACCTCAGTGCTAATCTTTCTTCACCTGTTGGTGTGCAACAGCCATGTGACTGGTTGAGAAATTTTAAGAGAGATATTGTTAGGCTTGGTAATGTTTTTAACTACTCTGGAAAGTTATACCAAAACTATCTGACTCTGCTATGAAGTCAACCCGCCCCAAAATAAAAAAAAAAAAAAAAAAAAAAAAAAAAAAAAAAGTCATACACTCTTAGATTTATGTGAAGGTGCATGTTTTCTTGTACTTTGGAGAAATATTAAACAATTTTTACACAAATATTAGAAAAGGAAATATTTTTTTTAATTGTTAAAAATGGTTATAAGTCCTCAACCCAAAAAGTGTGTTTTGCTCCTCAGATACTCTGGGATACTAGAATTGGAGAGCAGCCTAATTCTCAATATTTTTAGTGAAATATATAATTTTTTCCCTGTTTTCTTGGTAGTTTCAGTCTTATCACAGAGAATTATGCTCATTTTTAACTTTTACATAGGAAAAGCATTTTAAGTAATTTGTACTGTGTTGAGTGCTAGCTCAAGTGACGTTTTCTTTTTTTGCAGAATTGGATCTAAATGTAGTGTATTTTCTTTGTAGCCTACTTTGTAACAGTAGGTTAATACTGGATGGGTACCTCACCTAGGAAATGTTCCTTTACTCATGTGTCAGTGTCTCTTTTTATAGGTTTTGCCCTGCTTTTTGTCTGCAATCCAAGACAGGATTTCTGTCCATGTATCTCAGCATGTATTTAAATGCCTTCATAACTGGCACTGCCATGTTCTGTTTGCACAGGCATGTTCTGTATAGTGATAACATACTTGGTGTGAATTTTACTTCAATCATTAGAACCCTGAATGCTTTGTTTGCTTTACCAGATGTTTGTTGGAGGTTTAAACTTTGAATGCACATCGAAATTTCAGCTCAGTAAGTTCTCTTTTGTCAGAATGATTTCTTAAAGATCTTGAAATTCAGGCTTTGACTTTGTGTTAATGTATTCAGAAAGACCTTGAAAATATGCAGCACTTCTGACATCTTCAAGTTTATCTTCTAGAAACCACAAAGAAAAAAAATGTATCACAGCTTTCCAGTCCCACTACTGTATATTAATAAGTGAAATAATTCAAAAAATTCAAAGCTACTTTCCATGAAGAAAAACATTCTTAAATGATTGTCATTGACTTGTCAGGTGGTTTTGCTGTAGGCAACAATCTTCAGGGTGTTTCAGAATGTCCCTGAGAAAGGGAGAACCAAATATGTTTTTTTGTTGTTTTCACTGGTAGGTTATTCTGAATAGAGAAGGCAGCATTTGTTCAGGATGGGTGAAGAGAAGCTAAACAGCTGGGCTAAGTCCTTAACTGTGGGCTAGGTATAAGACATTGAAAATGTGGGGCTCAGTTTCAATTTGAGAATGCATGAATCAAAGTATGTCTCATGTTACAGCACAGATGAGTAGCAGAGACTATCTGGAACACAGCCACACAACTAAAGTGATCAATAATGGCAATTAACAACAAGTGGTTATGACAATTTGAAATGTTGCTTCACTTTGTGGAAATGAAATGAAATTGATCTTGTTCTGCCTTTTACTTCACCTTCCCTAGTTTTAACTTCCTTGTAAATGGTTCACAGCAAGAGAAAATTGTTTCTATGCTAACTTGTCCTGCTAATAATTTTATTGTCTTATGTATTCTAGGGCTCCAACTGCTTTCATAAACTGTCTGTTATTTTCTGCTCTGTTTGATGCCCCTTATTTATCCAAAGATTTATGTAAATCTTCTTTTTGGTTCCCACATACAATCTGATGGTTCAATTTTTTGTGTTCACTATGGCTGCAATTAGATGTGCCTTGCTTGTACCTTATGTCTTACTTCAAATCTCTACAAGAGTTATTATGTCAGGCTTATCTACGTGCTACAGAATAAAAGAAAATAAATTGGAAAAGAGATAATGATTTAGACTAATTTATACCTCCAAGAAGGAACATAATTAAGATCTTCGCAATGAAAATGCCCTGCAATATTTCAAACTTGACACTTCAGATTATGAACTCTTTAGCTCATCTCAATGCCAAGAGCAGCTAAGGAAATCGTCTTTCAGGCAGGTACAAGGTATTCACAACAGGTCTCCTTGGCTCAAAGGCAGACAAGGAAAGCAGGCTGCAGTAAAAAGGAGGAAGACTGTTCATACTCTAAATCTGTCATAGATTTTATTGTTTGTTGTGTTGTTAATCCAGGTGCTTTTAGGTTTCTGCAGAGACCCTTATAGCATGCTTCTGGTAGTATACAGGTAAATGGGGAAGTCGGGTACAAGAGGTACAGCTGGTTTTCAGTTCAGCTGTAAATAAATTTATCTGACGCAGTTGTTTTTTGGCTTCGCAAACTCGATGAATTGAGTCTTGGGTACATCTCTGGGATTTGATTAATTTGATATTGTCGTAAGAGATCCACTGGATATACCTGCAGTTTGTTCCCAAAATTGTTTTTCATTATCTTTATTATAGATTTCACGGCAAATTAGTTGTATCTGACAAGTCACAGATTAGAAAAATTAATTGTTGATATCCTATGGTATTGGGATTAGTTGATGGGAAATATATTCAGATCTGGGAGCACTAGGGATCAATGTGAAATATAGTCTTTTTTCAGAGATCTGTACAACATATAATCTGTAACTGCAGGAGTATTTCTGGTTTTCTTTGTTTCTGCATATGGAAGATTGTGGAAGATGATCCAAAATTAGCTGGACTCTGTGTGTGTGTTTGTTCTTCAAAGAAAGTGTGATTGGGCCATGGAATGGGTTGCTCAGGGAAGGGATAGGTCACTGTCCCTGGAGCTGTTTAAGAGAAGACTGGATGTAGCCAGTGCCATGGTCTATTTGACAAGGTGGTGTTAGTTCATGGGTTAAATTTGATTATCTCAAAGGTCTTTTCCACTCTAGTCAGTTCTGTGATTCTGTGTAAGAATAAGCTCTGCATTTTGTCTGATGTAACTAGAATCTGTCTTCTGTAAGTACCAAGTTTAATAGGAAAGCAGGTTTATTTGATTAGGCAAGTTTATGTTCTTTCCTGATATTTATGTGTTGCTTTTGTGTGAGTGTTTATATTTGGGGTGGGTTTGAGTAATTTAGTAATAACTCATCAATAGTCTATCAGGTCAAAGAGATTGCACAGATTTGTTATGTTGACAAAATTGGAAGGTCTCCATTAAATGCTTGAAATGTTTTACTTCATGTTGTTAGCTGATGCTGTTTGAGACTCTGTGGCTAATATATTATCAAACTTCAGTGTCTTCTTGTATAAAATACAAGAAGATTTTATAACAATTAGGACTTCAGTACTAAAGTTTCAAGTTGTTACACTTTTTTGTGATGATTTAATTTCAATATAGTTCAGTCTTTGATGTGCTTAACTCCAAATTATGTTATCACCAGACTTTTACAGTTATTGTTACTTTAGATGTATGATTATATTTCATGAAGCAAATGCAGTCTTCTTCATGTTTCTATGTATGTTCAAAATATAATTTAAATTACTTTTTATAACCACTAATTGTCTCTTTTAATTTGTGTTGAATTAAACATTAAAAGTTTCAAAGGTTTGTAAGTTTTTCCATTTTTTGTTTTTAAATGAAGTCTGGTTTTATGATATTAAATCAGGAAATTTACCTGGCAGTTCAACTCATCTTCCATTTTTGCATTTTCAGGGGAAAATTGGGATAAACTTGCTCATTCTGATTCTTTGACATTTTTCCACTGTATATTAAAGTCTAAAATTTTGTTGTGGTGCCATTATTCCAGTCTTCATCTAGTCCAGTGATGATACCATAAGACATTCGTATTCTTTAATGTCTTCTGATGGATTCTTCTTTTCTTCTCTTTCTTGTGAGCCAACCTACTCATTCACATTACTGCTCAGAGAACTAAATTGGAATTAACTGGTGGGAGTTAAGACAAACTGGTTTATCCCTTCACTTAATAGGGAGATTAGAGAAAGCATTGCCATATCAAATTTAGACCAAATTTTGTCTAAAACCTACCTAGTTTGATCTATCATGTGTATTGCACATACTTCCATTACTTCAGATTAAATGATAAAGAACCATAAGCAACACTCTAAAATGGAGATTGAGATAGGAAAAAGAAAGGCAATCATGCTGGTTAGCATCAGTTTAAACTAATCAAATACTTGTGATAAAATACATTGCAATAAAGTATTTTCCTGATACTGCAGATCTCTAGGTAATACCTTTCATAGCAATGGATCACAAAACTGTCACATAGAGGTGTTACTTTATGTGGTCCCTGTAATAAAATGCAGAAAAGCAGAGGGAAAATATAATGATGTAGTTGGTTAAATAACTAAGTAATGTATATATTTAGGAGCTGATTATGATTTTCATGTCTAATTAAAAGTTTACTCCTTTTATTCCAGAGATATTTTTAATCCAAACACTAATATTGGTGTTGAGTATCTTACTGTAAGGTGACACAATGGTTGCTTGAAAGAGAAGTGAACAGGCAATGACTTCACAGCCCCTTACATAATAAGAAATTACAGAGTTTGGACATAGACTTTTACTATCCAGTTTGGAAACAGGAACTTCACCTTAACTTTGCTGTCACATTGGTATGACACTTGTAGAGACCACAGATGGCAAAAACACAGGCTCTTCTCAGCAGAGTTTTATGGAACTACAATATGGATTTTCAGCTGAGCTCTATGAAGAATCTCAGGCAAGCATGACAAAGGTGGTTTTGAGAAGGAAGAGCAGTCTAAAGGGTGCTGGATGGTAGATGAGAGTTTCACATATTGGAAATAAATCAGTCACTATAAGAACTTCAACTGCTGTAGTATTTCCTTTGTAAAGAATGAGAATTATTTTGTAAGTGGCTTCTTTATATTTATCCATGGAAAAGAAAAATATTAAATATAATATATGCATCCACTTTGTTTAACTGAATGAAAATGAAATGGCTAACACTTGGAAATGATGGCTTACATGTGAGCATCCTGGCATTTGGGAAGGTTTCTAGTGCAACTTAACTTGCTTGGCTTCCTGTCCCAGACCTGAATATTCCATTAGCAATGGTTATTGGGAGTATCATATATAAAATATGATCTCTTTGGGCAAAGAAGAACCATGCAGTTAATAAACAGAAGCTGCAGATGTGTTTCTTGGTGTGATACAATATGTAGGAAATGCAGCCAGCATGTACATTAAAACCTATCCCCTATATGTATATATGTCAACAAATTGCTTCAGCTTTCTTTTTCTTTTTTGTTTTAGAACTATGAACACATACTTCATTTATTTGATAAACTTGTTATTGAGGCATAAGCACTCAAGATATCCCATATTTTAAACTTCATATTGATGTAAGGAGGAAAATAAACGGTGCAATTTCAGGAGAATTGCTAGCAGGTTGCAAGCTTTCTTATCAGCCGTTTATGGCACCAGCAATCAAAAGGCTTCTTTACAGCTTTGTAGCAGAAAGGCCCAGGAGGTTTTCCATCCTGATCACTGTAATGGAAAGTAGAAGCTAAGACAGTCTGAAAGCAACACTATGTGGATGACATAGAGTTTGTTGCCAACAGCATTCTCCCTAGGCTTTGAAATAAAACATGTCACACAGATTAGACCAGGTGAAGACCTCTGGGAACCCTTGTGTGTGCTGATGAAGCTGCTGCCTCAGCAGCTGTGAAGCAGCTGCAGCTCTATATAAGGAAAGATCAGGCAGCAGATGTGCAGTAGATGTGCATGCTTACAGCATGAACATGATCTTCCAGATGGCTCTGCAGTTGAAGAGATGCGTTAGCATTTTTCTCTGTGAAAGTGCAACACATTTTCTGATGTATTTTAAAACAAATAGTATTAAAATTGATGCCACATTTAAGTTTACTCTGTCTAATTACACATGGAATTCAACGGATGATGGTGGTTTCCACTGAAGTCAGCTTGAGTTTCTAACATGAGGAGGGTATCGGTACTGTGGGGCAATCTTCTTAAACTCACTTTCTAATAATCTTCATAGTTACAGTTTAGTGTTTTAATTCTTTTTGCTTATAATAATCTATGCTGATAGATTTGACTGCTTGCTACACAAAGGGACTGTTTTCTGTGTGTGTAGCAGTGAATTGATAATTTGTAAAGTAAGATAATGAGTAGTCATTGAAACCTTACCAATTAGAGAAAGAAATATATAAATTATAAAGGAAGCTGCAGGTTAACATAAATTTTTTAAAAATACAGTTAGAACGATAACTTGATCTGAAACCCCTTAAGCCATTACACTGTTATTAACACTTCTTCATGTTTTGATTTTGTTGGGTTTTCTTCTGTATGCCATTCTAATGAATTGTTTTATCTATTGCTTTAATTAATTAATGACGATTCTTTTTGGTGGTACAAAGAACTTAAGAAAACTTTAAAGTAAATGGTTGCACCGAAGGAACTAAAAATGAAGCCATATTTTTATGGCCATAAAGCCATATTATAGAGCAAACTTGGTATTTCCTTGACACTGAGCAAGGATATATACTGGTAATTTAATTTCTAAGGTATTTTTAATTTTTATTTTAGAACAAAACTGTTTGCCTTCATGGTAAATGAAAGGAAAGTTCGTACTCTTCAGTAGAAAGGACTCTCTCATCTTCCACAGTCTTCAACAGTTCAGGTGACTTCAGCTTCTCCATATGGGTGATTTTCCTAAGTAATTTATTCCTAAGGGACTCAAGCCTACTCATACTATTTGCCTAATTTCTTATAAGGCCTTCTGGCATTATCATTAAAATGAGCATTGTCTGAGCAAGGAGTGTTCCGTCAGATTCTCATTATTACAATTTACTCTTGGCAAAAACAGAATTGTAGTTTATCCATCTGCCTGTTGAAAACAGCTGCTGCTCCTGAGCATTTGTACAAAGCAAAATTTTCTGGTAACTATGTCAGCTCAATTTCCATTCTTTTTTTTTGCATGGTGATGATAACACCAAGAAAGGAGAAGAAACAGAGATAGGGAGAAACAGAAAACCAATCTCTTGGCTCTCTTCTGTAAAAAAGGTAGTGTCACATGTAGGAATCAATATTACTGTTCTCTTTCTATTAACTAACAGCTTGAAAAGTGCTTACTCTCTCATATGCTACTATTTAGTCAGTCTAGCAAACAATAATTCAGTTATACAATGAAAAATGTTCTTGCATAACAGTGCTTTTGCTTTTGAATAACACCAAGCCTCATCACATTTTTAGCTATTCCTTCTGGTCTGTATACAGTCCAATTAATGAAATTCCTTTCTTTTGCTCTTAGGAGCTTTTCATAAGGAAAATTTTTGTTCGGTTTCTTATTAAATGACAAAGGAAATAAAATTACTCTGTTGTTCAGATACTGCGGGGTGGATGTTTGGTTTTGTTTTCTTGTTTGTTTAATATGGAGGCTAGATCTATGATCTTTCAGGACGCAATTCTTCTTGGTGTCTTCTAAAACACAAATATCTCCATATATGTGGAAATACATAGATTCAGATGATGTAGACATATATATATATTAACTTAAATCATGAGCATTTGTTGGTTACTGAAATTCTTTATATAACAGTGTGAGCCATTATGACCAGAACCTGTAGATTTTTAAGAAGGCTCTGCTGTACTTGTTCAGAGAACGTGTTTGCTAAAAAGCTATATTGATGCTGCTTTCTGACACAAAATTGGGTCTGAATTATTTCAAAAGAAGTGTTTGATTTGCCTCATTTGTCCCTGAGCAAGTGCTGCAGGTGTTTATTGCTGTTCCTTTCTAGTTGAGATGAATATTGATTTTAGATATAAAATTAGGTACAATTTTTTGTAGCATACAGCTAAATTATATGGTAATGAAAATTAATCATGAGCCAGCTTTGCTGTTACTCGTGACCAACAATTTTAGCAGGAACATTTCAATGCCATATTAAAATAAAAGCATCATGATTGACCAAGTGTTTGGTTTCCCCAAGTAATTTAATCATGCAATTGATGCTATTTGGTTTTTGCCTTTTTTCCTTTTATAAGTTCTCTGTATTCTTCACACATATATTTGTAGCTCTGTAGACTATTGTATTAGTAGCTAGTTTTCCCAGTACTTTTCCATGGCCTTTCCCTAGGCAGAAAGACAAAACAAATTCTGAAGCTCCAAGCCCTGGGAGGTGCAGGGCCCCTGTGCTATCTTGATTCTTCCTGGGAACTGAGGCTGAGGACAACTCTTTGAGATGCATTGTCATGGACAAAGTACAGCTAGTGCCAAGGGGTTGACTACAGAGAAGGGGCTTGACTTGGGGGGGAATTGCATCACCACTTGTCTAATCCTAATTGGTGCTTTTTATCAATTATGCTAATTTCATAAAATCTATTAAAATGTACACATCCCTGGGACAGGGGATTTTTGTGGACTTGTTTCCATAACTGTCCCTGAAGGCCTACAAATAAAGATTCACTCTTGTATTACCTCCTTACTAAAAATATCTCGAGTTTCATTTCCAGTCTGGGAAAAAGGCAACACAATGGTAAAAGATTTTGAATAGAACAGTGATGTCATGTTTATTCTATCCCTTTTGAAGTTGTTTTTTTTTTTTTTTCCAAGTTTGTTTAGTGTTGCAAGGGCATGCGAAATGAAGCAAAAAATGCTGTTGACAGGTCTCCCAAAGAAAACGTACCTGTCATGTTACCTATCTAGGTACCTCTGTAGTCTGTGTAGTTTTGTGGATAAAGTGTCATAATTCTCAAGTAATTTCATTGCTGGACAAAACCCAGCAAGGTTCTGGCATATAGATACTACAAAATTCAAATAACCTGTGGGGATATGTGCTAGAAATGGAGATGGGATTCATAGTTGCATTGTAAGACAGTTCTTCAGGTTTTGGGGTTTTTTTGTTCAGATGCAGGAATGTAAAACTAGAGATAAAACAACGAAAAAAACTAGAAAGTCTGTAGTAGAAATGTCTTTTTCAGGATGAAAAATATCTTTTTCAGTTGTATAATTCCCCAGGTATGATATTCCAGTCCTCTGATAGTAAATACTAAATCTGTTGCTTTCACTTTTCATTAAAACTGCATTTCATTAAAAATCCTGATTTTTTGAGACAAGGTTAGTGAAAATATAAATCCCAACAGAAGCCCTTGAGGTAGCATAGTAGTTTTTTTTCTTTAACCTTTATTTTCACCACCAACCCAATTCTCTATTTACCATCTTCTTAGTAATTTTAAAATTCTTTCACTGATACACATGTTCTTCCATTTAAGTAGCAACTTCTAACAATATTTCATCACACTAATCACCAAAATCTAGATAGATGAGACCAATTGTATTTTTTCTACTTAAAAAATCAATTGCTTTATCAAAGGAAACTATTGGGATAAAATAATGTAGTCAAATTTGGGTTTATTAGTGTAGTATTTCTTTCAGAATTCTGTAATGAGAAAAAGAGAACCTTGATAATTTTAGTGCTCATTTCATCTTGCAAAGTTCCTGCTGGCTCCTGATTTACTGTAGTCTGCTTCATTAGTTGCATTCAAACAGACCAGGTGCAATCTAGTGTTTGGAACACATAGATGGCTTTTGATTGGTACTCTACTGTCATTATTTATGAGGCTCAAGTTTTTTCTCTGAATCTTTTTGCTTTTATTTCAGCTGCAGAATTTATCACTGTTTTTGAAAGTGCTTACATAAGACCTATGGTTTCATGTCACAGACTGCCAGCTGCCCTGGAGGTGCAGTGACCTTCCCTGGTCAAAGCATCTTAAAAGACACTCCTGTTTGCAGGAGCACAGGCACTTCTGGGTTGGTGGTGATTCAGCTCAGCTGGGAAAGCTGCCAGAGCAGCTGAGTGGAGGAGCCACCACGGGTGATGCAGGACAGAAGACACAGGATGGGATCTTCAGGTCTTCAAGTAGCTTCTTTATTCCAGGAGCACCAAGAGACCAAAGAACCCTGGTGCTCAGGGGAGCAGGATTTTATAGAGGACTCATGGGGTGGGGTAACAAACTTGGACTAAGAGGGAAGCAAATTGAGGAAAGGGCCAAACAGGAAAGGGATCCAAAATGCACCAAACGGGAAGGGGGAAAATCAGGAGCTAAGGACACAGCAAATAAGGTACAAGGGATTAACATACTACACCAAAGCCTCATGGGGCTGTTCAATTTTGTTCACCCTGAGCAGAGAGAAGTCTCCCAGAGAGACTGCCCAAGGGGAGAAACACAGTGGTCTGAAACAGCCTAAGGGCTATCTGCTCTCTATGGGAGAGCAGTCATATTACTAGGTGGCTCAGGGGCCACCACAGTTTCTGATGCCAGAGATGATGTTTTTTTTCAGTTTTGACATTCAGTTAAGCTTTAGTTCATTCAGTTAAAAGTTGTTATGTCTCTCTTCACAAGTATGTAGCTGTTGCTTGAGGGCACAAAATCACAGAATCATTAACGTTGGAAGGCACATCTGGATGTCACCTTGTCCAAACCCTCTGCCAAGGCAGGCTCACTTTGAGCAGGTGACACAGGAACATGTCCTGCTGGGTTTGGAATATCTCAGGAGACTCCACAACCTCTCTGGGCAACCTGACAGTACTTTACCACCCTCAATGTAAAGTTCCTCCTCATGTTTAGGAGGAATTTTTTGTGTTTTAGGTTATGGTCATTAATCCTTGTCTTATCACTGAGCACTGTTGAAAAAGTCTGGAATCATCCTCTTGGCACACACTTTTGACGTATTTTTTGTGTTGATGATATGTAAGGATATTTGATTTAGACACTGAGACTACATCCTTCACAATGTCCCTCACAAACTTTCAAGACAGTTTTGGAATTATTTTCCATAATCAAATCTTCCTTCATGTCCTCTTCAAAACCATTTATGAAAAAAAATCCTATTGATTCAGTGACTTACAGGTAAATAAAATGTTAGCTGGTGTTTTAAGAAACGAACTTTGTGATGCATTTCAAGAAATTCCATTTCCTGGGAAAAGTTAGTGCTAACTTACTGGAAAATTTCCAGGTAACTGTGTTGCTTTTCAGTGTAACCGTTAATACTGCAATCAAGTCTAAAGCTATCCTAGTGAGTTAACTACTGCTGGCCCTGATGTTTAGGCCCTATTTGCACTCAGGAGATGACTTTGTGCAGTTGTTTCAGCCTGAAGAGTGTGTGGCAGCATCTGTGTGGGGCTGCTCTGCTTCCTGCACAATGAAGGAGGAAGGCGTGGGGAGAACACTCAGTCATCCAAAGCAAAAGTGTGCCAGGGAGGGTTTCAACAATTCAGTTGCCAGTAAAACCTGCTTTCTTTCCTTATGAAGTTACTTTTATTCACTTGATTCTTCTGTCCATATGAACTGTTCTGAATTTCATAATCCACATTTCCACATGATCTCTTCTTTTTTTTTGTAGTCAATATTTACATTTGTTTTAATTTTCTTAAAATATTTATTGTTCAATAACTATGCTGTAGTAATATTGCAATTGAACCATGTTTTTTAATTGATTTGTTGTTGTTGTTGTTGTTGTTGTTGTGTTCTTTCCTCTTTCTCTGTCCCTGTGTGCATTTGTCTTGCACTAATATTTAAAGTGTTTATATTATATTGTCTAAGTTGCTGGTATAAACAACTCTTGACATTATGTGCTATTTTTCTTGACAATATATTTTTTCTTAGAGAAATTCACTTCCTAGAGAGATACTTTCCCTAGGTGTACCAGTGGCCTAAATCTCTCTTTTTGTACTAGTAATTTGCTCTTCACTGCTGGCACTTAATCCAGTTCTAGATCCACTTATTTTCACATTAAGCTTGATAAACTCCCTTTCTTCTTCTAGTGACTGAAGTTTGATATTCATATAATTTCAGATTCTGGCAAAATTTTTATCTGTATTTGTTGATTCAATGTTCTTACTACTCATACCTGTTTCAATCTTTGATAGAATCTTTGTCTGGAAAAGTCCCGTTTTTGTGAATGCTTTCTGATTTTTGGATGAATTTTAGATATTCTCCTGTAGATGATATTTTGCTCCTTTATTGTATAGTGTGCCTCATGTTTATAGGAGGTACTAGAATGCCATCAAAGTTCACTTTTATTTCTTTAGCTCCTTGTCCTAGGGTAACTTTATGATGCCTGTATCCCCAATCGTCTGTTCTGTTTGTGCTGTACATTGAGTCCTGTGCCTTTAAGACTGGTTCTAAGAGCAAGGAGAAGCGCAGAGTTTGTTTTGAAAAAACTGCCTGACTCCTCCACATTCTTCTGCAGACGGGGTGTTCGGCGGAGGCTTGGAGAGACTGCAGGACAGAGATTTTTTTTTGTTTTGTTTTGTTTTGTTTTGTTTTTGTTTTTGTTTTTGTTTTTGCTTTTAGTTAGTTTCAGCTAGCTAGGGCAGAGAATTTCCCTGGACTGTTTTTTTTTCCTTTTTCTTGGGACTGTTTAAACCTGCTCTGGACTGAAAACCCAGGGGAGCACTGGGGGCTGCACCTGCTGCCCACCGGGGCCTGGACCTCGGCATTTTCCAGCAGCGCCGGAGAGACTGGGACTGAGGAGAGACTGAGAGAGAGCCGAGCTACACCCACGGCAAGGACTTTCTCAATTTGCCATCTCACTTCAGAAGGAGAGGTTTTATTGTTTCATATTATTCATTCTTTATACTTGTATGCACTTCATTTGTTTAGTAAAATAGTTTTTTCCACTTTTCTCCAAAGAGGTTTTTTTTTACCAGACTGGTTGGAGGGAGGGGGCCACTTGGGTTTGCTTCCTTAGAGGGATCCTCTACAGGGGTTTTCTCCCAAATTTGTCCCAAACCAGGACACTCCTTCTTTAAGTAAACATACTGATCGTTGATTTCAGTATTGTACAGAATCATTAAGGTCAGAAAAGACTACTAAGATCATCAATTTCAACCTTTGACTGTTCAGCATCTTGTTAACTAGACCAAAGCACTATGTGCCATGTCCAATGATTTCTTCAATACTCTCAGGGTGGAGACCACTACCTCCCTGGGCAATCCATTCCAATGCTTAACAACCCTTTCTATGAAGAAATTCCTTCTGATTTCTAAGCTGTACCTCCCCTCCTGTAGCAACTTGAGTCTATGCCCTCTAATCGTGTCACTAGTTTTGTGGGAGAAGTGGCCAACCCCCACCTTGCCAGACAGCAATATGGTCCCCCCGGGCCTCCTTTTTTCCAGACTAAACAATCCCAGCTCCCTTAGCCGCACCTCATATGACCTACTCTCTAGACACATTAG
Organism: Hirundo rustica; assembly: GCF_015227805.2. Classification (NCBI taxonomy): domain Eukaryota; kingdom Metazoa; phylum Chordata; class Aves; order Passeriformes; family Hirundinidae; genus Hirundo; species Hirundo rustica. Next base: position 77,938,805 of record NC_053450.1, on the reverse strand, counting down.
TCACTTAGGCAAAATGCTTGCCTATTTTGTGGTTATGCTACCACAGCATTGCAAAATATAAATACACTGTTGTTTGTATTATTCAACTATATTTATATTCCAGTTTACAGCACCTTTTTTTGCTTGCTTAATGCATTTACAATTTACAGGACAATTTAAAGATGCTAGACTTTTATTTTTTTACACATTCCTAGTAGATCACGTGCCCTTCTGCTCCCTGGATTTACTATGCAGAGTGTCAGATTCCTACCTTTTAAACAGGATTTACTTTCTTTGGAAAATGCTGTGAATCTGCCGGCATCTTCTTTATGAGACTTTGTAAATAATTGTAGGGGATTTTTTTTTTCTTTTACACTATTCTTCTCATGTTTTGTAGCCTTTTTTTTCCCAACCTTTTTGGATTGATTTCTTCCTTTCTGCTCCTCAATTCTCGGATCCCTGTCTGAAATAACACTATGATAAAGTTATTGTAATCATATCTGGTATGTAAAATTCCATTCCTAAATAATAATCATCAGGTTTCCATTCTCCACTGAAGGAGAATGTATGTATTGTAGACATATACAAAGCCTGTTCTACCTTTTGCCATTTCCTCCATTTTTAGGGCCATTTTTTCTGTCACTCAGTCTTCTTTCTCTGTTCTGATAAGGCTCTAAAACAACAGTAAAAACAAACAAAACAACAACACATCCAGATATTTCAGCAAGCTTTCTGAGCACAATTGTTTTGACCTATTCTGATTGTTGAGTTGTCAAATGCTCTCCACTGCACCATTTCTTCAATATTTAAGATGTCAAGCAGACAGTATTGCCCACATAAAAGTATTGTCTTGAAGAAGGTTTGAAAGGTAACACGTGCAGAAATCTGTTATGGTTTTTGCTTTAGTAAACCTTTTGCACTGAAGGTTTGTAAGATGTCAGTAGATGCTTTGTAAGAAATGTTAATGCTAGAGATGTACTGAGAATTCCTTCTTATGCCCTGAAGACAGAGCAGCTTATACTCGCCTGTTCAGATTTCAAGTCTTAAAGAAAGACATAGACAAATGAGATCTGAGCTCTAATGTTGACTTAACAGATGACTCACTTTTGAGACAATAGAAACAGAAGCCTTAGCAAAGAATTAGTAGATATAACTGTCAATAACTTCTCTTTTTCATCTGTACTGACTTTTTCATAGTTTCACATGATACAGAATTGAAAACAGAAACATTTGAAATGTTTTAGTCAGGAGGTGACACCTCTGCTTTCTGTCAAATATTCTAATATCAACTTTATTTAAACATAAAACTTCTGAATCATCTGCCGTTGTGAGCAAAGCTAATGCTGAGCATGTTAACATCCTCTCTTGTGTTAGGCATCCACACAGAATTGTAGAGTTATTAAGATTGAAAGAGACCCCTAAGATCTGGCACTACTTTGTTCACCATTCCCCATCTCCCCAAATGCCACACCTACACATCTTTCAAACATTTCCTGGTGATTCCACTTTCCTTGGAGGCCTATTCCTGCCAGGGCTTCTCCTGACCAGTCTTTCAGTGAATAATTTTTTTATTTCTTAATACCTAATCTAAACCTCCCCTGGTGCAACTTGAGGCCATTTTCTCCAGATCTATCTACAAAGTCTTTTTATTCTCAAGCAGATCAACACTTCTGCTCGACTTGCTGTCATCTGCAAACTGAGGGTGCACTCAATCTCCTTGTTCAGATTTTCAGTAAAGGTATTAAACAGAACTGGTCCAAGTACAGAGCCCTTGTGATTAACCACCAGCTGGATGCAACTTCATTCACCAGCTCTCTCTGCTCTCAGACATTCAGCCAGCTTGTTACCAAAGGATGGGTGCCCCCATATGAGCCACAAGTATCCAGTTTCACAGAACCACAGAATGAGTATGGGATATAACCTCCCTGCTCAAGCAGTGTGATCCTAGAGCACATTGCACAAGGCTGTATTCAGACTCTTCTTGAGGATCTCCAGTGAGGGACACTCCACCACCTCTCTGGGCAATTTGCTCTTGTGCGCAGTCATCTGCACAATAAAGAAGTTTTTCCTCTTACTCCAGTGGAACTTCCTGTACATCCATTTCTGCCCCTTGCCCTATTGCTTGGCCTCACTGAGCAGAGCTTGGCTCTGTCCTCTTGGCACCCTCCTTTCAGATACTTACACACATGTATGTAGTCCCCTCTTGTTTTTTCTTCTGGAGGCTGAACAGGCCCAACACCCTCAGCCCTTCTTCATAACAGAGATGTTTCAGTTTCTTAATCATCTTCATTGCCCTCTGCTGTACCTGCTCTAAGAGCCCCATGTCTCACTGTTTGGAGAAGCCCAGAACAGGGCACAGCACTCCAGAACTGGCTTCCCAGGGCTGAGCAGAGATGCAGAATCACCTCCCTCGACCTGCAATGCTATTCCTCATGCACCCCAGGATCCCACTGGCCTTCTTGACCATAAAGACACACTGTTGGTTCATGGACAGTTTGTTCATCAGGACTCTCAGGTCCGTCTCCACAGAGCTGCTTTCCAGCAGGTCAGACCCCACCCTGTCCTGATCCATGGATTATTCTCCCTCAAGTGAGGGACCCTTCAATTGCTTTTGTTGAACTTCAGATAGTTCTTCTCTGCCCATCTCTCTAACTTGTCAAGGTCCTTCTGAAAGGCTCCACAGGACTCTGGGGTATTGGCCATGTCTCCCAGATTTGTTTTGAAGGAGAATTCTGTGGAAGATAATTTGAAAGGCTTTACTGAAGTTCAGGTACACAACATGCTTCAGATTAGGCATGCCTGTACATGCTTTAGGGGATATGGAGATAATTGCTTAAAATCACTGTGGCAATCACATGAACTTATGTGAAAAAAACCTAAGAATCCTGATTTCCACTTGTGCTTTGTCTAATACGAACAGAATAAAAATGTTCCACATGAAATTCACTGAGAATTTGCCCATCCAGTTTCATGGAATTCAGAATTCAGCCACAAAATGTTGTAAAACAAGGAAAAGGAATATATTTACTTTATATTTGCTTTATTATTATCATCCCTAATAAGGAAATACAGACAAAGAGACAATATGTGACCTGATGTATGTGTGTATTTTATTTGTATTAATATCAATGAAATTTGAAGGTCATGTAGACTAATGGGTTTCTCAAATCACTTGGTTGACAGCAGATGGCTGAGCCCATCAAAAAATGAGGGTCTTGAAAAATATTAGTGATGGAGACTGTACAGACTGTAGAGAGGCAATGGCTTAATATTTGCCTAATGGCAATGACAGCGCTGCATTACAGGGCCGTGTGGTTAGAGGTGAAAATCACTTAGGGTAAATAAACTTTAGAGACTGAAGTGTGGAACTGTAACTTTCTACATCTTTTTTTTTTTTTTTCTTTTTTTTAAATGACTTTGCTTTATTAACAATTTTTGAACATATCATATGGTGTTGCTTGATGAGGAATTTTATGAAACAATGAGAATTGCTTTGCTTGTGAGAGGTAAGAGTTGAGGTATTTTTTCTTTGAAAATCTGGTGGATGTTTTGCAGAACTAAAAAAAAAAAAAAATCTGTTGTTTGTTCTTTAGTTTTAATCTCACTTACTTTGAGAATAATGTTAAAGAGTCCTGGGTAAGAGTTCTCTCTAATTAAGCTGTCTTCTCTAGATAAGTACCTCCTTCAATATTAGGAACTCTAGGGAAAAATAAAACAAAACAAAACAAAAAACCAAACAAACAAACACACCAAAAAAAAACCCAAAACAAACAAGCAAAACCCCCACAAAAAAAAAAAAAAAAAAAAAAAAAAAAAAAAAAAAAAAACACCACAAACCCAACTTCAAATATATAACACTTCAAAACAAATGAAGAAGTGAGGAGCTACAAAGTCTATGGTTGTATACATCCTTTCAGGTCACCAGGTGTTTTGTGTATGCTACTGAACTCTGACATATCTAAGATAGTAATTTTGTATCTCATACTCTAAAGGGCAAGCACAGCTCCTCCTAAAGCTGGAGATTTGCATTCTTCACCAGGTTTGGGCAGGCAGAGTGCAGAGCTAGCAGTAGGGCTTGTCGTATTATTCAGTTGAGTAATCAAGGTGAGATTAGTCTGGGAAAGCATATTTGCTGTGTTAATAATGTCCCTTGGTTGTTTATAGTGATGGTTGATTGGTTTGAGTATTTGTTATTGGTTTTTTTGGGGGGGTTGTTTCAGTTTTGTTTTGCTTTGTTTTGTTTTTTCTGTTGTCTCAGAATGTTTTTCTATTCGAGCATTTCACTGCCATGTTTTAGTCTCCTCTGGAGAGTCCATGACACTCACTTCCGGGAGTCATCCTCTAAAAGGGACAACTATTTTTCTAGTGATTTCATTTCACTGCTTTTGGCATACTCAGGACTTATCTCGAATCTGGTTTGAAAACATTACAGCATAGCTGAGTGAGATTTAGCTGCCTTAATGTCATGTTAGATGTCTTGTGATATTTACTCATGGTCAGAAGACTGCCTCAAAAGCTCAACTGTAGAATCCAGTTTTATATCTGACTCTCCCATTTGGATGTCATAAGGCATCTCTGTTTAGCCAGTCTCACCTACAATGTGTTCTCACTCTGAATGTCTGGCTAGAAGTTGGTGGCTGACTACAAATGTCCATTTGCCCTTTGTACCAAAACTTTGTAATTTCCACTGTACGAAGAGCTTTTTTTTTTTCCTTATTATGATACTTTTTAGTATTTATAGTGTGTATTAAGCTTTATTTATTATCCCATTGAGCAGAACATTTGCAAACCTAGAAAAAAAATGCTCATGCAGATCACTCAATACCTAACCAGGTAGTTAATTTCACATCAAGAAGAAAAAACAGTCATGAATTCCCAGAAATAGTGTAGTAAAAATATTGGACAAATTTGGGATCTTAAGAAAACACACTAATAAAAGTAAAAAAATAAATACAGCACAATGGCCTAATGTATTGGGTTCTACTCACTGTGAATACTGTAGCTAAGAGGAGACAAGCTCTAAAATCAATTAATAATGACAACAGCAATTGATGATTAGTATGGACAATAATATAAATATTATTATTTATAATAATAATAATATATTGTTTTAAATCACAGTGGCAATTTCATGAAGTTAATATATTATTAGTAATGATATGATTACTTTTACATATCTCAGTGTTTCAACAGAACCTTAAATCTCATAGGAAACACATCAGAATGGAAGAACAACCCAGCTGTCATTCTTAATAGAATTATAATTCATAAAGATATCAATAACAGTTACTGTAAGATTAATCCTAGCCAGAGCTTAATTATCCCAGTGAAATACTGTAAGAAATAGTAAGGGGGAGATCAGTGGAAGTAAGGCAGAAAAAAATAGCAAAGGTTAAAACAGATAATTTAACAATTACGAAATTTAAAAATTCTGAAGAAAAGAACGTAGGAAAAAAACCCAGATATGACTGCAAATCGTATAATACTTTAAAAGGAAAAACTCATCCAAACTGATACTTTTTCTGTTGTATAGAAGAATTACAGACCCACATGCAATTAAACCATGTCACTGATAACATATTTCAGTTGTAACCAAGAATCAGCAGCCTTGTTCTGGGATGCTTGACATTTTATCTATAAATGGCTTACACTGTGCAATGTAGGTACTGTTGGTTTTCTAGCTGTTACTATTTGTAGTTTCTCTGAGTGGCTAGAGATTTCTGAGGCTTACCAGTTATATTACAAGGAGGCAAATGAGAGGCAGTAAAAGTGATATTATTGTGGAGCCATTTCTGCAAATTCTGACCCAAACATTTGTTCATGGACTTTAGGGTATATTTGAGAACTTGTTTGTCAGTAGCAAGGTTTCTTGACTAGAAAACTTATGCCTCGTTGTGGGGCAAAACAAAATACCTGCATCTGAAACCAAAGGTTAGGCTTGCCTGTAGTTTTCCTATTTCTTATGAATGATTAATGAGTATTTTAAAGCAAGCATTTTAATAAAGAAAAAAGATAAGTTTATTTCAATTTTTATATTGTATACCTAGATTCCATTTATGGTTTCACATTAACTAGTATTCTACATATATATCATTGGATATTCTGATAGGGTGCTTACAGAAACAATGCAAAAAATTTCTTGATGATTTAATATATCTTTAACTCTTTAACTTTTTGTCGGTTGATGCATTCATTTTTATTAGTATCATATCCTATGAGATTGCTTAGGCAATGGTAACTAAGAAAAATGTTTAATGAGATTATACTGATATAGGGCATATTTGAGAAGGGTTAGTAAGTAATATATATAAATGAAGAAAAATATTTTCTACAACAGATTTAGCTCTAAATTCGTCCAAAACCAGGACTCGATTATTTTTGTTGTTTGAGTATTTTTAGTGATTTCTGAAGTTTCTGAATCAATGCCTCTTTGTTTTTCTACTACAGTAATTAATTTGATTGTATTCAAAAGGTTTTCAAATTAGCTCATTTTCCTGTATTTGGCATGAAATATGAATTTACATATTACTCCCAAGCTACTTACAAACCTTGAAAATACCATTTCTGAACATTTAATTATTTCAATTAAAGTTCCAGTTTTGAACACCTGCTTAAAAATATAAATCTGTGCATTACTGTAGTACAGACTCTATAGATTTACCAGGATAAACATCTTAACATCTGCATGTTCTACTGCAAAGGACAGTCCAATGCCTATGCTGTTTTCTGTTTGCTTAAGTATCATGCAAAGAAAAATAGTGTTTTCTGACCATGTTCAAAATGTTGTTGTTCTGTTTCAGTGAAAGCTACTGATTTATCAGGCTTTTGGTATCTTCAGTGGAGGCTTGCAAGACTGTTTGGTGGAAAAACATATTTCTAAGGTCTTGGTTAGTCATCAAGTAAGTACCTTCTTGTGTTTTTGTATAGGTTTCATTCAGGTCCAATGAAGAGTTTGTGTTGTCTTAGGTAAATAACAAAAATTACTTCACCATTATTTTGATTTTTTTTTTTTTTTTCTACAAAAACATTTTTCTCTAATACCTGGTGCTCCTTTACAGTCTATAACCATTTAAATCACTATTTATAAGTATTTTAGGGGAAAAAAAAAAACACAAAAACAAACAAACAAACAAACAAACAAAAATCAACCACAACCTAAAAGGAACATTTTCTTAGTATACCTTTTCAGTATCTATCAGAATGATGTTCAGTGACCTGTATTACTCCCAAACTATGAAGCATAAGGAGGAATAAGAATTGACAGATCATCTCAATATGTTGTGCCACTAGCCTGGTGAAAGTGGTCAAAAATTGTGTCCAGCAATCAAATACTAAACTGCATAAATCCAGTTAAAGTGTACCCAAGCAGCCAGGTTATATTATTATCATCATCCACCTGACTGACAATTCTGATTGTCCCATATTTCTTACTATATCACATACTTTATTGTTCATAGCAAGATAATCTTAAACATTTTTTATTCAATTAGATGAAGAGTAAGTGACTCAGTCCAAGCAGATCTGCTTGTCAACTAATACCTGTTGTCTGGAATAATGAATTTTCATACCTATTCTTTCTCTTTGTTTCTAAACCTAAAGAAAAAACAGGTTGGTGGGAATAGGAAATAGTTTGAAATAGGAAAATTAAAATATAAAATTAAAAAACTGTAAAAATGCAGAATAGGAGGGAGCTGTCTGTAACATTAAAATGACACTTACATATTCTACTTGGATTACAGACTTAACCTTTTAAAAATTATGCTGATGGAGATTAGAGAACTGAGGCACTCTTTATGTCACTTCTCATCAAAATGTAGTGATTTTGATTTTTATTTTTATCACAGAATGCATAAATTTTATTTTAATTTTCAGTTAAAAATTTGCTTCAGTCTGAGTGGCAATGTTTGAACTGGTCTCAAAAATATGTATTTGAATCTATTTAAAAAAATATTCCATGTTTTAAAAAATCACAGTCCATGAATACTAGCAATGCTTATTTATTTATTTGTTCTTTGATGAAATAGAAAATTTAATTTTTGTGATGAATATAATTTCCAATTAGTCAGTCCAATACATAACCTTTTATCACTACTTGGCTGTATCAAAAATAAAGATGTATTTCTCTCTAAGGAACAAGTACCAAGGTTATTTATTTTAGAATCTGATATCTCTGACTCACTGTGTCATTCATTATAATTTAACTTTTAAAATAATAGAGTAAGAATTTTTACTCATTTTAATGCTGTTTTATGATTTTAGCCTAACAAAAGTAGATGTTGATTTAACTGATTGAATTGTCAGGAAGGATGATGAAACTCAAATGTTTAATTCAGTTAGCACTCATAGAAGGTAATATCTAATCTAAAGCTAGGAGGTTTAAATTCAGTGAAAAATAAAAAGGTACTCAAGTACTAGAAACCACAGAAATAAAATTTAAGTTTTTAACCAGCTGACCTGTCTAGCAAATTTTGCACAGCTAGTCTCGCTCTGTAATTTAGTATACTTGGAATTTTGAATACCTTTAAGACTCTAAATGCAGTCTGAATGTATCTATTTAAAAGTTAATTATTTTTTTCTTGTTTAGTAACAAGTTAATTCCATTTACAAGTGCAGAATTATTAAATTAGAGTGCACATCTGTGTCATTCAAAAGGTTACACAAAATGTTTACTTGTGCCCCATCTTCAAATATACAAAAAAGGGAATATATTCAGTCACATAGACTAAGAAATGTAATAGACTAAGAAATGTAATATAGATCATATTAATATTTTCATTCTACATCCCATTATTTTGTTATTACAGTGTCTAAATATATGTAGGGTTCATTGTGTCAGTTATGTATGGCCAAGTTGGAGAAGAATATTTTAAGAATGTGAATGCTACAGGTGTTTTTTTCAATGTCATTGAATGTCATGATAGTTTTTTACACTCTTTTAAATGTTCAATAATTTTGGTTTGCTTTTGTATTTCCTTTTATCACATTAACATAAAAGTGAAAAATCTCTTATAGGGAGCAAAGCCTTTTTTCTTTTTTCTTTTTTTTTTCCCTTTTCTTTTTTTTTCTGGTGGTGTGCTAAAAAAGCGAGAATGATTGATGTCAGTGACTCATGGTTAAAGATGTTGCTGCTTGAGTGGTGTGACACAGGCATGATCTCTTTGAGTAGGTTACAGTGTAACACAGAGAGGTGGAATAAAGGCATTCAGTTATAAGGGACTCATCAGATGACACACTCCCAAATTCACGATCTCTTTACTATTACAATTCTGTACATCTTCAAAGCTTTTGAACAGCTTTAGCTGTGCGATTCCCTTTCATGTCAGCAGGAGACAAGCTTTGCTGTGAGAAGATTTAGCTGGCTTTCTTTCACGTATTTTTTTACTGAGCAAAACAGACCCTGATCACTTTTATTATGACAGATTATGAATTCTGAAAGTATGTTTAGGCAAGAGTAGATTAATTAATAATGAAGCGTGTAATAAGTAATCAGTGTAAGCTTTCATATTGTCTTAGCAGTCTTATTTTCCATCTATAAATTTCTTTCTCTATTTGAGTTACTGAACACTTAACATAAATTTTCAGTATCTCCTTGATATTATTTTGTCCTTAGTCCATATTTTCTTTTCCCTTTACTTAGATGAAAATAAGAAAATTTGGATTTGTGACTTTGAATTATTAGTTGCAAAAGCACCAAAACAACTTCCATCTGAGTTGGTGCTAAAATTTCTATTGATGTTATTAATTTTAAGACAGAATTTTACAGATATGATACTCAGTGAACTGAAAATAGGTTGTACAAACTCAGTAAATACCTGTCATAATGCTTTTAGGAAAGAAATAAATAATTTATCTCTCACAAATATTTGCTGGTTTAGTAAAAACGTTCTTAGATTTAAATAAAAAGATTATACTAAAATAGGAGAAAATAAAGCATCAGCTGCATTGCAGTGGAACTTGAAATTCCTGAACTTAAAGGGAAAGAAACTGTCATTCACCATTAAGTCATTTTAGTTTGAAGACAAATGGGCCATGAACGAAATGAAGACAACTTTCTATGGTGTAGGTTTCTAGTACCATCAGAAGAATTGTTATAGTTATAAGAAATGTTATATCATCTCTGTTTGAAGGACCTCCACTGGCCAGGAAGGATGAATTGGTCTGGAGAAAGCTATCTTGGCTTTTTGGTATTGATTCAGATAGTTTGAGATTCTTTAAGATCTCTTGCCATGAATTGGTATGTAGCTCAGCTGCTCTGTTGCATCCTGAAGAAATGTAAATGATCTAAAAAGCAAGATGCATTTTAAAAAATGCAATGGGTGAAGTGTGAATACATGGAAACATATGCAATATGTGTTTTAAATTCGTCACAGGAGTGTCACAGGAAGCTACATTAGGGACTAGTACCTTGTTGTGTATTAAAACAAATGAGGTGAAGAATCTTAAGTTAAAAGTTACATGGTTTCCTTATCAACTAGTATTCTATCTTCTACAGGTTAAATTATTCCCTCATTTCTTATGTGTCCTGGTTTAGGGAGAATTTGGGAGAAAACCCCTGAATGGGGTCCCTCTGGGGAGCAAACCCAAACGGCCTCCCCTCACCCCCCCAGCCAGTCTGGGAAACAACTTCCTCAGAGAACAGTGGAAAAAACTATTTTACTTAACAAAGTGCCCACAAGTACAAATATTGAATAATATGAAACAATAAAACCTTTCCTTCTGGAGTGAGATGGCAAATTGAGAAAGTTCTTGCCATGGATGTAGCTCGGCTCTCTCTCAGTCTCTCCTCAGTCCCAGTCCCTCCGGCGCTGCTGGAAAATGCCGAGGTCCAGGCTCCGGTGGGCCGCAGGTGCAGCCCCCAGAGCTCCCCTGAGTTTTCAGTCCAGAGCAGGTTTAAACAGTTCCAAGGAAAAGGAAGGGGGAAAAAAAAAAAAAAAAAAAAAAAAAAAAGCCAAAAAAAAAAAAAAAACAGTTCAGGGAACATCTCTGCCCTAGCTAGATCTCTGTCCTGCAGTCTCTCCAAGCCTCAGCCAAACACCCTGTCTGGAGAAGAATGTGGAGGAGTCAGGCAGTTTTCTCAAAACAAACTCCGTGCTTCTCCTTGCTCTTAGAACCAGTCTTAAAGGCACAGAACTCAATATACAGCACAAACAGAACAGATGATTGGGGATAGAGGCATCAGAAAGTCACCCTAGGACATTATGTTAATTGATCTGCATGCTCAGTCTTTCTCTTCTTTTGAGTCAGTGGGTTTCTTGGGTTGGTGGTTCCCGATTCAGTGGTTGCAATCTCCCTCTGCTGGAATTACCTTTTACCCGGATGGAGATTATTTCAGCACAGTTGCTGAGTTGGTTTTATTAGTTTCTTTCTTGTCTTGGGAGTTATGCCAAATCTCCTTGTGGCCCCTAAATTTTGCATTCTCTGTACCCATTATCAATCACATATCCTTCTTTCCAAGCTTTCCTAAACTCCCCCTAGGTCTGAAATAATTGAATTTATCTTTTAAGAACCTGGACAACAGTGCCAACTTTATACAGACCAAGTTCTGTGTATCCAGAGGCATGTTTGGGGGCCTGTTGTGGTCATTGGTGTTCAAAGATGCCATCTCTCCCACAGTGTAGGGGGAATCTTTGTTTGACCAGTGACATGCATATGAGCATGTCACTTATTTTCAGAGTCTGTCAATGCATCTGTCCATGAAATTTTTTCTGAATACCTTAAACAGGATGAGCTAACCAGATCTCTGCCAGGCTTCTGCCGGGCCTGGAATTAGCACTTTCCTATCATAAATTCCTCCCTTCTGTGACCTTAACAGTGTTTGAGACAAGTAACTCTACCTTTTAGATCCTAAGAACTATGGGTGAATAATTTTTTTAAACTAAATATCATTGAATTTCTCCACCATAAGGTGCACTCTTCTGGTAGTGCAACCTTTTTTGACCACTAAGGATGTGCTGTTTAGATTAGGGGTTGTCTTGTTCAGTGTTAGCTTTTTGACTTAAACAGTAAAAAAAACATCGTTTGTATTTAGGAAAACACTTTCAAGCTTAGAGTTCAACATTTTCTGTAAAACTCCAATGTGCAAGGACTGTTAGAATTGTAAATTGCAATGATACATGCTGTAGTATTCTCTAACCTTTGACAATACCATTCCTTCTTAATTTAGAATATATCATGTTTAAGCTAAACTCTACTCTGCACAGGGGCAGCCTCACCTTGGATAATATGTGCAGTTAATATTGAACTATTAGAGAATATCCAATGAAGGGATGTAAGGATGGTGAAAGGCCTTTAGTGGAAGCCCTGTGAGTGGTGGCTGAAGTCGCTCGGTCTGTTCAGCCAGGAGATGAGGAGACTGAGGGGAGACCTCATGGCAGTTACAACTTCCTTTTGAGGGGAAGATTAGGAAAAGTCTTCACTCTAGTGACCAGTAACAGGACCGGAGGGAATGGCCTGAAGTTGTGTCAGTGGAGGCTTAGATTGGATATTAGAAAGGGTTTTCACCCAGAGGGTGGTTGGGCACTGAACAGGCTCCCCAGGGAAGTGGTCACAGCACCAAGTCTGACAGAGTTCAAGAGTGTTTGAACAATGCTCTCAGGAACGTGGTGTGACTCTTGGGGCTGTTCTGTGCAGGGCCAGGAGCTTAACTCAGTGATCTCTGGCGGTTCCTTCCAACCCAGCTTTGTCATTCAGTGATATATGATTCTAAATATATGTGAAAGGAAAAGGATTTGAGATACACGTGTGTAAGAACTAGAGAAGATTTTGGGTGCAGTATGAATACAAATTGTGTGGGTGATTAATATTCGGTGAGACCAATGAACATTTAATTCAACTAATTTATGTAACAGAGCATCTAATTCTCTTTTTCCACTCCCAGTATAAATGCTATTTTCATCTCTGTGGTTGTTCATATCCACTAATTCCTGCATAACTACAGTTGCTGACAGTGAGTAAAACATTGACTTTGCTGTTACAAGTACTCTTTGAAGCCTACAGAGCAACACCGGCATAGATTGTTAGTAATAATTGAAATTACTTTTCTGAAAGTAACTTATCTCCTCCTAACACACCTTATATTTCTGTCTGCTGTAATTTTCAATCTTGTCTCCCTTTCTGGATATACAAAGAAAGCCATAGTGAGTAAGTATAGAGTGCAGGATTCATTAAAAATTGTTTGAACACTGTGCAGAGGATGTGCTGGGAAAAATACACAAAATGAATATTGATTTGCAGTGTGTGTTGGGAGTGAGAAAATGATGCATTTCAGAAAAAGCTTACTTTTGATTATTTAAAACATTCCCTCTGTCTTTGCTGATTAAAAAAAAAAAAAAAAAAAATCTATCTAAGCTATGTATTCCTACAGGAATGTGAAGAATACTCTATATTTTTAAACAATTGTTAGAAATGGATTAGCAGAAATATTAGCAGGAATATTATTAAAGCAGGATAACTATTGTTGTTTCAGTTAGAGGCAGCAAATTTCTATGGTTTGGGGGGGGATTGTTCTGTTTAGTTTTAATGTGAGGTTAAAAACAGAATGCTCTTGTTGGAATGTATAATCAAGAGAAGAGGAATTACAGCAGTTAGAAAAAATAGAGGAAGAAAGTAGGTGAATAAGTACAAAATAGTAAAAAAATCTGTTCCTGTAGTTTGTTATGTTTCTAAGGAATATTGGCCTCTTTTGATCTCAATTTCTTGAATGCCATGAGAAGCATTAAAAAACAAACAAACAAACAAAAAAACAAACAAAAAAACAAGAGAGAAACAACCCTCCTCCCAACCCCCCCCAAAAAAACTAAACCCCCCCCAAAAAAACCAAAAAAAACAAAAAAAACCACACAAAAAAACCACCCAAACAAACAAAAACCAAAACAAAAAACCCACAAAAACAAAACAGGAGGATTAAATTCAATTTATTACCCTAGATATAAGTCAGGATATTTTTCATTACATCTCTGCTCTTTCATGCTGTGACCCTGTAAGTCTTTGTGTTCCAGGCAGTTTAACAGAATTTCAGGCAAAGGAGGGCGACTGCTTTCCCTTTTGGCACTGATCCTGGCTGGGTGTTTTAGACAATCAGGAAGAATCCAATGAGAAGAATGGAAGTGAGCTAGGTTGCTCTACCTGACTACTAGTGAATGGGAACTATCCATCATATCATCATGGATTTTTTTACAATGTTTATTGCTACTGAAAGAGCACTTAGCAAAAGAAGGTAATTTAAAAGTCTGTTATTTCCTCAGGCTCTTCAAACAATTCTTACATAACTAGGTGATACAGATGATTTGCACAGTACTGATTAATGGGAGACAGCTGACTATTTGCATATTTTGTTTGTTATTAATTATGTGCAGTCTTTATGATTAGATCATTATTTTAAACTAATTAAGTATCCCTTGATGGACTCCTGAGTTGTATCTAGTTATGATAATTGCTGAAAACATTCTTGTGAGATTGTTACAGCTTACTGTGATATGTGCTTAGCCTTTTCTAAACATTGTGAAAAGAAAATAATTAACCCTTAGTCATATAAATATGCTTATTAAAGATATTATGTTTCCAAAAGGTAAATTGGGTACCAATTTACCAATCCAATGTCTAAATAACAGATGAAGATTTGAAGAAATAATCTAACTTTTCTCTGTGAACTGATTGCAACATATATCTGGTGAAATCACTTTTCTGACTTTGAATAAGAAGCACTCTGGTTCTTGAAGTTATGGGACAGAGAACGAATAGACAGAAGTTCCAGAATTATTTAGTTATGTTGGTGTGCTTTCATTTAGAGATGTATACCTCATGCAAAATGTTTCTTAAATGAGATGAGATTTACTGAGAGAGACTCACTCCAGGTGGCATGCACAAGCCTATGTGTATGGAAAGTTCCTAAGCAGAGTCCTCTTGGACATCTCATTGGATATATGCTTTTATTTAGAGTCCTGTTTCTTTGCAGAGATTGCTTTTTGAACACAACATTCAGCTTTAAGGCTGTGACCTAATCTCAAACATATTTTCATTAGCCTTCTACATTTGGGTTCTCCCAAATATACGCATGTTAAAATGTATGCTTCAAGGGATACTGAATGGTAGTGAGCAGTAGGTAGTATGGCATTCCACCCTGAAAGGGAAGGAAGAACCCAAGATTTGTAGATGCCTATTATCAAAAAGCAACGACAAAAGTTAGAGGATCCACTAATAGTTACAAAATTTCAATAATACATTATGCACACAACATGGAAGTTGGTACAAGCTAGTCACTTTTCTTATTGTATAACGCAAAGCAGTGGAATCTAAATAAGGGGTTGGGTGAAAGAGAGGAGAGGAGAGGAGAGGAGAGGAGAGGAGAGGAGAGGAGAGGAGAGGAGAGGAGAGGAGAGGAGAGGAGAGGAGAGGAGAGGAGAGGAGAGGAGAGGAGAGGAGAGGAGAGGAGAGGAGAGGAGAGGAGAGGAGAGGAGAGGAGAGGAGAGGAGAGGAGAGGAGAGGAGAGGAGAGGAGAGGAGAGGAGAGGAGAGGAAGGAAAGAAAGAAAGAAATTATAGCCTTTTGTTTTCCATTTGCATGGATGCATTTCATTTCATACTGTGCTATGTAGGGTAGAATAATTTTGGAAGTGCAGAGCTTCCCAAAACTAATGAGCCCATTCTGACTCCCAGAAGCAGAAATCGGTTTAAATAATCTGTCATAGTATCAACATTAGTAATGCTTTCTTTTTCAGTGCCCTGAGAATTAAGTTGCTTGATTTTTGAATATAAAATGCAATAAAGTAGGAAGAGTGTTGAAGGCAGGATGTATTTTTAGGCAATGAAAATGTTGTGTCAGCAAATCATGGTTGGAGAACCAATTCCCAGAACACCATTTTAGTAGGTTTATTCATGTTTTTTTCCTAGCCATCACTGTACCTTTATAATTCAGTTTTGCCTCAGTTGTATACTCCTTCATTATCAAGAGTTAATTTAACATCTTTTTTATTCTTTCCAAAAAGAGAAGATTCAGTTTTGCCCCCTACAGTTAATCACAGTTACACTAATTCAGTTCCTTCTGTTTTGTCTGGAAGATATCAAGACAGAAGCAGCAGAAAGAGTTTTGAAGATTTGTCATCATCATCCTCTTTCAGAACCTAACAGTACGCAGCATTGAAAATAGCAGTTTTGTATGTGAGGAAGTTAGGTACATTGCTCCCCCTTAAACTCCGTTTTTTTACCATGTACTTGCTGAAACTTCAACTTCCCTCAATGTAACTTCACTGGTGTTCAGACCTATTGCTTTGTGAGCACTGTAACCAAAATCTTCACAAGCATATCCCTGCTCATTTTATTTTCCATAGTTTTAGTTTACTCAGCTTATTTTGAGATCTTTCAATCTAAGGTGTTTGGGAATCTATTTGCTGATCTAATTACACAGATATCTAATTACACAGATATGAAGAAGCTCAGAATAGCACATTCATTTATGGAAACACTGGTACTCCTACATGTTCTCTGAAGAATGTCTCATATCTAGAATAAGGTATATTTTCTAATGTAATTTTCTGCCATAGAAGTTTACTTGCAGAGTGTCCTATCATATTGATACTTTATCTTTTCTCACCAGAAGTGGTTATTGTTATTCTCTACAGTGCCATTGCAACAAAACCTACTTGGTGCAGGATGTTTGGTTCTCATTACACGCTTTTCTACTTTTCAGAAATTGTTTTCTGAAATATACTTTCTTAGTATGCTGAGGCCTTTATGTCAGTGATTTATAAGCAGAAAAAAAAAAAAAGTGATTCTGGTAGAAGAGGAAAGCCTTGGCTTATTGTTCCTCTTCTTGCCATGAATACTCTAAGGAAAATTTGCAACTCACTTGTGAATGGGAACAGTGCCCACATAGCAGATGGCTATGAGTGAAAGCATAGAGAAGACCGAGTCCACACATTAAATATGTTTACTGAGGGCAGACTTCCCAGGCTAAAATTTCAACTCTTGTGCCAGGGATTAGGAGGACGTGCTACTATTAGTCATTTCCTAAAGAAGTCTAACTTGGAGAAATTACAACATTTTTCAGCATAAAAATCTGCATAAGAAGTCTACCATGAAGATAAATATAACATTTTATTTTTCATATGGGATTTGCAACAATTTTTAAATTTTCTTTTTAAAATCATACATGAAAATTTAAAATAAAATCAAAGAGAAGTAAATATTATCATTGAACAGAATATTAATTATTAAATAAAATTAACACAGCTTTTTATGCCCAAATTAGCATTGAATTAATAGCTGAAAGTGAGATATACTAGTTCCCCAGATTTTTTTTTTTCTTTTTTTCTATCAAAAAATTATTTTATTATCAGATTCCTCAAAGCTTATCTGTATCATTATATTACTGTAGAGGAAATTCCTCACACAGATACAATTGCTGAATGTCACCACTGACTTTCTTCAAGTCTGTTCCTCTTTTGCTTCTTATGGGACAGTCTTATCATTGTCATTTATTCCATAATACCAGTGTGTCTACTGATAACATCAGCTAACAAGTCCAGGGTAATCTCTTCTAGATACTTGTCCTTGAATCACATTTTTGTACTTGCTACACATGATTGTATGATTCAAAGTAAATGCAGACATTAAATTTTTTTAGGATCCTGGTCAATGGAAAAAATCAATAGGTGGTCTTAACTTCAGTGCAAGAAAGATTATGGAAAATTATTATAATATTTGAATGAGTACAGAATATGGTCCTTTTATTTTTATTTTTAATTTTATTTATGAGTTGACTGGTGTCCTTATACTTTAAACTACATGTTTAAGTACAGCTAGGATGATTAACTGAAATTTAGTATCAGGTTATTACTGCAGTAAAGGATATATACTGTTTGACTAGCTGCATTATTGAAAGCATTATTGACATATTTTTAGTATTACCACACATATAATTAAAAAAAAAATATATATATATTTCTCCACAGTTTGATTTTTGCTAATCACCTGTTCTGTATTTTAGACTTTTTTCAACTTGTCTTGTGGCAATTTTCAAACATAAACTTAAATATATTAAACACATAAATATAAATATATTATTCAAAAGATTAGATATTGAAGGGCTAAAGTCTGGGGGAAAAAATGAAAATATGATGCTCATTTATTCCTTTGGGAAGAAGAGGCAGTGTCAGCTACTCTCCTATATACTATTTTCCATCTTCACTCTTCTTTATACTCATGTGAACATAATCTTTGGGGAAAATGGGAATTTCATTGCTTCTTTAAGTCTCATATTCTTTCAAACACTCAAGTAGTAATACGGACAGTCAAAATAAGCTTGGTACCTGCCAGGAGATTACTCTATTGAATAAATTACAGTAAACTGTGGGAGGCATTTTTTTAAAAACCCATTCAAATCACAGATTTGATTTTGAATTAAAGAAAGATCTGCAAATATTCCATCAAGCAAAACATTAAATTAAAGTTGTTTTTTTGGTCTTCTAAAAAGACTCAGCAGAAATTTTTTAGACTTCAGAAGCCTAGTATCTAGGCATAAGGTGCTACCATCTGAGTAAATATGGTAAAATGTAAAGCATAGATAACTTGCACTACCTTAAGGAATGCATTATTTGCTTCAAGATGGGGCTTTTCATAAACTTAATTGAGCTTCAATACTAAAAAAAATGCTTATTGTTTGAACTTTGCAGAAAAGTCCATGGCATCTTGAAGGGTAGGAGGAATATGACTTCAGATACATAGAAATTCCGTTTTAGTCAGGCTACAGAATCTCTGACTTAATTTTCAAATATCTTCCCTTCTTCTGCTTGCAATAACTGGTTCCATCTCCCTCTCCCCTACAGAAAATATTTGTTTAAAAGGGTTTTGCCAATGACTTTTTTGTCATTTTTAATCACTAGCATCAGATTACATTATACAATGTGTGGGCTGGACTACAAAAAAAAAAAAAAAAAAAAATTAACTTCAAGAAAGACTTTAGCAGTTTAGCAAGCTATGTCTATTATTTGTCCAATAAATTAGCCATATCTTCTTGTTTATTATATTTATTCACAAATCTTTGTCTAAGCAGTGAATTAAAATATCACTGTTTAAAATGTTAATAGTGTTCAACATTAATAAAATTAATAATGCTTGGTACAACTATTATAGCATAAAGTAATTTGAATAATTGAATACCACTTTGTCCAGAGAAAACCATTTGTAACAGGACTTGCTTTTTCAAATGAAAGCAGCGTGAAAACTCCAAACGTTATGTTGACAAATGTTTTGTAAAACCTGCTGATTCCATTGTATATGTGTGGATAAGGCACCTCGACACTGATATTCTCTTAATATTATTTATAGCTGCAGCAAAAAGCAAATGGTAAGCGCACTCAAGTGCACAGAATGTTAAGTGTATAAAATGTAAAATCTCCAGCTTAAAAGGAGATCTATGTACTCAGAGGAGAAATAGCCTTTAGGGTGTTCACAGCAGGAAGAACCCAAGAGAGCAGATGAAAGCAGGTGTTGAAATGAGAGAGTATTCCTTCTTTCCATTGAAGATGTTGAGAATTTAGTTCAAGGGATTGCAGTTTCAATCTACTCATTTTTCAGCTTTTTTTTTTGCTGTGATTAGAAAGGATTACAATGAAATATTTAGTTTAAAGAAGATGCAGATTAGGTAACCTGCCATAGTGACCATGAGGATCTGATGAAAACTTCAGAACAGAGGCGGGAAATACAAGTCAATTATAAACTGGGGGGTAAGGGGGATTCAAACCAGACAGAGTGTCTCTTTAAAAAACACACTTAAACTAGAACATGACACTTTGATGCAAGGTTAGTAAAATATTAAAAATATATGGGAAAAAAACCCAATTGTATACCATGTTTATTATCGTATACAATGGCAAACAATGACATTTATTTTCCTGAAGAAAACCAAACGGAGTGACCCCAAGCTGAGTGAGGAATATAAGACACCTGAGGAATGGGCTGCCATCCAGAGGGCACTGGACAAGCCTGAGAAGTTGGAAATCTCATAAGGTTCAAGAAGGCCAAGTACAAGGTGCTGCACCCAAGTCAGGGCAAACTGCACTGCTAATACAGGCTGGGAATGAACAGATCGAGAGCAGCCCTGCAAACATGGTCTTGGAGTGGTTGGGGAGTGAGAAGCTGAATATGAGCTGGCCATGTGCACTCTCAGCCATGAGAGCAAACAGTATCCTGGGCTGTAAAAACCACTGGACTACTGCATCCTACTCAGGGGCCCACAGCAAGAGGGAGATAAGCAACTGTTGGAATGGGGTCAGAGGAGGTCCACCAACACCATCACAGGGAATGGAGTCTCCTGTGAGGACAGGTTGAGAGCTGTTTTTTTTCAGCCTTGAGAACGGAAAACTTCAGGCAGACTTTATTGCAACCTTTCAGTACCTAAAGAGGTCTTATAAGGAAGACAGAGATAAACTTTTTAGCAGAGTGATTGTGACAGAACGAGGGTTATTTGTTTTAAATTAAAAGAAATTAGATCCTTAAAATGTCCCTGATCATGGTAGGAGGACGACTTTTAAAGCTGTCTTTCAGCCCATTCCATGATTATTCCATGATAAAAGTAATCTCTCATACTCAATCAACTTCTTTAATCACCTCACTTTAATCATGATGTGGCTTAGAAGTTGAACTTTATCTAATAATCTACCACTTGAGCTGCGTGGATGCATTACACTAGTTGCAGTATATCCTAGCTACTGTCACAAGACTTGTATCAGAACTACTTAGGGGGAAAGGAGAGAAGAAAATTTCTCAAAATGGTTCTATTCCAAATATTTTTCTAAATATTGAAATGTATTCAAAGCAAACTTAGACTCATTAAAGTGATTTTTTCCGGGTGACATGTAAATTTTAGCATGAGAATTGAAATGCCAGTATTTACAGTAGTGTGCCAACAGAAATTCTCCTAGGTGTTATCAGAGATACTTCAAAATCATCATATCCCTTGTTTAACATTAGTCTTAATTTTTTTTAGAAAATGTGTTAAATAATATTGTGCAGGTTTTTTTAATACTAAGTTCACAACTTAATTAAAAAACAAAAAAAAAAAAACAAACAAAAAAAACCCCAACATGCATAAGAAAGATGGTTTTAATGTTTGATGAAAGATTGGTGTTTCTAGTTATGAAAAGAACACTTAAATTTAGTTTTAGTTATTTTCTTCTGCTGACTAATGAAAAACTTGTGGGGAATAACCCAATCTTGCTGCTGCATTATCATTTCAGAACTGCTAGTGCAATGTAATACTGCATTGTGTCTGCTGTAAAGAAGAAGTGAAGTTATTGTTCAATGAATGAACTGTTCATCCAAGAATGTGTAATAATCAAAAATTTTTAAGTATCTCAGAGTCCCATATGATCTCCTCACGCATGTTTACTGTACATTAGAATTTTTGTTATGGTTGGCATCTCAGATTTCCTACATCAGTCTGTTCAATACTGGCTAAATCCCATTTCTGTCTGTTTTCAGCCACACTAACAAATGTAATAAACTTGGTTGAAAAAGAGCTTGCATTTCCTCAGATTTCTCTCAATGTTTCTCTACATTGTACTAGCAAAGAGAGAATAATCACCCACATTGCACGGATCATGCAACTCAGCAGCAGGAGGAGGATATAATTTACTGTGAGGCAAGGAACAAAATTACCTGACAATTGCTAAGGTTATATATTACAAGTACAACAAGAAGAAAGGAGCATGGTTTGTTTTTGTTTTATTTTTTAATATAACTTTATCTAATGCAGAAGAGCAGTAAACTGTAAGACTACATCAATAACATTGAGTTAACAATCTGACTAAATCTTAAGGGTCTTTTCCAATCCAAATTATTCTGTAATTCTAATAGATGGCTACACATATAATTTTGTGCTAGAGCTTAATAAAAGCAGTAAAAATCTAATGTTAAGTTTTGGATCTCTCTGCTTACAAAGGTGATCAGATCTCAATGTTCTATTTAGTATGCTCCCAGGGAATAAGGCTGGTCAGCAAAAGAGTCCTCAGCCAAGCTGGTGGAGGAAGACTTGTCTCTATTTGCCATATGGCTGCTGCAAGGGCATAGAAGGCAGCATGCCATGCTATAGCCATTTTTTGGGTGCTTTATTACTATTACTATATTATTATTATTATTATTATTATTATTATTATTATTATTATTATTATTTCACTGTCAAAACATTGGAGGTTATGCATATGCAGATTAGTCCAGTAATTTCTGAACCGCAGGTGTCAGAACTTTGCCCTTGAGGAAATAGCAGCAAGTCATCTCCCTCCAGAAGTAACTTTGATCATGCTCAGCTTGGTTATAGCTTGAAGTTTAGACAGTTTTACAGGGAGTCTGTGTTATATATATATAGACAGGAGCATTATTCTTGAAGGCATGAAAAATACGTACTGATTTTGTTTACTGATTTTTGTTTTGTCAGTTAGAAATGTCAATGCAAAAGCCTTAAAAATATAAGCAGTAACAGCTCTCAAGTCTAAGTAATAAAGGAGGGGATCTGTATTTTAGACTGTAATAAAGGAAGGGCAAGAAGAAGAAAGAGAGGGAGACCACTTGCTCCTTTAAAAGACAAAAGTAGGGAAATATGTTACTGGTTATTGACTGGAAACAATGAAAAATTAAATGTGAATAGGTCTAAAAACTGCACTGTTACTTAAATTTGCCCAACAACCTATGTGGAAGAGCACAACTTGGGAAGGAATAAAATAATCACAATGGTAGAAGAAATGGAAACTGAGCAACAACAAGCGTGTAGCAACAGAACAGACAGGGAGGTTCAGGCAAAAGGCAGAAGTAGAACACAGGATTAAAATATTCATACCTGAATAGGTACAATTATAGTTATGTAAGAATTTTTTTTTTTTTTTTTTTTCCTGAAGATGAATGGTAGCAGAGCATAGTCAGAAAACAACTGCATGGGTTACTTTTGAGAAATAGGATATGAGACTAGGTTGCTTCCTGCATTCCAGGTGTTTCGGATAGTAGAAAAACATGCCTTCACATTACCACTATACATATATTTACATATGTGTCTGTGTCTGTATACATTTATGGATGTGTATATACATATATGAGCACATTTTTAAATGAATATGAAGAGTTGGATATTGGTCCAAATCTGCTGTAAATTTTCATTCTTTAAGTATACATGTTGGTACTTTTAAAGTGAACATATTTGTTAATTTGCCGTGATTTTATTTCATTCATTTACTCTCTTCACTGTGTCTTTACTTTGGTTAAGTTTTTAGAATAATGAGGGACATAAAACCTGGATTGCTTACAGTGAAGTTTAAAATTGTTCTTTTGAAGCAATTATGTGATGTAATGCTGAAACAAATTGAAGTGCATCCTGGAATGGCTCTTTTTAATCTTAGAGGTTTCTTCAAATCCAAAATAGGACATCCTTGTATCCAACATTAAACTGGCAGAAATTTAAGCAATTTTTACTCTGTTTTCTTTAAGAAAATAAGCTATCGTCTCTGGGAATACACGTGTAGTTCATGTGAGTTAAGAGCTCTGAGATTTATAAACTATGCCTGATTGTGAATCTTTTACAGATAGACAGTCACTCAAATTACTAAGTCTAATGTCAACAACTGTGCAATAGCTGTATGCTTGATGGAGTTCTGCTGTGTGGAAGATATCTCCACTAATGTCTGTGGAACTCAAACAAAGCTCTTGTGTACTTAATCCATATAGTGGTGGTGACATTTCTAAACTGGTTAAGTTTTAGATCTTCAGACAGAAAGTTGTACTGAGAGAGTTTGTTTTGCATCCTAAGCAGAATCATAAAGGGAGAACAATGATCTTCACTCATATTCATTAACAAATTATGTCAGAAAAGATGGATTTTTAGGACTAGTGTAATAATTGTATTTTTTTCCTGTCTCTTGGCTCCCTATTGTAAATTAATACAGAGAAATAATTCATGCATGCAGATGTGTGTCATAACTTTCAGCTGTTACATTATTTGTTTTAGATGGCTTTTCTGTTGAATATATTGACTTTTCAGAACTTTATACTCTCTGCCCAGACTGAGGTCTTCTGCATTTACTCTTGTCTTAACTATCTTACTGCTGGAATGCTTTGTTCTTGTCTTTGTTTTTCTGACTTGATTTTTAAAGAATTTAGAGGAGACTGATAACATTTTAATACAGATTCAACAACAACTTTTACCACTATATTGTTAGAACATAATTCAGTGTGTTGTTTTTGTTTGGTTTGGTTTTTTTCCCCCTGTAGAAAGACTTTCAAATCTTGCATATAAAACACTACTTTTTCTCTGTGAAAGAATTTATAGGGATTATATGGTCTGCATAAAATGCTGGTTTGTCCACAAGAAAATTACTTTCGTGTCCTGTAGAGCAGTCAGGATGATTTCTGGCAATCTTTTATTTCTCCTTTGTGACTTCTCCCTGACTAGATGCAGTCCACCATAAATACATTCTCATCGGAGTCTTTTTAAGCATAGCAGTGTTGGAAGTAATAATCACTAGGGTTTTCTAGCATATGAGTCAGTAAACACATAAACAGGCACAGATTTATGACTCTGTACTTCAGAATATCACAGTGCTTGATATATAGTGCAGTCATCTTTATCTGAATGTCGTAGAGGGTAGTGAATATATCTGTAATACCAAGGTCATTTTTGAAGTAATTAATGGGTTGGATTTCTTTTGTAATGTAGTTTCAAATAACTTGATTTTTTTCTAATCAGAGTTATTGGCTATGGAATAGGTGTCCTTGAAATATGTAAATTATCCTGTGAAATACAGGCATTAAGTGTAGACTGATGTAGTTTTACCAGTGTAAATATTTTAGTGGATAGCATTTCTTTCGGAGATATATTCACTCTTTAACAGGTAACACACATTTCAAAATGTTTATCCGCATTATGAGCGTTAGTGAAGTCTTCTTTGGTGCAGTTAATGGAGGAACTCTGTTCTTAGTGGATTAAATATTTCAGTCTGCAAAACTGCCAACTCTCACTGTTCACAATGTAACTACATTTTATCTCACCTTCACCACTCTCCATCTTACAGTTTTGCTGAGCATACATGAGGTACACATCATTATTTTGCAGTACTTTGTTTTGTGCTGAAGAAATATGCCATGGCTGTAACAGCTACAGCAGTAGGCCAATTATTTTTTTCCTTTGTAAATGAGAGTGATAAACTTAGGTAATATTCCAAGAGCCTCATCTACATGTCTACATTTTTTTTTAAAATGTAAAAGCAATCTTCTGAATTATGTCTTACTTCAAGAACAAGAAGAAAAAAACTGACTTATATTGCTTCTGATCAGTAAGCAAACCTTTTTCTGTTGCATATGTTAAGCCATTAGAAGAGACACCTTTAATAAGCAGGCATTATTTTTAGCATTCAATTTAGGCTGGCATGAAACTTAAATAGCAACAGTGGCTATATAACAAATGTGAATGTGAAGGGAAGATCCATCCTGGGACAGTGTGTGCTACATTCTGCACGGTTCTATTAGTCACATAAGAGAAGCCTGATAACAGCCCTCGCTCTTCAGAATTTTACTTAATGCTATTCTTTGTGATGTCTTTAGCTGCTCATGTGTCAAGTGAGTCCTTGCAAACTATTTTAGTTATTAACTCTTACTGTTCAATGTCTGGATATGCTGTGGTAGTCTGAGCTTGGTTTGGAAATTTCAACAGAAATAAATCTTATTGAATAAAAGATTATTCTGTTTAATTTAAACCTTAAGTAAACCTTGGATTGTGTATAGTTAATTAGGTTCCATTATTGTTGAATGCATACAGAGGAAGTTTTAGTGAATAACATAAGTGCAGACTATCATCTCCTCTGGCTTGGATCTCCTGGGGAAAATTCCTTAATGATATGTAATTTACAAATTGTTTAACATCCAGTTGGTGTTGGTTTTGTTTGTTTGTTTGTTTGTTTTTAGCAAATAATTCAAATTAATCTATGAAAATGTATTACCATATCATTATTTTTCTATTCACTGGGGATTCTGTCTGAATATGAGGAAAAGCTTATTTATTGTGAAGATGACCAAGTACTGGCAAAGGGTGACTAGTGACCAGAGAGGTTCTAGATTTTCCATCGTTGGGAACAACCAAAAGCTGACTGGATGCAATACCAAGCAATCTTCTCCAAGTGGGTCAAATTGAGCAGATAGTGGGACCAGATGATCTTCAGAGGTTCCTTCCAACCTAAACCGTTCTCTGATTCCATAATACTGGAACTGTATAAGAAAAGGAATTGAAGGTCATGTTTGCATTACTTCAATTTCTCAGTGGAAAATGTTTACGTTGTCATTATGTCTATGCAAGAAATTTCCTGATTCAGCTTTTGCAGTCCCTAGTAGAACTGCCTTTAAAGAGCTTTGCATAACTTAACTTTATTACCAATTTGGCTACAAATTAATAGAAAAAATTATGTATGGTGGCAAAGTTTGAGTAGTCTAACAACAAAATCTTTTCTGAAAGAATTCTTTATTATATATTGTTTTGTTTTCTATATTCTAAATAGTAAACAGCTGCCTTAGCAGAGACTGTCCTCTTCCAGCAGCCTGCTTGTTTGCAAACCACACGTATTCAGCAGCTTTGCTTCCACTCTCTCTCCCACTTTTAAGCTGTAACACAGACTAGAATTTTGTAGGGGGATTTGTACTCACTGTTATTCCCACTGGCACAGAAATAGTGTGAGTGGGACTATAACTCCTGGTTAGGAGGATGCAGCAGGATACCAGAAACAACATATCCCTCCCTGTCTATGGCAGGCAATTTTGGTTACAAGGAACTACAGAAACTTCCATTTTTTTTTTTACTTTGACTTCCCTCAGTTTATCTATGCATCATAACCCACAATGGGTTATATTGTGGCTTTTGGTCAGTTTGAACAGAGGAAACATACCGAGAGGAGGATGTCTCTGTGTAGATTTGTTAGCAATATATGGGTGGCTCTGGGTGGGTCCTGCAGCATCAGAATGAGCTGTTTTCTGTGGAGGCACAAAAGGCACTGAAGAACATGTAATTTCTTGCCACTGCCAAAGAGCCTGAGCACTGCTGCTGTTTCTGAAGTACTGACGTTCAGCAGAAATACTGTGAGGGCTTAAATTAGTTCCATTCTCCTTCGGATTGAAAAGATTCCTTGAATTTTGGACATGGCGCTAAGAAGAGCTATAAGATCAAATAATTCTTGATTAAGTTGAAAGGCTCCACAGTAAATAGTTGCAATGTGTGCCACAAATTATGATTTGTATTTAAATAAACTATAACAAATGAGACACTCACACAGGGCTGTTAAGTTCTCTGGCTGATCACAGCAGTAGTGTCTAGTGCTTCCATCCTTGTTGGAGTATCACCCAGACAATCAACTGCAGTAAGAATGTACCACTAGAATTAAACTTACTTGATGACAGAAGAAATCACAAGGTTGAATATTAGTCGTTAATTTGGACTAATTATGATTATTACACTGGTAGTTCCTGAGAACAGCTGTGATCATGAATTGTAGAGTAGACAAGCCCGAAGAGTGGCACATAATTGATACTAGCATAGTTCTTAACAGCAAAGATTATGGCATAGATCAGATTAAAGGGAATTTAATTTTCTAAAGATCTTGTGTAGTAGGATTGCAGCATCTCAGTTGTGTCTCCACTTCTGCTACCTCCCTTGACACTTCCCCATTTTGCAATGACACATTTTTTCTCTCCATTAGTTATCTGACTTTATTGTTTAACAATAAGATTCTTCAAAGTTGTTTTCATGGGTATGCCAGCATTATATTTTAAGTAAATTGTTTCCATATTTTCATGATTTTGATTTATTTCCTAACTTCATTTTATTTATAATTAGGAACTAATGTCAATACCATCTGTAAGTGGGTGTGGTATAAAAAAGACCAAATTATCTAACCACTGGAAAATTTTCAGGATAGGTCTGACTGCTGATATAAAAACAATTAAAAACCAGTTGAGTATGCAAAGATTAAATTAGGACAGTGTACTACCAAACTTAAATAAACAAAAGTAAATTGAATCAAATTTACATAGATTAGTAACAGCACTTCACTGCAATTGAATAAATTCCATTAGACCAGATAATCAAATTTTAAGGGCTGAATTACATATGGAGATTTTGCTGATTAAGTCCATGCATCATGATTTTTCTTCTCAAAATAAGGACCTTCTTTTTTCAATCTTGATGCCATTGGACATTCTACCTGTATGTCATCTGTCATCTGAATAATCCAGTGAGAGCTTAAAAACTACTGTAATAAAAGATGTATTCAGGTAACTTTCTGTTGACTGTAATCACAATTAAGTGGTTCATCCAGGTAAATAAAAAATGTAAATTAGAACTGATGGTACATATTAATGTTTTATCTGAGTGAATAATTAAGAATTTTATGTCAGTCACAAATTAATACAGAGAATATTTGGAATTTCAGTGACATAACAGAAAAATTCAGAATTTTTTTTTTTTTTTTTAATGTAGGATTTCTGGAAAGATTTTAGTATAAACATGAAAATTACAGAAAATATTGTATTTTTTAGGATATGAAAATACATAATACTTTTGTGTATTAACACTGTATTATAACAATTAATGTAAAGCAAATATATGCATATATATGGAAAAGTGAAAAAAAATCAAGCCATCCAATAAGTAAATTTCTCATGAGTTGAATCCAAATGTCTTTTCTTCATAAAGATAGATTTTTTGTTTGTTTGTTTGTTTGTTTGTTTGTTGTCTAGTTGGTTGGTTTTGGTTGTGTTTTTTGTTTGTTTGTTTGTTTGTTTTGGTTTGTTTGTTTGTTTGTTTGTTTGTTTCCTTTTACTCTTAATATTTTTCTTCTCTCCTCAATGAGGAATGCTGTTCGGTATAGTTAGTTCAGAATCTGTAAGATTTCAGTTTGGTATATTTTTCTTCAAGATACACAGCAAGGACTTCTAGAAACCTTTGTCTCCTCACATGACTTCCTGTATCCAAATAGTTTGGTTCTGGTGATCCCATGTTTCAGTGATGGGAACAGTCTAAAAAGAAAGATGTAAGTGGAAGGTTTTTTTGTGTTTTTTGTTGTTGTTGTTGTTGTTTGTTTTTTGTGGGTTTTTTGTGGGTTTTTTTTTTTTTTAGGTAGAAGAGAATATTGCCTTGAAATTTTATTTTTCTCTTTTTGTAAATGGATTTTTTTGTTATTGCAAATGGAAAATAACATTTAAATCTTTTTACTCTTTCTTTTCTTCAGTTAATTCTCTCCACTTTGTTTTCTTGATAGCTGGGCTATTTCTCTCTGACAGCAAAGCAGTACTCAATTAAGTCAAAGAGGGCCAACCAAAGGCTCAGTTTAAATAAAAATTTTGGATTTCTTAGATTAATTGCTCTGTATTCCTACAAAAGAACACCACGTTCATTTCATTTGTAAACTGTGTGGATCATCTTCAGTATGATGCTGGTTGGATTGCTGAAAATGGTGATTTTTCAGTTGAAATATCCAGAAACACATTGCACAATTTGTGACTTTTAAATACTATGACTAAAAAATTCTTGACTAACTGTGCATTTTATAACAATTGAATGAGCCTTCATTAGTGATAACAAATAAAAGCCTTAATTATTGTACCATTTTAACAAATAGCATGTGCAGTGCTACCTATAGCTTTAAAATCCTCCTCCTAGTTTTTATCACTGGATGAGGAAGAAGGCAGGATTCTTTCAGTGTGATGAACCATTAGTTCAGGTATTGTGAATAACTCAGAAATAGATTTTTTTTAGCAGATTGGACTTCAGCTTGACTCTCAGGTTCTCCATAATGACCCATAGCTAATGATGAATGAACAGATGTTACCTCTTTTTCTGTGCACTCAAGTTTGTTTTGTTTTTTGGACAGACCTAGTCCAAGTGCAAGCCAAGTGAGAGAAGTGAACATTACAAACACCAAACTCACAAACATATGTCCTGTGCATAGTTATGCATAATTTCCCTCAGTTATAATCTAAACTATATGTGGATGTAGGATTCCTCTAAGACTTTGAGGAATCTGGTAAGATTGTCTTTCTGTAATTCTGCTTATTTTACTGTTCCATATACAAATTGCAGTTCAATTGCCATGCCTGTTTCCTTTGAAATTCAGATATTGGACATCTAATAGATATACAATTTAGGATTTGGGGGGGGCGGGGGAGTTGGTTATTTTTTCTGGAAAGTGAATTATTTGTGATTTAGTGGGACTCCAAGATATTTCCTGGATCTAGTCAGAATAAGCGGTTTACACAATATATTTTAGATAATGTTATTTCTAGTAATTCTGGAATTCATCCATGATTTTTTTTTTCCCCCTGAGATAGATAGAGATAGGTTGATAGACCTATCTAGATAGTTAAATACTGATTCTTCTTAATACTAAATGTTTTTATGGACAAAAAGTTCTGCACAGTGACAGAGTCAAGCCACTTGCAGTAATGGATAAAAACATTTACTTACTTTGTTTTTGCAGGACTCTTAAGAACATTTGCATATATAGCTGTAACTACAAAAAAATCTGACCTCAAAATTAACCCTATATCTATTAATAAATAAATAAATAAAAAATTGTTGTGAGAGTACACTTGTGATCACCTGGGTGGTATGGGGTTTTTCTTCATTTTATTGTTTGTTTTTAAACCTATGTTTAATAACAGTAGATTTTAGCATCCTGAGAGGTAATTTATTTTCTTTACTTCCTTTTGGGCAACCCAGGGATAATAAGTTGGCTCAGAGAATAGAAGAGTTAGATATGTGTTCTGTGAGTGTGAGCAACTTTGCAAGACTTTAAAACACATTTTTTCCCTTAAAATTAGGAACAGAGAATAGTATAATCTTTCCCTCATAAAACTGTGCATTGTTATTTTTTATTCTTCACAGCGCAAAAGTTGTCTCTTTCTATCCTCAGTTACTTTTAAAAACTTGAAAGTAACTTCTACTTGTAACTTCAACAGTACATAAAGTGCCAATATCTTAGAAAATTGTTGAGTACTTTATTAAGGCTAGCACTGCAACATTGCCACTCTAGCTGATCTCTTAACGTTGTTAACCCAGAGTATGATACGCTTCTCACAGACAATCATCCAGAGAAGTGCATTTTGAGATTGGGAGCCTCACTGTTCAGTGTCTGTACTGTTCATGGAGAGGCTAGGGTTCATCACATTCCATCTTTTATAGCCTTTCAAGCATTTTAAGGTTTATTCTGCCTCCATTGTGCCTTGCCTAGGTCCACTGGTCAAGATGCAAAGAAAGAGACAGCTCTGCTTTCTCCACTCTTATTTCAGAGGATCAATCTTTGCAGCTGTACTCTCAAACCTTGTCCTGTCACTACATGCACTTGTTAGAAATCCTTTTCCAGCTTTTTTGTAGGCTCCCTTTAGGTACTCTAAGGCTGCAATTAAGTAACCTCAAAATCTTCTCTTTTCCAGACAGAGCAATCTCAATTCTTTCAACTTTTCATTGTAGGAGAGGCGCTTCATCTCTCTTTTCATCTTGGTGTACCTCCTCTGGAGTTGCTCTGACAGGTCGATGTCTTCCCTGTGCTGAGGAGCCCAGAGCTGGATGCAGCACTGCAGGGGGGGGTCTCACCAGAACAGAGCAGAAGGGCAGAATCCCCTCCCTCACCCTGCTGCCCACACTGCTTTGGATGCATCCCAGGGTACATTTGGCATTCTGGGCTGCAAGTGCATTTTGCCAGGTCATGCCCAGCCTCTCACCCATTAGCACCCCCAAGTCCTTCTCAGTAGGGCTAGTCTCCATCTGCTCATCTGCCAGCCTGGGTTGATACTGGGAGGTTACCCCAACCCAGCTAAAGCACCTAACACTTGGTCTTGTTAAATCTCATGAGATTCCCATGCTCTCAGTTCTTGAGCTTGTCAGCTCCTTCTGGGTGCCATCTTGTCCTTCAGTGTGTCAACCACACCACTCAGCTTTGTGTCATCTTCAAATTTGCTGAGAGTGCACCTGATGCCACTGGTTTGTCATTGACTGGGCTTTCAAATAACACTGGTACCAGTATGGGCCCCTGTGGAACACCAGTTGTCACTGACGTCAACTGGGACTCTGAGCTATTGTCCACTACCTTCTGGATGTGACTGTCCTACAAATTCGTTATCCACCAACAGTCCACCCATCACACCCATCTGTTGCCAGTTTAGAGAGACAGATGATGTTGACCCTACAGAAGTCCAGGTAAATGACATCTGTAAACCTTTCCTTGTCCACCAAGGTAGTCAACCCCATCATAAAAGGCCCCTGGGTTGGTCAGGCAAGATTTGCCCTTGATGAAGCCATGCTGGCTGTCCTGAATCAACTCTCTGTTCTCCATGTGTCTTAACATAGTTTCCAGGAGGATCTGTTCCATAATCTTTGCAGGCACAGAGGCAATGCTGATGTGTCACTAGTTCCCAGGGTCCTTTTTTCTACTCTTTTTAAAGATGGGTACAAATCTTCCCTTATTCCAGTCCCCTGGGACTTCACTTGACTGTCATGACTTTTCAGATATCATGGAGAGTGGCTTGGCATCTACATCAACCAATTTCATCAGGCCTCTGAGATGCATCTCCTCATAGATTTGAGTATGCTCTGGTTACTCAGGTGGTCATGAACCTGATCTTTGCTTAGAGTGGGAAGCACTTTGTTCTCTTTGGGGCAAACAGGATTTTCTTTGTAGGAGTCTACTTATCCCCTGAATAGGCAGGTAAATTAGTAAGATTTCTAATTAGAATTCTGGACACAAATTTATTTTAACTTTCAATCCAATAGTAATATTTTAAGACTGTTTGAAAATTAGGGATGGATGATCAAAATGTTGTATCTGCTTCTTCAGCCCTATCATCTACTATAAAAGCTGTCCCTAAAGAGCAGTCTGCAAGTGTAGCTTTTGTTATTCTTCTTAATATGATACATACTTGCTTTTACCTTCCTTTGACAGTGAAAGAATTTACAAGGTTAATGATGTTGGCATTTAAAGTATTGTAATCTGCATCTGAATTAGTGTCCATTGACATGAATGAGTCCTGTTACTTGAAATTATTCAGTCATTTACTCTGCAGAGCCAGATAAATTACTGTATGTATAAAATAAGCATGTTTAGGTTTTTGGTGTTTCTTTACAATCCTAATTCATATAGATTATGCGTGTATCAGACACAAAAAATAATGTGCAGATATTTCAGATGGCTGTGCACATTAGCTTCCCTCACAATAAATGTTTTGAACACATATGCAATGATTCGTACACTTAATGAAAATTAGTGGTACAATATTTACCATTCTGCTTTTGTAGGTGTACTTTGTAATTTTTGGGCTTTTTGGTATAATTGAGTCTCATTTTACCTACATTTTCTAAAAATACTTATGAAATTGCAGCAACACTGATTTTTAGGTTTTTCTCTCCACTCTTGTATCTTCCAGAATGAACTCAAAACTCCAGTGTGACAGACAAATGTAGGAATCACCCTTTGGACTATTTAGGTGCCTGCAATCAGGGAATTCTTATGTAGATGAATGTTTTACAGTAGTTGTATCATGAGTCCAGATGAGCGAAGGTGCTCAACAGAAACGTAACTTATTTTCAACCTGATGCTGTGTCAAACTACCACCAGGTTAATCACCCAGCTGATTAGCCAACACAGAGCAGCTGCCTTGCTCCACCACTTGCAGTGCTTGCCTCCTCAGGGGAGCAATGGCTAGTGGTGAAAGGACATTCTGAAGTGAGCCAGAAAACCAGGCATGAGGGATAGTCCACCCAACCAGGAAGAAGAGGTGGACAACTTAGTCTATAAGCATCTGGAGAATGTTTCAGGATCACCAGCCCTTGTTCTTGTAGGTGACTTTAACCTTCCAGACATCTCCTGGGAACTTAATACAGCAGAAAAGAGGGAGTCAAGGAAGTTTTTAGAGTATGTGGAGGACAACTATTGCAGTTGGTAAATGAGACCATCAGGGGAGGGACTATGTTAGACCTGTTTGCAAATAGAAATGGGCTGGTGGAAGATGTGGTGGTTGGAGGCCACTTGGGGCAAGAGTGATCATGAAATTACAGTTATTGATATTTGGTGAAATCAGCAGGAACACTGTAAGACTTTACACTGGACTTCTGGAGGGCAGATTTTTGCTTATTTAGGAAACTCTTTCAGAGAGTACAAAAAAGCAAAAGGAGTTCAAAAACAAAGGAGTCCAGGAAAGGTGGGAATGCTTTGAAACAGATCTTAAGGGCACAGGAACAGACTGTCTCTGTGTGCTGAAAGATGAGTCAGGGAGGCAAATGTCTAGCCTGAATGGGCACCAAGGTTTTGGAGAAACTTAGGAATAAAAAGAGGATGTATCATCTTTGGAAGGAGGGTCAGGTTTCTCAGGAAATACTTGAGGGGATTGTTAGGGGATGTAGAAAAAAAAAAATGATAATAGGGAGGCCAAATCTCAATTTGAATTTATTTTGGCAACTTTTTCAAAAGATAATAAACATGTTTTTAAATTTATTAAAGTTCTATTAATGTCAAAAGGAAGGGTAAAACCAACCTTTGTTCTCTCTTGGATGCAGGAGGGATCTTAGTAACTGCAGAGAAGTGCTTAATACCTTCTTTGCCTCAGTCTTTAGGGGGAAGATGGCTTGTCTTCAGGACAACTGTCCTCCTGGGTTGGTAGATGATGTCAGAGAGCAGAATGGTCCCCCTATTACCAAGGAGGAGGCAGTCAGAGAACTGCTGAGCTGCTTGGATGTTCATAAATGTATGGCCCCAGATGGGATCAATCCCAGAGTGATGAGGGAGCTGGCAGATGAGCTTGTGAAGCTGCTCTCCATTATTTGCCTCACTGCTGAGGTTACAGATAACTGGAAGCTGGCCAGTGTGATGCCCATTCACAAAAATGGTAGGAAGGAGAATCCTGGTAAGGCCTGACCTCAGTACCCGTAAGATAATGGTAAGGTAAGGTAATGGAACTGTTTATTGAGTGTCATCATGCAGCATTCACAGGATAGCCAGGGAATCAGACCCAGCCAGCATTGGTTTAGGAGGGTTAGGTCATATTTGACCAATCTGATCACTTTTTATGACCAGGTGACCTGCCTGGTGGATGCAGGAAAGGCTGTGGATGTTGTCTATTTAGACTTCAGCAAGGCTTTTGACACTGTCTCCCACAGCACACTCCTGGATAAGCTGGCAGCTCGTGGTTTGGGCAGGAGCACTCTTCGCTGGGTTAGGAACTGGCTGGATGGCCGGGCCCAGAGAGTGGTGGTGAACGGTGCTGCATCCAGCTGGCAGCCAGTCACCAGTGGTGTCCCTCAGGGGTCTGTCCTGGGGCCAGTTCTGTTCAATATTTTTATTGATGACATGTATGGCAGTACTGAGTCTGTCATTAGTAAAGCTGCCGATAACACTAAGCTGGGAGCGTTTTTTTGATCTGTTGGAAGGCAGGATGGCTCTGCAGAGAGACCTGTAACAGTTGGATGGATGCACAGAGATGAAGTTTAATAAGTCCAAGTGCCGAATCCTGCACTTTGGCCACAATAACCCCCTGCAGCGTTATAGGCTAGGGACGGTGTAGCTGGACAGTGCCCAGAAGGAAAGGGACCTGGGGGTACTGGTGCCAGCAGCTGAACATGAGCCAGCAGTGTGCCCAGGTGGCCAAGAGGGCCAATGGCATCCTGGCCTGGATCAGGAATGGTGTGGCCAGCAGGAGCAGGGAGGTCATTCTTCCCCTGCACTCGGCACTGCTGGGGCCACACCTTGAGTGCTGTGTCCAGTTCTGGGCCCCTCAGTTTAGGAAGGATGTTGAGATGCTTGAGCACGTCCAGAGGAGGCAATGAGGCTGGTGAGGGGCTTGGAGCACAAACCCTGTGAGGAATGGCTGAGGGAACTGGGGTTGTTCAGCCTGGAGAAAAGGAGACTCAGAGGTGACCTTATCACTCTCTACCACTTACTGAAAGGTGGTTATAGTCAGCTGCGCATTGGTCTTTTTCTCCAGGCAGCAACTGACAGGATGAGAGGACACAGTCTTAAGCTGCACCAAGGGAAATTTACGTTGGATATTAGGAAAAAGCTTTTTATGGAAAAAGTGATAAGGTACTGGAATAGTCTGCCCAGGGAGGTGGTGGAGTCACCATCCCTGGATGCTTTGGAAAAAAGACCGGATGTGGCACTCAGTTCCATGGTTTAATTGAGGTGCTAGGGCTGGGTTGGACTTGATGATCTTGAAAGTCTCTTTCAACCTAGTGATTCTGTAATTCTGGATGAAGGAGCTAGTCTGGGCAAGGGAAGGGACTGTGATAACGTAGAACCCACATTTATAGATAATTAAGCTTTATTAATTTATAAAATAACCTCTGTTTTCTTCTGAAGTACTTTGTTATATCATATTCTGAGTTAATTAAAACCTCGGGTGTCTGATTTAGTTTGAAACAGTTGTAAAGTGAGAGGTCTCACAAGAAGAAAAACCTATGTATTGAAACAGGTTTAGAGTAGATTAAAATTTAGGTAAATTAGATTTTGTTTGTCCCTCTTGCATTAACTATAGCTGCCAAGGATCCACATTTTCCTCTTATTTAAAAATAGGGGCTTAGATACCTATTCAGATTTTCAGACTAAACATATTTATGTAGCAAAAATATATTTGCTCACGAAAACCAGTAAAATGTTTCTCTGTGGCAACTTGAGTTTTACCTGTAAATGGCTATTGGTTTCAAATAAGAATTTATGCTTAACACTACAATGCAAACCATGCAAATCAGTGTTGTTTTAAACAAATATATGTAGTAATATCTCTCATAACTTTCTCTGACTTTTCTTTTATTAAAAACTCTACCTGCTCATCCATTGTTACATTTTAGACTTTCTTTCCAAGAAAGTTGCAAGAAGAAAAGAGAGGAGCAGCAATAGAATGCTTTCATCAAATTCTGTGCAATATTAGGAAATGAAAAGGAAGGATTGTTGTTTTGCACAGAATAGATCTGACCATTAAGAATGCAAAAATATTTCTATATTTCATTTTATTTCATCTAACTACTATATTGCATTCTAGTTTCTCTGTAAAATATGGACTAAATATATTTCATGAGCACTTCAACTCTTAAGCGTAGGGTTTTTTGGGAAAAAAAAAGAAAAAAAGAAAAAGGTATTATCTGAGTCTTATTTATGAAAAATATTTAAATTTCAGTTCAGAACATGCCTCTTTTCAACAAGTTATAATGAAAACCTTTAATGAAAATGATTTTTCATATTCACTGAGACAGAGGAAGAGCCAGACCAATATTGTTCAATCATTATCTTCTGCTAATGGAAACCCAAATGAAGAAATTTTTTGCCAGTCAGATAATGGTTGATGTTATATAATGCATCAACACAGAGTGAAAAAATAGCGATACATAACAGGCTTTAGAAAGTTTTATTTTAATGATTCTGAACTGTATGATTCAGATTTTTGATTTCGATTCTCCAGTTTCCAAGCAGTGACTCATGGGATAAAAGGTTTGAAGTGCAGGTAAAATATGATCAAGGGATGGGCATTACATGCTCCCAGAATCTCTCTTTCTGCTGTGCTGAGCCAGGTGGGCAGAGTGTGAGTGTGTACATGTATTCCACAGTGTGTGTGGGTGTACATGAATTCCAGAAGAAGGGGAAGGAGTCCTGTTGGACAGGACTTAATACAGCTTAATGCTGTATCTTTTGCGTGCCAGATAGGAGTGATTGGTGGAGGTGCATCAAATGGACCACCAGACATGTCCTGTTGAGAATAACAGAATGGGACAGGCACCATTATACTGAAATTGCGACTCTGTGGGGAACGCCTGCAAGTCTCTGCAAATGAAAAAAGTGGCTGTGATTTGCAAACAAATATGAAGAAAATAATTTTCCCTGATTTCACACACAACATTGTGGAACATTTCTAAAAATATAATCAGTGCTTGTGCCTCAGTAACATAGGTATTATTCTAATTTCAATATTGATATTCTAATTATAAATTAATACTATCATATTTTTCTGTTTATTTTACAGTTATCCTTAAAAGACTTCTACTCTACCTTATGCATAGATCAGAGCCTCAGTTTGTACCATAGCAGTTTCTTTGCATGTACTCTTATTTCACAACCCAGGCTACAATATCCATGACCTTTTGTACTTATAATTTCCTTAGAGTTGAGTCAATTAGCTACCCGCATGTGTACCATATATCATATAAAAGACAATATTTTTAAAAAGGGACATTTAACTACAGTTTCCTAACCATGACTAATCAGCCATTCCTATGAAGAGAATTATTTGTTATTATTTGCTATTTGTTTTTCAGTTGTGGGATGCATGGAAGACAGTCTTGTTTGGGAAAAGTTGTGGGGAGACAGTTTGTAGCTGGTAGAAGAGAATATGATAGACTAGCTCATGAAGGTGTACACTTGAATTACATGGGGCAGATTCTCATCTATAATTAAAGATATTAATGAAATTAAAGCCTCCTCTGTTTTAATAGACACATTTAGTATTATGATTATTAAGGGATGTGTGTTTTTGTTTAGCTTCTTTTGGGCTTTTGTCTTTTTGTTTTAAAGGAAATTCTTAAAAAAGAGGTCTAGTATGTTTTGTGTAAGGCCTGTTAAACTTTTAAATATTATATTACTGGTGTCCTTGATAGTGTTAATAATTTGTCTAGTAAAGGAGACCATATGTTTTCAAGGCCATTGTGATATGTATAGAGTTATTAAAAGTGGCTGAATGTTATCTGTTGAAAAATATAGCAAATTAATAGCACTATGTCCTTGCTGTTAACTTTTTCTCAAATATTCTTTCTTCAGAATTTTTTGCCTTGAACAGGTGAAATGCTTTTCTTCCATGCTAGAAGTGTATATTTCACAGCATACGTCATATACAATATAAGTATTCTATAGAAAGAGCACACAATAGCATTTTGAATTTAAAATAATGATTATGAAATATTCAATGTAACTGAAGTATGGCACAATGATGAAAGTGTAAACTGAATGTTTAGGTTGGGTGTCATCTGTTAAAATATACATGATTCCAGTGAAAACCAACTATTTGTCTAATCTACTTTCTTCTGTAAACTATTGAGAAACTATTGATTTTACAATAGGTGGGGGGTTTTGGGTGTGGTGGTGGGTTTTTTGGTTTTTTTGTTTTGTTTTGTTTTGTTTTGTTTGTTTGTTTGTTTTACCTTTTATATATTATTGAATTTAAAATATCAAGCCTTATTCTTTAAAAGTAACTAGATCCAGGTGTAGATGATGGAAGTCTGCACATTGACAAAAATGGCCTGGAATAAGTTTCTAAAGCACAGAACCACAAAAACTCTTATCTTACTTAGCAAATACTAAGAAATACTAGGTATGTATGTGAATGTCTATTTTTAACAGCATAAAGGCTTTTCATATTCTGACCAAAGTACTGTACAAAAAGATGAGAAGGAAATGAGACTGGCAAATATTTATTTTTAATATTTCTGTGGCTCAATTGGTCATGTTAGTCTGTATTATCTTACAATAATTTAATTATGCATTACAGAAGTATTTATCCAACCATACTAGGTAATAGCTTGAGAAAGGTAAAAAATTCTGACTATTTATAATGATGAATAGCTGATTCTACAAAGTTAAAATATTCTGTGGAAATATATTGATTTCATTAATGTATTTCTGTGATATCTTGGCTTAAGACCAGAAAGTCTGGGTACTTGATAACATAAAACAAAAATTAGGCTGTGAAAACAGTCATTTCTCACGTGCAGTAAGTTTGCAGAGCATCATCCTTCTTGATGTCAGAGATTTTTTGCAGAACTAATGAGTGAAAATACTTTGATAGAGTGTAATTAGTATCAAATTGAGGATGTTTTACAGCAGACACACCTTTCCCTGACATTTCTTATTCATATCTTGTGGTTTTTGCATCTGATAATATCTATTCAAATCCTTTAAGAAATTATCACACTGAGAAGAACAGAAATTATTATCAAATTTGTAATATAATTTCTGAACTAAATGGACCTAAAGCAGAATATTTTTTTTCCAAAGCCTGACCGTTGGCATATAGCCAAATATGGTAATAATTGCAAATTAATTTAGATTTCAGCAGATACTACTTTGTAACATGAAAAATATTATGTTTTCTTGTAGTTTTTACTTCTGTCAACACTGCAAAATTCCAAGAGCTCAGTATTATGTGTCCAGAACTGCCTGTAAACAAATGCTTAGAGAAGAAATACATAAATAGGGTAGGCCTGTATGAAACTTTTTCTAATCTTTTCTCAGCCTTAAGATGTTCTCAGATACCAGGCATGGTATCTAGGTACCTTGTAACCATCTTTTCTATATTCTCTGTTGAATTCATGTAAATTTTACCTATCTATAGCAAATTAGCAAATATTTTTACATTTTTTTAAGCCAACTTCATATAGCATCTACTTTTACATTTTGGATTCTGGTGTTTAAAAGCCTCATTTCATAAGCCTTCATTCTTGGAAGACTGAATAATCAGTCATTATCTATCCTCTAAAAGCCATATATTTATTATATAGTATGACATATCTGTCTAATTCTTTTTGTCTTAAGTTTTAGATAATTTGATGATACTTTTCATTTTTCTATCTTGTTCTACTATATTCTTTTTAAGATAGGGAACCACAACTGAACACCACAGTTTTACAAAATCCACAATTCCCCAATTCCCATGAATGAAGGAATCATATAGTTCTGTGGGGTTTTTTTGTTTTGTTTTGTTTTCCCTCCTAAATCATCCCTGAATTTCTCAATATTTGAGTAGAATTGTGAATTATTTTTTAAAAGAAAACTTTTTCCTGGAAAGTTTTTTAATTAAAAACTTAAGAATTTGTTCTTAATTTTTTTATGTGTAAGTCAGGGTCAATTATTTTATTTGTGAAGCTGGGATTGATTTTTTTGTTAGTTTTTTTTACTTGTATTTTAAATTTATCCTCATTCACTTTTTGTTCTATGATAATCATGGGGATTTTTACAGTCTTTCTGCACTCCTCTGCAGTCAGTTCTTGTCCTAATTATGTGGGTAACAGCAGACTTTCACACTTTGCTGTTCATTTTCTTTTCTGTCTTGTTTACTAATTTACGTAATTTAGTGATGCAGTTTATATTTTCATTATTATAGAACAATACATTTTGGATATTTTTCCTTAAACATGCATTGAAGAACAAGTTCTCAGTGTTCTTTTTAAGGTAAAATACAACAGTCCTTTAATTCCCAAATTCAGTCCTAAACTTACTGCCAATAACATAACAAATTCTAAGTGAAAAAGTACAACAATCTGCAATGAATAAGCCTTTTTTTTCTCCTCATGTTTTTCTCTATTTTTCTGTATATACTAGCAGGATTTGAACACTGTAGTATTGAATACTTAAAAATATGTTGTTGAGCACAGATTTTGAAAACTTAAGACATAAAAATTACTTTTATTATTGCAAGTGGTTATTCCCTTTTCCAGCCAAGGAAGACAGGTGGAACAGACTGTAATTCTGGTTATGTACCATGCAATGTGTAAGTACTTTTCAGTTTGTCAGTCACTGATTTTATTGCATGTGATAACATTTCTTTGTTACATAATTTGTCTTCAATTAATATTTTTTCCTTTGCATTCCTGTTGCAATGGTAACAGGGGAAAAAAAAAATAAAACAAAAAAAACCAACCCCACCACCACCCTAAAAATCTTGAGAGAGCACACGAGTCCTAGGGTAAAATATTTTACTTTTACAAGCATGCAATATACAGCTTCAGCAAATTTTTCTTAGCTGCATTTAAAATTGAATGATAGATTAATTAATACCATATTAATATTTATTATTTAGAAACATGATTTTTAGCTAGGTAACTCTTGCAGATTTTCTTGGTTGTCTCACAAACATGCAATTAATGTGAAATGGTGGATATATCTTACTGGTTCTTGGCTTCCATGGGAAGGAAAAAAATTTTTTGCCCTCTTCTGCATCATCTGCACAATGTCAGTGAACATGGTAATAGCTGTTACAAGGATCCTCATATTTTTATGCAATTAATTTTAAAGCCCTTTGATTCGTCAGAGTTTCATATTTATTTTTTGTTTGTTTATTTGCTAGTTTTTCTTGCCACAAGGTGTTAACATAAAACTGTAAAACAGTTTTGACTTTTTTAGGTGTTTCTGCTGTTCATTGCTAAGTTCATTGTTCACTGTTCATTGCACATCTTAGTACTGCAGTTCTGATGTTTCATTCAGCTTTCAAGGGTAAGCACGAGTCCCTCAACATGACATTTTAAAATTTCACATCCTGGGCCCATTTTATTGTATTTAAGATAAAAGATCTTAGTTTCTGGCTGCCTGAAAATATGAACAAATACTAGTTAAGAAAAAACACAATTCAACAGAAAAAAAGGTACCTTTGTCTAAAATGTCATATTTTAAATTATAGTTGCTCTGTAATTTCTGAAAACTCAGCTGTCAGTAATGAATGCTGAATAAAATTATGACTGCAATTAAAAAATAGCAAAAAATAATAGCAGGTTATTTGCAAGAAATACTTTTTTGTTGTTAAAAAATCATGTCAGTTTCATGAAATCAATGTATCTGTTGAAAAACTGCAAATGGATCATGTATGTCTTGCAAAGATAACTTCTAAAATCACTTTGAATTTTTCTGAAAAGTTTCCCATTAATCAACCAGAATCAATTATGAGTTCCAGTCTAATTTTTTTTTTTTTAATTCTTTTCCATGATAACTCTTTGACAAGCTTCTACATAACTCCTAAGGTTTCCTATCCTGACATTTACCAGACAAGTGTAAAAATAATAGCAATGAACAATCAGTAATGACATATTGGATACAGCAGAATTTGGACTACATTTTAATTGCCTAAAAATAAATAATCTTCTGTAAGTTTCTATGTGTAGTTTAAATTTTAAGATAAACACAACCTGCTACTGAAGAGGAATATTCCCTGCTCTCTACTGTTTTTCTGCCTCCTTCCTGACCAGCACTATGGCCACTGTACAGCTGAATGAGCAGGCTCTCATTCCTGAAAAGGGATTCTTTATTTTGATTGTGGTTGGGGAAGGAGGTGAAAGAAGTCTGGCTCAACAGCATCCTGAGCTTTACTTGGCTCAGAGAATTAGTGGCCTTTCAGGAGCTGTGCTTTTCTAAAACATCAACATGTGAACAGCCAACTGACAGTAAGTGCCCTAATTCTTGTTCCAGATGCCCATGGGCTTTAGTTTCCAAACCTGCTGTAATTATTTTATTCATGGGTGTCACAGTGTCCGGTTCGCGCTGACCAGCGCAGCCACAGGCTAGCTCAGTGTGTCTCACTGCGGCAACGTGGTATGATCGGAGCGGTGGACAAAGCGCGCCGCTTCCTCCCTGTGGGAACTTGGATCCCACCGTCAGCGACGGGCACGTAGATGATGTAATCGACCCCGGCAACTGAATGAAAGGCGGACTCTCCCGAGCAGGATGTAACGTAGGTTTATTGAGACAGAGGGAGTGCGGGGCTCTGCACGCTGCACCTGCTGCCCAGGAGAGACCCTGAGGGCAGGCACGCAGCAGTTTTTAAGGGGGGGTGGAAACGGGGGTGGCGACAACCGGCCAGCCAGTCACAGGAATCGGGGGGTTAACCGGGGGTGTGAACCATGGAACTGGGGACCAACCACGAAATGATGGGAGGGGGTCTGCCGGGCCCCAGCCTATCACTCGGCACCCTTCCCGGAGTTTTCTAGAAGCCAGGGAAGGGTCTCCGAGTGACAGACAGGGCGACCACGAGGAGAGAGGGGGAGATTGACAGCAACAGGTGCAGGGAAGGAATGAATGACGGAAAACGTCTGATTATACAGTAGACAAAACAACCTAACTCATAAGGGAAAACCAATGCAGAACACAGGGGTATGCAGTGGACTCAACCATTATAAAAATAACTTTAAAATCTTACAAAAATAACTTAATAACTTAATAAAAACAATTCTCACACCACCACACATGGGGATTTCTGAGACAAAGTTGCCAAGAGCACAATTGGCTCCCATTTATCTAATAAATGAAAAGAAATATGAATGGTGGAAAAACTCTGTGCTCAAGATCTTTATGGCATGATGGTCTTCCCTAGCAAACAGATTTTTGCAGTGCAGTAGAAGTTTTTAAGAATTCAAATTCTTTCAAGTAAGTTTTCATTGTTGATATTTATTTGATTTGATCTTTCATATTTTTGTTATTCAGAAAGGTTTGGGTTTTTTTTTGTTGTTGTTCTCCTGCCACATTGTCCTCTACGTTAGGGACAGTTAAGAACTAAAAAAGTAGAGATTTTGGTGGTTCAAAAGACGGAGGGGAGTAGTCAGATTTCCTCTAAGTGTCTTACATCCAACTGGCAGTTCTAAAAAATCTTCATGCAGTTTTGTTAATGATTAGGGCAGCTCTCGTGATAAGCCTGAGACACTCCTCTTTGATATGAGGAGCATATAGTTAAAATTTCCTGCTACTCTTAACAGGGCAGAACTCCTCATTCTTTTATTTCCCAGAAAAATGAAAGATTGATTGTGAAACTGTATATTCACGTCCCTGTGGTATTCATTACATTGAAAGTCAGGAACTACCAACCTTCAGCAGCCATTTCAGTTTTCTTTTGTGTTTAAGGAAATATTTTATTTATTTTTTTATGGCTAGTTTTCTCCAAGCATCCTAGTTTTACAAGACCAGTTACTGCATGATTGTGATATATTTGGCTTCATGGACAATAGTAGGCATTCCTCTTAGTCACTGGAAATTATTGAACTGTCTAGTG
Source organism: Hirundo rustica (assembly GCF_015227805.2). Classification (NCBI taxonomy): domain Eukaryota; kingdom Metazoa; phylum Chordata; class Aves; order Passeriformes; family Hirundinidae; genus Hirundo; species Hirundo rustica. The sequence goes on along the minus strand of NC_053450.1, from coordinate 77,894,035 downwards.
GGCCTTTTTTGGCTTGTGCCTTTCTGAATACCCACACCATTAAGGTGTTACTTACAAAAGAAAAATGACATATTTTCTGAGGCAGTTATTGTTTTCTATATTGCAACAACCTTACTTAGCATAGAACCACCATTTTATTGTGTTTCTGAAGTTGCAGTAATTTGCTAAGAAAAAAAAAATATTTTATGCTTCCTAGTTTTTATTTTTAAATTCTTCTTTGATCTTTTTCTTCCAAGTAATGATTCCAGTCAGATAATAGATTATAGTAACTGCTGTTATGGTCCTTGTTATTGTCCACAGTATAAAATATAAAATCTTCCTTTGGCCGATCCAATTCCTTGCTTTAAATTGATTTCCAATACATCGACTGTTGGATTGAAAGAACTATGACATTTTATATTGTATGGAATAAAACAGCTATGATTAAGAATCTGCATAAGTATATTTTGCCTTGGGGTTTTTCATTTGGTTTCTTTTAAGGTGAGAGGATTATGCAGAATGCTTCTAATAGTGTTCTGAAATGTTCTCATAAACATTATTCTGAAAATGGTAAAGAAAACTGCATAAAAATTAATTAAATGAAGATGTAAAAGTGGAGATGAAGTTCTTTTAGGTACAATTTTTTCAGTCTCAAGAGAGTCATCTGGGATTAATTCAGTCATATTTCTATACTGAAATAAGACTTTTTAACTTCATAAGCATCTTAATTTATTTGCTGTTTAAAATGCTGGTTGCTTCATATGTTATTATAATTTTTAAAAAGAACTATACTCTGAGAAAATGTCAAAATAAGTGCTGTCTTTGTCTCACTTATACATTGTAAAAAGTCAAAACTCAGGATCTGAAAAAGGACAAACTTCAAATGGAAGCAATTTATAATTTTCTATGATGAGCCCACATATGACCCACTGTGAAAGCAGATGACAGTGTAGGCTTGTGAAGTGTGCAGCTGTGAGCTCATGTGTGACACTGTAATACATCCTCTCCTCACTCAAAAGGACTCACCTAACTTGGCATGATGACACGAAGAACACCCTCTTCTGAAGTGTCACGACAGAGGCAGGGCAGTGATGCAAGATTTTAAGCAGGAGAGAAGTAGTCACCAGCTACAGTGTGCTGCCTACTCCTCGTTAGTTAACTTACATACCAGGTGAAATTTCAGCAGAGTGGCAGACTGCAATCAGGGGCCGTAAATGTGGTCAGGGGTCCAGAAGGACTATACAGAAATGTGCTCACTATTCATGTGTTTTTTAATGGAAATTTATTGGAGGAATCTTTGAATTATAATAAAGTTTCATTACTGATTCCTGATCAGTTAATACTGTTGGTTGTATGACACAGAAAAAATAAATAAATAAATAAATATAGATATGAAATTGTAAATATAAATAAAAATGTGTGTGTGTGTATATATATATATATGTGTCCCTTATGGGACATAAGGAATGTGGCTGAGGCTCATCCCTAATGGGGTGCAGCTGTGTAAGACGGGTGACCAGCACTGAAGGAAAAGAAGCACAAAGTGCTGAGGTGCATTGACCAATCACAAAAGGGTAAAAGGGCACGCAGGTGTGATGTGTGTGAGAAGGGTGTAAAAGGTTGTACTGGGGAATAAAAAAGTGTTGATGCTTGAAACCATTCTTGGTGTCATTTGTATGTCCTCCATTGTATATGTATAAACCCTTTCTTCATTTAAGCATCTGAGGCATTTTCTACAGTAATAATGATACTTTTGAAGATAAAATGGTTTTAATTTCATTATTATTTTCAAGCTTCTGCTGAAAAAACTACAGGGTGTGAAGAGAGCACAGAGAAATAATGTTTGAACTTTCACTTCAAGAGTTGTGTCTTTTTACACTGCCATAGTATTTTAGTACCTTGTGTGGTATAGTAATGTACATTGAAGATGTGGTCTTAATAGTGTTTTCAACCACCTTTGGAATCAGGTGTATGTAAATTGTCTTACAGAATAAAAGTATCAGCTTCTGTGGCCTTTTAAAATCAGGATTTGGTTGTTTGCAAAAATAAACTTGCCCAGAATATTCTAAAGGCAGTTTTGTTTTAATTTTCCAGTTGTTTTTAAATTAACCTTCTCAATTTTTATCAAGCATTTGAGTTTTCTGTTGAAGATTTTTAACTTGTTTGTAGGAGATTCAGAGAAAGGGAAAATGAAAAGATAGCAAATGTAGAGTTTGAGTATCCAGTAAAGTCTGGAGAAAGAAAATTTCATAGAAAGGGCAAATGGGCATATTTATGTTCAAAACAGTACGAATTAGTATATTCAAGAATTAAAATAATTTAAATACAAAATTAGTACTGGAATACATGGAATAGACCACTGGTGACATCATTCTAGACCATCTGCAGAACGAAATAACTGGCTATCCAGGTTTTGTTTCTATGGCTTAAAAATAATATTCACAGTCAAAGTTTCAATTTCTGATGCCAAGGAGAAGTAGCTTTCTGCACAGCAGAGCTGATACTCCAGTAATTGGAGTGTTGATGGTTGTTTTGTTTGGGATTTTTTTGATTAATTGATTGGTGTTTGTGGGTTTTGTTTTTTTGTTGTTCATTTGTTTGTTTGGGGTGTTTTTCGTTGTTTTTAAGAATGACTTCGACCTTTTCTATATGAATCAAGGAGGAGCTAGATTTATCAAATATTTGGGGTGTTGTAATGCTGAATATGCCCCCAAATTTTGTTGTGTTGAGCAGAAAGCATGTTTCTTTTCTAAAATACATGCACAGATGTGTGCATGCACTTCCCTCCCTCAACAAAAAAAGAAGGCGATAACAAAGACAAGAAGTTGCTGTTCTTTTGTCTAGAAGGCCTCTGGTTGTATTTAAAAATTAAGATTACTGTCAGACCTCATTCCTTTAAACACAAAGATTAAAATTTTGGATATTGTAAGGTTAAATGTGAGGGAAAACAGTTCAGAGATGACTGACAGTAGCTTTAAAAATAAAACACATTTAAAGCTACATGTATCAGGTGCATCTATGTTACTGCAGCATACTGAGGTGAAATAACACATAAACATTTATGTAGTAATTAAATACATAGGTTTTGTTGTTGTTGCTGTTTGTGGGGGTTTTTTTTGTTTGTTTGGGGTTTTTGGTTTTGTTTGTTTGTTTGTTTGTTTGTTTGTTTCTCTCAAGGCAGAAAGAAAGCAAACAATGGGTTCTCACCTTCTATGAATTACTAAAATCACTGGGTTTTCTCCATATGGGTAAAAGCAGATGAGCATTTACCTTCATCCCAGTAGCAATATGAAAAATTATTTTAAGTATTTTTGGTTAAATTTGTAGCAAACAAACAGAAGTATTTTCAGAATTTCAAATGCTGTAATTTACCACCACAAAAATAAAGATAAAATATATGTTGGAGTAGTACATTCTCTTTTACTTAAATGATTTATTAGGAATGTTATAATGTAGAACATAGCATACTTTGGCCAAAACTGCTTCATACTAGATTTTATGTATACTTTGAAGTACTTACTAGAGAAAATATATCTAGAAGATTATTGTAAATCAAGTAGGAATGAAGAAAACAAAATTGGGGGCATCATCAAGGGAGAGTAAAAGATGCATGAGGCAGGAGCATGTCTGGGAGCAAGACAACATAATTTCATATCTATTTCAGGTTTTGGTAGTTTAAAACCATAACTATTGTGTTCTGTTCTGGTCTGTGTCTGAAAAATGAAGTGGTGGAGATAGAGCACTAAAATGTTACAGCTGTACCTGCACCAGAGCTGGGGGAAGAGAGGAGAGAGGAAAAATAATATCACAGTCCCGTTGTCCTACCTGAAAGAAATGAACATATTTTACTTTCTGGAGATGAAGGAAAATGTGGTGGGAAGAGGAGAAGAGGAGGAAAGGGCAAAAGTTCATATTCTTTTTGAACTTGGAAAAAGAATTATCTCTTTGCTGGAATTGGAAATATCTCCAATGTTTGAAAGAGTAAATTCTTTACTGCTAAACCCTATAATACATTGTCAATGCTTCTTCTCCATATTGCAATATTAGAATAGTCATGGTGGGTAGGTTAACGTGGCATTTATTTTCACGGTTAAGTTCACACAAATCATAGCTCTTCATGGTTAGATGACATAATTCACTATTAATGATTTAATAGTGTATATGCAGCGTTACAAATGACAGCATTTAGTGAATATTCATAATCAGTTGGTTCTAGCAGAGATGTTTGGAATTAGTAATGTTTAATTCATACGAGAAACACAAAAAATATTAGAAAATTTTACATATTGGTAATCCAGAGTCCTATAGTCTTCCTCAGTTTGCTACTGAAAGTAAAACTTTTGCAGAGTATTGATCATTCATGATTTTTTTTCTTAACATTATGGAGCTTGAGGAGTTTTCTATTGAGAAAACTGAGTAGCATGTTGTTGAGCATAATCTCAGATATAAATAACAAAATATCCTTCTCTATCCTTTTTCTTCTGCACTTAATCTAATGAATGTAGAATTTCTATCTGTTTTTATATCACTGTCTCCTTTTGATTTTCCATCATTAACATTATTTGAGGAAAGAAGTACATTTGCTATACAAATATTCACTGTGGTAAAGGATGAAACTAAGGGCTCTTCATTTCTTGTGGCACTTTTTAAATTATCTGTACTGGGATTGTTTTGGGGAATTGTGAAAGTAACACAATCAGAATGTGGGTATGTTTAGCTGAGGATAACTAACATAAGAAAATGTTGAGCTCTGTGGTCTATGACAAGCATAATACACCTGTGTCTTAATGTTTCTCAACTTCATAGCTGGCCTTTAAGATTTATTACTGTGTGATGCTTAAGTAACAAACACTACAGAACATGCAGAATCAAATAAGAGTGTTGAAGGAATTTAACAAAGTAAATAATTACCAAAATTAATGAAGTGCTTAGAGTAAAATATAACTTTATTTGGACATTTAATTCAGGAGGAAAAAGTCTTCATTTTGTAATGTTTTGCTGAGTAAAGTAATTACACTGCTGTATCACAAACATACTACATTAATCTTTTTTTTTTTTTTTCCTGCATGTTTTGTCCCTTTTGAAAACAATGATTATTTCCAGTGAAATATATGCTGCAATTCAGTTATTTTTCTGAGGTTATGCTGTCTGCTCCACAACAGTAGACAAATTTAATTAGTATGTTTTGTAATTCATTGAAAATTAGAAGAATTAATAAAGACAATAAATGCTATTCATGGGTAGTCGGTTTACATGTGAATTATCAGTCAAGTATTGTAGTATAAAAACAATGAAAATCACATAGCTCTAATAAAATAATTCTTCTTCTATACAGTTGAATGTTCATTGGAAGTGTAATATGTTTTCTTGAAACCAATTAATTTGTGTTGTCAGTCACACATGCAACATAGAAGCACAATTCATACTAATGTTAGTCTGTGTACTTTCTTTATGACTACCCATTTAGATGATGAATTGTGTGCATTGCTTTAGGACTGTTATTTCTTTTTAAAAAATACTTTTACTAGAGAGCCAAGAATTGTGAGGGGTCCATAAAGATGGCAAGAATAAGCTACTATCTGCCAGGATTTTTACAGTTTACTTTTAAATAAAAGATGCATAAATGCTAATTAAAGTTACTATTGATGTGTGTGCTGTCTTCCAACACTTACCAATCATGGGAAAAAATTCCACACTGTGATTTCAATTTTATCAGTTTAATAAAAGTTTACTGGTATCAAGTGATGAACAGTCACACATAACTCCATTCTTCTGGCTCTTGTTTTCCTAAAGTACTTCATCCCCCTGTCCCTGGACCCATTTGAGTAACAGGACATATGAAGTCTCAAAGGCCTGTATCTCTTGGGATTTGCATCATACCCTGGGCTTTTTCTGAATCTCCAAAGTCTCCCTGCTTAGGGAAGGATGACTCTTCTCCATTGTAGTCATTAGTCAGTAGAATTTTTTTCTCCCCACTGTGGAAATTAGTCTGTAATTATTCATGAAATGTATTTTTCCTCAAGGTGTTTTGTTTTGGTTTTATTTGGATAATAATAAAACTTTACCCATTACAGACTTCCCTTTAAATTAATAGTTTTCCTGTTATCATCTAAAGATGCTTTGAATTCAAACTCTGTTTATGTAAACAGCAGCCCTGTTTAATTTTTTAGCCCCTTTAGGTATGTGTCTCTCAAAGAGGAGTATCAAAATGACACTAGTTTTTTTAACTTAAACTTCTATTTCAGGTAAATACAGTCAGGTTATCATAGCCCAGCCCTGTGTGTTCCAACAGTAAAGAATCTAGTATTTCTGTACAGTTTATGAGATAAATGCTCCATTGTTATTACTTAGTAATAGCATAATTAAAATGTACTCAACAAAAAACAATATGATTTTTAATATATGCAGTTACCTAGAACTTCAGTCAAAAGATCATAGAATCATAGAGTTGGAATGGACCCATCAGGATCATTGAGCCCAGCTCCTGGCCCTACACAGAACATCCCCAAGAGTCACAACACATGCCTGAGAGCATTGTCCAAACACTGACAGAGCTCTGTCAGGCTTGGTGCTGGGACCACTTTCCTGGGGAGCATGTTACACCACCCTCTGTGTGAAGAACCTTTCCCTGATATCCAGCTTAAACCTCCCCTGACTCAGCTTCATGTGATGATGAAGGAATAGCAGGTCTTGGGAAGACATTAGGGGAAAAAAAAAAAAAAATCCTGACTATGCACAAAATGTATCTGTGGAGAGGACAGAAGGTAGCCTGGGGGTGAAGATTATCCATGGTTTACCTAGCTTCGCTGTATTGGCTGATAATAATTTAATGCTTTCTAATGATTGGACTTGATGATTTTAGTGGTCTTTTCCAATCTTAACAATTCTTTGATTCTCTAATTTGGCAGTATTGGGTAAAACCCAGGATTACCTGTAATAAAGGTATTGTAGATCTTTTGCCCTTTTTCTTGTACTTAAAGGTAGACAACTCTTTTCACTAACTGATAAATCCTTTTTATATATTTGCCACTCTTTATTTGCTGAGTGCCCAAATGATTTTTACTTGGTTTCTAGTCACTCTTACTCCATGTTGCACTTTGTTTTGAGTCTGGACTTTGCACAATATTTAATAAATTCTCTAAAGCAATATAAATTTTAGTAGCATAAGCAACCATAAATTTTAAAAAGTGCTTAGATAATTCTGAAATAATTCTTAATAATACTTACAATAAACTTAAAAGTCTTACACTTAATTTTCCTATGGTAGTTGGCTTCTATAGATATGTGTTATTTGTTTATTTCATTATTTATTTTAGGACAGCATTTAAATAAACATAAATTATGTTTGTGTTAAGCCATTTGGGCTTAAAACAACAACAACAAAAAAAACACTGTTCAGAAGTATCTGTAAATAATATGAGAAACTTAACTGAATGGCATTAAGTGTGACCTTCAGCAGACCCACACTAAGGGTTTAACTCAGCAAAGTTACTAGGTCAGTTGCACAATATCAAGAACATAAAATGTGCTGTAATGATAGCAGTATGGAATTTTGTTAGCAACTTAAGACCTATAATAAAACAGTAAAAGTCATGGGTATTTTGTGGTACAGAAAGAAAACTGCAAGGGCTGAATACATCACCTGATGCACAAAGATCTTCCACTGCCAGATTTATTAAATGCAAGTGAAGGTAAAAATCATCCACACATTTCTACAAATTGCATCTGAAAGAGAAATTATTTTCTAACATCCAGCTGTCAGTGTTGATGTTTACCTTTAGGGGGAAAGAAATGTGGAAACAAAAGACTACTTATTTGTTGTTAGCAGTACTTTAAGGAGCTGAATTTACTCATTAGAGAGTAAGATTGATTCCAGATTAAAAGATAAAGCAATAGAAGCTCTGAATTCTTTTTAAATACAGGATATTTTTTACAACATTCAATTCAGCATTTGGACAACATTTTCCCCCTTAAGTTTTCAGTAGGTGAATAGTATAATTTGAACCTCATTAAGTATCTTTGAAGAGATGATACGGTGAGCACATTTGCTTTCATTCTAATGACCAGATACTATTAACCTGAAATTCATATCTATGTTTATTTAGGCATAGAGGTGAAAATAGAAAAATAAGGAAACAGGTCTCAGGTGGGGAGTTTTATGCTTTTGGCAGGGGATGGGAACTATTTGTGACCTTTTTTTCTACAATGGTAAGAAACCTTACTTAAAAGAGCTTTCAATTATAATCCTAAAAGTACTTATTAAGAAATACTATCTTAATTGAAAGTTATGCCAGAATTTTACTGCATATATTTGGCCTGGGAAAATTGTTGTAGCTAGTGTGTGATGCAATTTTTTCTAGCATATCTATTTCTTAAACCTGATGTCATTCCTTTCTAGAGATGTATGTGTTATGTATTTTGGGAGGAATCATTTAAATCATTACGGGTTAAAAAACTCGCAGAGCTGTTACACAGTACAAGCCGATTATTGACCAAGAATGTGTGAACTTTATTTCTTGTTTCTAAGTGGCAAATAGTACTTTTAAATTTGATAGACAGTGAGTGTAATTCATTGGTGATTTTCTTCTTGAATGCAATGTGATAGCCATTGCATACACCTAAAAGATAATCATTTGGCTTTTCTTATTTCTAATAATATTTCATATGGAGAATTATGAAGACAGCAAGGATTACTATTGCTAATAGTTGGATTGCAGGCTTTCACGTTCAGTCTGCAAGGTCTCCAGGCTAGGACTTGCAGGTTTGCTTTGCCTGGGCTTGCTTCAGGCTTGTTTGAAGATTGGTTTAACTCTATTAGATATTGTCTAATAATCAGATAACTGTACCTAATCTGTCCACTTTTAACTTAGCCTTAAATTATCATATGGTCTAACATCTACTGTCAATAAACTTGTTAGATTTCTGTAGTTTATAAACAATAGTAACAAAAGTTATTTCATGGAGAATACCTTTTCTATGACCTGTGAATAAAAAATCACAATAAAGGAATAGAGATGTGAAATTATGAGTGTCCAAGGCTATGAAAAGCTCAAGAGTAGGTAATTATGGATAATTTAAAGAATGTAGCCTTGGAAAAAAACAGTTTTAGAAACCAGAGATGTAATATAGGAAAGTAATCAGTGTACGTATGATAGGCTTTAAAGTGTACATTTGGACGTCATAGAGGAATGTAAATCAGTGAAGAAATCAAGGTGTATAGAATGTCAGAAGTCATACAGAAATCATCCCTAGAAGGTCATAGAGTGAGGAGGAAGAATCCATTTGCATAATTCCAAAAGGGCCAGGGGAAGACTTATCTTAATGTCAAAGACCAGGGGATAGAATGTGAGGAAGTATCTGTATATTGTTTCACTGTGGCACTGTCTTATTATTTGGAGGTCTTTTTACATAACATAAGTCTTTTCTTCATAATAATAATTAAATCTGGAGTCATCATGGTTAGTTGGTCAGAGACTTAGGTGGTTAGTTGGTCAGAGACTTAGGATTTAAGTTGGCAGAATCACGAGGTTAGAACAGATCTCCAAGATCATCCTCCAACCCATGCCCTAACACCTCAACTGAACCATGGCATAAAGTGCCACATCCAGTCTTTCTTTAAACACATCCAGGGATGGTGACTCCACCACCTCTCCATGCAGACCATCATAATATTTTATCACTCTTTCTTTAAAAAACTTTTTCCTAATATCCAACTTATATTTCCTTTGGTGCAGCTTGAGACTGTGTCCTTTCGTTCTGTTAGTTGCTGAATGTTCATCTAGTATTAAATTCTTGCCATGCACAGCAGTGTGTTTCTTTGGCCCACATACACTGCAGAAGTCAGAGTGCAACAAATCTGCAGAATGCAGGAAAATTAGACCATAAAATTTACATGAAACAGAGCTTCAACATTGCTTTAAACAGCTGAGAGACATTTAGAGATCATATGGCTGAACACAGTGAGAATTGTATTTAAAAACTATCAGGTGCTAAGAAAAAGTTGGAGAACCTGCATTTTTTCAGTGTTAAGCAAAAAATCTTTAAAGCTGAACATAATAAGGATGTTTTGAAATGTAGGTGTAAAATGAGTATTTCTGCTGTTACTGTTTCTGGTTGTCTGTATATATGCATGTAGTCACAGCATGTTGGTGCACAGCAACCTACTGAGAACTGCTGGTGCAAAAAAAAAAAAAAAGATCACTAATCTCCACACTTAGTGATAACAGGACAAGAAAAAATGAACTAAAATTTCAAGGGAGAAATTATTTTTACATCAGGGAATACTTTCAGTGTGATAATAATGAACATTTTTTCACATTATCTAGAAGCTGGCTGGAATCCTCTTTGCTGGAGATCAAAATCTACCCAGTAGGTTCACTTGTCCTAAGCAGCAAGGCAGCTGCTTAAATTCACTTTTAGGGTGTTGTGGTTTTGTTGTTGTTGTTGTTTGTTTGTTTGTTTTTGGTTTTGTTTTTGTTTTTTCTTCCCCCCGCCCCAGGTTTAATGAAGGCATCTCTTTTGGCTCAGTTTCACTGAATTTTATAGTTGATTACAAGTAGTGTTAGGGTTATATGAGCACTTTGCTTTTAAAAAGTATTTTAAACATTAGACTTATTTTTTGTTCTCATTCAAGATATTGCTTTTACAGACAGTACCTAAGTCTCCTCGGAAAAGAAATTTAAAACTCAAGTCAGATGGGCATTTAGATAACCAATAAAAATGTTTATTTTTCTTTCTATTATTTGATGAGAGACTTCTGGTGTGAACTACTTTGAAAGCAAACCAGTGGGAGATCCAAGTTAGAAATACAATTTAATAGGAAAATTAAAATAAATGCAATAATACAGAAACAATGACAGAGTCAAAATATAACCTGACACCCTGACGGTCAGGGTGTTGGTTGCAGTCTGGTTAAATGGTGACTCCACAGCACTGGAGTGGAGTGATAGATGTGGCTCTGTTGATGCAGTGATCCTATGGAAAGGTTTCATCTTCCTCTAAAGGTCCAGTGGTGGTTATGGAGTTCTTGTCCTCTGGGAATTCAGTGGATAAACTTCTTGTGGCATTCTAAACCTCAGATTATATCTAGGTAGGAATGCTTGGTTCCTCCCCTGGGCATTTTACAATGGGACAATGTATTTTATCAGTCATGCAGTGAAGCTTGATTAACAGCCCACTAACAGAAGATACCCTCTCAGGGGGAGTAATGAGGGATGGGTCATAGAAGATGTAAAGAACACTGCCCCACCTGGTGGTGGGGTGATAGAATACATACTTTTCATTATATCTTACATTGTAACCCAAGACATGGCACTAAAGTTCCATATGCTTTAATTTGCTTGTAGTTTGCAGACAGGCAGAACCTCAAAAAACCGAAAAATTATCCTTCCCCTATAACCTTGTCTTGCAATAAGTCAAGCTGAAAACACAGGTAATACTGCAGTAGTATTTTCAAAAAACAGGACAGTGTTGATCTCCACTTACTCAAGAAAAAACTGAAGGGAAAATCTTTGTTTTTTCTACTGTTTGCAATATGATTCTAAGTCATACTGGTTCATTCTGGGTCATGAATTTAGAGTTTTCAGACTGTTCTGCAGTCCACTCCTTGTTGTAATGCATTAATTGGGTTTATATTTGTAATGTTCTTTTCCATCTGTCCCTGCCCAGCAGTGCCCATCCCCTTCACTGAGATGTAACCTGATCTTGTTTCCTCCCACTGAACACTGACTCGGCGATGCCTCTGGGTCTCGCCTATGGGCCCTGCCCCCTGGGGAAAAAGCCACGGCAGGGGAGGGGCCAGCACTCTCTGGCATTGGCTGTCCATCAGGAAGGGTCTCCAAAGCTGAGCAGGACATAAGAATAAAAGCAGAAATATCCCACCCAAAGTCACAGAGTCAAGACTCTTCCTTTACCTTCAGCGGCTGTCTAGTCTTGTGGGGAAGGCTACAACTCCTGAAGGTGGTAGTCTCTTCAAGGATTTCCTGTTGGTACATAAGTTTTCAAAGCAGTATATTACACAGCTACATAGAACACTCCGTAATTCAACATGTATCAGGTGAAAAACTTCAGAATCGTGTGAAATGATGCATGTTTGAGCATTTGGGCTTCACTTTTCCCACTAATAGTCTCCAAAGAACTTTTGTTGGCTTCTTAGTCAGTTTTCCCTCTTTTCTGTATTTGCCAGAATTATTTTTTTCTGCTGACAAAAGTTCAACCAAACTCTATTTAATGTAGGTGGTTTTGTTTAATTTCTATTGAACCCAAAGGTACTGTGCAGCATAAATCATCTGTTATGGTCTGATCTGTTTAAATATAATTTTTTTTTTTTTTTTAATTTAAGAGAAAAGAAGTACAGTGGTGTAACATAAAAATAATTATCAGTAGCATCCAGTGGTCTCATTCAATGAAACAATAAAATTACAGTGGCAATATTCATATGAACAGAGTTAAGTTCTTCTGATACTTTCTAATGGTTTTCTTGGTTTTGTGATTTTGTTTTGTTTTTGCATAAAAATGGGTAGTGGCTCATCACAGTGTTTCATACTATCAGAGAGGTTTGTACAGTCATCATGTCTTGGTTTGGAAAGATAGGTGTCTGCCAGGGAAAGCTGGAGCATACTTTGGAGAATGTAAACCCCCTCCCTCCAAATTACTATAATTTTGAATTTAAGGGACTTTCAGGGGAAGATATGGGAATAGGAATAACAGTTGTTTATTAGGAATATTAAAAATACAAATATAGTAGTACAAAAAGACAAAGCAAACAGAAAAAAACCTAGAAACACTGACAGAGTCAGAATAAGACCTGACATCTTGTTGAGCAGGGTGTTGGGAGAAGTTCAAATAAGTACTGGAGTGATAGATATTGTTCTGTTGGAGTAGAGATGGTCCTGTAGAAGGGTCCAGTGGTGGCAATATGGGTCTGGTCTTCCTCTGGGAATGCAGCAGAAACAGGCTGTCTCACTGTGCTGAATGCTAGGTTTTATCCAGGTAGAAATGCTTGGCTCCTCCCATTGGGTGGAGCATCTCACAGTGGGGTAATGTAATTTTATCAGTCATGTGGGAAGCCTTAATGGCTTATTAACAGAACATAGCCCCCTGGAGGGAGGATGGGTTGTTGCGGTGCCGAAAGCATGGTCTCCGCGCTTGCCTGGGCTGGCTCAGGCACAGCAGCATGGAAAGGTATGGACAGCTGGCCATGCCAGCTAATCCAATCCTGTGGGGCCTTGGCTCCCATGCAACCTCAGCAGTAGGCACAGGTGGTGCAAGGCAATGATGGTGGAGATAGAAAGGCGGACTCTGCTGAGTGGGTCACAAGAGTTTATTGGAGCCCCGGCACGGGACCACTGCACCTCCAGGTAACTGCCCTGGCAGAGCCCCCCAGGCTGCTTGCCAGCACCTTTTATTTGGGGATGGAACAAGGGGAAGAGGCAGGGGGTGAGCAAATCAGGGATCACCAGGGAGGGGTCACACTGGTGAATGATATTTTCATAAACCAAACATAAATTATAAGGAGGGACCCCCTCTGGATCTGACCTATCACTTGATGCCCTTGGAAGAACTTTCTAGCTCCAGGGGAAAGCCCCGAGATGACAGGCAGACCCCAGAGGAGGGGGGAGTGGGGGATTGACATGTAACGGTTGGAGGGGAGAAAAACAGGGAAAGACCATTGGGGGGAACAAACCGGGGTGCACAGAAGGAACCATAAATTAACAGCACATACAATAAAACAAAAACAAATCCCACACCACTGCAATGGGTCACGGAAGAGATAAGAACACTACCCCATCTACTTTTAACAGCTGGCCCATTAACAGAAGGCACATGCACCCTCCCCCCCTTGGAGTTATGAGAAATGGGTTATACAAGAGATAAAGAAAAACACCTCCTCAACTGGTTTCAACAGATGGCGAATAGAATACACACTTTTGGTTAAATATTGCAACCCAAGACACACCAGACAGACATTACAGAGAAATACACTTCTCATAAATACAATAGGTTGGTTCAATTGTGAGAGAAAGAAGTGGTCACTGACTTCCTCTTTTAATACATACTAATTGCGTATCAGTAAATCTAGCTTATGCTTTGCTTCCTTTCTTGCTGTGTATGTAGTTTGAATAGCTAAAGCATATAAGAATAAAATTGTGAACAAAAAGTTTTCACTCATACTTTTATAAAAAATAAAATTATTTCTTTCACGGCCTTTGTTTCTCACATAGCTGTCTGTGGCAGAGAGCCTTACATAGAGTTTGCACCAGAAGCATGTGTCAACTCCCACACGGCGGTTTGCTTGTCTTATTCATATTACTTTTGAAAAAAAACCCAAACTGCTATACACAAATGTCAGAATTCCGGTCACATTGTGAGCTTTTTTATTAAGATTTATTAAGACAATCTAAGACAGGGAAAAAACAGTGTGCAATATTAAAAAAAAAAATAAAATTTCTTTTAGTCCTTAAAAGTTCCCTATTTAATTATTTATCTGAACATCCGTTCCCCTTCGTAAGTATTAATGTTATTCCTGATAATGTTGCCTCTTGAGACATGCTGTGGTGCAACCAAGATTCTTTCATATTGTGAAATCTTCCATGTTTCTGAAATGGAATGTGGGTGTGGGGAAACTATTCAAAGTAAAAGCTGATTATTCTTAGCATTTAGGGTCCAGTTGTGGTAAATACCAAGGATCTATTTCTACAAATGGGAGCACCAAGTTTAATTAAAAATTGATTGGGTAAAAAATGACAAATGTATGCATATGGATAAATATATAGAGAGAAGAAGAATGATTGTTTAAATTATATATTGCTTTTATGCTTGTTCTTGAATAAATTGTAGAGACTGCTTCTTCAGAAATTCTGTAAGATTCCAGTAAAAAAGTATTCCAATTATCAATCATTGATTGATCTATGACACATATGGACAGTGTATCTATCATGTGTTGGCACAAGTTTGTTTTCTGGTTATGGAGAAATGTGAGGTGTTTTTCCCTGCCCTGACCATGCAGTGGTTTGGGGGGGAGGACAGGGACCTATAAAAAGCTGGTCGGGATATTGGCAGCTGGGTTGACCAATGGGAAATGTCAATGTGACTTTGGAAAGGACATTTAAAACTAATCTGCTGCTGATTGTCCCCTCTCGCTGTGGAATCAGCCATGAGGTAACACCGTGGGCGGTGGGCGGCCCTGGGTCAGGCCCTGCTGCCCCTCTGTGCGGCCGGGCCGGGCTCAGCCGGGCCTCTGAGGGCCGCTGCCCGCACAGGGAGGGCCTGGGCCGGCTGAGCCCCTTTCCCCTGCCACGGCAGGGAAGAGAGGCGGCTGCAGCTCGGCAGTGCTGGCCACGTGCTTGGGACCGCGGCAGAGGGGCCAGACCAGGGCACAGCTTAATCACCGCTGGCAGCAGAGAAAGAAAACCTGCAGCTCCGTAACAACTCCGAGCTGAGCCACCCTGGATGAGACCGAGGGGTGGGAAAAGGACATCTACCAGCTTCCTCCATCAGCACGGCTTTGCATTTTCTTTAGCTCCTGCAGTCTCAGTGCTTGCACATGGCTTTTGCAGGCCCAGGCAGATGTAACCCTTTCCTAGCAACACAGAACTTTTAAAGCACAATTCTTCCTTGAAAGAAAGAAGAAAGAAAAACAGAAGGTACATAGAAACAGACACCGAATGAAGTCAGTTAGATTAGAAGTGAAAGAACTAATAATATTGGAATAGGATTGAAGAAGTGGACATTTTTAACTGGACTTTTCTAAGGTAAATTATGAAGAAATGAATTGTTCTTTGCAGCATTTTAGTGTCGTTGAGTAGAATGATATTCTAATCAAAATTAAGGACTGATGTAATTGAGATTTATTTGGGAACTTTAAAGCCCCCGCTCCTAGGTTAAAAGGAGGTCTCAGCCTTTGAGACAAAGATGATTTTAGACTAGAAGTACTCGTACACAGTACCCCAGATACACTGAGAAGCTTTGCTGATAGAACATCACAGTCTGCAAAAACTCCGGGCAGCAGCAGATGTGTGACATTGGGAGCACTGGACTATTTTGTCTTGTGGCGAACATCTTCATAAAAGATCTTAGAAAGACTCTTCTCCTAAAGTAATGAATAATTATGTCTAAATAGTGAAACTGACTAAAAACCCAAGTTGTGTCTTTCTATGTTGTCCAGTAAGAAAGTTAACAGTTTTTAAGAGGAGAGAAGCATGTTTTAATGTGTCGTTCTGGTTTAGTTTGTTTTCTTTTTCTCAACATTATTTTTTCTTTCATTCTATGTTAATAAAACTATTTTTTGTTAATTTTTAAGCTTAAGCATGAATTGTTTTTCTCCTAATCTCTCCCTCCCACAAAAAAGAGATTAAATACTAAACCCCCTTCATTAATTGGTGTTTCCACAGCTTTATTAAATTAAAACCATTACTGTATCTTTGACAGAAAGAAATACATTTTGTTAACAAAACAAAACCCAGATAAACTAACACTATCAGCAGCCTTGAAAATCATCCACACTATTAATTCAATTTTTTTTTTTTTTTTTTTTTTTTTAATTAAAACTTCAGTCATAATTCAGATTTTGTTTTGCATTTTTAGCCAAAAATACCAATATGCCATGGGGAGATGGTAGATGAGAATCAGATGAACAGAATAGAAAAATTTCCCATTTACTAAATCTAAGTAAAATATAAATGGGTGAATTATATTAAATTATAGAATTATAGAATTACACAGTAATTTTGTATGAAGGGCTGATTTTTAATATTTTTTATGCAAAGAGTTATTTCTATAAAAATTATAACTAGATAGATGAAGAATTAAAAAATAAAATATTATTTTGTTACGTTTTTGCTGTCAAGGATTCTTAACCCCTTTACTTTTTAGTTTTGTATTCTGTGGCAATAGAACATTGCTAGGTATAGTTATGATTTCTGTCAGAAGTGTATCTTTCAATCTTATTCTGAAATATCAGGCAGATGAAAAAAAACCCTAAGCGTTCATTGGGGTCTCCATTTAAATACATGCATTCATTAATACTAAATATGTAGTGGGTGCCGGTGTATAACAACAACAGAAAAAAGTCTTTGTCTTTAAGACAAAGATTAATGATATTCTTTTTTAACCCGTAGGCATGCACCCTACAATATCAATTGGCCTTTTGTGAGTATTGAGACTGGCATATAACCATAAGAAAATAAGGAGTTAAAATTATGCTGTTCACATAGTGAATAAGATGGCAATATGACTGGAAATGGTCAATTCCACACATTTCATTTCAATGTGTGATTGCAACAGTTGGTTTCAGTGGGTCAGTGACTGTATAAAAGCTATGAAACTATTAAAACTATGTGGGACCTGAAATGAAATGCAGACCCAAATTCACACTTTTCACGCAGATAAGAATATCTGTGGTTATATAGAATCAGTAGTCTCCTACAAATAGGAGAAAGTGATTAATTTATTAAACGTGCATTGGGAGTACTAAGGAAGATTTTCATGACCATGTGAAAAAAATATTAATAAATACCAGAAGCAGCAAGACCCTTTGCAATCACAGAAGTCTTCACAACTCCAGGCATTATTTGACAACAGATATTTAGATCTACATATTTGAGGGTAACTCAGATGATGTGCCTGATTTCTGGAATGCTGCCTTGATATACCAGGTCCATGACAGAAAAAAAAAAAAAGTATCCTTAGTCTCTCCTGTAGTTAAATCATGAAGGTCATATTTTTCAAATACTACAGGGAGTCAGTAAAGACAGATGAACTTTCTTGCACTATCATAGTCTCCATTGCTTCAGATTGTGGAATTCCTGTACACTGAACATATGGTTTTTTGCTCCATTGCTGCGTTTATATGGACAAATATGTAATTAATTACTGGAAAGGTAATTTATTATCATAAAGACCTCTGTACTTACTTTCAAGCTGTATCCACTCAATACTGAAGAATATTATACTTTGTTTTATTTAAGTAAAATATTTCCCTTCACTTATTCAAAGTTCGTAGGTTTTGTGTTATTTTACAATGATAGCAGCTTGAGATAGTAATATCTTGAATTATGTACATGGAATTTATTTTGTTCTAGCTTTCACACCATTTTACAGTTTGGGATTTTCCTTGGAAGACAAAGATCAGCTATACATCTATATTATTTATACTAAAAGTATAAATACATTTATACTAAGAGTAATTTAATATCTTTTCAAGTCTTGGTTGGATGGAGTTTGTTTTGGCAGAGTTGAGAGAAAATTACATCTTGTGATTTTAAACACCTCCCAACACTGTCAGGTGCTGAATGAATGCTTATTTTCTGTGTCATAATTAGATAGCAGGGGTTTGATTGTTAGTTTTAATATTGTGTTTATTTTTCTTTGTAAATATTTATAATGCTATTCTTGGATCTTGTGTACCAGTTCTGTCAATGCTTCAGTCTCTGAGTGGCAATACATTATGTCTGCTGGCTCTGGTATTTTCTGATAATTTCTTCACTTTTTGATTTTCAAGTGCTTCTGAGACAATGGGGTAAAATCAAGCAAAAATATCTCACTACACCAACTCACCGTGTTACTTCCAGCATGCATTGCCAAAGATACCAATTACAAAATGCAAAGTGCTGTTAAAAATGTTTTACAAAAATCTTTTGCTAAGTTGATAATTTTAGTGCTTTTTGCTCTGGACATTGTTAGGCCATTTCAAAACTCAGTGTAGAAATTTTGGTTAGTTGTTTAAATGTTTTTACTTAAAACTAAATGGGTAAGCCCTTCTACTGCAAGGAAGTGGGTTTTTTTGTTGTTGTTTTTGTTTTCCCTAATTTATAGAACTATAATTATTTTGTAAGCTTCTCTGGTAATGGTGGGATCAGTGTCAAAAAAGGTACATCAACATACCTGTTCCTTGTTAATTTTGTTTGGTTGGATTTTTTAAATAGAGCAATAACTTAATTAATATTGACTCAGTATTATGCCAAAGCTTATTCAAATGTTTTCTCAGAGTTGAGAAAAACAAGCCAAATTCATTTATAATTAAAAAGTCATTACTTTTGGGTGCAAATTAGTTTGTTTTGTTTGGAAATATATATTTAGCTCTAATTCTAGTGGAAGGTCATTTTAATGTTGTCTGTTAAAAAAACCAAAAACACCACCAAAACAAAGCATATTTTTTGCTGTTCAGTAAGATCTTTAAAGTATAACAAGGATGAAAAGCAAAAGGGACTGAAGACAACACTTTACTTTGATCCATCAGCTTATATTTTCTTACTTTCACCTCCCAATTTAAGTGACATTGTTTTTGAACTCAGTTGAACATCATCTGTGAAACTTCTAAGGGATTCCAAATAGAAACATATTCCTACAAATTGCCTATTACTTCTTCAGACTCTTTCTGAGTACCTTGTGCCTGTGCCAAGGCACAATTTAACACAATTCCCAGTTGCTGTCTATTACTAACTATTGGACAGTCCTTAGTCAAGCCCAAATACAGTTTTATGTGATGCAAAGTTAACTTACAGATCTAAATTTTTGCTATTAAACACTTTACCTTTATGTTGGACTTGAATTTGATAGTTTCATTTACAAAACAACCACACTCATTAAGAGAAAAAAAAAATGTAAGGCCTTGTTAGATCCTATTATGAAAAACTGAAAGCTCTTAGCTCTCATCAAGAAATTTCTTACTATAAATGTCAGATTCTCAATATGAAAACATTTTAATTTATATTTAGTAGTCCAATGTCCCTCTGTGAAAAAAAATTAAAAGGCCGTGGGAAGAAAATACTGTTTCCTAACTGTTCACAAAGACGTGCTTCATAAATTTAAAAAAAAACAAACAAAAAAAAAAAAAAAAAAAAAAAACCCAAACAAAAAAACCACCACCAACCATTTCTCTAAATATGAATATACACAAAAACATCAAATATAACAGGGAGCAATAAAATGAACTATTGGTCAGCATGTAGGCATAAATCTTATTTCAGGTTAAATGAAGCACGGATTTACATGATGTTGATGATACCTTCTTTTCTGATACCTGAATGGAAATTCTAGAGATCTATGTCTCTGTGTCAGCAATGCACTTGATACAATGTACCACAGGAAACAATCAGTAAAAAAAAGCCCAAAAAACAAAACCCCACAATGTTATAAAATAGATAGAAGTGGCTAAAGGTGAGGCGATATGTTATGCTTTAAGAATAACTACTTTGGAATGAAGTTAATATTACTGTTCCTTATTTAGGAAATCACTAACATTTTATTTAATGACTGCCTCCAAAACAAAAAGTGTGAATAAATACTCATATAGACTTTTCAGGTATTTTGGCTAAAAATATGCCCTGGAATATAATTAGAAAAGTGATGACCCTTGAGTTTGAAACTATTGCAGTGTATTGAATAGGAGGAAAAAAAGTTCTTTTTTAAATTAGAAACAATCACATTTTTTAAAAGTCAACTTTGTCAGCAGTAAAGGTAGAGAAATAATGCTTACTTTCCCATCCCAGTAAGGTCTTACTATCTCTATACTCAGTTGTAAATTTATTACCAGATGAATTGAATTTCTGTCTTTCCAGTTGAGTCCTATATTACCCAGCCTAGAAAAATTATGGCAAAGGTGCAAAATATTTGCACTCCTTTGATACCTTGAGTGTAACCAATTTTTTTTCATGTTATTTTCTCCCTCTGTTCTGTTGAGCAGGGAGTGTGAGAGAGTGACTGGGTGAGTGGTAGCTAGCCACAGTCAATCCGTCACAGGACATCAAGGTAGAAAAAATATCCAATTGATTTGGATAGCAGCTTCAGTAATAAGTAGAAATACAATTAAATTCAGTAATATAGATAACATAAATCTAAGTGTTCAGATGAAACATAAATATTAGGCATTGTGATATCTTTAATGACCATGAAAGTTGGAATTTGGTCCCCTTTATTAAATAATTGAAGGAAGTACAACTTTTTTTTTTTTTTTCCCCACTCCCTGCTACCTTTTATCTCTGAAACTTAGTCTCTTTAAACTTATCAATACTAATGATGACAGGGTATATTAAATCTTCCAGCCTTTTATGATGAATTTGTCTGGGAATAACACTTAATTTCAGAAACTGCTTTTTCTAAAGAAAGTGGAGTGAAAAATCCATTGTAAACTACGGGAAAGTCTGCTGAGTGAAGCAGTGCTGCTCAGCTCTCCATAAGGCAGGTGCCAACTTGTGATCTCTGCTGGATTTTCTAATTTATCTGAATGGTCTATATGGCTTTGCAACTGAGGAAGAAAGTACATGGGAATCTACTGTTAGAAATAGCTTTTATACATAAATAACAAAAGACTGTTCACATAAGAAGGAATAAGCAGCAATTATGACTTCCGATAAGTCCTAACTAATACTCTTTGAGTAGAAATTAATTCACACTAACTTTCACAGAGGACACTAACT
This sequence comes from Hirundo rustica, assembly GCF_015227805.2. Taxonomy (NCBI): domain Eukaryota; kingdom Metazoa; phylum Chordata; class Aves; order Passeriformes; family Hirundinidae; genus Hirundo; species Hirundo rustica. The sequence continues at coordinate 77,872,640 of NC_053450.1, read as the reverse complement.
TTCACAGAGGACAGAAGCTAATCCTGAAGATGAATTTATGAGTTGTGACAAATGAGAACAGAGATACTATTCTCTGTTCTAAGTAAGTAAAGGAATACAGCAATACTGATTACTTGCTATGTGATTTTATTCCTTTTATTTTTAAAATACTTTAGTCAAAGGCTGAAAGAACTTTGCAAGCAATATGTCCACATTGATTAGATGTATCATAACCTAAATTTTACACAAGAAGGACATGGACCTGTTGGAGTGAGTCCAGAGGAAGGACATGAAGATGGTCACAGGGCTGCAGCACCCCTCCTATGAGGACAGGCTGAGAGAGCTGGGATTATACAGCCTGGAGAAGAGAAGGTTTCAAGGATACCTTACTGCCATCTTCCAGTACCTATAGGATCTCTACAAGATAGCTGGAGAGGGACTTTTGACAAGGGTGTGTATGCTAGGACAAAGGACAATGCCTTTAAACTGAAACAGGGTAGATTTAAATTAAATATTAGAAACAGATTCTTTAATGTGAGAGTGGTGAGGCAATGGAACAAGTTACACTGGAGAAGTTGTGAATGCCCCATACCTGGCAGTGTTCAATGCCAGCTTGGACGTGGGTCTGAGCGACCAGATCTAGTGGAAGGTGTCCCTGCCCATGGCAGGGCCATAGTAGCTAGATAATCTTTAAGGTTCTTTCCAATCCAAACAATTTCCTAATTCTGTGGTTACTTTAATTACTATTTGATTAATATTTTAATGTGAAAATTCCCTTTTTATTTAATTCTTCATTTCTTTAAAAGTTAATGTGAATATTTACTGTTACCAAGTTATCTGGTCTTATTACCTAATCATCTGATTAATTAATTTTCTTAATGCGACAGATGTAGCACTCTACTGTATTCTGCATACAAAGTCCTGTAGCGGACTTGCCCTGTAAACACTCGATGCACAAAGTCTGTGCAAACATATTCTTACCAGGATAGTGTAATTAAACTGGTTTTGGGGCAATTTTCACTTTAAAATAATGTAAACACTTTTTAAAAATGCCACACTTTCTTATTAATCTTTCTTAGTACTGTAGCAAGCAGCAAAAAATATGTATCTCTTGCCATAATTTCAAGCTCTTATTGTTGAGGAGCAAGAATATTCTGAAAGAAGCTGGTCAAATCCCAGCTCAAACAAAAGAATACAAAATCAATAAAAGAAAATATAGATATAAATGAGGCAGGACACAGTGAGGTGAGAATATGTGGCCTTTGGAAAGGAAGAAATAATTTGTATTGGACAAGACTGACATCAGATAAGGAGTTGCATCTGATGTATCTGGGAAATGATACAGAAGTCTAAATACCATCAATAAGTTGGATGAACTGGGAAGAAGAGAAACTGAGAACTCATTAAGCAGATTTTTTTTTTTTTTTAAGGCGAATGTCAGTGTAAGACTTTATATATGAGAAGAAAGAAAAAATGAAGAGCTGAGTAATTTTTTTGTTTGTTTATTTCTATTAGTGAATTGAGGAACACCTTCTGACATTTTCCTTTCATCCCAGACCTAAGATCTGCTAAAACAATTCTTTTCTTTCTGGTATTTGAAATGAATGCTAAATTCTTCAGTTCTGTTAGGTATCTTTCATTTTTGAAAACAAAACTTACTTTATCCGTTTCACAAGGGAAAACTTTATTGATTATCAAATCTTTGAAGAGTGACAGTGAGCACTGTAATTGATTGAAAAAGGTTTTCTGCATGTAGTTATGTCTGAAGTAAGTAGCCTCTTTTTAACAAAACATACAATTCACAAAGTGCAAAGACTAAAATAAGCGAGGGAATGTTCTCATTTAACATTCCCAAAACCAAACAATTTTTACATTTCAAATAAAATTGTGGCAGAGGCTTCATGTTTTAATCTTTGTTACTTAAAATGTGTGTTTTCCTCCGAGTGCCTTATTTTGCCTGAGAAGGACATGACATACCAGGAAAAAATTCATACGTAACCAACAAATTCTTTTCTACATAAGGACACTAAGCTCAGAGAATAGTGTGTTCACGAGTGGAATTTTAAATGTGGGTAGCAGCTCAACACTTCATAGTAGACCCTGGAGTTTTCCAGGTGAAGGTCTTATCAGAGTTCTTTGTGAAATTTCTTTCAGACTCAGCAGAATATCAATGCTGAAGGATGTTACCCTGTATCACTGCTACGTGATCTGAATGTTTTCTGGGTTCTTTATGTAGGAAGGGGTTAAAGCCATAGAGTAGAACTAGGAAAAGAAGTTACCTTGCTTGCAGCTTAAGAATTGGTGAAAACATCAAAGAATGAGTGAGTTGAAGGACTCTCTCAAAAAGTGGTGGAGATTGATGCATTCTCTAAACAGAGCACATTGCTTGTAAACTGAAAAAAGCTAGGTTGTTATGTAAAGAAATAGGAATACTGGAGAAAAGTGCTATAATTTTTACCACTTCTGAAGGACCTTTGAATAAATGAGTATGAGCTGCTTTGCTATTTTCCAATAATTTCTCGCTGATGTTTAGATCACCTTGTGTCCTAGACCTCAAAGAGGGCTTACAAAGCAGCTTTAAACCAAAAATTCCTTTGGATCCTCAGAAACTTCAAGGAGAAGTGTTTCCCATCCTTAAATGAAATGAAAAAATCATTTGAAGTGAATTTTCCATCATATTTATTCCATCTAGAAGAATAGTAATTAGGATTGCTTTTTATGATCAGTCTTTTTATTTTATACTGCATGTTTTTCACGGATAAGTATTTGTGTGGTGGAATACAAACAAACAAAATGCTTTGTATTATCCTGCCTCATGAAGGATGTTTAGTGCTGTGATCCTAAACTGCAGCTGAGTATAAAACTTAGTCATTTTTAGTTGGTTAAGTTACATTTCCATGTGAACCATTCTGCCCTCATCTTCTTTTCCATATGTTTTCCCTCTCTTTCATCTATTTTTATCACCTAAAATGTAGCAATGATAAAAAAATACTTTTAAAAAAAAGAGAAAACACACACACACACACACACACATACACACACACACACAAAAAAAAGGGGTCGGTCAGTTAAGGTAACAATAGCTTCTTTAGGGATTTTTCTGTGCTTTGTCCAGAAGTCAGCATTGTGGAATCTAGGAATTAGGTAATAAAAATAATTCTGGTGTATCTTTAAAATTGAACAATGGTGTTGTTTCTAAGAAATGTGAAAATGCTTAAAGTAAGGTATCTTCTGCAGACACATTTAAACCATACAACAGTGTGATCAATGGTCACAGATCTACAGATTGTCTGATTGAGGTGGAAAAACAACTAGTTTTGTTTGTTGGCATTTACCTGTGGAAGACATAACTTCTGATGGTGCTGGATGTGAGAGAAATGGCTTTGTGTATTACCAACAGAATGTTAGCACCTCTTTTAGTTACAAATTCGGCTGAAAGATTATATTTTTTTTTCATGTCACTGATGCTTCCTACAAATGTAGCAAAATATTAGAGACTATTTTATGTTGAAATACAGGTTAAAAATTTGAAGCCAGCAATGAAGGCACAGAGAGAATATGAGTAAGATTTGCAACCACAATATCAAACTGACGTTTGACTTTGCGAGAAATTACTCCATATATAAATTACCAGAGAACTATAATGAATATTTGCTTACAGTTAATTGCTCAATTTCTATAATACATAATAGAGGGAAGTACAAAAGAGATAATTCATCATTTGATCTTGAAGGTTGTGTAAACAAAGTTTTCAATCATTTTTCCCCACCTGCCGAAACAGGTACAAATTTGCAGGAGATACTTCATTTTGAAGGCATTGAAAGCCACAAAATAATGAGACATGCCCCCACGCAATGATCATACTTTGTAGATGAAGATATCTTAAACTATAATTCATATAACAGAAGGTATATTCTTTCCTTGAAAGGTACTTGCCCAGAGACTAATTGCCAAAGAGTAACTTCTTTTTTTTCCCCCTCATGACTTTTAAAGTTAGGAAAATTTTATTTTGCAGTTATTACTGAAATATTAAATACTGTGTGTTTCATACAGAGGTTATAGCCATGTTTCAAAAGGTCACATGTCACCAAAAAAACCTACACAAAGCAATCCTCTTTTTTTATACTTCTTTGGCAGGAGATTTTCTAGGAAACATATAATATTTCAAGTGAATGAAAATATTCATTAGGCAGCATGTAAACTGGTTCAGGTGGATCGCTGTCACAGGCAGACCCTAAAAATCACATCTAGTAGATTTTTAAGTATATATAAGGACATGTACATGTGTGAGTTAAAGCAAAATAAAGCTCTTCCTGTCTTTGTGTGGAGATGATACATGCGTGTATCACTTTTATCTAGAAGAGATTGCAGCTATGTGTGGCTGTTGTATGCATTATGGGCTCCTCCCTACCATTACCTTCTGAAACTATTTTGTATTATGAATTTTCACAGTACTGTATGCATTAATGATCTTTCCTATACTGCACGTCTCACATCCCAGCTTTTATGGAAGTTATGGAAATTAATGTTAGAATTGGCATTACTACTGAGTGAGCTAGATGGTATCTTATATTAAATGGATTGTTGTTCTGTTTATTAATAGATTAATGTTCTTATAAACAGAATAGAAAATGCCCCCTAAACCATACTCTGTACCTATGATGGTGGTTTTTCGTTGCCCTAGTCTTCCACAGATGTAAAGTATAACAATATTTTTAAGATAATTAGATCATTTTTGCTCTGTAACTGAAAATTTGCCAGTCACAACACAAAACCTAGGAGTGAGATTTCAACACAATATGGTACAAAAAAAATTGTTGTATATATTTTGTATTTTAAGAATGCTACATCATATTATCAGTCTTTGTTCATTTTGAAGTTTGTCAGATACCAAAACTCAAAAAGATCCAGAATTTACTTCATGACATATGGTCGTAAATTACCAAAATGGATGAATATTTGAATATGGGATTGATATTTAGTGAATTTGAGATTTACACTTGTCATGGGTTAACACTGGTTGGTTTTTAGTTAAAGGGAAACAATTCTCTGTAAGAGCCTTGAAATTGTTTTGGAAAAGACATGGACCTGTCATAAGCCAGTTCCTGGATACTGACATGATTGTTCAGATTTGCAGATTTGAGCAAAAGTATTTGTGATGGACTGAGTGAATATTGAACTAGTAGCTGTGATCCTGTGATCCCATGAGATGTTTGAACAGAGAGAGATGAGGCAAGAAGTCTTCTGTCTACACCAGTAAAGGAGGGAAAAAAGACCTCTCTTCCATGAGATGAAGTAATCCTCTGCATTTGAACTGTTTATTTCTAAAATACACCCCAGTATGCATGAGTCCACAGTCCATATTTAGTCACGGGAAAGGCTACATGATATGGGAGATCCACAACTGCAGATTTATCCCCGGCTTGTTGTATTTCTCCACGAGACTAGACGACCGCCGATGGCAGAAGTAAAAGAGTCTGCTCTCTGGCTTCGGGTGGGACTTTACAGCTTTTATTCTCAAGTCCTGCCCTGTTTTGCTGGACTGTCCCAATGACTTGCCGGTGCCAGAGAGAACTCCCCCCTCCCGTGTTGTGGCTTTTCCCCCAGGGGGCAGGGCCCAGAGGCAGGGCCCAGAGGCACCACCCAATCAGGGAGAAGTGGGAGAGGAAGAGTTAGGTTACAGCTGAGCAAGGACAACCCATGATACAGATTACTGATCCGATAAACATAACACAATTAATGCATTACAACACCGGGTGGCTGCTTTTGTGAAAGTTAAAAGCCACAAGCAGACTGTTCTTTCTTGTGGAAAGTTACCACAACAAATCAAGATAGATTTCTCTCTCTAAAAGTACTGGTGGGGGACCGTTTTGTATGTGGTACTGACCAAGAGTTGAGAGTTTTGTCTTTATACATTGTCTGTGAGAAAGATAAGAATCTGGTGAGGGAGGAGGAGTGTTTTGAAAGTCTCATTTTGATTCTCATTTTCTTCTTTTAGTGTGTGTTAATAAATCTATCTTTGTACCCTTTATGATTTGAACCTGTTTTGCTTTTCTTTCCTAATCCTATCTCACAGCAGAGTTCTGGTAGACACTCAAACCACTATACAAATTGGTGCATTGGCCGGGAAAGGTAAAAAATGGCAAAGATGAAACCATTACAACACTTGATTAAAATAAATACATTTACCAAATATGTCTCTGTAGTTAATTTGTTTTGGAAAGATTTGTTCCCTGCCCATCATTAATTTATCTAGCTTAAAGATGTAGAGGGCACCTGATTAGTTGATCTAATTTAATGGTAGAGGTTCCACTGGAGAGGACACTAATAGTTTGATAGAATCAGTTTTACACTCCACAGCTTTTGAGGCATCTGGGGTTTTTTTGGTGTGCAACTATGTGAAATGTAGGGACTATCTGAGTACAAAAGGCTTGATTGTAGTTCCCGTTATAGCTGGAAATAGGGTTCTCACATATCCTCTGAATGGTCATAGAATTGTGAGAGTTATTACAAGTTTATGGATAAAAATGTGTTCTGCTTCAATCCTATTACTACTTCTGTTGAAAATTTATGAAGTCTTATTTCTTCCAGATTCATCCCTATGATATATAGCCTGATTTTCCTGTCTCTTGTCCTTCTCTTTTGTTCAGTAATAGAGAGGTAGAAAAATAAAACAAAACAAAACAAAACAAAACAAAATAAAATAAAACTTTTAAAAATGGAAAATTAAACTCTGGGTGTTTATTTTTGATGCTCAGGGTGTACCTGACTGTCTTCTGGTGAAACAGCTCTCCCAACAGCTCAGTTTTCACTGCTGTGAGGTCTGTGTGCTCTTCCAAAGTGTTTTTTATATGTTGGCCTTATGATGTCTCTATATGAACTTGTCCATGTGCTGTTTCCCTCATTCTCCAGCACTGCCTGCCCACCTGTCTGCCTGGACTTGGTTTTTGTCACTTCTCCAGTTAGCTGCTCTCACTTTACAAAAGGTTACTGTGTCTCCATGGACCATGAGCTGTTTGCACCAGGCATTCATACATACCATTTGCCCTAGGAAAATTGTTCATGTATGTGAACATTTGGAAATATTATCTTTACTATTTTATCAGATATCTTTTAGAGTGTGCTATGTTCTGAATTAATTTTTGAAATGTAAACTGAGTAATGCATGTGCTTCACAATATTGCAATGTAATGTTATTCCAGCACCTTCTTTGCATAATTGCATTTTATTTAATTTAACAAAAAAGTTAAATTTTCACCTCTTTTGCTTAATAAAAGTAATACAAAAATAATTTAGTTAGACTTCAAAGGATTTTACTCAGAGCTTAAAGTAATTATAATTTAAAATAATAATGTAAGCCTTTAAAACAATTTTGTGATGGTAATATTTAAATACAATTATGAAAATATTTTGTTGGCCCTTCTTATAGTATACTAATAAAGACAGCAAAATATTCACAGTGAGCATGTCAAGCCTGAATAAAGTGATCATGAAGCTTTTGACAGACAGAAAAACTTTTTTTTTTTTTTTTTTTTTTTTTTTTTTTTTTTTTTTTAATTTGAGGGTTGGAATTGGTATCATAATTGTATATTTTTCTGACTGATTATTAAATTTTTTACTGCCTTGCGAAAAATGTTAATAATAGTATTAAAAGGAAAACTTCTGAAGTGATTGCAAGGAGGACCAGGAGAATGCCACTCTCAAATTTGAAATAATGAAACATAAGTTCAGTTAATTTAACCTTCAGCTAAAATAAGAAGGTCACTCTAAATTTGATATTAAGTCCTGTGTAGAATACATGATCACACTAACTCTAGAGACAGAATACTAATTCACATCATCTATGTCTGGATAACTTTTTCTTTCCTATATATCAATTCAAAGATAATGTAATATAGTCATAATTTATTTCTAGATTGTTATTTCTGCTGTACAGAGACTGCCATTTAATTCAGTGCAATGTTTAAAGTAATTTGAAACTTGGTTGATTGAGTGGGATTTTTAAGTTCTACAGATGAACACTTGGATGTTTAGAATTAGAATTTGTGTCTTATTGCCAGAAATCTTGTTTAAATTTTGTTTTTAAAACACCTACAAATATTTTGCATTATACCCTAAGTTGTGGGTTTGATTTTGTTAGGTTTTTTGTTGTTGTTGTTGTTGTTTTTCCTTTTTACCTCCTTTTTCCCTTCCTCCAGTATGAAAATTTGGGGGTAAAAGGCACATAAAATTAATAAATCAGGAAAGGTGTTTAGAAGTATGAAAAAGCAGAGAAATAAAAATGGTTTTGTTAGATATAATGGTTTAGGTTGTAGATGGAAATGACACACACACACACAACCAATCAGCAATTAAGGCAGAAATCTCAGAGACAGTTTCAAATTCTATACTCTCAGTCAGAGAGAATGAGGATCAGAACCTGGGTTTTTTCAACTGTTCACCAATTTCGGTTTTCATATTCTTGTTTCCATACCTTGTGCTCTTTCCATCAAAGTGTTCTTGCTTCTGGCCTTTTCATTTTGTACAGTGTTATAATAATCTACTGAGCAATATTCAGGAATAAGACATAACTTTTATGTTACAGTGATTAAGAAATTCCCAAAGGAGTAGAAATGGCTGTTGAATATGGCATATCAAAAGAAGCAGGCTACTGTTTGAAATCAGTGTCCCTTGCAGGTCACTTTACTGCCTCAACCCCTGTTAGTTTCTGGAGTTGCTCCACTTTTGTGTTTATTACAAATATAAAGTTCAGAAGCTTTTTTTTTTTTTTTTTTTTTTTTTTTTTCTTTCCCTTCTTTGTTTTCTGTCTTATTTTCCCTTTTTGAAACAAAAGTCTTGAATTTTAGAGTTACCTCAGGATATGGCCCAGGATTGTACTAGATGTACAAGGTGTTTCCTGTGGTCATTAACTGCTTTATGTTACAACACTACTTTAAACAGAAAAATAAAAGCACCAAACCGTGTAATATGCCTATTTTGAATGGTCTTCCTGTTTAGCAAAATTGCTCTCAATATATGGAGGGTTTTTTGTTGTGTAATGGAAATATGTCTAAAATTGTAATCTGAATTACGAGGAACCCTTCTTCCTCAATATTTTTATCTTCTCATACTTTTCTTTAAAAGAAACAAAACCAGTGTAGGAGCAATCACAGCTTACCTGTGATTCTGGTGTCACTAGATAGTGTGCTACATTTGTTATCTATGTGTTTCTAACTACTGAATTCCTTATATTTATCCCCAGAGAGCAAAGAACAATAAATTAACTACTTTAATAATTATGACTGCTACATGTGAAGGATGTTTCAGTGAAGTAAAAGTTACTGGCAATAAGCAGCTCATCTCAAGTTTTTAAACATTTTCAGTGTTTTTTATGATGACACTTCAATAATGAAAACAACAAATATTTGAATTTTTTCCACCTTAATCTGCATTAAGTTACATCATTGTGCTTGCCCTCCAGTGAAGCAAGAAAACAAGCATACGAGGAGCATGAAAACCAGCTTCCAACACAGCAGCCAATGAAAAGAGAATGGCTTACACTGCCAGAGGGAAGTGTTTGGATTGCTTGGCTCTTTACTGTGGAGAGCTGGGGTTTTTTTGCTTGAGTTTTGTTTTGTTCTGCTTTTGAGAAAAGTACTTGCGCTTGAGAATGAACAAATTGTATGAATATAGCGCCTGCTGGCAAGCTGACAATGGGCAGCAGCTCTCCAGGCAGAGCCCAGATAAGTAGAAAAAAAATTCAATAAGGCTTTCTATTGAGATATTTGTGTTTGCTTGGAATTCTGTGCATGTCTGGTTTTGTTTGTTTCTAGGAGGCTTATTTGATGTAATAGAACTTCTGCCTGAGGATTCAAAGATCATAGAGTAATGAAACTTATAGATCATTTGTGATAGGAAGAAAAATCACTGAGTTCAGAGTCTCAAATTGCCTTGTTTCCAAGCTGTGTGTGGAAAAAAAATAGGCGTTTCTACCCCTTCTTTATCAGTAAAATGAAGAGGTGAAAACAGCTTCTGACAACATTGGGGGAAGCCAATTTAGTTTCAGCTCTCCAATTCCTGTAGGGTATTTCATTTTGCTGTTGCTGCAAATCCCCAGTCCTTTCAGAAAATTAAAAATAGTTTTGTAGTTGTTGGTTTTAAGCTACTGAATATATATATATATATATATATATATATATATATATATATATAAATTTTGCTTTCTGCAATGCACGATCAACTAACAAAACTAGTTGTCTTCCCAGTACCAACCATTTTATATCGTCTTGCCATCCTGCTTTAGCTGAACTGTTCCTTGGTTCTTTTAATTAATGTAGTTCAAAGAAGCTTTTACACATCATTTTTTTACCAATTTATTAAGACTAATCTCTAAATGGAATTTGCCATCAGAACAGAGATTAAAGACTGGGATGATTGGAGTCATCATCATCAATGTGTAGAACTAGGTGGGCACACAGAAGGGTTCTCTGCACTGAGTGGAATATGTCAGTGGCACGGAGGCCTGTGATAGCAAATAGCTATTGAAAGGAAATCGAGATGCACCTGTAAGCTGCTCCAGTGCAGCCCCCTAAGCGTGAGTTCCCACTGCATGAAATGAGGACAGATTTTGCAGTGCTGGGGGCTGAGTGATCCATCAAGTGCACCAGGGTACATGCTGTAGAGCTGTAAGAAGATAGCTGCCTGGATAAATAATTTCAGCTTCTTGTTCATAGTAATGGAATTTAAAGGCAATGAAGGCCATCCAGAGGGTTGTTGCAGAGCAATGGTGTGCTGTAGTAGTATGCAGGATTACTTCTATAAAGGGAAGTATTGTAAAATTCAAGGCTTCATGAAAATAATAGTATAGTGTTTAAACATGTCATCTTGAGTTACTGTAGACACAGTTTTGCTAGCTATTTAGACACTCAAGCTCACAGAAGTACACTTTCAGAGCAACACAGATCCCTGAATTTCTGAAAGAATCCATATATAAACCAGACTGAAGATACTCTTACTCTCTATAGTGCACTTGGATTTAGAATGAAAGCTTGTATAATCTCTGAAATTTAATGAAAAATATCTAAAGTGTTCACACTTCATTGTAAATATATATATATATATATATATATATATGTATGTATGTGTGTGTGTGTATATATATATATATGTATGTGTGTTTAATGGATTTGATTTGGTGGATTTTTGCTGTCGTCTATGTTTTCTACACCAGCCAAGGTAACTAAAGAAAAGAAGTCGGGAAGGAAATAAAAGGCAACATTTTTGACATAAATTTTGGTTTTTATCCATATTTGGGAAAAGCACTTAAGCTTTTTAGGAACCAGTGAAATAGTAATACTGGAGGTTATTCTTTCAGAAGAAAAACTTTTCATTCAGTTTTGCAATTTCTTTTTCTTCTGATAGATTGTGCAAGACATTTGCCCCCCACCCCAAAAAAAAAAAAAAAAAAAAAAAAAAAAAAAAAAAAAAAAAAAAAAAAAAAAAAGAGCGCGCTGTGTTTTAGTCAGAACTAATTCATTTCATTTGATCATGTCTCCTTTCCTGTTGCCCTTTCTCATTATAAAATACTGGATCTCCAGAGGTAACTTCTTCAGCTTGAACGGTAGATGTTTAGTGCTTTGTGACAATGACTGACTTATTCCCAGTGATGATTTGTGGAGCAAATGTTAGTGATAACAGACACAATATTTTGAAAATTTTCCAAAGACCTTTGTAGAAGCAAATCTCAGTCATGTTCCTCATATGATTTAGCTAGCATTTTATGTTCCTTTCTTGAGGAAACAAAAGGATTGTGTTATGGAGATGGAGTTTTGTTTTGGGGTTTTTTTGACATTGCATTAAATTTTCAAATTAGCATACTTCTGGGGGTTTGTGCTGACTAGCAATGAGGTGGCAACAACTTTTACTGTCCTTTGTAATCAGTTTTATACAATACATTAGAGTTCTTGTTTTATTTTCCTGAGTCCTATGTCTCTTAAAAGAACTTTTCTCGTAGGAAATGTTCTTTCTCCAACAGGATGATTATCCTTGCCAGTCTTTGAGGCTTTTCCTGTCTACAGTAAGGACTGCGGTAATAGTCTGTATATGTCTCATGTTGTTTGGCATGTAATCAAGCTTTGGTATTTCCATGTTGAAATAAGAGAGCTTTAGATGTAGATGCTCAGCCTTTGTGTGTAGCTCTTCAGATTATTGAGCAGAGAGTGCTTATAACTGTCAATTATGGGTTTGTCCTTTAAAAAAAAAAACCAAAAAAAACCAGTAATATAAACAGATTTTTCTCCCTCTGCTTTATCAGTAACATGATATAGTTATTGTAGTGTATCTGAAGCAAAAGTCACAGCAATTAAACAGCACTGTGAAAATACTTCATCTGAGCAAACAGTATGTTCATGATGCTAATACATTGTTTTCTGTGTCTCAGACTGTTAATTACATTAATTACCCAAAATGAGTTTACATTTTAAATCCTAATTGTCAAATCTAATTTAATTTTAATTGTTAACTGCTCTGACAATATAGACTAGTAACTGCAAATAATATTGCTGTTTTCTCTCTATATAATGGGATGCTTTAGAAGCATCTTTGGATGTCTGTTTTAAAGTATATAGATTGAGAAGTAATATTAACTTTTCTGTTCTGCTGACAAAATCTGTGACTTTATTCTGGAAACTTTGGTTACTTTAATAATGAGGACACCTACTGATCACGGAACATCTAAGGCTGACAATTTTTATGGACTGATTATCCTATTTTTATAGAGTTGGATTATGATTAACTTTTCAATATTGTTGATGAGCACTGAAGAGGGTTCTTCAGGGAAAAAAAACACAAACATTCCTTAACTGAATCATAGTCTGACTCACTGTAAATGTGTCCCTCTCTGCAAAGTTCAGATATGGTTTTGGCATGTCTATTTTGTGTAATGAGCTTCCTTTGGAGATCTCTGAAACATTGGAGATGCACAAACGTGTTAACCCGGGGAGAAGTTAAACTGGTTTATATCTAAACATGTCTGTGGTGGTCTCCCATTCTAAAAGTTAAAAGAATATGAGGCTGTGATTTTGCTGAATAGCATTCTTAAGAAAGTGACATGACATGACATGACGTGACGTGACATGACGTGACATGACGTGATGTGACATCACTTGACATCACATGACATGATGAGACATGGCATCACATGACATGAGCACGGGAGTAGGAATACAGCATAAGATTTGTTAGACATTGTGAAACTAATATTACATGTGGGCAACTACCATACCTCTGGCAGTGACAAGTTGTTAGTGATTATGGAAGAATATTAGAAAAGAACATGGATTAAGCGATCTTCCTCATATGTTGTCTTCTTCAACTAATTACCGTCTACTAACTTCTGTACTTCATACACTCTTAGGCTCCTATTAAAAAGATCCAACCCATTAAAATAGTGTTTTCCTTGTGAAGCTGCACACATCTCTGCTTTTGACTTCCTAAATATCTTGTGGAAATGAGACCTATATTAGCAGTCTCAATTTAATCTGTTTCTTCTGGAGCAACTTCATTGCTTCAGTGCCTTCTGTTGCAGCTTGATAACTAGGATAAACCCAGTATGAGACTGATCTGTTCTTCTGAGATTCTCAAATATGTTTTATAAATTCCAGGATTTGATATATAGGCTTTAGTGTATGTGTTAAAAATTACCACAATTATTTAGGATGATTTCATACTTAATAAAACAGAGGCATAAAATAAATAATTTTTATGAGGTTGAAAAAGCATTAAAAAAACAAAGGAATAGTTTTATAACAGGTGTAGGATGTAGGACTTTAGATTCTCATAATGTTCTGCTTCTAATTCTTGACATTAATATGTGTTCTATGAGCACCTTACAAAATTTGCATATATTTTCTTTTGGTTTAGATAAATAGTTATAAGGAATCAAGATTTAATGAGTATTAAAAAAAATGGGAGGAAAATTGGTAGAGTATTACATAACTTCCATGCTGTCTGGTTGGAAAGGTGTTACTGAATGAAAACAAATCTGATGAAAAGAAGGTCTTACATATTAAACTAAGCATTGGTAAAAAACAGAGGCAAGAAATCTAGATGAAAGTTAATCCAACTATATGCTTTCATTCAAGGTTTGATATTGAAGAGAAAAAAAAGAAAGTATTTTTCCTTGTCTCTTAATTAAGAACTTGTGTGCCGTGAGCTTCATACTTGCCCTTGTGGAGAGTAAATAAATCCAGCATATGTGGACACATCCCTAAGGGTGTGCACATGCATTTTAGGTCAAATTGACTCTGTTGATGATGTGGTTAATTTTATTTCACTGTGAGTTTCATGGGGCAGCAGGGTACTTACCTCAATTCCTGATTATTTGCACTCATTGTGAAAAGAAGAAATGCAGTTCAATCTGTCTAATGTGGTACCTGGTCTGGCACAAGGGAACATTTTAATGGAACACCTATGTGTGTAACACTATCCTACTCTGAATTTTAAACAAAGCATATAAAATATATCAGCTCTTGTACCTGGTCTTTCTCTTACAATTAGTGTGTTTTCTACCAAACACCTTTCTTGGATACTGAACCATAATAGATTAATAAAAAAGAGTTTGGAGACCTTCTTATAGACTCACGCAAAGAAAGCATAAAAATTCATCTAGTCAGTTCAGGGAGGAATTTATCAAAACAGTGTTTAGCACCTCATGTTCATGCCTATGTTCATTTGCTCCTCCCTGAGTATTTCACAGATCAAGGCTGTGTTTTGTGTTCTTGGAATGTATCAATAGTTTTTATTACATTTAGATTGTGATTCTAGATTGCAACAAGAGAAGAAAAGAATTGGAACAATTCCTAATTTTTTTCTTTTTTTGTTTTAGGACAGATTATCAGATTTTTAAATGGAAATCCATTTAAATGAATGAGTGGTTCAAAGAAAGATAAAAGATTAATTTCAACACAGTATGCTTTTTTGGGTTTTCCCAGTCAAGACAAGATCTTTTAAAATTAATATTTAACTTTTGATAACTTTCAAAATATATGTAAAATATTCTGTCGTATAGAACACAATTGCTGTCATAGAAAAAAATATTTTGTCCAACTCTCATCAGGCTCTTTGGCATCCTATCAATTAACGCTGAAAACCATCTTGGCACAGGCTCAAAAGAATAGTTAAGCTCTGTGAAATGTGAGTTTTGATTGCATGTCTTATGTACTGGCACTGCATATTAAACTGGAGTTCTTGTGGAATGTGAGTCAGTGTGTAGGAAAACAAAACAAACACAGCAGCACCAAAACTGAGCAGTGCTTCACCTTCTGTTTTTTATAAAAACATCATATATGTGCCATTAAAGGGCTGCAATGACACTCTGTGGATGCTATTTTCATCAATTAGGCTTTTTTTTTCTCTTCATTTTATGTGATTTTTATCTCTTACTTTTTACTCTTGCAGTTATTTTTTAACATGGAGAGTTGTTGATTGAATATTCTCCAACAACAACAACAACAACAACAACCCCAATAAAATTCTAATACTAAATTATCCGAAAATGAAACCACTATAAAGAGAAGAACTTTCATCTAAATTAGCTCATATCAGAGAATGGCTCTTCTCTGGAGCAGAGAAAATGTAATAAGTACTATTGTTTTCCAGTACAGAAAACAACCCAAAGATGTCTATTTCAATGGAACCATAAATGGAGAGTAATGGGGATATCATTAGCCGTAGAAGTACCTATTACTGATGACAATTCAAGCAGGATAGGCTATTTTAAAGATTAATTCCCAAAACTGCATACATTCCTATTTAACTAACTCCATTAGGGCATTCAAATACATTCCTGAGGGTTTGGAACAAGGAGTAAAACTAAAATACTTATGGCATGTTGCAAAAAAAAAAAAAAAAAAAAAAGTTTAAAAGGTTTTTCACAGATTTTACTGAAAACAACCTCTCTAAATTAAAAAACTATTAAAAAACCACACTTATTTTCAAAAAGCTACATTATTTAGTTGTAAAAGGAATTGTTTTATACAAAACATGTCGGTATTAAAGTACTTATTTTAAATGTATGTACAGAAAATTTACAGCAAATGGGTATTTTTTTATCATATTGTTATTGCTAAATTTATTATTGTTTTCTCCTAAAATATGTGAATTTCTGTGCCTAAAGATGATTTGTTCTTTTTGAAAGAGTTACTGAGCAAGTCTTACTTTGTAATAAAAATATTAACACATTAAAGAGGCAGAATTAACTGCCATCTGTTCCGATCAATAATACAATCTCTCTTTACATAATATATACTTCCAAAGTAGAAAAAAGAAAAACTTTGGATTTGGGCATGCTCAATTTAGCTTTGTACATTTCACACAGAGAGTAAAGGCAGAGTTAAACCCCACACTTTAGAACCCAGGTATTTAAATCTGTTAATGGAATCTCTCAGGACGGATGTACATCCATGAAGAAAAGAAACCATGCAACACTTAAATGGAGAAATATATTTCCATTGGGACAGGGGGAAAAATCAACATTGCAACCCAAACTGCTTTTAAATCTCATTCCTACACGTGCATATGATAAAATAACCTGCCTTGTTCAACAGATGTGAAAGACTCACAGTTCTTCAGGGGCACTGATCGTTTCTTTAGTTGAAGATTTATTGCTTCTGATATAAATTTCTGATAAGAGGCCAGTCTCAAATTGAAAAAGAAGCATTATGGTCTACCAATTTTGAAGCTGTTTAGACGCATAGAGTTTTATTGAGTAGAATGTGTAAGAAAATATTAGTGGTTTTTCACTTTGGGGTTTTTTAGGGTTTATTCATTTGTTTTCAATCCATAATAGGAAACCAGCAAATTTTATTATGCCATGAAAAAGTCTGATTTTCTGAACTCATAGCAGCCAAATTCTTCATCATGTCATTATTTCAGGGGCTGTGGCAGCTGCAGCATTTGCTGCCAAAAAAGCAGGTTGCAGAAACTTCATTGTGTCCCTGTTCATATGGAGCATAACCATTACAAATTTTATTTGAAGATGATAACCTTGCAAACCTGAAGCTCAGTGTTGGCTTGGTGTGGTTGTTTTATGTTGCTTAAATATTTTTCCTCTTAAATTTTGAAAGCAGTGTTAGAGGATTTGAGATAAGCACCTGCTTAACATCTGGGTTTCTCTCCATAGAGATAGGAACTGAGGCTGGAGAACCTGTATCCTCAGTAGAGTCTTTCAATAATTGCTGTTAGTGAAGGATTAACTACTGACATGACATATCCATTGGCTTCAACTTCCTTTGTTAGTGATCTCAGAGGGGTACCTTCCTGTAATTTGAACAGTCCAGTTCTCACATTAAAGTTCCTTACATTGCAGTGCTGAATTAATCTCTTGTGTTTTAGTAAAGAGGAACTACTTCCAAAAGTTAATCATGTCTTCAGGCTGTGAAATTTTATGAACTTTTATCCCTTGACACTGAAATTTGCCTGAAATATTCATGAGCATTTTCATAATTTCATTTGAAGCAATGTGTTTGGTGTTTTTGCTATTAGATATTGCTGAGTTAGTTTTTTAATTAGTGTGAAGATACAGAAATCTCTCCCAGTGAAAAAATATGACATTTATTGAGTAAAAAAAAATCTTTTTATAGTAGACTTATTGTTTCTGAATGTAAAAAAATAAGGAAAGGTTTTGTGCTCATATGCACTTGTGAGGTAAACCAAACATGATATACCAGGTGCCAGATGAAAAGTTCAATCTTAGTGAACTCTGATACTTGACTTATTTTAAAATATGATAACAACACATGAAATGAAAGTTGACTATATAGGGAGTATGCATGTGTTCATCCATATAGCATTTGAACTTTGGCCACATCATCCTTCTTCCCAGGTTTTTGGGTTGCTTTGAGTGTGCTTGTTTTCTGGTATTGGGGTTTGTTTTGTTTTTATTTTTCATTGAAACAATGACTGGAAATTGGTCTGTGGGGGATTTTATTTCTGTCTGCAGTGGAAAATAGCTCACTCATGACTATGAAAAATGTGAAGGGTTGCTTCTGCAAAGTTCCTGCAAATGCAGTCACCTCACTAAGAATTTCTTGAGTTTGTCAGGAGGTAGTCCTTGGCAGCACGTTGCCCTGATGATTTCTGAATACAGCAATCAATGCCTCTATCCCATTTTCAAGATTTTGCCTCAGCTTTTGTCATTTAGCTTATTAGCAGTATCCTTTCCCTATGTGAGCCAGTTTTGAAATGGAACCCTGACTTTCTCCACCTCCCAGTATAACCACATACTTAGTTCCCTAAGTGATTGGAGCAGCATAGGAACAAATATGCAGGAGTGACTGTATGATAAGACAGTTAGTAATGATCAATATTATAGAAGTATTTAAATTAATTGCTTCTTTCAAGCTATAAAAAATCAAATATGTTCTTGGCTTATCAGAAGGAAGGGGTCTTCATTAGAATAGCATTGATATAGGAAAGTAATGTAAGACAAAAGTAGTTATCAGATATAGATAAAGCATTTCAGTATTGTCATGTTATTACTTAGTTTATTATTATTTTTTTTTAATCTCTGTAAGAAGACAACTGAGTGGGAAGTGAAAATTATAAGTACGGAATTGTTACCAATTTGTTGCTTCCAAGTTTCAGATTATCTTGCTTCAACTCCCATCAATTGGAGACAGTCTTGTTGAGTGCTATAATTTAATTTTTAATCAAAAAAGAAGATCATTATTATTATTAATCCAGTTACAGTAATGTTAAAACTTGTGGTTCAGTTCAGTATATTCTAGTAAAACGAAATAAATACAAAATTTCCAGGAATCTACCCTTTTTTCTGATGTTCTCATTGCCCTGCCCTTTGGTTTCCCAAGACTCACACTGCAGGGATGAAGGACTGCAGACCAAGAGGACACCCTTTGTGATTTTTTCTAGGGATGAAACTGAGGTTCATAATTTTCATGGATTGCTCTTTTGGCCCTTTTTGAATACGATTGCAACACCTATATCTCTTTGTTCTTTTCTGCCAATCTGTGTCCAGGGTTCTTGCGGGCAGCCTTGGGGAGGATTCAGGCCTTGCCTTAAGCATACTGGGTGGATTCCACAGTTATCCCACTGCAGTTCATGCATGGCAAGGTGGGGCAGGTGTTTGACTGAGGAGCTGGAGGCAGCACACAGCAAAACCTGCATGCCAAGGCCAGTGGGAAGAGAAGGAAGAGATGACGAGGAAAAGAGAGCTTCATTATTGTACTGACATGGGCAAATTGGCAACAGGCAGCACACCGTGAGAACACTTGCCCCAAACCCTGTGAAGTCAATACTCAGGTCTCAACTAGATGTAGCTTCAGGTGGATATGGGAATATATCAGTTTAATCAACACTAACTTGTTGTTTGTAGGTGTCCAAGTGGTTTACCTAGCCAGTGGATCACTTGAAGTGTATTTTAATGGTGAGATACCTGACATTAAGGACTATGGCTGCTGGCCAGAAATTGTCCATGTAGAATTCTGGAAGATTTGTTTTGTGAGAGATTAGGCATTTTAAAATCTATTTTTAAAGTTACCTTTAACTATCTTTAATTTCTTTGAGTAATTTTCTGCTGTCCCAAATCTGTAACCCTGAAGAAATTTCTGGAGAGCAATCATTTCCCTCAGAATATTATTCCTTTATACACAGTGAAAGTTACACATTTTTACTTCTCTTCCAAAGCATTACTAAAATGTGTCTTGAAGTAATTCTAGATATTCAGCAGCTATTTTCAGTTCATATTAGAAGAAGAAAGTAAAAAATGACCTTCACTGGAGTAGCTGGTTTCTGCTTAATGGTATGTCTCTGCTTTTGTGTTTTCAGCTTATTTCTGCAGAACTTCAGATTATGTATCAGAGCAAGTAATGTGATTGCTGATTCGATGCACTGCTGATATATAGCTCTGTGTTGTCATTACAACAGCTTTGCATATGTGAATCTCAAAAGACTAGATTTCAAGAGACAGTTTGTTGTGTATCAAAATAATGTGTATCAGCTTGAGAGAAGATTAATCATTTCAGCAAAGGATTTATTTTCCACAATCAGACTACTATGTCACTTTATACATACACTTAAATATTCAGAAGTGTTTGAATAATTATATCTGAAACTCTGCATATAGAAGGAAATGGAAAGCTTTAAGTTCTATTTTCATTATTTTTGCTCTTTTCTCAGAAATTTCTAGACTACTTTATCTGACTGTATATGAACTGCAAAAAACTGTATTTGGTTAAGGAGACTCATGAAAGACAATTTTTTTTCCATTTACATAACTTACCTATAAACTTATTCAAAGTCTGGGTCTTCACTCTGTTATGTATCCTTTTGTTTCAGTTTGGCAGTTTATGGAGTTTCTGAATAAAATGCAGACCTTTCCTTCTTTTTCAATAGTGGCATTTCTTTTGCCAAAAAAAAAAAAAAATCAGAACCCTTTGAAATCCATGCCACTGTGTTCTATGAACATTGTAAAGTTTAACTGTAGCACTCTCTTTCTTTTAATAGTTGGCTATTTTTTGTAATTTGACAGGTAAAAATGGAGGAGAAAGAATGCTTGTTCCACCAGAAATTATGTGGCACAACACTGTTGATTTAAAAGAACTTCAGTGTCACTGCCTTGAGAAAAGGAAGCAGCTGCTATAAGCAAATAACTATTTGAAGAGAAATAGGGACTAATGAATTGAACAGATTGCTTAGGGCATATTCAAAAAGTCTACAGGTGGTAAATATAGAATTAATTAAAGTATGAACTAATATTTAAAGAAATTATTTGGATTTCCTTCTAATCAAATGATAACTACTCTAATCCTGTTGGCGTTCACAAGTTACTTTTAACAGGTTTCAAATTTTTGTCCCTAAAATATTTAGAAATAATATCTTTAGGTGTGATTGAGTTAAGTGAGAGTCACTGGAAGATTGGGACAAGATAAGTCACGTTTATTTTGGCTATATAAAAAAAGTATTTCACACTCTTATTGTCTTCAAATATCTATGAATGTGTAAAACAGGTATTTTACTAATTTACTTGGCATGGAATTAATATAAGTTCATAAAATGGGTTGTTGTAGTGGTTTCACGTTCACTAAATTCTGGTCTCAGTACTCACTCTTTCTGTGGGAGAGAGACTAGGAGAAAAGCAAAGCAGAGTCAACCTTAAAAATGAACAAATAGTTTTATTAACAAACACTAAAAGAATGGAAAAAGCAAGTTGGGGAAAAAAAATAAAACAGAATGAAACTCCAAAAACACTCTTCCCTCCCCTTACAAAATGTTAACTTTCTTACAAAACAACTTAAAGAGACAAAACGTAATTTTCAGTCAGTTTCACCGATTGAAAATAGCCTTTCATCAATTTTTTAGGAGAAGAGTCTCTCAGAGTCATGGATCCCACTGACAACTTAGAACAGTTCTCTTGTGGGTTTTTTAACTGTCACAAAAACAGCTGCCCGGGGAAACCTGCCTTTGTGACCCCTCCCATTAGCAGGTTCCCAAGCTGCTTATGCATCATGGGTTTTAGACTTTTGCATACTGGGGTGCCACCTTTTAAATATGAATAACTCTAAAGACAAAGGATTCTTCATCTCAAGGTACAGAGATATCTCCTTACTTCACTGGCGCAGGAGGCTTCTTATCTCTATCTCTGTTCAAGCATCTTATGGGATTAATATTACTTAGTCCATCACAAACACCTTCGCTCAAACCCACACACAAATCTAAACAAACATCTCCTCAAATGCATATCTTTCCCATTATTTAAAGGGATAATCTAAATGTAGAGTTTATTTCCACAGCTCAGCTAAGTATGGAACAACCAACTCTTCAACCCTTTTTCCTAATAGTCTTTTCACTCTTGCTCTACTGACTTCATGCTGTTTCTTCTTTATGTTCACTCTGTCCCTTTCTTTTCTCTCTCAGAGAAGGGCCAAGCTCTGGAAGCTTCATGTTGCTAGGAAAGGGTTAAATCTGCCCAGAGTGCCTCCTCTCCCTCTGTAGCTCATGGTATTAGATTTTCAAGGCCACGCTGGTGAGGGAGGAAGAACTCAGGAAGAAACATCAGAGATCAGAGCACCTGGGCAGTCCAGAATCACAAAACACCCAGGGAGGATCAGAAATGCTTTTTGACGTAAATCAGGGTGGCCTCAGCCTAAATGGTGCCCATAGCCCTTATCAGGGCCCAGCAGAGATCCCTCCCTGCTCTAGTTTGGGGAAAGTAGTTGTTGTAAAACAGCAACCTCTCCTTCCCCGATAGAATCCGGCCAGGCCTCAGGCCAGCTGCCCCCCAAAAGGGGTGAGCAGCAGGGCCAACTCGATGTTACCGGTCTCTCTCTGGCCAAAGGAAAGAAGGAAAAGGCCGACCTGCAGGAAATAAAGGGGTTTTATATGGTACTTCCCAAAGTCGTAGCAGACAATTTTCAGTGGTCAAAACAGATGCCAATATTCCAACTAACCCTGTGATAAGTTCCTGTCCTTTCTAAAGAAATTCCCAGGTCCTGACCCAGAAAATCACTCCACATTCCTCTATAACTAGAAAACTAAACTGTACTAACCCATGACAATTGTGTTGGGGTATTTTCTTAATTTTATCTTTTGTTTACATTTTTAAATTATTGTCTAGATTATTTCAAAGGATATTTAGCAGCCATGTGAACTAACCTGTAATTTAAAATGCCGGTTTGGTGTTCAGGGAATCACAAAACCTACAGATTCAGGGACACTAGGGCAAAAGCCTTCAGCCCTGGAGTCCCTGGAGCTGTAGAGTTTGTGGATCTCTTAAATGTAAAGGCAGCTTGGATGCAAGGCTGAGGAACATTTGAGGCTGAGTTCCTGTGGGTGGCTCAGATGAGAAAGGTTTGGAGAGAGTAATGTTGGTAGAGTGGCACAATCCCCTTGGTATGCCTCCTGCAGCCCCAGTGTCCTGTGTGACAGCAAAAGAAGCTGCTACAACACCCCTTCCCTTTCATCCTACATAGAGAGCATCAAAAAGTGTAGTTCAGGAGGGTTTCTTGCTTTGGAGATGTCCTGGCTGCTGGGAGAATTCTGTGTTAGCTTTCTGCTTGCTGTATGGGGTTATGGATATTTATTAAAATAACTGTTGG
The DNA here is from genome assembly GCF_015227805.2 of Hirundo rustica. NCBI lineage: Eukaryota > Metazoa > Chordata > Aves > Passeriformes > Hirundinidae > Hirundo > Hirundo rustica. Next base: position 77,849,571 of record NC_053450.1, on the reverse strand, counting down.
TATCTATGATGAATAGGAAAGGATATACTGGTCTTCAAATTAGCCTGGAGATGTAGGCTCCCACTATCTTTGAATCTATGTAAGAAATTTTGATATTAAACAAAGGCCATTCTATAATGCAGTGTTTGTGAGGTTATACAATTTTTATAACTAGAGAAAAATTAATGACACTAAAGATATAAATTTGGGACCATGTAACAGTGCCAAGCCTGTGTTATTTCTTCATAGTTTGAGATTTTTGTCTGGAAGGGTAAGAATTTTCTTAGGTAGGTAGAGGCCAGGTTAAACAAAGCTTCAGTTAGAAAATAGGTATTAAAAAGCTGAAGTCATAGTTCCAAAAACTGGTTAGAGATTATATATTAAAAAAAAAAAAAATCCATCTTAAGTATAAATTATTTCAGTTAGCTACATGTGATTGTTTATTTCTTAGTTTTCTAAGAGGACAAATAAATTAGTAAAAATTAAATCTATTGATAGATTTAACTGTGCAATAGCCAGTATTTGTTGCATAAGATTATATGAAGAATTTTAACGCATCTAAATCTTGTGTCTGAGGTGCTTTAGAATAACAATAACCAGCTGTGTGTACAAATTAGTTTTATGTTTACTCAGGCAGCTGAAAAGCTGAAAACTGCCAGAGGAACCTGTTAATTGGAAGTCAAGAGTAGAAATACTTAGCAAAACTTGGCATTTGGGGTTTTCCTCCCTTGTCTCTAAATTGGGAAAAAATGCAAGGATAGGTACAAATTACTGATTCTCAACACATATTCTTCAGTGACATGTTACTAAATATGAAAGTGATCAGATCTGAGCAAAACAACAGCAAGAAATGCAAAAGCAATTTTTCCTGTTATTGAGGAAAAAGGGAGAGTTTGATGTTATTCAGTTTAATTTCTTCATGTTTCCAGGCTTTGTTTTATATATATATATATATATATATATTTTTTATTTTATTTTATTTTTTTTTTTCCCTAATTGTGTATTCTAGTGAAGAACATGTTTTAAAAAAAAGTATCTTGCCCAGCATACTACCTTTCTACCAAGCAGTGATCCAAGGAAAGTAATCCATTAGTACTGCTCTGACTCGGCCTTACATATAATCAGATGGATCATAGGTATTGCTGAGAAAGTTTTGCTTCCCTTTTTCAAAGGCCATGATGTTACTTGAGTTCCAATCATTCACTAACTACAATAATTAATATTTCCTTCCTGAGACTACAGAATGTAGAATTGATGAGTACCCCAGCTATTAAAAATAATGAATATAAACTATTGATGTATACCTAGCTTCATTCACTTAATTATTGTTGTAGTTTATGCTGATAAAATTCAGCCATGTATATAGGAACACGCAGTCTTTACTAAAAACCTTTGAAACTGAGATTTAGGTGGTGTGTAGTACAAAATAAAGAATCTGTTGCAGGTGGTAAGCCTATAAGTATGATTCATCTGGAAGATAAAGTAAAATCATGGTCTGTACTGCTTTGGTTGCAGCTGTTACTAATTCTATTGCCAGCTGGGTATCACTTGTAGTATAACTGAGGGTGTGCTTTCCACACCTTCAATGCAGCTATTTACCTAAGCCATAGATTTGAAGTTCAATCTGGGCTTGAATAAACACACAGGTATCATACCTTAGAAAATGGAGTACTTGGGTGGATAATAAGATGGTTTAATTGCATTCATTACCCTTGTCATAATTTGTCTCTGGGGGAAATGTTACATGGTTTTCTGGATTGGTTTCAAGACACAAGTGGGTTTTCTTCGTGGGTTTGTGTTTGGTGGTTTGTTTTTTTGATCTTCTGTTATTCTTAATAGCTGTGCTCGTTCTTTTACTTAATTTTCCCTTCATCACTGTGAATTCCTTATTTATTTTAAGGTTGTGAGATAATGGCATATGAAATACTCCTCCCAACAGAAAAGGTAATTATCTTTGACCAAGAAGCACCTGAATTTTGATGGATGTTGCAATAGTGATATCTAACAAGTTGATATAAGTGTGTTTGGCACTAGAAGAGAAAATTTGCTTAGCTGATAAAGTTAAGACTATCAAAATTGATAAATTATGTTTTTCTTACTATAGCATTAGAGGGCTACCTAGTATGTTTTGCTTGTGCCAATGTAAACTCAAGGAGAAAATAAGTCAGTATTTCACCTTTGGTCTAATGACAAGAAGCTGGAAACAGTTTAGAGAAATTTTCTTTTACATGAAGAGAACAAGAACAAGTAAATGCAGAGCTGTTTTATTTTACAGAGTAGGACTGTTAGCATTACACAGAAATTAAATCTATGTTCTTACTATTTTCTGGGACAAGCTGATTACTCAGCTTGGTTGTGAAGAGAAATTTTCATTATTTGTTATTAATATAAACTCTTTATGGAAATAAACCAGTATATTTTTAATTGCACGTAATTAAAAAAATTATTTCACTAGGATGTTCCCACAGTCTACAAATTATATTGATAATTAATTGGAATTTATTTCATTGTTATAAATAGATGCATCTGTATTGATCTCAAAAGTAGTATTTTTTAATATAGAAATATAAAAAATGCTTGTTTTAAAGTTTCTAATATATGTTGAAAATGTGGTTTTTACATTTATGTTTTATTCTGATGTGGTGTTCGAAATATTTCCTCCTAGATTTCTATTTTAGTTGTCAGCTAATTAACCAGCCAGTTCTTTAATTTCACTTTTATTATTGGAAGTTTGTGATGATTATTATCTTCGCCAGATAAATTTACATATTGTCAAATATTTTAACATATTTTTATTTATTAATTTTAATGAAAAACTTAACTTCCAACTCCATTATTTAGATTTTATCCATTTTTCTATGAGGATGGATCAAATATATAAAAAGCATTTTTACTGACAGAAAAAAGAATAGTGATATACATTTATTATTGAAGAACTCAGACCACGTATACCTGCAGTCACTTAAAAGTGTGCACTTCATATTGGCTTAAATAAGGAAAAAAATTGTAAACTTCAAATGAAAGAAAATCTTTTCAGTTACTAATTGATATATTTTTCTTACCTTGTCCATTGAATTATAAAATGAGAATGCTGTTTCAATAAATTCATCTTACATTATTTGAAATAACTTTTTTGCTGTAAATGTTTCTGATAGACTAAAATTCAGTAGGTCATGGGAAAAAAAAAAAAAATAGATGACTTAAGAAGAATTGTGATGAGTTCTTAAGCAGAAATGTAGGGGGTTTGTTTGTTTGTTTGTTTTTTCTTTTTTTTTTTCTTTTAAACCTTTGTGATTTTCTTTGAGCAACACTGAGATCTGTACTTGAGTTTTTTAGATTTTTGTTTTCTGTTACTTAAGACACTGTATTGATTTATTTTGTTACTCATGAGCCATTTAATTAAAAAGGTACTGAATGATTAGAATTCAAGTGAGGAATTATTAAGTTTTTTTTTTAAACTAATGTTAAGAGTTCTGGGAATATTTTTGGATTACCTATTGCAGTCACCCCCCCCATAAATTCTATAGTTATGACCATATGGTCATATGGATGCAATCGTAGGCTTGAATTTGCATTCTGTTTTTGAGTGTGCTAAAATTGTACTGACACCTCATATAGCTTATTTAAGCAAAAGGCATGCACATATGGCAAGCATAGTGTGAAGAACAATTTTGTAGCTAGTTCTCATGCACAGTGCTGTACCAGGCTCAGTCAATCAACACCAGAGTGGCAGAACAGAATCTGCACAGCGATTATACTCCATCAGTGTGCATTGTCCTACAATTTGTAATGACTATTTTACTACTTCTATATAAAATGAATTCTTCATTTACATTTTCACTGTGTGCTTAGGTTGCTCTTGGCCTGTTTTCCTTTCTAAAAGTGGTTAAGCAAGGCTGCCTGCTTCTATTTGCCAATCCCTCCTGAACTGATTTTCCAGGATGTAATGAAGGTCAAAGTAAGGAAATCTCGAGGGTCATTATGTTTGTACAGAGTTTGTGGGGATATTGGTTAATGGGTTGAATGTGGGAGCCACTTTGCTGTTCCCTTGAGAGGAGGAGCGACAGGACAGGACCGGAGCATCACATGCTGTATTTGTAGCAGATAATCAACCAGTCACTGTAGTTTTTCTAACTACCCTTTCAGTGCACAAATAGCTGCAGGCACAGCATGTGCAATCTTTTGTTTAATAGGGATGTGGTAGGGATGTTGGGGAGCTGATGTCATTGTCATAAAAATAAGAACAAGCACAAATCTGTAGGAAGAATAATTTGGATGTTTTTCTCTGTGAAACAACTTGTTCATGCTGTGTTTTTAGTGATAACTGCTAATGCACAGGCATCAAAGAGCCTCCTGTGCTTTCACTGGACATACTATGTAATTTTTAAAGAAAACAGGCCTACAGAATTTGCTTGCTATAGCAGTTTTTTATTTCCATCTTAAATAATGGGCAGGTGACCTACATTTTCTCCTGAAAGACCTTTTAGTATGCCTGCAAAGTTTTTAGAATGAGATGTATTTTGTAAAAAAACCTAAAATGTACATTACTGAATATAATTATAGTTAGAGAAAAATCAAAGAATTTTGATCAGTACCTAATTAAAACCTCTGCAAATATGTGTCATTCAGAGGCAGGGAAAGATAAGTCATACTGAGGGAGGAATTTGTCTGTGTATGATTTGCCTTCCAAGACTGAGTTCAACTGCAGCAAAACACATCTGAGAGAATGTGCCTCAGCTATTCAGTGCTGGAAGCTTTTCATCTGTCCTGAGGCAATACAGAATATCAGTACTGTAGGGGTAACATTGTTCTGAAATTCCTGGGTGGCAGAGCTAGAACTTTTAGCTTCACAAGTTGAAAAGGTGCTCAGGGTCCAGCATGAGGAAGTTTAGAATGTTTACGTAAAAATCATTTTTGCTGGAGAGGCTGGCTATAACCTTTATATTTTATGGAGAGACATAAGCAGTTTCTCTGACCTGTTACAGGTATCTGTTTCTCTCTGCTAAAGATGGTCTAAATGAGTAACTGTTTGAGACATTTTAAAGGTCTAAATTTTGTCAGATTAATCCATCTTCAATCTATTCAGCAACTTCAGGGAGACTGAAAGTGTGTGTAAACATAACTCTTATCAGATACTATTTCCCAAACCCTTTGAATGTACTAGTATTTATAACAATGTTATGAGTAAATTCAGGTACTTAGTAATATTATATTTAAGAAGTGCCTTACCAGGATGAACACAGTACAAAATGTAGGAGCTATAATGGCAAGAAAATGAATCACTAGAGGAATCAGGAAAAATCACTAAAATTTATTTTTTGTTAAGATTTGTACAGATATTTTCCATTGTTTCAGTACCAGTGAGAAATTTGAGACTAACAAGTCTTTATGGTGCTGAGTTATGAACTCACAGGAGGTATTGTAATGCAGCCTGGGAGTTCTACATCCTTAGTAAAACCAGAATGAATCCAGACTTTGTTTTTGGTTTTGTGGTTTTTTTTGGGTTTTTTTTTGTTTGTTTGTTTGTTTGTTTGTTTTTTGTTGGTTTTTTTTTTACAGATGTACATTATTTTTTTGAGTTCTCACATCTTTTTTTGTTTACATTCTCCAGTTGAAATTTTATTTTTTGATATTTTCAGTGTTGTAGGGTAAGAGAAGGACTTAATGTTATCAGTTTTCATATGGTGTTCACTATCTTGGCAGTCCTTAAGATAAAAGGCATCCGCTTTACCATGAAGATGAAAGTTACACTGCATTTCTGCATTTTTACCAGTAAGTTCTTACTCCATTATAAAAATAAAACAGCAAAACAGTAGTAAATTATTGGCCTTTGTTTCTTTTTTTTTATTCTTACATAGAAAATTAAGTTTGTCAGCAAAAATATTGTGCTTAATAACTAACCTAACTTTTATTCCTACTTGCTAGTGGTATTCCAGAAGCACAACAGTAGAAGGACAGGAGATATCCTAAATAGCAGTTCTTATAATAACTCAGACTGCTAATTAAAAAAAAAGAGAACAAAATATGTTCTCTCTCTTCTACAGTCATTATACCCGCGGAATCATTGGAATCGTTGTGCTTGGAAGTTGTATCCTCTTATTTCAGAGAAGATAAGACTAGCTTCCAGAATGCACAGGGTTTTTAGGGAAACTGCAAAAATGGCATTTGGGATGTCAGCGATAGCAAATCAATTTGGAACTAGATAGAGAAGGTATAATGAGATAACCTAAATTTTAATTTAAATGTCTGATTGAAGTTTTTTTTGGTTTTTTGGTTTTTTTTAATGGGAGAGTTCAATGCAGCAGATGGTGGTGAAGATTTTTTTTTTTTTTTTTTTTTTTTTTTGCCATGCTTCTTCCCAAGCTTATGTGATTTTTATTTTATGTAAGATTTTTAGCAAAGGTGGATGATAAACCCATACTACCAACAAAAATGAAAGAATGCTAAGAACACAACTGTTTCATTCAAAATTATCAGCATGCTGTCTATGTAGTGTGGGAGTACATGCTTTAAAATGTGTGTGGAAATAAACAGAAAACAGTTTGGCTTATTTATGTTTGTCATGTGCTTTCAAGAGAGGAAATAGTAAAAGGAAAAAAAAATTGTCAGAAGACAGTCACTGGCTGTATTCTCTGCCCCTCTTGTGCACATACCCTTCAAAAATCAGACTTAATACCCTGGTTGAGGTGATAATTCATTGCTCTACTGCTATATTGCATATCCCTGGGGAGGAGGTCACAAAATCAGCTCAAAACTGAATAACAGTATGGGTAACTGCAGTTGTTGCAAGACTTAGTACATAATTAGAAATACTCAATGAGTACTGAAGGCTTGATGGTTTATTTCTTCCTTACATTGTACAGTTCTCACATTTTTGCAAAATATGTGTAAAACATCATAGTAATTGAAAAGTGTCAGTAACTTGCTGGGTACAGAAAAGGTTCTTTATGCTTTGAAGTTCCCTGAGTGCTGCTGCAGCACTTTGAAAAATTCCTTAATGACTGAGTAGCAGTTCTTGAACTACTGATTTGGGAGTCCCCAGCTAGCACACTAATGATTCAGACAGCAGCATTAAATCAGTTGCTTTAGTTTAAGTACTTCTTGAATCTACATAAAGTCTCACTTTATCAGGAATTGAACTAACTACCTGCAGTCTGAAAAGCAATAAGTTGTGCACTTAAGCAAAGGTGAATTACTAATAAACAGAGCTTTTTCCAGTATGTGGTTTTTGAAAGCTCTTAGCTGTTTGGGTAGAAGGATGGTACAGCAGTTGTTAAAGATTCACATGTTGGACTCTACCAGTCCTTGGAGAGATCTTTCTAACAATTTTCAAAAAAAAAAAGTTACACAGAAATACCATGATAAAGGCTTCAGTATAGAGTCTGCCTTCTGCCTGTGTTGATTTCCTGCATGTTTTAATTAAACATTATTAAAAGCTGTGTGCATAGTTTTGTGAATTTATCACCCACAGGTGACACTGCTGAGTAGACCATTTGATAAGTACTTCAGTGACACCATACCGAAATCCAAGAGCTAGTCCACTGCCCCAGCACCGGTATCAGTGGGGGACACTAATCCCAAGCGATGGGAGCAGCAGCTTGTGGACGAGCTACGGCACACAGGTGGCAACAGGTGCAGATTGGGGGTATGAACGAGGAGGAGGCTCTCTGACTTGTATTATCCAAGATTTATTCCAGGAACAAACACTTAAAGGGACAAGGCAGAAGAAGCAAGCAACTCAAGGGACACCGAATTATAAACTGGGGAGGATCTGGGGGTGGAAACTTACACACAACCAGTCAGGAAAAGGAATGGGAGGAGATCAACATAAACTGGGCTTCAGGGACCAGTCAGGAGGATGAGGGGAGGATGATTGGTCATATGGCCCAATAGGGTGTTAAGTTTGAGCAGAGATGCTGTTGGGAGGGTCAAAGTCCAGACTGAACAGAATCTGGTCAGGGACAACAAAAGACACTGAGAGGGATTTCTGTGTGTACATAGGTGATGAAAAGAAGAATAGGGAAAATGTGGGCCCATTGCTGAATGAGGCAGGGAACCTGCTGACACAGGACATGGAAAAGGCTGAGGTTCTGAATTCCTCCTGGTTTTAACTGGCAAAATCATTTTTCAGAAATCTTAATTACTGAAGGCAGGGGAAAACCTGGTGCAAGGAAAATGTACTTGTGGAAGATGATCAGGTCAGGGAATATTTAAGCAAACTGGACATGCATAAGCCCATGGGCTGTGATGGGAGGTCATGTTTGACTAAACTGATAAGCTTACATGAGAAAATGACAGTCTCAGTAGATGAGTGTAGAACAGCAGGCGGTCATTAAAGCTACCTAGATGTCAACAAGGTTTTTGACACTCTTTTCTGTAAAATCCCCATGGAGAAGCTGACAAAGTATGTCAGCATCTCAAAGATGTTGAGATGGACTGTAAATTGGCAGAAGGTAAAGGCCCAGACTGTGGTGGCCAGTGGTATTAAGTCTAGCTGGGGGTCAGTAGCTGGCAATCAACACTAGGTTCATCCCTTCTTAACATCTTCATTAAAGATCTGGATGATGGGGCAGAGTGTAACCTCAGCTGGTTTGTTGATGGCACAATACAGGGAGGAGTGGATGACCAGAGGTTTTGATGGCATCAAGAGAACCCGGACAGGCTGGAGAAATGGCCTTAGAGGAACCTCATGAGGTTCACTAAGGGTAAATGTGAGGTCATGCACAGGGGGAGGAATTAGTGAGGCAGTATTATGTGACGGGGCTGGTTAGTTGGAAAGGAGCTCTGCAGGAAAGAAAGGAACTGTGCGACCTGAGGGACACAAAGTGAAACACAAAGAAGGCTGATGGTGCCCTGGACTGCTTTAGGAGTGTTGTGCAACCTGCACAACTGTTGGACAACTCAAACAGATCAATATAAAGAACCATATACAAATAAATATAAAACAATACAAAGCCAGTGGATGAAAGAATGCAGAGCTAACAATAAAACCTGTCTGGGAGAAAGGAACACGCAGAAGATTCCATTGGTCACAAAAGCATGGAATAATGGAATGTTTTGTTAGGAGTAAATACAAAACTGTCTTTGAGGTGAAAAAGTTTTTTTTTTTCCTCTTAAAACAATTAAGAATGTTTGGGTTTTTTGTTTTTGTTTTTTTTTTTTTTTAATCTACATTGACTTAAGTGACTTTGTTTTAATCGTTTACGTATGTAGACCTATCTTTTTCTGTTGGTATAAAACTAGTAGCCTCCTAAAATTTAAATATTTCTTTTCATCTTTCTGACTCTGTTCTAAAATGTCCATAGTGGGATTGAGAGTTTTCTCTTGACAAACAATGTAAATTTTTTGAAAATAACTCAGAAGAAAGTCTGATTTTGTGTCTGCAGATGCTTACGTATGCTGTCTCAAACTAAAAAGGGGAAAGATAGGCTAGAACATGTAGTGTCTCAGTATCTTTTCCATTTCCTTGGTCAGATGGAGAAATAACAGTGTACATTTGTTAAATAATATTAGCAGAAATCTGGAGAAATTAGGAGAAGTCTTTCTTCTCAGATGCCTGTTTTTCTTCAGTGAGTTCTGTGTTCCAGGTTTATTGAAGGAAGTATTTGTAAATTCCAGAAATCAGAAACCATCCTAGACCGTTCATATTTTCCAAATATTGTGTGTCTTGTTTGCTGTAGAGAAAATTCCAAGCAAAATAAGTGAAACAAGTGAATTTGTACTTTCTTACAGGAAACTTTGTCTTTCCCCTGAATTTCTTTCAAGTAAGACAAGAGCACTTCCCAATATAGGCAGGGTGGAATGCTTATTATTAATAATAGGATCTCACTGCTTCTGATTCTCTTTCTCACATTTTTAGGCATTGTGATGTCTCTAATGGAACAATGTCTTGCCTCAGGCTTGCAGGTTTTTTTCTTATTTGAATATGTCAGATTGAAGAAGAACATTATTTTAAATCAATTTTCAGATTTGACTTAATAAACATTTAAGCCTTGAGTACAGTCTTTTTATCTGTCACAATAGGCAATCATCTTTTTTTCTGCTTGTTACATGTTTCTGATTGTGGTATGCTAAAATTCCAAGGATAGTTTTTTAGTATCACCCTATGCAAGCCCCAGCAAGAGTCTGACCACATCATGAGCCAAAAAAAAGGGAATACAATACAAGGGGAAAAGAAATTGCTATTTCACATTTGATAGGTTAGAAAACTGAAACAAAATCTACCAAAACTACTCATGAACATACAGCAGTAAATTAATAATTAGGTTATTCATCCCTGAATTTTCTCACCTCAAATTTTTGTTTCAGTTGACAGAGAAGTCTTATTTTTTTCTTTATAGTTTTATTTACTGTATTTTTGAAATTTAAAGAACCCGCCTGAGGAAAACAAAACATTTTTTTTAATGTTCTCCTGGTACAAGGACTGTTGTATTTGAATCTCTTTCATTTTGCTCCTAAGACAGGCACAGGCTGATCTGCTCTCCTGATATGCAGACAACTACAGTCAGCACCATACACTAAATAAGGTCTTCAGCTGTTTCAAGTTCAAAGCTCAAAGCTGTTTCCTTTCCTTCAAGTTACGGATTGTTTTCAACATAGAGTCAATTTGTGGGAAATCAAGAACTGTTTTTTAACCTCACTGAGCAGACTGAGACCCAATTACACTTTATGAAGACCAGATGTTTGTCTGTGTGTAATTTAAAATATGCTGTGAGACCTCCTGTGAGCTCAGAAATTATCTTCTAAATAGTGGCTTAAAAAAAGTGTTTGCTTTTTTTATCTTGGGATGTTTCTTTCTATGCAATGAACATTATCAGACTTCAAGCAGTCTGAAGGAAAGAAGAGCCTTTGCCTCTATATATCCAAGTGAAACTATATGCTATCACTCTTGATTGACAGGAAAATAAGCTCATACTAGTTTTTGCTTTCACTACCATTCTCTAAAGAAAATTTATGATGCTGCTATGGTGAATCTAAAGCCATTCCTCTGCTTCCTATTTTGTTGTGTTTCTGCTTAATACAGCTATATTCCACTTTCTTGTGTATTTGCCTTTTAGTAGATCTGTTTTTCTGTTCATTCTAGATATTTAGTTGTGTCCTTTTGGTACTGTAAATTAAAATGTCACTGCAGACAGAAGTCTCAGACTCTACTGACAGTAAGCAAATCTTGAATTTTAATAACAGAGTATGTTTGTTTGTACATTTGAGAAAATGTAACTTTGCGTATATAAGCTTCAGTGAATTTGATCAATTTTTGTCTTGGGAAGCTCTTCAATGTTCTGATAATAGCAGTATTGAATGTTGTTACTTTTATCTGATTTTGTTATTAAGGACTTCAGATACATAAAAATTGGTGGATATTATCTATACACGCGTGAGTGAAATTCTATTTAAAATAGAAAAATGTTTTCTTTTCTCTCCTTTCCATCTCATTACGTGAAGAACTTTTTCTTTTTAATTATTGTAATGAATGGAGACCAGTAGTTGAGTTGTACTGCATGTACAAGAACATTTTCCATTTACAAAGAGTTGGAAACAAAATTGCTAGAAACCATTTGGGGTTTTGTGCGTTGAAAGGTTAATTGGTAAGCCACAGCTATGATCTATTTCAGCCAGAGATTTAGATAACTAATTTAGTATGGCTTCCTTGCAAATTAGATGTAATTCTTTAGTAAGTGAAGGGTCACTTTTTCCAATGGAATTCTAATGTGAGCTCTAAATGTGTTTTTTTTCAGTTTATATATATGAGGAAGTACTATTGCAAATCACCTTAGGACTGTTCTAGTAAATTTTGTCATCATTACAAACACCTGAACACTGCTGCTTATGCCCACATTATGCTTTCAGTTTTTCACTTCCCAGGGATGTTTGGACAGACCATGAGGAATTGTTTTTGATAGTATAGACTTCAGTGGTTAATTTCTTTTAAGAAAAGTGTTTAAGTGAAAATCAGATTTAGCATATTTAATTCATTGAAATCATATTAAATGATGAACAAAGCAAAATATAGATGTATTTAAATGTTTAGAAATAATATCTAAACACTAACCACTAAAAATTTAAGATGTTTATTTAGAAGGAAAAACTTTCATAGATTAATAGAATCATTTATGTTAGAAAAGATCTTTAAGACCAAGTCCTATCATTAACCCAGGAGTGTCAAATGCACCTCTAAACAATGTCTCTGAGTATCATATCTACACATCTCTTAAGTATGTCCAGAGACAGTGACTCAACCATTCATTTGCAATTACACCCTTCACCATTCAATTCCCTTCTCCTTTGTGCACCTCTGAATATAAATTTGAGTCTGTGTATGGGAACAAAACAGAAAAATCTGTGCTGCTTCCCTCTCCAAAGTGGTGGCAGAGACAGAATTCAGGCTAAAATTTGTTCTCCTTTTGCTGAATAACTACAATGCTCTTTTGTCGAGGAAGATTTTCTGATGCTACACTGTTTCCAAATAATTCAGATCATACATTAATACAATATAAAGATAAATAATTATATCAAAATTTGGGAGAAAGCAAGGCTATGCTCTTGACAAGAAAATATCTGGGTTCTAAAAATTTAGCTGAAAAGAACACCCTAGAAGTGTAGAGCTTCTATAACTAATTTCTGTGAATCAATATGTATGGAAGACTGTAGAGCCTTAAACTTAATGCATTAAAAAATAAATAATATTTTTAATACTTTCAGGGTCTAATTTCTACTCAAAATGTTTTATTTTATTGATCCACTTGACTTGCACACAACTTTTCTCTTGAACTGCTCTATACACAGTTTTCAAGAACCTCTTATACTCACATATCCACTTCAGTGATATAGTTGCATTTATATCCACCAACATTTTGGCCTTGATCTCTTATAGTTAAGCTTAATTGCTGTAATGATAGAGTTAATTTCCATATTTTATGGATATTTCTATGGATCTTTACAGAAGCAGACATATGAGAAAAAAAAAAATTAAGAATGCCTTTTCAGAAGTGAATACAAAGATTAGATATGGTAAAACAAGAATACGTCTTTGCTTAATTTGTTTTTCTTAGTGATAAGAAATCTGCTAAATGTTTAATGATTCATTAATAGTTCTAAGTAAGAATTCTTAATGCTGCCTTCCTTTTCAGTCAAGATATAGAATTAATGTCAGTTCTCCATTTCAGAGGCTTCCATGCCCACGCAGATGTCAATAAATGTCTAATCATAGGCAGGTGGGATTTTCACTATTAAATTCATGTACTTAATTATAAAATCTAAATAAGATTTTATTAATATAAATAAAATCTGTATTCATAACAGAAATATTATAATATTTAAAATTATATTTATTTATAATTTCTATTTAATAGCATTTTCTAAAATAAGAGGAAAATTTAAAAATGTATCATAGGTTATTTAACTTGCAGGCAAGAGAGATACCTTTCATCAAGAAAGATAAGTAAAAAGTATGTTCTGTAGAACTAGAATTGTAAGAAATATTTGTAAATGTGTTCTTAGATCAAAAGTGGTGATTATTTCATTGTATTCAGCATTGGTACAGTCTCACCTTAAGTAATGCATGCAGTTCTGGGCCCCACAATTTAGGAAAGTTTTGAAGGGCCTTGGATGCATTCAGAATAGCTCAAAAAAGCTGGTGAAAGGGATGGAAGGATGCCTTACAAGAAATGAATTGTTGAGGACTTTGAGCTTGTCCAGTCTGGAGAAAAGAAGGCTGAGTGGCTCTTTCCAGCTTCCTGAGGTGGGAAATAGAAGAGGGAGATGCTGATCTCTTCTCCTTGGGACTCATGGGAATGGTTGCCAGGGGAGGTTTACTCTGGACATTGAGAAACATTTCTTCACTTAGACGGTGGTCAACAACAGGAACAGGCTTTCTACAGAAGTGGTTGATGTCCCAAGACTGCCAGCATTGAAGAGACATTTGGGCAATGCCCTTGTTTGTTGTAATGCATTAACTGGGTTTATATTTGTAATGTTCTTTTCTAACTGTCCCTGCCCAGCAGTGCCCATCCCCTTCACTGAGATGTAACCTAATCCTGTTTCCTCCCACTGAACACTGATTGAGCAATGCCTCTGGGTCTCGCCTATGGGCCCTGCCCCCTGGGGGAAAAAGCCACGGCAGGGGAGGGGCCAGCACTTTCTGGCATCGGCTCTCCATTGGGAAGGGTCTCAAAGCTGAGCAGGACATAAGAATAAAAGCAGAAATATCCCACCCGAAGTCAGAGAGTCAAGACTCTCCTTTTACCTTCAGCGGCCATCTAGTCTTGTGGGGAAGGATACGCTTGTTAATATGAATTAGCATTTGGCCAGGTATGAAGTGGTCAGGTAGTTGAACTTGATCATTGCTGGTCCCCTCCAACTGAAATATTCTATTGTGTTTTTTCTCTTTATCTGTGTTTGTTAGTTCTTTTATTGTCACATAAATTAGTGAAATAAAGTCAAGTTTAACATCTGGAGGGTTTTTATCCCAGCTATATGTAGATGTTTCTTGTAGTACCACAGTGTCGTTATAGTGGGAATTTAATTGAAGATATCAGCTGAAAGTGGCAAGCAAAGTTAAGTTCAGAACACATTACTCTTTGGGGTCAGTCTCAGATATCCAGCACCTCATTGTGCATTTGAGTGTAAAAAAGTGTTCATTAGGTTGGCTGAAAATAGAGCGCAAATTGAAATATTCTTTAAGTTCTTCTAACAACATCAAGTTACTCTTTGCTCTAAGTGGAAACAAATGGAAACACTTCCCTGAGCTTTGGAAAATGAAGGATTTTTAGTTACCTCACACTCATTTGTGCCTAATTCAGCTCTATGTTTAATGAAAAACAACTTAGAAAGGAAAATAAGAGAAGGAAAAATTATGCTTATGGCAGTAAAAATATAGGTATGAAAAACCTTGATGGGGAATATTTTAGTATGGACTTTTCTCCCTCTAGCATTAATAAAATAATTGAACAGTTCAACTAGAAATCTATCTATTTAACAGTTGTAAAGGAAAAAATAATGTCAGAGACTAAGGGAAAAAGTATATATAGTCAGCCATTGTATATTTCACATCACTTCAGCTTAAAATCCTCTACAGATCTGTGATGGTACTGTTTTGAACATAGGCTATAGTTCAAGAGACTATCCCATAAATGCATTTAGACTGATAAAATGTGCCAACTGTCTCTACCTGCAATTGTCTTGGTTAGCATATGTCATTGATCAATAGGTAATTGAAGGGATTTTCATTCTTTTTTATTATTTCATCTTCTCTTTAATGGCATCAGACTCTTTTGGTTTTAAGATGTTTGATTTCTTTTTGATTAGTTTTGTTTTGTTATATAGACATCTAAGTGATGTCAATGCCACCATACAAACACAGTTCTTCTGTGTCCGTGCCTAAGTTCTTCTACTCTTTCCTTTGCCAGGTGGTACTTGTAGTGGTTTCATGTTCGCTAAATTTTGGTTGCCAAATTTAGTGTAGTGGTCTTAGTGTTTCTTCTCTTTTTGTGGGAGAAGATCAGGAGAAACTAAAACAGGCTTAAGCTTAAAAATAAACAAATAGTTTTATTAACACAAACTAACAGAATGGAAAAGTTGAAAAAAAAACAAACTAAACCAAAACAGCATGAAACTTCAAAACACTCTTCCGTCCCCCTACAAACGGTTAACTTTCCTACAGAACAACCTGTGATTTTCAGTCAGTTTCACCATTTAAACATAATCTTTCATCACTTTGGGACAGCAGTCTCTGTAGAGTCCCATGGACTAAAACAATCTAGTGGCTCCCAGTGTCACAAATCTGCAACCGCCTGGAAATTTTTGCAGATTGTGCAGTCCCACCCATTAGCAGCCTTTCCCCTGGCTACTCATGGGCCTCTCAGTGTATTTGGGGTACTGTTTAAGAATGCTTCTTCTAGTACACAACAAGGATTTTCTTCTTCTATCTCTAAAATCATCTTCATCTCAAAGGCTGAGACCTCCTTTTACCCCAGGAGTGAGGGGCTTTGAGATCCTCACTTAAATCTCAATCATATCTATCCCTAATTTGATTAGAATCAGCATTCCCCCAAACAACATTAAGATGTTACAAGAAACAGTCCATTTCTCCATAGTTTACCCCAGAGAAATCCAGTTTAAAATGTCCACATCCTCAATCCCTTTTCTAATAATTTTATCAGTTCTTTCATTCTTGCTCCACTGACTTCATGCGGTGTTGTTTCTATATCCACTCTGTCTCTTTCTTTTCTCTCTCAGGAAAGGGTTAGGCCTTGGAAGCTTCATGTTGCCAGGAAAGGGTTAAATCTGCCCAGGCCTGCAGTGGCCATGTGATTTCTGCCCGGGGCAGCTGCCTCTCCACCGCTGCACCTCAGATTGGCACAGGTTTCCTCCCTCCGCTCTTTTTCATTGTCTGGAACCACCCACGGGGGTGGGGGGGAGGGGGCGGCGCAGTTCGGGAGAGCTCTACCCACCCCTCGGTGACAATCAGGGTGGCCTTGGCCCAAAACAGGCCCATAGCTGTTATCAGGGGCCTGGCAGAGTTCCCTCCCTGCTCCAGGGGCTCCGAGGCTCCAAGGAAGTTGAAAAATGTAGTTGCTGTTCAGCTGCAACCTCTCCTTTCCCACAGGGAGCCAGATTCCCCCCCTACCCCAAAGGAAGGAAGCAGGGGGGAGCTGCAGGCCCAACTCGATGTTACCTCTTCAGCTGACCGGGAGGAAAAGGGCCGGGCTTGCACGAAATCAGGGTTTATATGGGTACCGCCCAAAGTCACATTTAACATTCTCAGTGGTCAAAACAGATGCCAATATCCCAGACTAGCCTTCTGATAGGTCCCTGTCCTTTCTAAAACAATTCCTAGGTCCTGACAGGGAAAAACACGCCACATTCCTCCCTAACTGTAAAACAAACTGTGCCAACCCATGACAGTAATGAACTAAGCTTTCGGCAGGAAAATTATTTAGCTTGTTGGCTCCAGAAAGGGAATTTTGTTGTGATTTTAGTTGCACCTTGAATTGTTTGAGAGCAAGTAATTGGTTATTGGTTATTGATTCTTGATTATTGATTATAGGTAAGCAGTAGCTGAAGACTTAGAATATAAGCTGAAGACTTAAGTAATTTTCTGTATTGTCTAAGTTTGCCTTTTTCTGTAGGTAAAGATATCAAGTTTGGTTTTTTTGTAGGTAAAGCTATGCCAAGATACTTAGGAATTTTGATCTCTTTAGGAACAAAGAGAAAACTGAGGTTTAAAAGCTATCTTTTCTAGTTTTTGTTAGCTTGGGGATATTCTTTTCTGTGTACTGCAACACAAACAAATAGTAGCTAATAGTCCACATTCACAATGGTTAAACAAACTGAGCTTTAATGAAAGGGTAGATGACACTAGTAGCTAGTGAGGCTAGTCAGATCTCACAAAATCAAGATAATAAAAAAAATACTTAACTGTACTCCCACAGTCTGATTAACAATGTTACCTTCTGTTTTGTTATTGGGAGGGTTTGGGGTTTTTTTGCTTTGTAGACATAAATTCATTATGAAATTAATCGATCTGTTTTTACTCATAGTATTTTTTCTAATGTAGAAGCCGTAACTACATTTCACATGATACAAGACATCGGAGAACTTGTAAAATAAAGTATTTTAATTTTTCTTTTTACTGAAACCTGTAAATTATTATTTTCAAGAACACAGTCATTACCACAAGGGCACTTGAAATTATGTATCTGTACTTCATAACACAACATAATTGACTCCATTCTGGTTTTTCTTTTTCTTTTTCTTTTTCTTTTTATTTTTATTTTTATTTTTATTTTATTTTTTTCCTTTTTTTTATTTTTCCTTGTTCTTTTTTCTTTTTCTTTATTTTTTTAAAATAATTTTTGTTGGTATATGTATCTGGCGGAATTTTCCCTTAAGGGAGCTAGGGCTCTAGATGTCACTAAAATTCAAGTTCTCTGAATCTTAGGGTACAAATTGATCAGTGATTCTTTCTTTTAACCTTGCACACAATTGTGCACTACAGCAATAAAACAACCAGAGAAAGGAAACCAAAAGCTATCAATTTTCAAGGGCAAATCCTTTCTGACAGTAAATATGGATCTTCAAATGTCAAGAAGGAATAAATTAAAACAATGGGTTTCTTTCAATCTAATATCATTAAGAATAATTACTTTATATTTTTTCTTTAAATGTTTGGCTAATACAGATGCATGTGGTGCTGAAATTGTATCTCTGAAAGCACAGCAGAGTAGAAAACATCAGCTTTCAAAGTTTTGAACAAATACATTGTGATTTGACACTGGCCAAACACAGGCACCCACAAAAGCCACTCACTCACTCTCCTCTGTCACAGCTAGACAGAGGAGAGGAAAAAAAAATAAAATAAAATAAAATAAAATGAAGGGTTCATGAGTTGAGATAAGACTGGGAGAAACACTTCAAGGGAAAAACAGGCTCATCTTAAAGGTATAAAGTGAATTTATTACTAACAGAATCTTAGGAGGATAATGAGAAGGAAAATAAGCATTTAAAAACACCTTCCCCCAACCCCTCCCTCATTCCCACCGGTGCAGGGAGACAGGGAATGGGGGTTTTGGTCAGTTTTTCATCCAAGGTTTTCTCCCAGAGAGGAGTCCTTTCTCTGTGGCCCATGGGGTCCATCCCATAGGAGACAGTTCTTCTCCAATGTGGTTTCACTCTCATGAGCAGCAGCCAAACCGCACCTGCTGCAATGTGAGTCCTTCCATAGGCAGACAGTGATCCCAAAACAGCTGTGGTGTGGTTCTTTCTTTCCATGGGATGCAGTCCTCCAAGGACAGGGTGCTCCAGCCTGGAAGCAGGGCCCTCTCTCTCCTCTGGGTCTCACACTGGATCACAGCCTCCTCCAGGCATCCATCTGCTCCAGCATGAGTACCTTCCATGTGGGCTGTGAATGAATTTCTGCATGCCCCGTGGATCCCCATGGCTGTAAGTGGATCTCTGCAACCCCCATGGATCCCCATGGACTGCAGGTGGATCTCTGCATCCCCCATGGATCCCCATGGGCTGTGGGTGTATCTCTGCATCCCCCGTGGATCCCCATGGGCTGTGGGTGGATCTCTGCATCCCCCGTGGATCCCCACGGGCTGTGGGTGGATCTCTGCATCCCCCGTGGATCCCCATGGGCTGTGGGTGTATCTCTGCATCCCCCGTGGATCCCCATGGGCTGAAGGGGCACAGCTGTCTCACCATGGTCTCACCATGGCTCACAGAGCAATCTCAGCTCCAGTGCCTGGAGCACCTCCTGCCTCTCCTGCACTGACCTTGGTGTTTCCATGTGGTTTCCCTCACATGTTCTCACCTCCTCCACTTCTCTATGAAGGAGCAAAAGTTTTGCTTTTTTCTTCCACTCCCAGAGGAGTGGAAGAAAAACTTGGGTGACAAACTGACCAAAACCCCCATTCCCTGTCTCCCTGCACTGGTGGGAAGGAGGGAGGGGTTGGGGGAAGGTGTTTTTGAGGGCTTATTTTGCTTAAAAGCCCTGTGACTGTGTTCTGATTTCCTTCTTAAATTTGTTATCACAGAGGCATTACCACCACCTCTAACTGGCACAGCTTTGGCCAGCAGCTTGTCCATCTTCAGAGCTGTCAGGGATTGTCTCTGCTGGACACGGTGGAAGCTTCCAGCAGCTTCTCACTGAAGCCACCTCTGTGGCCCCCTGCTACAAAAAACCAACCTTGGCAAAACCAACACATGCACAAACACAAAGATTGTGTTATTGGGAGCCTTTAAAATACCCAACCCACCAAAGTCAGGAGAAAATAAAATGGGAGGGGGGAAAATAGCTAAACAAAAGAACTGGTCATTTTCTCAAGTCTCAGCAAACATCATAAACCAAATAAATCCAATGAAAATACTCCAACTCCTGTAACAATACAAAGATAGAAGGATTTCTGTGAGACTGGAAACTGATTTTAAATGTGTGCTCTTTTTCCATGAAACAACTCTTTTGAATCTTTTTGATATTTAAAAAATAAAAAGAAAGATGTAAGTATGAAGAGATCTGCTTTGTTGCCACTTTTCACCTAAATATTGATTAAAAACAATATTCTTTCTTCAAGCAAGAGCTATTTTTACCACTGTCACTCCATTATCTTGTTTTCAATGTACCATGAAAATGTTCTAGCACTCAGTTGAAAATAGACTTTGGATGAAAAGGCATTGCTCAATCTTGAAACCTGCAAATCTCAAAAATTGTTATCAAAGGAAAAATAAGAAATATTATATGAGACTCCATTATATTACCATTGAAAAAGTAATACAAGACCCCCAAGTCATGGCCACTCTGACATAAAAATAGTTATAAATCGAGATTTGCTTTAATGGTAGTAGTGTGATTATTTTAATTTTGCAAATTAGAAGTACATAATTCCCTAGCTCTTATAAAATCTTGAATGATAGTATAATACCATTTCTTGGATATTATTGTGAATGCTGGATGCCTTGTTTTACCTTCTGTATCATGCATTGGCTTTCATGTATTCAAATGGATATGTGTGTGATTAAGCATTTTGTTCTTGAGAAATACTGACATAAAAGGCTTTGAAGCCACTATTGACAGAAATTAGTTTCTTGACGTCTTTGTGCCTAACTACATTGCTGCCTTGTAGGTACAAATGAAACTCTGATTAACCCTTTTTAGCTGGTTTTCATTTCTGTGTTGGCTTTGTGTAGCTTTTATTGCTTTCATTTAAATACTTTCTTGTTTAGTTTCTTCCACATTTACCACAGTCAACTTCCAAAGCTGAATTCACTTGTATTTGTTATATACACATTCCCTTCAAGCACGCTGTCTTCTGGGTTGTTTTTATGTAACATAACTTGTTAGTGTTGGTACAGATAAATGAAATAATTTGAAGAAAGGAGTAACTCACAGGATGATTAAGATGAGTATTTTGAAGTGGAACTGAGAAGTTCAATACAAATTAAGCTAAAAATGCAAATAGCAGGGTTTTTTTAAATTAATGTCTGTTGTTTCCTTTTAAGTTAATAATAAAGCTGTCACAGAATCACAGAGTGGTTTCTTCTTAGTGAAAAAAAAATTTTTGTAATGGTATTGATCTTTTTCTCAAGACTGTGATAATCCATGTTTTCTATTTCTATCTTAAATATATCAAAAAGTCCTTAAAATTGGTAACATTTTTTATGAGAAAACTTAAAATATTCCAACAATGATAATGGCTTCAGTAGTTTGATTTCTCATGATAGTGTCTGCAGCTTTTTCACTGCTAATATACTCTATGTGCATTTCAAAAATGTATAATGAGTATTAAGAGGCACCTGGGTGTTATGCTTCAAGAATTTTACATGGTTATCAAAATAAAGTAAAAACATAAAAACCTTGCTTGTTATCTGAATTTTTTCTAAATTCTTATCAGTAAATTATAATGGTGCACAGCAGTGGGAGGTATGACAATTAAATATCTTCTCTTGCTATGTTTTCCACAGAATCATAGAATATTAAAGGGTTGGAAGGGACCTTAAAGATCTTCAAGTCCCAATAACTCCCACTATACCAGGCTGCTCAAGACCTCGTCCAACCTGACTTTGAGCATTGCCAGTGTTGGGTCATCCACAACCTCCCTGGACAACTTGTTCCAGTGTCTCAACACTCTCACAATAAAGATTTTCTTCCTAATATCTAATCTAAATTTCACCTCTTTCAATTTGTGCACATTACCCCTTATCCCATTGTGACAGTCTTGACAAAGAGTCCCTCTTCAGCTTCATTGTAGGGAAAGATATTGTAGTGTTGCTGTGAGGTTACCACATAATCTGTTTTCCAGGCTGAACAGCCTCAACTTTCTCACCATGGCTTTGTAGGGGAGGCTCTCCAGACCTCTTACCAACATAATGGCCCTCCTCTAGACTTGGTCCAACAGTTGCATGTCCTTCGTAATTTGGGGACACCAGAACTGTACATACTTCTACAGGTGGGGTCTCACAAGAGCAGAGGAGGGGGTGAGAACCACTTCCTTCAGTCTACTGGCAACACTCCTTTTGATGAAGCCCAGGGTTCCATTGGCTTTCTGGGCTGTAAGCACAAATCTGACTGCCATGTTTTTTTAAAAAATTAAGGATAGCAGCTTTGTCTGCCAGCTCCCTCAGGACCTGCAAATTAATCTCATTGGGTCCCATGGACTTGTAAACACTGACATTCCTTGGTTTTGAACCTGACCCTCTCCTACAGTGGACTTAGGGTTTTCATTCTTCCAGTCCCTGCATTTACCATTCTTGACATGGGTGGCATTGCAAGAGCACTTGCAGTTGAAGATACATAAAGATTGCATCTTTATGATATTATTCTTTCTCTAAAATTTAAAAGAGTACATTTTTTTTAGACTCTTGAAAGTTTGTGGTAAATGATGTTGATATATTTTATTTTAGGAATTTGTGAAATCATAGTTATATACACATCTGTTGAAAATCTGCTAAGGATTATCTGATAGAAATATTTTTATATAATGGCCTATTTATGAACTTCCTTGCTGATTGCATTTTAAAAGAATGCCTCCCTGCACAGATGACATTCAGTTTTCTAATTTCCTTTTAAAAAGGTAATCCTTTTTAGAGATTTATTTGCTTAAGATAATGAAGTAGGATTACAGCAGAATTAACTGCAATGCTATTAAGTGTTGGGGTTTTTTTCCTTGGGTCTAGTGTTATGTTTTCAGTTTGAAAGTAAGCTGAGATTTATTTTTCCTAGGCTACAAAACATATTCAAGACCAGAAGACAAAAAGGCGGCTGAAGTAGTAATTCTCCTGAAGAACTAAGATATTGATGACTTTGAGGTATGTTTATTTTGGAAATGTTGTTAATTATTTATTAATCTTGATGCTATGTATGAGAGTTATGGTGAGTGATTTTGAACATTAGTGACTATTTCACATCTTCAGATGTAGAGATGTAGTTCATTTGAAAAGAAACTCCAAATTTTTGGGGAGTTCTCTTGTTGTTTTTTTTTGTTTGTTTGTTTGGTTAGTTTTTTTTTTGTTTTTTTTTTTTTTTTTTAATAAGAATGGGGAACTAGTTGTAAATGTGCTTCGGTTTTATCTGACTCTATCTTTCTGTTTAGAAAATTAGACATATCCACCTGAAAAGTTAAAAATCTTTAAGTGTTCTATGTTCTTTCTGACTTAACAGTTGCTACTTTCTTTAGGTGCCATAGGTACTGAGAAAAATTTCCAAATAAGAATGTTCAGGAAAAAGCTGTAAAAAAAATTATATGGAATACATATTGCTGTGTTTTAAATAACTACAATAAACATTTTTATCAGCTAGATGTTAAAGAGGTTGTATAAAAATAAATTATTAATAACTCCGTAAGGGAGACAATAAAAAGTCATCAGTAGGTAGACAGATTAATGGAAGATAAACCAAAGAAATTCATCAGTGCATTTTCACAAGTTTAAAAATAGCCTGTTTAACACCTTTTTTTCAGTTACAAAATGTTTGAACTTAGTAAATTGGATTCCACTTTTGTAAATGTACCAGCAAAGCTTGCGGGGAACTAAGGAAATGGAGCTGATGCTAATTTCATTTTAGGTCTGGTTATCACTTAGCATGTTAGGGAGCTTAAACAGGGCAAATTACGGTCTTCATACATTCAAAAAGTACTGGGCCTTGGAAAGCATTATTTCTATTACATTTATGAAATATTCTTTTGTAGTTTAACTTTTCTGGAATACTTTCTATCCCTAGTTTTCTCTTTCCTTCCATATATTGAGTTTCAAAGGAGGTTGGGGGTTTTTTTGTTTTGTTTTGTTTGTTTTTTTTTTTTTTTCTCTCAGAGGAGGTATTTTCTCACAGCAATAAAACCAAAATTCCTCTATCTTTTATTACTTCAATCCTTACCTGAAGCTTTCTTCTTTTTGCAGGAGATATATTTCACCAGCATAGACTCTTGTCTCTTCTATATTCCCACCAGATCGGTGTAATTTTGTGCACATTTGACCTAATAGAAGGAGCGTGTAGAAGGTTGGCTAGTGACAGAAACATCTCATGGTTGTTAAGTACTGCAAGCCTGTAGTGTGATGTACAGATTTTGTCCAAAAATAATTTTCTACCACAAAAATCCTAAAAAATACAAACGCAAACTCAGATTCCTCCTCCCTCAAAGACTGTATTTATTTCAGCTCTCTTTAAAAAACACATACCTGCTCAAGACTATTGACCTCTAGAATTCTTTTATTTTTTTGTTGCTTTAGATGTTTAATAGCAGGTTTGAAGCCTTTGGAATTGAGAAGTTAAGTTCTGGACACTATCTTTGTATAATATCATTCACAGTGAATAGATTCAGATTTTTTGCCTCCTAGCCTTTTTAATCACAAATACCTCTCTTTTATGGTCAGTCTTTTTCCCTGGAGATACAATATTTGAAGAACTATAATATACGAAAAAAAGGGAAATCAGCAAATATTCACATATTTTATCCTATTATTCTTTTATCTGTCAGCATGCTTAAATTTTGTATTGGAGAAAGGAATTTAAAACTGCTGTTAAAAATTTGATGATACTCTACACATGTACCAGTGACATCTGGGAAAAAAATGTTTTTTGATAAATGAAAAATCTCCTTGGCCTTTTCCTGACTCCCATTGAGATACATACTTGTTCCTCAGAGCACAATTTGTCTTGCAGATTGTATTTGATTTGTAGTCTAAGGATAGAAGCTCATCATATCTGTGTTAAATATGTGTAGCTTTCAGAAGCATGCTAAGGCAAAATTTTTATATTGAGTCATGAGGAAAAATGTATGAAAAAGATCTCATTTCACTGTGTCTTGCTGAAACAAGACATCAAGTAAAATATTTAATAATTTTTAATCAGTGTTCTTTAGCTTCAGATGTATTTGTGATGTTGATGTATTTTTGTCTAGCCTGATCCCTCAGTGTTCCCATGAATGCAGTGTTTGTTATTATATATTTTTTAAGCCTGTATATAATATTCACTTTCTCTCAGTTATGGAGAAATAATTGTAAAACAGCAGACAAAGAATAGTATAGTACGAGGGAAAACAAAAGAAGCAAAGCATGTCTGCCCTTTCTTATTCTATCTACCAGATCATTTAACATTACTCAGTTTAGTATTTCTGCATTTTAGGCTATTATGTGATGGACAGGTTACTATCTGATTGCAAATGGATTTTGAGTGGATTATTTAATCTGCAGTTCAATATTTCTAACCCTTTATAGAACGGTAAACATAGTTTTTGGTGGCAGAGAAGACTCTGAATTTCCCACAGGAGAACCCTTCTGTTATATAATAATCAGAATAAGGGAGAGGTAGTTTTTGTAGCAAACAATTGGTTTGTGTGTATATATATATAATCTTTCTCTGAGACATCATGTTAGAGTTTAAAAATGAGTTTATGGTTATCTGAAGTTATACTTTAAAATCTCCTGATGATACAGGCCTTCTTGAGCAAGCAGTGTGAGGAACTACTAACAAAGTTCATGCTGGTACTTTTGAAAGAGTCTGCCTTACTTATTTAATAAACCTTAATGAACTAAGTAAATAGAAACTTGCAAATGCCACCGAGGCTCTCTACCACATGAGTGATATTTCCGTTTGTAACTTACATATATGTTAGGTTTCTTCATGCCTGATAGTCCAACTTAGATTTCTCTATTCCAAACCCAGATATCTAATTTCTCTTCTCTGATTTAGAATAAAGTTACCTGATCTTCCCAGTGCTCTTATTAATATTTTGCCTTTTTGTATGGTTAGAAACATAAGTACAATTTTGCTAAAGTACCAAATGCATACTGTATTCTCTTGATACATTTACCTTTCAAAATTACTACATGAAAATAGTTTATACATGAAGCAGCTTATATTTCCATGTCTGTGTAAAAGCCTGACTTGATAAATGCACATGAAAGTTCCAGAGCTACCTTGTGACAGATGTGTATTTATGATGGGGCTAAAGGAACTCAACCTTCTTGCAAGTGTTGATAGATGTTGGCCTTACTTTTCAAGATATAAACCAAGAAATTACTTGCCTAGAGTAATGTACTTTGAGTCAACCTTGGATTTTAGCCTACTGCAAGACTAATTGGTATATTACTTCCCTGAAAATCCAGAAATATTGCAGAATGTTTTGAGTGTTTTGTGAAATGGAGTTGAAAAACATTTTAAAGCAGGAAGTTGACTGAAGCGTACAAAAACCTGCCAGCCTAAATTTTGAATATATGAGCTTTTCAAGGTTTTCCACTCTGAAAGTGATTTAAAAACTGAAATTATGTTGCAAAATTTTCTGTCTCTCTTCAAAATAATTTCTGGCTTCAAAATCAGTATAAACATATCCATATTATTCTCAGGTTTAAAAGGATTTGATTTCATTTGGGATAATAATATAAAAGGCAGAGTAATTAATCAAATTTTTTCATGCTGTATGTCTTGAGAAAAGAAAAAAATATTTTGTGACCATTTCAGATTGCTCGTGTGTGTCAGAAAATATTATTAATTTGATTGTGTAGCAACCACAATATGCAAGTGTTCTGGAAAAATTATGAAAATGGTAGATATTCAACCATCTCATCCAAATATGTTAGAATTATTTCAAGGCAAATTTCTAAACACTAGATCAAAACTTAGTGAAAAGTCAGTCCTTACTATGACTAGTCTGAACTAGAAGCTGGTTTATTTGGAACCTATCTGCAGTTTTCTTTTGTGCAACAATTCTTGTTTAAAAGTACAAGCCCTAGGTATTTTGTGAAATCAGTAGCAGCTTCAAGTAGCTTGTGTGTTCCCTTATGGAGTCATAATGAAAATCATTGAATACTCATCAGGTTGCATTCCGTTGTAAATTTAGTGTCAGGTACTTCCACTCTGGGACTAAAGCAGCAGAAGTACAGATGAGGATTGCACATGAAATGTAACAGCAGAAGGAATCAGGAAGGGGAAGAATTAATTGTATTCATAATTTCATTTGATAGAAGTAGAGTAAGACTCCAACCTGCAATGGCCAGGATGTCAACCTGCCTGTGCAGAAGATGTGTATCTTCAAGCAGATGCAGAGGGGTGCAGCCTCACCACACCGGGGCTGAAGTAGCTGCCAAGGGCAGACAGTGGTGATCCAAGGTCCCGTCCTGGCCCTTGGCAATGGGGCACTGCTTTGACTGGGCTCTGCTGCAGAAGCTGTACCCTTTGAAGCAGCTTGAGAGTGAAAGGCAGGCTTGTTTCTCACCTGTAAAGTGTGCACTTGGTGAGAGCTGATCAGCAGGGGTCAGTTTGTATACAGGAGTTTGATTCAAATTTGCTACTACTGGCAGATGCTAATCTGCTGTCTGTGCTTCCACAGTCTTTGGTTTAAAAAAAAAAAAAAATTAAAGTCTGTTTTTAAAAATTATCTAATTTATTTAAAATTTATTTAAACAGATACAAAAAGACACAGACATTCAGATCTCTATTGCCGGGTTTCCCTTGACCTATATAACTCAAAGTTTTTATTGTTTTTCAACTGCTCCAGGGAAATTGTAAGAAGTGAAAAACCTACAGATATGGGTGTTTTTATTTTCTTTCAGAACACACAGGAGCTGCTCAGCAAATGCCACTAACAGCACTTAATTTCTAGGATATACAAATCCACAAGTGTCAGTTTTTACCCAAAATTTTACTATTTCTGTGTTCGTTTTATGGGCTTGCTAGCAATATGAATTATTTTTCTCCAAAAACTATTTGCTCTTGGTTTTTGATGCTTGCTTCTTACAGTTGTGGCTGGGGTTTCTTATGCCGCTTTCTTATGAAACAGATAAATAGTGTAGTCTAACTCTTTCAAAATATGGATTAAAAAATAATGTCCCTTTGGATGGAAAGAGTAGTTGGTTCTTTTATTTCTTACAGTGAAGTGAGTTTAATTCTAAAAGACATTCAAGTTCAAACAAAATAGCATTTAAATTAAGCTGTAAGGTTGCCTGAAAAGGAAGATGGACTAGCTTTATTTTTTTCCTAATAATCTAAAATCACAGTGTCCAGATTTGGCCCTTGCTCTGAGGAAGTTTTTCTATTTATTTTTAATGGAACAATTTTTGAATGTGAAGCTGATCAGTCCCTGCTCTTGAGATAATGTTCCAGTCATCTATAGATAGCACACAATTAACTTGAGGCAAAAGAGGGAAAGCCAGAAAGGAAATATATACTATACACAGGGCATCTCTCTTAGTTCTGTATTCTGTGTCAGTTTTAATGGGTCTCTAATTAGGTCACAGGACTGATTGATATCAGCACTTAGCTTCCTAGGTGACATCACCCTCTGCTTCATTACCTAATCGAGATTAAGATGTTGACACATAGAAAATTTGGCTTCCTGGACTGGGAAAAGTAAGTAATTAAACAAGCTGTAGACTTGACGCTGTCTGAATTATTTACCAATATGGCCACACAGATATATCTCCAAGTGGAGACTAATAGGAAGGAAGAACACAGAGCACATGAGGAAACAAACATGCTTGCAGTCCATGTATCTAACTTAAGGAGTCTAACTTAAAGAAACTATTCTTTAACTAGTCTGGAACAAAATGACTAAAATGAAGGTGCATTTAAAATTTTTAGGCTGAAAAACTAAGTCAAAAATATTGGCAAGATGCTTTGAGATGAAGCAAGAAAATGTTATAACAAATGGATAAAGATCTTGGCATGATCCAAAGAGCATGTGACTCAAAGAGATCAACAGAAAGAAATAATAAGAATGGGTTTCTTATGTTGGGTAGAAAGTTCATAAATCAAGCAAAGAACACAGCTTAGAATGGTCCCTAATTTAAAAAATATTTGCTGTGTTTCAAAGTGAACATATAAGGATGCCTCTGTGTAGCACTGTAAAACACAGCAAGAACCTTTCACTCATCCTTATGAAATATATTATGATTGTGGTGCTGTAAGTTGCAGCTGAAAGAGATTGATACAAACATTGGTGCTTTTTAATATTTTGATGCTAGGGAACCTTTTTTTTTTTTTTTTTACTTTCTTTTACTTTTTGGAGACAGTATTTACTCAACACTGATTTAAAATTATAAGATGATATATTTAAAAATGACTTTTGAGATTTTATTGTTAAGAATGAAAAAGCAAAGATATTTTTTCTTAGCATCATGCCTTAGGATATATTTGTGTTGGAGAGAGACTGTTGACTGATACAAGACTACCTTTACTGTTGAGAGGACTACAAGGAATAAGTTAGACAAGGTTATAAGAACTCATACCTGATCATAGCAGCAGGCTGCAGCATGAAAATAAATGCCTGGCTGTGAGAATAGAAGAAAAATTTGTAAATTTTTTTTGTAGATAATACTTATGAATGAGTTGAATCTTAGACGTTTCTATTACAAACGTAAGACCTCAGTTCATGTGTGCCACGTATAAAAATTTGCTTATCCTTTTGATATCCTGCAAGAGTCCTCAGACATACATCTGCAAGAAGTAAAAACTGACTGAGATACATATATATATATATATATATATATATGTTTTCAAATAAATTAGGAATCATTGTGTAAATAACAGTTTGATGCTGTTTCATACATGCAGGTTTTCATCTCCTATTTGCCATTTGTTAGTTTTGAGTGTCTTAAAATACACTTAAAATTAACAAATTAACACTTGTGTTAGTTTTGAAGTTGTTTCTGTTGAGAGGTCTTAGTGTCATGTTTGATGTAGGAAATAGTAGGGATACCCTATGAAATTCTGCTACAGTATTGCTCGTGACAAAAAGAAAATCAAATACACTGATTTAGAAGGACTAAGAATAGGCTTAATCCAAGTCTGAAAGCTCTAATCCAGTTATACAGAAGCTGTACTGAACAAGATGAATGGTTTACCTGATCTGACAGGGGAAGAAGCAGAAATTAGAAATGATGCGTATCTCAAAGTTTTAAAACAAATACCTGCATCCATTTGATTGTTAAGTGTAGAATCATCAGAATATTTTTTTTCAAAAGTGTCTTCTTTTGTGCAGAACTCTAAAATAAGACTGAATTCTTTATTATTCTGTTATAGATCTGAATGCATCAAATCTCATGAGCTGCCATTTTCATAGAGGGAGAGAAAGAGGAAATTATTTTAAGTAAACACACATCCTTCAAAAAATAGTCTCTTCTAAAATTGCTTGTGTTTCTGCGCAATATATGTCTCTAGAAATCACTATAATAATAATAATAATAATAATAATAATAATAATAATAATAATAATGTAGTGGATACTAATGACCATTGACAGGTCATCTTACTAGTCATTAGCCAGGGGTTTTATCTCATTTGCTTCCCGAGTTAAAATTGTGAGTAGAAATTGAGTGGTGAGTGAAAACACTCCTACTGCCTGGAATTTCCAGCCATACAGTAGTTTGAATGGAAAAAAGAGAGATTGTCGCAGTGTCCCTCATGGAGCAGCGGCTCCATCCACCCAGGCTAGCTCTGACACTGTGATTAGTCTGGGAACGCTCCTCTGGATTCTGGGAACCAGAGGAGCAGCTGAGGGGGTTTTCACCTTATCACGGGATAGATCATGCCGACGGCGGAGGGAGGAGTCAGACTCAGCTGGAGGGCAGAGTCCAAGGCGTTTATTCAGTCCCACCTGGGAACTTCCAAACCTTAGGGGAACCTCTCCAGCCAAGTCGCCCCCGGCACTGAGCTCTGGGATTAAATACAGGAGAGGGACTAAGGGAGGAGACAAACCAACACTCAATGAGGGACAAGGTGGGAGTGGAACAGGGTTGGAGGGACATTCAAAGAAGCCAATGAGAACATACAGGGAGGAACCTCCTTGGCTCCTGCCCTATCACTCGATGTCCTTACCTGAACTCTCTAGAATCCAGGAGAAACAATCGAATGACAGGCAGGGCCTGAAGGGGACTGGGAGGAATATGGGAGGATTTACAGGGAAGGGGGGCAGGGAAAAACCTTGGAACATAACATTTCTTAGGAGAACAGGTGAGCACAGAACAAACCATTATAACGAAAATAAATAACATAAAATACAATACAAAAATAAATAACATAGAGCACAACACTAGATAAGCTAGATACTTCATACAGTCTAATGAGATGAAGATAAATATTTGGACACTTCTTTTTTATGCTGTTTGTGAAGACATATGCACATGAAGAGCAAGATAGATGTGTGTCATCCTAAGTTCTATTCCTGTGGCTTTCAGAAGTATGCAGGATCACTTTAACAAAAACAACAACAAATAACCCAACCACCACCGACAAAACTAAGAACAAAACTACCTCACCATCACCAAACACAAAACAAAACAAATTTTTAAAAAATAAACGTCCATGTTTTCTCAAATTTTTTTTTTTTTTTTTTTTTTTTAAACACGTGGACAGATTTCTCACTCTCTCACCTTCCTCCACTCCTGAAGAACATTTGTCAGCTAAGAGAAAAATCATTGACAGCTACCAGTAAATACCTGTTGGTTTAGCTCACACAAGCTTTTACTCTTCTATTTCAAACCTTTTATTCAGGACAACTTGTACCAACATTTCAGAAATAAATCAAGGAGACAGTTACTTTTAGGTTTGCTGTAGTCTCATGTAGGTGTCTTTGTACATGCTTGTCACTTTCGACAGCAGTGCCCAAAGTTTTTTTAAAGGGATCCCAATGTTTTTTTCATCATTGCTGACTTTGGCTGGTATCAGTACAGCTCTCCAAAGAGCAAGTCCCAGCAAAGACTTTTAGTTTATTGGAAATGCTTAGTTTTTCTAGATTCTCCTTGACTGGTAGACCACTTTGCAATGGTTGAGATTCTTTCTTAATATGGTGGGTTTGGGGTTTTGTTTTGTTTTGTTTTTCCCTCATAAGGGTTTTTCTTGAAATAATTATGTGACCCCTCATGCTTTGCTTTTATTAAGTTTCTGTATTGGTTGCTCTGAAGAATCTTAGATTGAAAAAATTACATGCCAAAATTTTCACTGAATATTTTAAAATTTTTTCTCACTGAATTAAACCAGTGATCTATTCATGAACAGTTTGGTACATAGCTGCAGTGAGGAGCTTTATGTTTTCATTCATGTCAAACTTTTTCAGAATACATGGAGGATTTTAGTTCTTTGTGATTTAGATCCCAACATTCCTCAGTGCATCTGAATTAAGAGGCTTTGTGCATTCCTGCAATATGCTATATTACACTAGTGAAATAATTATTGACACCTGGAAAACAGAAGACAGCTGCATAGATTTACTTTAGTCCCACTGAGTTCAGCTGGACCTCATGTTTCAATATAAGCAAATAAATGGATAAACAAAAGTAACTTTTTTTGAAAGCAGGCTTATACATCATCCAAATTTGAAAAAAAAAAAAGGCATTATACATGATGGGTTTAATAATTGATAGACATGTATAATCCCTATTAAAAATATTTATACTTAACATCGGCAGCTGATACGATTCTGTAGTGTAAATCTGAGTTGCTAAGTTTCACAATACATATCTATTCTTGGGATCTTTCCTAATGTGATGCATTTATTTTTTTTTTTTTTATGCTGAATGTTTGCAGTAAGTTAAAAAAAATAAAATTAATGCAACCTATCAATGGGTAAAGCAGATGTGTTTCATTTGTTGTCCAAGTAAAGGTATTTTACATGTTGTCCATGTTGTAAGGTGTTTTATATATTATCTTATGATTGTAACTGTTCTGAAGGAAAGGTTGAGTGACTATTTTTGGGGAGACTGACTAATCTTAATTTTAAAATAAATACAGGAGTGAATTTATAAAGCAAAAAGCATAGATAATAACAACACACTACTAGAGATTTTAAAAATAGGCATACAGGATTTAATTGAGAAGCAGAAGATCACTGGTGCAGATGAAGGTAGAATGTAAACATTTTCAAGCAAGCACCCACTCCAGGATCTATATGCACATGACTTTGCTGTTGAAACATAGCTAAACGCCTTCTGTAATCAAGCTAGCTTATGTTTTTAACACAATGTAATTGACAGCTGACTGAACATTGCAGTTAGAGCATGTGAAGGGGGAAAACCCATCCATACCAGAAATCTTTCAGTAGTGTATTAATGAGTGGTTCCAAACAACATTGAACTAACTCTTTTAAGTGATAATATATTATAGGTAAGTTTCCTTCCAGCGAGTGGTGGTTGAGAGGAGAGTGTCATTTACATCTCCATTTGCTTTTATTGTTTTGTTTTGGTTTGGGTTTTTTTCCTTTAATTTTAGAACCTGTGGCTTGGTAGTATTCCAGGCACAACACAAAGTCCTTCCAAATCCCATTTCCCCACTTTGAAAATTGCAGAATGGTATTTCATTTAGAAAGGATCAGAATTCGGAGGAAACAGGTTGCCATATATTTGTTTATATTAAATTAGAAGTATATGGAATGTTATGTGTATAAATGGCTTCTACTTGAGAACTACAACAGATGTATTGTACTGGAACCTTTTTGTTAGTGTTTGTGTATTTCAGAAAGTTTTTCTTTATAAGGTCATTTGGTTTAGAATTTGATAGTGAGTATGATATTTCATTCAATGAGATTTGACTTTTTCTTTGGTTAAAAAGTCAGGAGTATCTGGTTTGGTCTTTGCTCTTTTTGTGGGTTTTTTGGTTGTTGTTTCTGTGGGGGTTTGTTTTGTTTTGTTTTGTTTTGTTTTTTGGTGTTTTTTTTTAAGGCTGGAATGCCTATAAATTGCAATCAGACAGGATACAAAGTTAAATAAATACCTTAAAGAAAACATACCAAATCAAATTAATGAAAATCCTTATATTCAGCAGCACTGTTTAATTCTTCTTTATCTGGGATATTTTGAATTTCTTAAATTCTGTCTTTTTCTATATTTCCTGCTAAAGCAAGAAAAAGAGAAAATGCATGTATACTAAGGACAGCCTCTGAAGGTTAAATCAGCTTAGTGAAATCACTTTTAAGAATTCTGTATTATTCTCTTGCTGGAGAGTTTTCTAATTAACATATAATGTCCAGGCTTCCATTTCATGGATCAAATTAAAATTATCCTTCTACAAGGTCTTCCTCAGGTGATCTGAAAATTCTCTGATGAGATACTTTTCAATTGCCTGTATAATTTACACTTTGTTACATTACGTGATTAACGATCTATGAACAAGAAGTAACTTTGTCCTAGGTGCATAGTCTGCCATATCCTAACAGTCTGATTGTGTTTCTTCTTGATAGAGTAACTCTAGCAGTTCCAGAGGAAGAAGATTTAAGCTTTGAACACTTATTACTCAACTTTGACATCTATGGTTTTCAAGTGGTGTTAAGGTTAAATGAGAGTTCATTTATCCTCTATTTCATTTAGTAAGTGCTCTCATAATTAAATGTAGATCCATGTAATTTAGTGATAGAAAGAGGAATTAATTAAGATTCCTGAGTAGGAAAAAGTGTTAACAGAACTGCAAAGGTTATAGAAATTTAACCTCTGCTTAAGGTAAATTAAGCACAAACCACATTCCTGTAACATAAATGAGATTTCTTACACTGTAACTGACAAGAAAATTCAAAATTAATTTTCAACATCTATGTACATCAATAGCAAAAGAAAGCATGCATTTAAAAAACTAATACAGTTAGTATAGCTTCCATGCATTTTAAATGTATTATCTTGTATTGGGTATAACGCTTTATATTATTGCAAACACTTATGAAACTGTCATGGACTATATTTCAAATTTTATTTTTTGAAGGAAAATTCTTCAAGTGAACTAAATTGAAAGATAATTGCTCAGTATCTAAGGAAAAACTAAGGAAAAGCCTTTTATTACTTCTAATGCCAAATCTTGTATTTCATCTAAACTGTCACTTTCAGAAAATTTTAAAAATCAAAGGACCAGCAAGCTTTTCCCTCAGTTTCAGTAGAGATGAAATTCAACAGAAATGTTAGTACTATTTGGGTAATAAAATTATATGATAATAAGGAAACATGGAAGGCCTGTTTTCTATCATAAAGTTAAAAATATTTTGATTTTGGTTTAAACATTTACTTAGATACATCTGCATAAGAGAAATGTTTTTCACCAAACTTTGAATGTATTTTTTTACTATTCCCATAGCATTTTTTTATTATGGCATTCAAACATATTTTGACTAAGAATTAATTCCTAAAATATCTGATGTTTCTCCTGAAAGTGAAAATGTAAGCTGAAAATCTGTAAGAGAATTCCTCTTGGGCTGGTATAAACTTTCTTGGTTCAACAATGCCAGTCTAAATCTAGAATACCTTTTTATCCTCTTCTTACATCTCAATGATCTATCCATTCTGTTACCATTTTTTCCTGGTCATTTTCACATTGTTTCAAAAAGGAAAAAAAAAATTCTATATATAACCAACCAACCAACCAACCAACCAACCAAACAAACAAACAAACAAACAAAAAACCCAAAAAAACTGAATAAAAATTTCATTCCTGCACTTGATTTTTCAAATATCCACCAGAAAATGAAAAATATTTTAAATCAACAAGAAGATATTTTCCTTAGCAACTTTCCAAACTTTTTTGTGTTATGTTGTTTAGTTGGTAAGGCAGCTTCCAGTTTGGATATGTGAATCTCATTAGCATGTTGGGTGGGTTTTTTGGGGTTTTGTTTGGTTTGGTTTGTTTTTTTGGTTGTTGTTTTGTTTTGTTTTGGTTTTTTTTGTTTTTGTTGTTGCTTTTGTTTGGTTTGGTTGGTTGTTGTTTTTTTTTGTTTTGTTTTGTTTTGTTTTGTTTTTTCAGATTGCTGATGAGGAATTTAATTAAAACATGACCTAGCTGTCATCACAGCAGCTTTCAACAGACATGTCCTTTTGATATGATACATTGCTGCTTTTCACTGATCCACATTTTAAATACTGGCCAATTTTCAGAGCACTGGTGAGCAGAGGCGACATACCCTGTTATTAGGGACACGTTATTGAATCCTAAAAAAAAAGTTGTTTTGTTTTTTTTTTTTTTTTTTTTTTTTTTTTTTTTTTTTTTTTTTTTTTACATTTGCTGGTGCCCAAATCTCTTGAGTTGCTATAAAACATAATAAGGATAAAGAGGAGAAAAACCTGTAGCAGAAAATGTAGAGCTGGGTTAACTAAGCCAGGTTTGTCTGGGGCTGTTCCTACTCAGCTTCTGAATGTCTCCAAGGATATTGATATTTTTCAGAATCTGTAACAGTGTTTAATAACCTCCATAGTGATTTTTTCTGTTATTTCTTAGGTTTAAGTATATTGTATTGTAATCTAATTTGTGCCCATTATCTGCAGGCCTGTCACTGGGCTGTCACAGAGATGAACAAGGCTCTGTCTTCTTCATTGCCCTCTTCACCAGTATTTAAGTGCATTGACCACTTGGGTCTCCATTCAGCTACTGACGCTCAGTCGCTGATTGTCCATCTCCACAAAGGGAAGGGAGATACCAAAAAAACAGAAGTTCAGAGTGTGATTGTGCCCCTGTCGGAACCGCTGCTCTAGGACCCACTGCATAGCTCAAATGGTGATAATGCCTGTGTTTGCAAAATTTAACTAATCCTAAAATACTGGTATGAAAGATTCCATTAAATATTCAGAAACATAGTGCATAAAATTTATCAGTATGCTTATACTCTGATTATTACACCTAAAAATATATGTATATTAAAGCACAAGTTACATAAAAACGTGCCTGAGGAGTTTATTTTTTAAACTTATAGAGAAGCCGTCTTCATCACATGTGGTGGATTTTATATTCTGTTACATTCTGGGAGACTTTGGGGAGATTTAAAATTGACTTTCAGTGTTCATAATGAATGGGTGGATCTGTTTTACCATGTCTCATTAAAACTGTACCTACTATGTGTTTCCAGTGACAGCAGTCCCTTGTCTTAAGCATAAATGATATAAGTAAGGGTGATTTTGGGCATTTATATTTGCATAACAGACTGTTAACAAGCATTACTTGAATAAAAGACTATAACATGCTGGACTCTGAAATGATAAATTGTCACTAACTACTAAGGCACACTGCAGAAGATACAAATCTAAATATCAAGAAATGCTTCCCCAAAACAGAGGTTGCTGTAGTATGAGATAGTTGAAGCCCTTTTACTTGGGAAATAGAACAGTTGGACAGATAATTTGATTTGTGGCACATTTGAAGGTCTTCAATATGTTTTCAGAACTTGAATTTTAAGCTATATAAAGAGTTTGTACTATTAACAGTGTCCACTAAAATACACACACAAAAAAAATCTTATGTGAAAATGATAATGTGAGATGAACAAGACATTGGAACCTTTACAAAAATGTGAATGAAAATGCTGCATTAATCCCATTTTAGAGGTGCACATGAACATCAGCTAGAGCTCTAATTTGCTTTCTTTTAGTGAATAAAATTGTGTAATAAAAGGGTAGTTTAAATACATCACTGTAAAGAATATCTAGCTAGCTAGCTAGCTATTTACATCTTTTGCTACAGTCTATATTTTGGAGTTTCTAGTCTCTTTCATTTTAATATAAAATAATAATAAAAATTAAATCACTTCCCCCCCCCCCCCCCCCCCCCTTAAACACTTTGCTTAAGGTTTTGTGATTCACATTTCTGTCTTTCCATTAAAAAGCACCTTTTGAGAAGACACTCTTCTGGTACCATTCTTCAGGAAATGTGTTGCGATTAGGCTAGAATTAAGTTTGGAATCTCCACTTGTAGAGAAACAAATTTAATAAGATTATAGACGCTAGACCAGTTTCATACTTGCATAAGATAAAGATTAGGCAGTAAGAGTAGAAATTCTTTGGGTTTAGAAAAAAAAAAAAAAAAAAAAAGTGTTCTCAAGTGCATTTAGAAATGCTATGGTTTATCCCTCTTCATCCTCTTTCTAAAATAAGTAGGTCATTATCCTAAGGTCTAAACAGCAATTTCCTTATGAAATACAAAGTTAATGATAGTAACTATAATATACTGTTTATATAGATATTCAGTAACATAACTTGCCAGCCTGGGTTGAAAATATTTCAAGTCGACAGCAGCGCTGGTCTTAGTGTTTATGTTTTCTCTTTCCTCTGCCATGAATATTTGAAATATTTAATTGCCTAGATTTTTATTTCTTTTTTTTTCACAGATGTTCTTCCAATAATCAGCGTATTTGTTCTAATTGTATGTGTGTTTGTTCTGAGAACTAATTTGATCTCAAGTATTTCACTTATGTGTGTAGCGCTGTGCTATCTTTGCACATGATATGTAGTGAATGGTAGATAAGGAGAATGGAAATACTGGCTGAGTTATGTTTATCATCTGCCATGTCTAAGCTTTATTGCATGTCATTATAATCTCCTTAAAATGCCAGTTCCAATGTGCCAAAGCAGTGGCTGATAATTGTGTTATCAAAACACAGATGAAAAGAGAAAATGTGGTTCATATACATATTCTTAAACATTTTGAAAGATATTTATGTGGAAAACTGGGTAATTGAAATAAGAGGAGTTTGACATTATCATAAACTCAGTGTTGTCCTGTTCACCAAAACATAGTGGACTACTTGTGGTGAGTGTTTTTCAGGAAGGCTATGAAGGTCCAGTCATTTTCCTCACCAGCAAAGCACTGCAAGTGCTACCAGTCCTTCCCTCTTGCACTCTAGAAGTCATGATGACTGATAATTCTTCAAGTGGGTATTCCCAGTATTCATTTGTCATGTTCACTTGGCTTTCACACACTTAGTCTTCTTTGTTAAGTAACATAGTGAAGACATGTCGCTTATTACATATGTTACTCTGAAAAAAAAAATGTTTATACTCGTTTATACTGGAGTTATGTCAACAATTTGATCATTATTCCTGAGGGAAAATATTAAATGAAAGAGCAGCAAATTTGAAGACTGAACTTTCATTCAAATCGGAATATCTCTGTTGGGTTTCTTAGAATTTTGTTCTGTTTTGTTTGGGATGTTTGGTTGGTTGGTTGGTTGGCTGTTTTGGGTACATCTGTGAAATTGTCACTGTCTGTACAATTTTTCCCAGCTCAAGAACAATTCTTGTACCACTGGTATTATAGCAATGATTATTGGGAACCATTTCTGAGAGCAGAACTACCTAATTCTGGTAGTACTCTCTTATTTTCTGCACTGGGGCAGCCTCACACTGAGTTCCGTGCACAGTTTTGGGTGCCACAAACCAAAAATTACTTTAAGCTGTTAAGATGCTTCTAAAGGAGGGCAATGAGGATGGTGAAGATCTTGGAGGGGA
Source organism: Hirundo rustica (assembly GCF_015227805.2). Taxonomy (NCBI): domain Eukaryota; kingdom Metazoa; phylum Chordata; class Aves; order Passeriformes; family Hirundinidae; genus Hirundo; species Hirundo rustica. The sequence continues at coordinate 77,810,424 of NC_053450.1, read as the reverse complement.
AGATGTACGAGGAGTGGCTGAGGCCACTTGGTCTGTTCAGCCTGGAAAAGAGGAGACTGAGGGGAGACCTCACTGTGGTCTTCAACAGCCTGAGAAGGGGAAACAGAGGGGCAGATACTGATCTTTTCACTCTTGTGACCAGTGACAGGACTCTAAGAAACAGCATGAAACTGAGATGGAGGAGGTTTAGGTTAGATGTTAGGAGAAAGGTTTTCACCAAGAGATGTCTGGGCACTGGAACAGGCTCCCCAGGCATGTGGTCACAGCACCAAGCCTGACAGAGTTCAAGCAGTATTTGGCCAGTGATCTCAGGCACATGTTGTGATTTTTGGAGTGCTCTGTGCAGGGCCGGAAGTTAGACTTGATGATCCTTGTGGTTCCCTTCCAACTCATCAGATTCCATTATTAATTTAAAAAACACATTAATTCTGGATGATGAGCTAAATGTAAAGGAGTAATGATCTGATGTTATGTGAAATGGTGACACATTTTAAGAATGGGTAAAGAAATGGGTCCAACTGACATAATCTGGTGCAGCAGAATCATTACTGAGTCAGTATTAGATCACAGAAGGCTTTCATGCAAGTTTTTAATTCCTTCTTGGTGCTTTATGATCCATAAGAGGGGGGAAAAAAGTAAATATTGAAGAAATATATATGAGAAACTAGATTCCAGTTCTATTGTAATTTTAGGAGTCCTCTCAATGATCATTATATCTGACAAAATATTGAAACAATAAATAAACATATTCCTTAGACAAGCATTATTTATTAGAGGTATGTGAGTTGCCCTCATTTTCCAGGCGACAAAATTGTTTTTAGACATAGTTTATGCACAACATTGGTAAATAATATAATTAGAAATGCTATTAAACCAAACCTAGAGGTTAAAGTTGAAGTTTATTAATCAGTTGCATTAAGAAAGGACCCACTTCTGTAACTACCGGCAGGTGAGAATACATGCAGCAATTCTCTCCTCCTAATCTAGTGGGCTTCAGTGTTGTTACACCTTTTCATCTGAAATGTGTGGTTCATTTACAGCCTGCACTATCTGTTTTCACAATATCTGCAGTATTATTTTGTTACCCAAGCTCTTACCTGCTGTGACTGAAAGACTACATTTCCATTACATGGAAAATTTATTTTACCGTTCGCTCCTAATAACCTCCTGCCCAAGCCTCACTTTTAAAAATTTGTTTCTGCTGGAGATTAGACATAGAAAATGTGTGAAAGCGCATCTGTCTGCCCTTAGCAATGAACACAGTGGATGTATGTAGGTAGTAAATTAGTTGGAAGTAAAGAATTTCTCCTCATAGTACTCGTACTTAAACTGTATTCTACCAATAATTTGCCACTCATATTAAGACAAAGGATATAATCTATTAGCTGGTGTAGCCTCATTGGCTTCTCTATTGCCACACTTTTTCAGCTTGTGTTGACTCTTCACATAAGATGTATGAGATGGCATGAAGAAATGCAGTAGATAAAACTGTAGAACTCATACAGCACACCCTTATTTTCCAATGGGGGCATTTTGCCTAATCTTACCTTACTATCATAGAATCATGGAATTGTTTAGATTGGAAAAGACCTCTAAGATCAAATCCAGCTATTAACCCAGCGCTACCAAGTTCATCACTAAATCAGGTCCTGAGTGCCACATCTACACATCTTTTAAATACCTCCAGGGACACTGACTCCACCACTTCCCTGGGCAGACTGTTCCAGTGCTTGACAACCCTTTTGGGAAGATTTTTTTCCTGATGTCCAATCTAAACCACCCTTGGTGCAGTCTGAGCCCATTTCTAGTCCTATACTTTGGTACTTTTGAGAAGAGACAGACATCTTTCTTATTACAAGTTATTTCCAAGTTGCCTGAATTTTCAGGCCATCATCATGTTTTGAAAGACATAAAATAAAGCTAAAGAAATGAAATAATCAGCAGTATTTTGAAAATTCTTAAAATCAACTTTGATATCCTAGACAAAATTGATTTTTTTGTGAATATTAGACAGATATGTGAATGATTTAGCTAGAAATTTCTCATAAGCCACCCTTTGTAATGCAAGTATATACAAATTCCTCTAAATACAAAATTAATTTATATGGTCAGAAGTCTTTACTGCATGATACACAAACATAAAAGGAAAATAATAGAATTATAAAGGTAAAACCAGTTCTTGAGCTTCCTAATAGTCCTTGGACATCCATTTAAAATTTTTACTTATTTTAAGAGGATGCCTGTCATTGCAAATATCCCAGGTACACAGCCACCAGGTTGAATATGAGCTATGCAAATATTAGAATGCAATGTTTTGAGGTCCTAGTAGCATTTGCATGCTTCTTAAAGCTTAAAATATAGTCTACTGCTTATTATTGTGATTGGTTCTTATTTTGTAGCTGATGCAGAAAACACTGTGTGTTATAATCATAACATGGAGCTCTCACTTTCATGTGAGTTTGATTGAAATCTGAATACAGTCACTACATGCTTATGTGGTAGCACCTATTTTCTTTCTAATGTATACCTGTTGTGTGTCGTTAGTCACCACAGATAATCAGATAATTGAATTACTCCTATTTCTGCAATTTCCAAACTAGGATCCAAACTGCACTAGCATATTTTAATCATGTATTTTAAATGAAATTTAGTATTGAACTTATATACATAAGTGGTTTTAATATTGAGTGACTGTAGAGTTTAGGGTTTTTTTTCTTTTTATTCTATGTAAAGATGTTAGAGTAAATTAGCATGTAATGACCTCTATTACATGCAGTACAGCTAGAAAAATGTGTATTGTTTACCTAGTTGGCTTTTGATGCTTAAATAATTATTTATGCATTTTAACAACAAAATGACCTCTGTGGAAATCGTTGGAATGTGATTTAAAAGCAAAATCAAACTTATAGGTGTGCTTTGGCTTTCTTCTAATGGATATTTTTTTAGCGACCACTTTTTGATTTGGTCTAATGATATGCAAAGCAACTTTTAAAACTTTATCTTTTTAAAGCATAAACTTTATATGGACTTACAAGCTTATTTCTTCATTTGAAAAATAGAGTCATAGGTAGGACTGGGGTGTGGTAAAGTACTGAACAAGTTGTTCAAAACACTTTAAACCCTGAGATCTACGGCTTTCTGCCTAAATGTATTTACTACTTCTGCTTGAAAACAAAATCTTTAAGTTGTAACATTTTTATGTTGTGACTTAATATGCATACATGTAAGTGTACACAGAAGACACATATATATTAATATGTGTGCATGTACTTGCATTTACACATGTAGAAATATATTGTGGATATGCCAATTGTAGTAATAGAATTTTAGCAGAACTGAGAACTAAGCCCGTGGGTCTTAAGTTTTCACCTAGAGACACTTGCTTTCATCATTTTCTCCATGAAAAGCAGTTTTTTTACCTAGAGCAAGCACCTTCCCCCATTAACTGCAACTACTATTCATTTCAGTGTCACTCTGCTTCATTACCTTTTTGCCCTTGTGTCAAACTATGCCCAGAGAAGATTAAATTATTTGGTGTAGTACTTGAAATCCCATCTCTGTGTCAGGGCTTTTCTGTAATTTGGGGGCTTGGGACGTCCATCAGCAGGACTGTTTGTAGAAGCTGACTGACTATTTAATATTTTGAAAAGTGTTAATATCAGTTTGAGCCTTTTGAGAGCTTTCTCTCCTTAATGAGATGCTAGATTTCTTGTCTGAAAATTTTACAATATCTTAAATGTTGTGATATGCAAGTAAAGTGTGAGCAGAAAATCAGTCTTGATTGCCTCAGTTTCATTGATTTGGAAATGTGTATGTTGCGCAGTGCATGAGAAATAGAGAGAAGACATAAAGGCTTCTATTCTTTATTCCCTTATCTCAGTAAAGCTCCTTGATATGCAATGTGTCAAATTATATTTTTTCTTTGAACACAATTTTTTCTAGAGTTATATTTCTAGCAGTTTCATCACAGAAGGTTAAGGTGTGACATGGAGTATTCCTGAGATTATGCTTGTGATAGAAGACACAGAGTTTTTATTTCCTAATCTAAACATGATTCATTTCATAATTACCTTTAGGGTACATATCAACTCATGGCATTCAATATTGCCATTTATCTGGTGTTTCATCCCCCAGAAACAATTCCTTTCAGACAATAGTTTTTTTTTTTTTTTAATTTGAAGTATGTGGCTGGATAATGCAGTGTTTATCTGTGATTACAAAACTCTTTTGAAAGTTTTCTAATATTTGTGCTAAATTACAAGAAGTTTAAGAAATACTGAAATTTTAAAATTATAGAAATGGATGACATATTTAGCTCCATTTTATCATTGTTGCTGAATTTCTTGTACTATATACAGCTGTGTCCTTCAGCTTGCTTTTCTGAGCAAGGTTTGAGTTATTCAGCAGGAGTTAATAATTTTATGGATTCAAAAAGCATTGAATTGTCAACTGTTAAGAAACTACTCAAATTATAGACAGTACATGTCACTACACAATTTTAAAATTATGAAAGCACTCATCAAGAGCTGCTCTAGAGCTATTAATTATTCTGAATCCATAATAGCATTTGTTAAAAAGAGTTTTCTTAATGGGCTTGTTTGTAAAGTTTCGGGGTTTTGATATTCAAAGGAATGCAAATGTGAACCATTAATTAAAATTATTACTTGCTCATTTTTATATGATATAGGAATGTTATAGTAGAAATTTAATATTTCCAGTTGTCTACAACAATTAAGAGATTATAATAGTATCTAAAAACTGAAAATAATTGGGTTTTTGCTACATTTTTCATTTAAATGATGGTCAAAAATACTTTAAAAATTGTAGGATAAGGAGTTACACAGGTACTCAGGGACATCAAATAAATGGAGATCCATCCTATATAAATTAAAGCTAAAACTTGTTAATTAAAACTGAATCTAAACAATTATTCAGGGAGATTGCAGTCTAAGAAATTACATAATTAAAATTTGTTTGTGAAGAACTGAATCTAACTTCCCTGTGGTGTTTCTTTGGAAACTGGTTTCCATTTTGCTTGCTTCAGTGGAAGATATGATTTTAATGTGGCTTGCTGAACAACTTGAACAACTATTTTCATCAGTAAATTTCAAACTTCTTCTTTGGGACTTGCTATCATTCTCAGGGGAAGATAAAAATATATGAATGTCTCTGGGGAAAAATATTTCTTTGACAAGCGGAGAAGTCCATAATACACAAGATGGCACTGTTTCACCTGTGAAAATGCCTATTTTTCACAAATAACTGTAAAAACCTGATATGAGAGTGCAGAAGGTTTAATAGTTTTGTATAATTGCAGTGCAAACAAGTTTGCATAGTTGGATAGTTTTGTGGGTTTTATTGGGTTTTGTTTGTTTGGTTTGGTTTGGTTTTGGTTTTGGTTATTGACCAGCTAAAATATATAGATGAAGACTGCATAATTGTGGTAAGTGAAAATGCCTCTGAAGTTACTATTGACAAAACTGAATAATTCAGGAACTGGAAACCATCTATGAGGTGAAAATCTCTGACTTATTCTCCTTCTAAGAAATCTGGAGAATATGGAATTTAGCTTTCAAATGGTTGTCTTCCCCTGGATCTTCTTTGAACTCCTCTGACATGCATAAATAAGCATATAATTTCAGTTTCTGCATTCTCCTTTTAAGGTTAGCTTATAAAGAGAAAAAAGTATGTGCTAAAGTAAATGAGAATTTCCTGTTGTGTAGGGGACTTAATTTTTTAATTGAATATTGAAATCTAATGTAATTTTTAACTTTTAATTGGAAAAAAGGAAAAAAGTGTGTAAAATTATATAGAATAGTTTTTAAAAAAAATATTTTCGTACTGTAGACATTTTTCATCTTAGGCAATATCTACATGTTCAGTTTTTGTGAAAACCCAAACATCTAACATCAATTAATGTGCCTAAACACAATACAGGAAGGTAATTCTTAATATTTCATAATATTTCTCCAGGATTTATTAAATAAATTTACAGTGTTTACTTATTATATTATTATTCTCAGGGGCAGAGTAGAAAATCTGCAAACCTTCAGCCAAATAAGATGCAGTAGTTGAAACAACATTTCATCATTTAAGTGTCAGATGACTAAATTTAAGTACATGTATACTGATAGGATAGTAATCCTTGATCTGTTCTTGGAGGGGAATTCTTTTTTTCTTAAGCAAACATCAGAAATCATTTCTCTAATTTTAGATAAATTTTTCAAGGTAGACATCTGTTTACTTTTCAAAGATTTGAGCTCTATTTAAAGACATTCAGAAGTCATCTGATGAAGGCACAATTCTTACCCATCTATGTATTTTTATAAAGCTTAAAGAAGTTCACTGAAATTTAAGAGATTTACATGTGTTCAATCTGAAATTTCACCTGTTGTTTATTTGCAAAATATCTGTGGGAATGCATTTGAAACAGGTCTGTCTTTTTTTTTGCTTTGCACCACTGAGTGTTTTCAATACTATTCCATTTTAGAGAAGAATAAACTAGAAGATATTCCCTGGAAGCACATGGCCCCATATTTTCTGGTTGTTATGTGGTGCTTCATTACAGGAGGAGATTAGAAGTAGATGCCGTGAAAAAATGTGCATTGTGCTTATAGGGTCCACAACACTGATAGCTTCTCTCTGTAATATGTTTCTACTTTTCTTTCAAATGTAGCTAGTATTTGTAGTTATTGCTAGTGTACCCTGCAAGCAAGAGGGCTTAGAACTTAAGAATGTAGCATTCAGTCTGTAAATAAAGCTGCAAACTATCAAAAGTTGACTATTTCGATCTTATTACACTTGTGGAATTTCATTGGCCTGAATTCACACTGTTTCCTTGACATAACCACCCTATTTCCAAATTGCTGTAGAAAACAGTTCTGAGTTATAGACCTCAAAGTGCTCTATAATCACAATGTATGTGTAATTTGAGATAGTTTTATTCCTGTTTCCAGGATACAGGAATTTGAGCATGATAAAGCATTGTGCTTCAAGCAACAAGACAGTAATGTAGTTTTTTAAAAAGACCACTTGTGGTAACTACATTTCGTAGACTTTGACCGTCTCCTTATAATAAGGTACATTGTTCAAGTGCATCATAATAAATTGGTGTGGACAAAGTTTCTCTGGATTTGCTTATTGATTTAACCATTTCATATAAAACATAAAAGGCTTTTGTACTTCTTCATGTAAATGTCTTTGGAGTGATTAACTGTATTTGGATACTCCTACTTGATAAAAAAAGTAGTTGTGATCTTAGGATTTTAATATTGTCAATTAGTGAGGAATATATATCCATTAATTAGCTATCCATTAATTATTACAATGTTTTAATTTAAGTTAAACAGCAATATATACTATATCAGAAATGAAAAGTAGTCTGGGAATAACACATAAATACCAACAGTACAACAAGAACCTAATTTCTAGTGGGATTATCTTTCTCTGTTTATCTGGCTCTGGTGCTCCACGGAAGAGTCAGATCAACTCTCTCTGTTTAGTTCTGCTGAAGATGAGGAGTGCAGTGCACTCTCTGCTTCTACACTCTGGGTTAACCAATTAATGAGATAAAGATAGGGGTTTCATTTCCTGACTCAATAAGCAAGATGAATTTTACATTTCTATTATTTTATTTTAGTGGAACATAACATTTTCAAGGTGTAAGTTTAAATGATGTGTTTTCCCCATTTCTCTTAACAATTGTGATGATTTTATGTTGCTTTGAGCTGGGGTGGGGATGTCAGATTTTATGAGGTCCCTTCCAACCTGCATTATTTTCTGATTATCTGTATCTTGTGTGTGTTTGAAAATCATGTCTTGCTTTCCAGAGTGGTAGAATGCTTAACTGATGTATCCTGTAGCTTTCCCATTGATGTGTGATGAAGGAATTTATGGTAATGACTGCATAACTGCAGAAGTAATTTCTGACACTTACTGGTCAACTTGACTTTGGAACATTAAGTTCTCTTGCTGATCATTCACTGCTGCACTACAGTGTCATTTTGAAGTCTGAAGTTATGGAGATGAAAACTTGAAAGAACCTCTTAAGTTTTATAGTGCTGTAAGTTAAGGACTTAGAGAATTCAGAAATTTGCAGAACAAATCATACTTTGATTCTCAACTTTTTCTTGGAGATGGTACTGGAAAAATCTTGTAGAAACCATTCAATAATTCTAAAAATGAAAGAAAATTATTGTTTAAAGGGCAGTAAAAATTTGAAAGTCAAAGGAAAAAAGAGTGATTAAGAGGACTTTGTTTTCATTCTCTTGTCCTTTTTCATAGAGTTGTACAGATTGGAAAATGTTCTTTGTCATTGTGTTTCCCTCTGCATCCATTAAAGAATGAAAATTTTGTTGCTGATGTATTAACAGAATTTACTTTTTTTTTTCTTTTTATTTTGGGCCTTTAGGTATTATGTGTTTAGTTTTATCCCTGCAAAAGTTCATGGCATCCTTGTAGTTCCTATTTTTCTGGTCCTTCTTCCAAAGCTCACCAGCTCTTATCTTTGACCTGAGTTCCAGTAAAAACTCTTTATTCCGAGGTTCAGTTACCTGTGGTGCCTTCATGCAGAATTACGATTTGAGTTTTTTAACCATTAAACCAGGCATGACCTGAGAAAGGATAATCTATTTACTCGGGCACTTTTGACCATCTCAAATTCTCTCATTCTCAGTTGAGATTCCAAACAAATTATTACTGAAATTCTGACTGAAGAGCAATAAAGCTACTAGAGTGTGATAGGATGGTAATAGATACCATTTAATTAGGATTTTCAGCTTAGCAGGGTGATGTTCTTTTTTTAGTTCCCTAGAATACTTTATACCTACAAAAGCAATAAATTGGAACTAAGTACCTAGTTGTTGTCTATGCTTTCAGAAATGTCCCTTACCATTACCGCAAAATATGGTTCAAATAACTGTGTGGTTGTTTTTAAATGCTAATTAAATTGTACCAAATTTTCACAACTCCTGGTGTACTAAGCAAGCATGTTTATTAAAAAAAAAAAAAAAAAAAAAAAAAACAAAACAAAACAAAACAAAACAAAACAAAACAAAACAAAACCACCACAACCTAAGGTATTTAGAACATCTGTGAAAACATAAGTAGGCATTTTTTTTCCTAGAGTGTTAGATGTATTCCTTCATTAGTTGATAGAAACAGAGAATATGCTTCACTTTTGTCCTCCCAAGAAATGGAAGCATCAAAGGGCATTCATTTTTCATATGACTGTTCTTTTGCCTACTTAGTCCATGCTCTTTTTCCTTCAGATATGAAAACTTTACTATGTGGTATTGTCTGTTTGTCCCTAATCACAGCTGGAAGTTTACTGCAATTCTGATTACACTGAGAAACTGCCCTGTTAAGTTGAAGACAGTGTCTTCCAAAGATTTATCCCAGCCTTCTCGTTCCAACTCAAGTACCCAGATAACCCTACAGGGGGTTTAGAAGTATTTGTACAGAGTACAATGACGTCAAGCTTCAATAATTTTATCCATATTTTCCCTTCTACTTCAGTTTCTGGTAAACTGTATAAAATCAGTGGGTTTTTTAAAGGGTTAAATTTGATTGATTTTATGTCTTTACATGGACTGTATTGTCTTTCTTAGTTTTGGCTAAAGGTAGCATTAAATAATTCCAATAAGGGAAAGTAAGACATAAACAGTTTCCAAGTTTAACAAATATTAATGGCATTTTCTTTCTTTCACTAGAATTCTATTCATCAAAAAATTATTTTGGAAGGTAAAATATAGATGTTCTTAAGCTATCTATAAACATGCCCACATAAAAAAGTTCTAAGATGATATAATTCTTTGTAATATCTATGCCGTTAGCATGAAAACCTTTTAATGCACATTTGCACAAAGTCACTAATAACTTACAATACCTTTTAATTTTGGATTTATGTAAAAATAACTTAAAATATCTTTTGCAAATTTAAAGGACTTAAATATAATATTTTGCTGTCATATACTGTCATCAGTATTTTATGTAAAGTGAGAATGAAAAGCATATCTTAACAAATTAAAGACTTCAAAAATAATGTATATTTTCCTTTCTTCCCCTGAAAGATTTTTTTTTACATGTAAAAGTGAATAAGGATCTGAAAATTGAGAAAGGTCTAATTGACAATGTGATAAGACTATTTTTACTGGAGGGACAGCTACCTTCACGTTGCCCCAATAGGGGTTTTGGGGCTGGTCCACAAGAGTGGGAGTCTAGGAGTGAATTCCCTCTGGTGGACGGGCAAGACCATCCAGCAGTCAGCAATCCAAAAAAAAAGCTGAGTTAGCAAGTCAGGTCTGAAGCTGGTCTGGAAAATCCTAATGACAAGCGAAAGAACAGCCAGAAGCAGGACTGGGAAAAGTTGTACCTCTGAGAAGAGCATCTGGCTCAGTCCTGGTCCAGATGCTCCCAGACCCATGTGCTTGGGCACAGGAATGAGGGTCTCTGGTGAGGCTGGTATGGGCAATTAAGGCCTGTTGGTGCCTGCAGATATCTGCGCTGATTGCAATGAAATGTTTCAGTCCTCTGATGGAGAATGTAGATTCACAGAGATCGCCATGGCAAGACAATGATGGGGAAACGTAAACAAATCAGACAGACTGTGTTGCGTATTCAGTCATAGATTTACAGGTGAAATTGAATCACAGGGTGTGAACTGACAGAGCTTTGTGAATCAGAAGATGGCCGTGAAGGCATGGATTGCTCCTGGTGTCAAACTGCATTATATTCAAGCATGCAGGATTCTGTTTTCTGGCATATTCATATAATTTCATGGGGGAAAGACTGTCCTTGCAGGAGATTGTGTTTTAGCAATCATCTCTTAGAAATCAGTTTTGTGATTTGGACAGGAGAAATGGAAGAAAATGGACAGTAATGGACACTTCAGCCCTCTTAGATGGTATTAGAGTCATGCTTATTGCCTTGTGTAGGATATTTTTTTGTGAGATGGCTGGTGTGATCATATCCCCAAGGATATATTAATCCTGTTACATCAATACAAGTTTAAAGATATGCCACTGACAGTAGTTTTTCTGATCTCCTTTAGAGTGGCTTAAATTTCTTTGATAATCAGAATCACTACATTGATGGAAATCAAATACTTGCTTTTAGACTTTGACTGGAACAGACTTTGGCTGGTACATCCAAAGTCAGTGACCTTAGGTTTTTTTATTGAAATATTCAGAAAAATGTTATAAAATTTTGAACATATTTATTTTTATGCCATCATCTGTGTCAGATTATTAGCATGTATTTTATTAATTATTTAGAAGGAACCAGAAGTTTGCAGGGGGTTGAGGCAATTTTGTTGGTAATTTGTTGGTAAAAAGCCCTTCTTTATTTTGATGTTAATCTTTTCGGACATCTTTAAACATAGTTATTAAATAGTGAGAGTGGTGGTAATAAACCTGTTTTCTGTAATTTCTTTAAACATGTGGGATTATAATTGAGTATATTTTGGCAAATTCATTTTTTATTTTTGTTTAAAACCAGTGCAGTCAAATCAGCACATCTGCTGTATAGTCAGTCATGATGATGAACTTGCTAGTCAATTTTTGTTTCATTGTTTTTTTCTTTATAATGTGGTGTACTGTGTGTTGCTACATACTCTTCCTCCCCACTCCCTCCTTTCTCTTTCCACCTTACCCCTCTCCTGCAGACTAAGGACATGCAAGACGGATATTAATGCCTCCATCTCTACTGTGTAGCTATTGATGTTGTTGTTGTTGTGGGACATAGAACAAGGGAGACAGATTTTTCTACATGGCTTAACCTTATGTAGAAGAATATATCTGCTTCAATTATATTTTCTAGACTTTATCTTTGGCTTCATGATTTCCCAGATTGTCTTCTGGAGTACTACAATTCACTGCAGAACAAAGATGAGGGAAAAGAATATATATATACAGAAAAAAGGTTCAAATGTTCAGCTATCATTTATGGTGATGACATCCATCCCATGAGTTCTATTTATTCATAGTTTGATTGTCATAGTTTCTATGGTTTCACAGAAATTTGCACGTTGCAACCCATGCAACTGTACTCTCTAAAACAGTGTCAAGGATTAGCTACAGAAATAATTCTTAACCTATGGCAGGGTATTTGAGTTATGCAGATTTTTAAATATAGTCCTTATAAATATCTCTAGGGAAAAAGGAAGGGTGAAAACAAAGCTTGCAGTGGGCATATTGTATAGATACTTCAGAAAGCATGGATACTACATTCTTATGTAGTCAATTATGGCACAAAACCACAATCATTGTATTGTTGCAATGAATATATATACCATGCTTCAGAATTTTTACTTTTGTAATAATTTGTAAATTGGAAAGGATATTGACAATTGATGTGCAGTACTCCTTTTAAGAAAACGAAATTTAGTTGTGTTCTCCTTGGCCAGGTATTTTAGGTACTAGGACATAGAGGAAAAACATGATTAAACAAACTGTTTCACCTCTCCTTGTCTTTTTTTGTCGGAATGAAACACATTGATTGGTGTGACTTCTGCAGTACAGCACCCTGTTTCAAGCACTATGGTCAGGTCCTGTAGATGCTAAGAATTTCATAGATAAATTAAGTGGCAAAAATGTATTAGAATCATTCTTAGAAGATTTCCAAGTCCTTTTTTGTAACACTGTAAACTTTCCATATTCTGTTTAACATTGAAAAATACCTGACTTTAAAAAAAAACAAAATCAATTATTCTAACTGAGAAAAATAATAAACATGCCTATAGAAAACAGTGTTCACTTTTCAGAGTATTTGTGGAAGACCAAGAAAAGTATCCTGTGGAAAGAAGATTTGACACCTCCATGTTTGTAGATGGAAAGAATTTGGAAGAATGTGTTTGAATCAGAATGGGATCTGTAAAACTATAAATATTTTCCATCTTATCACAGTCTAAGAGAAAACCACTAGTAAAAGAATAGTCCTGTAAAAGTACATGTATCAGCTTTGAAAGATAAGTAAATTATATCTATCTGAAAACAGTAATTCTAGGTTTCTATTTTAGAAGGATCTATCTTATCTTAAAGTAGTGGAAGAGAATATTGGTTCAGGGCATGACACTGCAGTGAAAAACACAAAGGTATAACAGTCCATAATTTATCAGTCTGTATAACTGTCTTATCAATGAATGAAAGTAGAAAATTATTTAAATTAATGTGAATAGGAAACATATCATGCAGATGTGCTCTGAACTTCACAATGAAAAGTTTAAATTTTCTCTTTGACTTAAAAATAATTGACGCAACCTTTGTCTTGGATCTGTCACACCTAAAAAATTCAAGCATAATGGAAAACTAACAATTAAAGAGTAATTCAGTGCTGTGGCAAGTACTACAGGACAAGATGAGAAGGCAGGATTTCTGTGATTTGTCAGAGCAGTGCTCCTTTCATCCCATAGCTTTGCCCCTTGAGGATGGGACCATGACTGGCTGGAAGTGCCTAAATGCTCTCCTGGACCACTGCTCTCCTAGTGGTGATAGAAGATACTCGAAAGGGAGAAGGGGGAAGGCAGGGGAACTTGGCCACCTGTGGGCCAACTGGGCCACCTCCTCTGGACTAGTCCTCTCCCAGCATTAACACTTGTTGACTTTATCTGCCAATTCTCTCAGGTTATTTTTGAGCATGCCAATACAACTTGCTGTCAGAGCCTTCCATGACTCCACATTTCAATCATTCTGTGTTTGTTGTGTAGAGTGGAACATCCTTCCCTTTCTTTAAGCAATCTGCAAACAGTTTATCAGGTACCATGTGCTTTGGTTTTGTCAGGATAGGATAAGTGAGAGCTGCATGTTCAACTTACCACTGTAAGAGTTAGTTGTGCCCTGGTTGTGCCTCTCTCAAGTCCCTGTAAGCTGCAGAGTCATAGCTTGTTAACTCTTCTCTTACAATATAGTTTCTTCAGCTTATTTACTATGAATTTTTTCTTCTTTGTATGTCATGTCAATCAATTAGTATGGAAAATGATGTATTGACATATCTAGCTTCATATAAAGCATTGTAATACAAGATCATCAAGACAGTTATACTTGTGTCTTGATACTCAGAGTATTTAAAATTTACTTAGCATGAAGTAATTAAACAGTAATATAGATAATTTTATTGTTTTAATACTGTGATTATTTGAAATTAAATTACCAATGCGAAGATATGGCAGTCTGGTGAATAAAATTAAAGAAATATGCAATAAAATATGGCAAAATGGAATACTGAAAGCATGATGAAAGAGTTCTTCACACCTACTCTTTATGTGCCTCTTGGTACTGATTCGCTCTCAGTACAACTGAGAGCAAAATGTGGGATGTTGGAAAAGAGTGGTTTATTATTCTCCTTGTCTCATTCTTGTGTTGCTTTCCTCATTGCTGGCATTGGTATTCCTCTGGCACCACAATGGGGTAGTTTAAAAAGCTGAACAGAAAACTGATTAAAACTTATCACCCTTCCCTCACCCTTCCCCACTTCTCTTTGTTCTTTTTTCCTTGATTATTTCTGCAAACTAGGTCACAATGGCTCAGATAGTGTCTGTTGGGTGCTATGCAAAAATAGAAAGAGAATTGGGTAGTGGCAACCACCCAACAGCAGCAGAAACAGCCCAAGGATAAGAATTTCTTTGTCAGCAAAATATTCCTCTGTGTGATTATGGACTGCCAGGAAAGGAATTTGCTAAATCTTGACCATGTTAAGTGGCCAAATGGTATCTTAGAGTGACAATCAGTATATTTTATCTCAATTACAAAATTGCTGCTTTCAATTTATTTAGGTGTTTTCTTAGATTGGAGCAGGCATTTAGTTTTCTGAGTTGAAAATTGATAAGACTGTGGTGCTGCCTTAGAGCTCTAAGCAATTGAAATGGCTCAACTCTTATTTGAAGTTCAAATTTCACCAAGCACAGCTTCATATTCTGATATCTCTGAAGAACATTCCATAGGTTTAATATGTGGAAATTTAAAAGTATGTTTCACTTCTACTGCTTAATTTTGTAGTTGTGGCACTGTATCCAGAATACAGAATGCTGCTGTTTATTGAATCAATATCTATGAAAATGCATGCCAGTATTATTGCTTTACTTGATATTGGAACTTATTGCTGTATCTTAAAGGGTACACACTGTGTTTGTTACATTTTAAAATATAATTTTTAATTATTATTATTATTCACTTTTTAAACATTAAAAAAAGAGTTTTAATTGGGTTAAATAAACACACGGGCAAGAAAAATGTAAAGGGAAAATAATTAATTAATTGTATATTATCTTCATCATCCACTATGGAATTCATCTCACATAGAAGATAACCACTCTGCCGTTTAAAAATAGATGTTTTGCAAAATTGTGCTTTTGAAACACATAATTGCCTGAATTTTGTTGTTTCATATAATTCTTTCTGATTCTTTTTTATAGAAACACTGACTTATGGTCAAAATCTCAATTTATTTAGATGTGATTAAAACAGCTAAACTGGTCCACTGGATGCAGATTCAGTTATTCTGTAATTTTATCATGTAACATGCTTACATTTTCATCTTCATTTAATATGATTTTTCAGGTTGTCAGTGTACATCATATGCTAACACCACAGAAGGTTGAGGGAATAATTTTTGCTACATTAATTTTTTTTGTTAATAATTCCCTGACTTCCAGTTGCTGACAGCTAATTTTCAGATTTTCTGCTATCTGACAATTAAGTGGACTAATTACTTTTTAATCTATCACACAGATTGTGTGGTAAGGTACTATTTATTGGGGGGGGTGGTGTTCTTGAGCAGATTTCTTAGGATAATGCTTGGTATTACAAATTTCATTTTCTGCAGATATCTGACATGAGTAATACTAATTTTTGTTGTCTATGCTGTAGACATACCTTTCTTAGGTAAAGAATTGTAGCTGTCATAGCAATGCAGTATAAATGGATAGCAAAAGTAGTCCTGTGGATGTGCAGGGAGCTAGTAATAATTAAATCTTTCTATTAAGCTTTTTAAAAATTTCAAAAAGTCATAGTCGTCAAAGGCAACTGCTGTGGTGTTGTTTTTCTCAGTGGTTTCAGCAGCACTGCACTCAAACTGGGTGTTTGACTTTCTACAAGAAAGCGATTGGAAGTATCACTAGAGTTTGTCTTTTACAACATGGCGGTGCAGGGCTGTGAATGTCAAGTGGAGAGGGCAGGCATGTGTGCGTCGTAATGGATGGACTGGTAGTATCTATACTCATACATCTGCAAGAACTAAAGAGTCAGTAAGTGCAGCTGAATTACTTCATACTGTATTGGGTTATATGATGGACCTGATATCAGAGCATGGTGTGCTGCAGACAATCCCACTGAAGTAGTAATATTCAGATTATGGGAGGGTAGCTGCTGGTAGTGAAATTAAGCGTGACAACTGTGCTCTCCTCTGAAGTGGAGAATAAAATCAGCAAGCATGATTTCCTTAATTAAACTGGTAGACAGGGTTCATTTTTAATTTGATATTCTCATTAATCATGGAATTAGATTGCTGATATCTAAACCCTATTGTGAATCAGTATTTGTTTTCCAAACTGAAAAATACCTGTAAAGTTACTCATGTTCAGCAAAACACTCTTAGTAGCAATGAATAATAGCATTTGCATTTCTATAACGATATCATAAGAGTATCATAGTAACATTATGTCTGAAACTATTGTTAAACTTGTTTGAACAAAACCACAATTGTCTTAGTATTTTAGAAACCTACAGGACTAGAGGGCATAGAAGGAAGGAATTTTGCGAAAGGATAAATGAGCGAGAGAGACATGTAAAGACGTGATTCCTGACGCAGTCAGCTTCTCACAAAACAAAACAAAACAAAATGGCAGAATATGGATAATCAGAAGCTTCATCAACAACCACAGTGTCTGGATGTAAATTTTATGGACTACAGTAGCCCCTAACTCTAACAGTAACTGTACTTTTGGATACTGCATCACTTTACAGTTGTGGTTCTAATTAAGCACAGTGACAGCATTTGCCTTTGTCTAGAGCATAAATGTGAAAACGGTGGTAGAGATGTATGCCTAATTACATAAATGTGCTTATCACAAAAAGAAAAAAAATATAAAAGGAAGCGTCTTTTTCACTCTTATTGAGATAGGACTGGGCCCTGTGTAATTATTACATTTTGTATGGCTATTTATTTGTAGGAGCTATTACATATACTTTGTTGGTCAAGTGTTATTCATTTGTCTATTCAAAATAAATTTCTTCAATTTGTTCTACAGAATCAGAAAATATGATGCTGTCCATAGAGGAATTAAATGGGATTTAAATATCTACAATTTCCCTAAATGAAAAATCACTTCATATCACTATTTTTGTTTGTTTGTTTATTTACTATTTGTGCACACATACAGCATGTTAGCCAATTAAATATAACCTCATAATACTGTTTTACTCCTTCTATATAATTGGCATGCTGTCATAAAGCTGAGATGCTTTCATCTTCAAGTGTGAAGGTTGGTTTTTCCAAAGCTCTCTATATTTCTGGGTTTAACAACATGAAAAGAAATACCACAATTCTCCCTTCCTCCTAGCCTCAAAAAAAAAGAGAAAAGCTCCCTCCCAGCAAAGTGCCAGATAATGTCTTATAAACACTAAGGGGGCAGAAGTGTGGAAGGAGACAGTTGCATCTCTTTGGGGAAAAAAAAAAAAAAAAAGGAAATTCTAGTTCTTTCATCTCCTCTTAATCATTATTTCTAGTAGACATTTTTGAATCCAATAACAATATGATAAGAAATTTCAAATTTTATTCTCATCAGATCAAGAAGAACAAAACATTAAAGGCAGGATGCTTGCAACAGGAGCAGAATATGTGGCTCTTCTAAATGGCAGGCAAGAAAATGTGGCTTCAGTCATAAAAATTTCAAACCTTCAAGAATAATTTCTTCATCTGTGAAGTTGGGGATGGGGTCTTGGCCTTAGAGAGATTTATACATCTTCAGAGGAGCAGGTAGATGTTATAAGGTACATTTTTACCCACTCTGTAGATCTGGCTCTGTCCCATTAATAAGGATTGTTAGAAGTGTTGCAGATGATGGAAGAAAGCCATGTAGAAGCCCAAAGAAAGACACAGCCTCTGAAGGCACCTTCCTCACCCCCTGGTCTTCCTTCCTCTGCTCTTTGTTCTTTCAGTCTTTAAGTCCTATTCTTCAAAATGTGCTGAGGAAAACAGAGCTATGTAATCTGTCAACTTAACAACAAATATTAAGTTCACATTTATTCTCTTCACATACATTTCTCATATATAGAATTTTTTTTTTTTTTCTTGAAAAGTATATGGGAGCCGCTCGTTCTTTAAAAAAATTGTATCTATGGGTGTATGGATACCCTTTAAATCTAGAACTTGCTCTTAAGAATCTTGAAATTTCATTTCAAACCAGCTGCCTTTTTTCACCATCTGCATTAAATATCAGAAATCTATTTCTTCTTTTAAGACAGGTGAATGATCTGAGGTCATAATTTTGCTTTCCAACAGATGAGGTGGCAAAAGGCCAACAGGAGAAAAATAGATTTCAGCAAAGGAAGGCAATGTCAGCCCTCCTGGGTGCCGCCACTAATTGAATTAGTGTGCTTCCCTTCTTTCTTTTTCTTTTTCCAGCTGATCCCAGCATGCCAACTCTACAGGGAGTCCTCTCTGGGAAAACAAGTCTACCTACATGATAGCAAGATGAAAGTAATCTCAGAGAAGTTAAAAACAATAACAAACATTTATCTTATTTTTCATACTCACAGTAAGAGCAGTATTTGTCTAATGGAGGGGTTGTCTAAATCAAAAAAAATTGTGGCTCAGTGCATTGCACCATCCTCACATTTTCTTGAATGTTGTCAGTTTCAGTGTCAGTAGTGTTTAGCGTGAAACCTATTGCTTTGCAAGAGTAGTTCCACTGAAGTTTCCTGTTTTGTCTTGGAGTAGTACTATCATTTGATTTTGAGAATTGGATAGAATAAAGATTTGGGATAAATTCTGAAGCTCATCCTTCAGCACATAACCATTTATCAATGAGACAATCAATACATGATCATCACAAAGTGTTTGGGAGCTCTTGCCTCAAGTGTTTATGAGGTAGGACTTGTAAAACCTGGATCTTGTGTCCTGGGAATAAAACACACTTCAGTTTCCACTCATAAAAGAGAAGGTCAAGGATGTCTGTAAAAATTATCCTGTGGACAGCATTGAACAGAAAAAGGAATGAAATAATTAAAATTATCCTCTCCTTATGATATAATGATGGCAAACTGAATCTGTTTAAATTCTGACAGATTTGAGTGCTCAGAGAGACCATTTAATAAATTATGCATTTAATTCACTTAACACTGACAGTGACCCAGTCATGCAGGAAGAAAAAGATCATTGCTTCTGGTTTGATTCAGACAGTAAATGTATTTGATGTTCACCTTAAAAAAAAACTAAAGTAGTCTTCTCCAGTACTTGGCAGAGGTTAAATTTCAGCTCTCCCAAGAGGTAGCAGGAACAGGCTCAAAGAAGAAGTTTCTGTGCAAGCAGAGACATCGCACCTTGCACATACTGATCTTTACTATTTGATAATGTATCTTTTGGCAGTGGTAATTCTGAGTATTAGTTGTACCCAAGTGTACTGAGGGTGAGCTTCACAATCAAATGGGTTGCTTCTACAAACTTCAGGACTACAAAAATAGCTTGAAAATAGCAAGAGGATAGAAAAATATTCTTGTAATTTTTCTGATTTGGATTCTTAAAAAATTCTATTAAATTCTTTGAACTCTTACTAAAATTAAATTATTTAGGCATAGTTTATGACTTTCAGTCACTTAAGAAAAAAATTTTGGGAAAGGAACTTAGATTTAAGTTGTACATCATAGATTTGCTGAAGTTTGCTACTCTTTTGTGAATGGATATGACAGTTGTCTGGTGTTTATCCCAGGGCTGTTTAGGAGCAAACCTAGGTAATATTATGTTAATTTATTCTTCATTTTCTCATGTTTGAGGTCTTTTATGCAGATCTTACCTTTACTGGACAAGATAATTTAGGAAGGAATTATAGAGATTTAGCCTCCTGCTTCCACCTCTGAGCTAAACATTATCAATCCATTTATTCCCAACACAGTTTAGCAGCTTTCTCTAAATTCCTCAGTCCCAATTGTCATATGCAGCCTGTCTCCTCAGCCGCACCATAACTGTATCAAGACATAAGGGTTGCATCTACATCGTGTGAAGGGGACAATTTTGTGCTCGACATTTACATCACTGAGTGGCACAGAAGAGCATGTACTGATATTTCATTTATTGAATGTGCTGTGCATATTACAACTTGTCATCCTTGTATTTTAATACAATAAAATCATTAGGATTAAAAGTCACATCTTAACTTAGTGGTATGAAATAACCGACATAACTATCAATCACTCTATCACATTTTGGGGGTGGTTTTTTTGGTGTTTTTTTGGGGTTTTTTCTTTCTTTCTTTCTTTCTTTTTTTTTTTTTTTTTTTTTCCCCTTTTTTTTTCTTTTTGCTTCTCAAGTAAAAATCAAAAGTTATCATTCAAACAGAGCAAGGAAGGCTTAAGGTTAAATCAATTCTGGATAGTAGCCGAGGAACACTAAAGCCCTGGCTTTTCTTCAGGAGCAGAAAAACATTTGCTTGCAGAATTCTGTTCTTTAACAGGAGCCTGGCTTTTTTGAAATGTGCAGGACATTTACCAAGCCAAACAGAAAGTTAGTGCTTGGGAGGGTTAAACTTTAAAGAAAATTTGAAGTCTAAGCTAACATTTCTGCAGCCGTCTGCCTTAGGAGGTGCTAAGGAGTCTGCTAAAAACAGGGCAGCTGGTGATTTGTGGGCTTGCTGGGGGATTGATTACAGTCTCCCCTTAGGTTTTATTTTTGACCTTTGTGCTTTGCTTTCCTTCAGTCCTCTGCCATCTAGCTCCCTCCATACTAAATTAAAAAGGCAAAGCTTTGTAGGATGAAGGAGTCTTCTACTAATGAGGGTACACAGAGTACTCAAAGGATAGTAGACAGCACATGGAAACAGAGATCATGTGCATACGTGATTGGGCATCTGACACATCTGGAAATCTAATTGCAATTAATCAGTTATGGTAGTGATACCCAGGAATGGAATCTCAGTTCCACTGGAGTTTGTGTCAGAAAAAGCATCAACTTGAATAACACTATAATTTTGGTTGTAATGTGTTGGCACCCTCTTGCTTTCCCAAACTCTCTAATTTCCTGGCCTCTTCAAATTCTTAATCTCTAGGAGGTTAAGAATCTGTAGAAAGAAAATTGGGTTTTCGTGGTTTAGTCCAGAACATAAGACTGGACTAGCCAGGCACGACCATAGAGGAGTTTGAACTTGAGTCATTACATCAGAATTGGAAGCTCCTTACAAGGCATGCATCCAGAAGTAAATGCAGCTTCCTTCACTGGGCCTTGGCTACCATGCAGGAGAGGCTGTTAGTAAGTTTGAACTCTGTGTTTGGGATCAGGGAATTTATAGGCCTGTCAGCAGACTTCTCCAATTATCTAAAGTTTTCTTATGTCTTTCCAGATGTTTGTATAATTGGAGTTGTATGCTGAATTGTTTTATTTAATTGTGAACTAGTGCTGATTAGCTGAGCTTTAGTGCTTGGAAAGTCTTTGGTTTTAGTTTTTATTTTTTGATGTCTCTACAGTGCAGTGTCTCTCTTGCCAGAACTTAGACAAATCGTACAGTTTCTCTGCCTATAAGTAGTATGAACATTGTTTATTAATTGAATTAATGTCTAAAAGAATTTTCTGCTCAGATTTATTTCTAAATTCATATTCATTTTGGCTGTGCTTTGATTTTGACTGTTTCCAAGGGAGTATCTGCTGAGATGTTGGAAATTAGAAGTAACTTTCTTATAATAAGAAAGTGGGAGTAACAATTGTAATGAGTTATCAAAACCCTTTTCAAAAAAAGCCCTTCCTTTGTCATTTTAGTAACTAACTGATCAAAACCAAAGAACTCGTGCTCCATTGTTGAGCAGTTTTTTGTCACAGAACATGATCCAAATCGTTCCAGAGTAGTATAAGCAAAAACAGCATACGCCAGTCTTTTTCCAAACTACCATGTGTTTACTGCTGTTATATTGGCAGCAATTTTTGCTTTGAGATGATGTGTTATATCCTTTCCTCACTTCTTCCTACATTTCCAAGATAACAGAAGGAAGAACATCCAGGAATGTGGGAGAAAAAGAGAAGAAATAAACTTATATTAAGAATGTTAGCAACCATGATGGGTTTGTAGTGTAGAGGTTCAAGTGTGAGATATGATGGATGCCCACTGGTATTATGACAACTCTGCAATGTGTGCTATATTTCAATATTTGGATCCTCATCCTTTCACAATATATTTCTCTTTGGCAAGTTACAAAAAAACGAGAAAGTGGTAGCAGCAATATTTTAAATGGCAAATGTACAACTGGAAAGACTGTGTTATGTTGGTATAAACTTTTATCTTTCTCTCTCTCTCTCTTTTTTTTTTTTTTTTTTTCTTTTCAATTCTTAATCCAAATGTTACTATCCAGCAAGATATCCCTGTCTCTTTCTGCTTGGGTCAGAGCAGTTTTGTAAAAGCATTCTGCAGTCTTTATGTAAATTTCATCATCTTTTTTTTCTCCTTTCCACTTAAGTGGGAAAGTTGGAATCATAGTGTTATTTCTTGTCTGAAGATAGATGCTGCAGTGATAGACAGTGCTGCCTAACCCAGTCCATCTAATAATTTCTCACTTGGCTACAAACATAAAAGTAATCTAGCATCTGGTGCTTAACCATAGATAAACAACCACCTTTATCAGTGCTGAGAGGCAATTAGCCTGCCCTCTACTGCTTTTTTCACATTAATAATAATAATAATAAACATTCAGCCACTAGATTGGTACAATGAAAAAATACAGGGTTTAAAGAGATCTTAAAAGTCGTTGAGTATAGCTATGTTTTTTTGTTCTTGAATAGAAATAAAAATGCTGGCTCCAAAGAGGTATCAAAGGTAAAGACATTTCAGATCATAAAAGTCAAAGCAGAATCTACCAAAAGAAACCTCACAAGCTACTGAACACTTAGAATTAGGAACCTATACCCTTCTTCCAACTAATAGTACATCTTACCAATTGGAATAAACTGAATAAAACCAATTAGCCTGAAAGTATTTATTCCCTCAAGACACAGCATATCAAAATTACTATGAAGCTAAAATATGAGATACTCTAAAAAAAAATATATATATATGTGAAGAGACTAATGGGACTTAAGAATTGCTGTAATAAAATACATACAACTGTAGCTAAAATCCAAGTTCATGTATGTGGGGGTTTTTTTAAATTTGAGTTTCTCTAAGAACTGAGTGTGTACTTAGGAGTATGTAAGCCAGCATTCTTCTTGAGATCTCTGCCATGTATTACTATTTGGATTTGGTTGCTTTTTATTTTGCAGGCAGAAATTGGCCTATAGGAGTTGAATAAGGAGAAGAGAAACCCTCTGAGTTTGGCCTGTCACACTCAATTTTTGTAGTATATTTAGGACAAATATTAATACTTAATTTCTTTCAAAAATAGTACATACAATCTTTATTAAGTGAAACTTAATCATAATTTCAAAATTACTGCATATCCTGCCTTTAAACATAATTTGATTGACTGAAGACTAAATTGAATTTTACTTCAAAAAAATAACAGAACTCTTCATATTAAAAATATTTTGTTTTCCTTTACTGGCACGGGGGGAAGACTTTTGACTTCAGTAAATTTCATTTCAACTTCTTACATCTTGTGCATTACTTCAGGAGCCTATGGAAGAAACACTTCATGCAGTGATTTCTGGATTGAAGTATGTTTTACCTAAATGTAGCTTTTATACATATGGATAATTCAATTTTGTAATTTGTATGTGCGAAGTGTCAACATATTTTGAAAACAAATGTAACATTCATAACATTTATCCTGAATGTATATGCTAATTACATTATTTTCTTTCCTACTTAAATTTGTATAAAACTATATTCTCAATTTCATATGATGACTCTTTTTAAAATTTATACCATATATTCTTGGAACAGAAATATATTTCACTAGGATATTTTTATAGCAGCCTTCTTCAAGCAGAAGAGGAACTGATTCCCACTTAGAAATGCTTATTCCATCTCCGTACTGACAGCTGGTCTTCTTCCTTGCCTTAAGGCCAGAATTAATTTTTGCTTTTCTACACTGACACTGGACAGACCCAGAAAACTCAAAGTCTGCTCTGAATTTGCAATTGTTTTGTAGACTCTGTAGTCAGATGTAGAGTACTCCCCATGGTCATCCTTTTAGGCAGAAACTTATGTGAACAGAAGAAACAGATGCCCTCCTTCTTAAATGACTGAGTTTCATCTGCAGTGAAGGAGGACATAACAACAGCTGAAGTTAAAGGTATTCAAACAGGAACCCATGAGAAACTTGAGATGACACACCTTTCAAGAGTGTTTTGAATAATTTTAAACTGCTAGTATTATTTTTTTGAGCAAGATGAATACTTAAAAGATGGGATAGTATAGAAAGAAATAAAACTTTGGGATCTGTATAGACTAGTCGCACGCAGATCCCTGGAAATCATTTAAGTGTCATAATGCAGTTTAGGAAATACTGTATGTCATCAACATGAACCCACCTTAGTTGCATAAATTATGTGTTTATATAAACAAGATATTCTGGTACCAATGTTAAATATCTAATTGATACATGTGTTTGGGTTCATACAGCATACTCAAATTCTCTAAATTATCTGCTTTATCATCAGTGTTTTGGTTCAAGAAAACTTGTTTTATGTAGCATCTCATCTTAAAAAATGAAATTGTAAAATTTTTCATTAAAGGGGTGACTTCAGGATTACCTGAGAGGAAAGAAAAATATCTACCTAGGAATCAAGGCAACATGACAATGTTTAGTAGAAGTCTGAGTAATTAAGTTTTGTTCATAATCTTGTACTGGTAAGTTACAGGTCAAATAAATACTAGGAGAGCATGCAGGTAAAATATGTATTGGTTATATAGTAAATTATGAGAAAGGCAAGACACGGCTAATAGAATGATCCTCTAATCTCTCTCCTAATGAAAGTAGAACAATTCAACAGAAGAAAATTTAATACTCCACAATTCAGTTCTTTCATGATCCAGTCTTCTCTTGTGATGGCACACTTTTTTCTGAAAGTTGTTCTCTCTGGAAACTGCTAATGAATCATCACAGAAAATTACCTCAAAAATAAGTTTCTTCACCCTAATATGAAAAAGGATTAAAAAACCAAGGAGACAAACAAAACAAAAACTGAATTGGCCCTTAAATGTGCAGGAATGGGACCAGAAAAATAAATGAGAAAGTGATATTATTTCTGTGCACACACAGAAAGGCCACTATTAAAATATTGTGAATCTCTCAGGTCATTTTAGTGCCAAAAAGATGTGAAGACAGCTATGCAATACTTCTAAAAAGAATGTAAAAGAATTATCCAAGATGAGAAAAATAAGTCACCTGAAATGAGAGCTGAAGAGTTCAATTTAGTCCAGCATGATCTTTAGATATAGGAACAGTGTCAATAGACAAGATAGCTGAAAATTACAGGTTTTATCAGCCTTGGTGACGAAGTGTATCATTGTGTTTGATTGAAAGTTGTCCAAAATTACCATTTTATTAATATTCACATTTTAGCTGTCAGAATAATTAATGAAACTGAATTAATAAAGGAAAATAGAAAGCATATCACTACTGTAAAGATGAAATAGGTTTCAAATAAAGAAATTTTAATCCTTTTCTTGATGTGTTTTGTTGGTTTGGGGCATTGAGGGAGAGTTCTTGGTGTTTGTTTGTTTCTTGTATTTTCCCTTTTTTTCCCCTTAAAATACTTACTAGCTTTGTCCTAAATTCACAGGCCTGTAGTTTACAGCAGAGAAGGAGATCTAATGATTCCTACTGGGTTGTGATAATGCAGATCTGCAGAGAAGTCATAGCATGCTCAGAGTCTGCATATCTATGTGCACTTCCCTGTCTGCACTAGTCACCATTTGTTTATTTTTTCCTACTGTGCTTTCTTTTACTGACTAAAGCCCATGTGTTGCATCTTTTGCACTTTATCATCATTACATGAGCATCACTAAAATACAGAATACTGATGACTTCTCTAGTGCAGAAAATACTGTGTTCTTTTTAATTTTTATATGCTTTCTCCACTCTAAGGGGTTTTTGCTTGGTAAAGTATTTTTACCATCTGCTAGAAGACAGGATATCTTTCCTAAATAACCAGTGCTGTCTTTCAGGTTTCCTTTCAGACTGTGTGAACTCCACAAAATGTGAATTGTTCAAGAGCTGGATGACATGGAATGTTTGCAATTGAATATTTTTTTGAATAAGCAATCCCTTTTAAATCTGTCCTAAATATTGTTTGTAGTTTCTATAGTATCTTTGTTTATCATAGTGTAGAAGATACGGAACTATATTTAGAATATCTGAAATTTTTAAAATTGGATACATAAAACGGTCATGTATTATATTTAAATATTGAAAGGTAATTGACAGCTTCCATTGTCTGTAGAAATCTTGAGAAGAGAGACTGGGAAATGTCTACACCTTGAAACAAAACTTCAACAACACTTCTTTCTCACAAACTTTTACGAGAGCTTCTTAATATCAGGTCAGTAGGACAGAATATGAGGACTAATCTCAAAATTAGGATTTCACCTCTAACATTCAGGTTCAAACTTTTGCTTGATTTACTCAGACTTAAAATGAAGAGCCTTGTTTGTTTGTGCCCTCCTTGCCCCTAATGCAGTAACAAGTGCACCATTTGATAGATTCCCCCTGTAAAATAACTTCTGTATTGGCATTTCACTTAGAGTATGGGAACAGATACATTGATTTGATTAGATTTCGGGTTCTCCTATTATTTTTTATTTACTTGAGAAGAAAAAGAGAGGGAGGGAAACTGATGGGTAATTACTGCTAGAAATGGAGGAAGAAAAAAGGAAGATTAAGTATGGAAAAAAGCAGTGGTATACAAATGTGGTGAAAAACTCAAGACTTGAGGAGTGTCAGGAAGTAGTAGCAGTTACCAGTTTCTGGTGGAATACTTTCTGAAGGTTTTGCCTCACACTTTGGAGAGGGAGACAATATCAGAACAAGGAGGGGAATCAGGCAGAGACCACACACCACAGACACTAGAACTGTCCATGAAGAGGATAGCATTTTATGTGCCAGTGGCTGAAATTGGATAAATTGATGTAACATGAAAGCTGATTAGATTGGCTCTGCTTTGTGACAAACAGAAATAACTGTAGGTCCAAGGAACAGAATACCAGAATCACAAGAGGGCTGAAGTCTGTGGACACCTCTGGAGGTCACCCAATCCAAAACCCGTGCTCAGGCAGGAACACCTAGATCCAAGACCATGTACTGACAACATTTGCATATTGCAGGGATGGATATGCCACCATCTTCCTGGGCAACCCTTGCCACTGATTGGTCACTTTCACAGTTGACAAACTGTTTCCTGATGTTCAGAGGGAACCTCCAGCATTTCAGTTTGTGACCATTGCCTCTGGTCCTGCCACGAGGCACCACTGTGCTCCTTTCTCTTTGCACCCTCCCTTCAAAACTCTATATATAGGTTGATGAGACAACCTTGGGAGACAACCTTGGGCTCCAGTGTTTTGGAAGCACAGAAAATGGGATCTACTTACAAAAGTACAACTGTATCATCTTAATGATAATTCCGCTGTTTCATCAGCTTCTATTTACATCTAACTAGTTGTGAAAAAGAACTTCTTGGAAATTTTCCTTCTCTGCTTTTTTCCCCCCTTAAGGTCTGCTTTTTAAAAAAGATATATAAATTTATTTTAATCAAAGAATTTAAAGAAATACTTAAATCCCATTTATTTCAAACAAAGAGCTTTAGTATTATATCCAGAGGTAAGAGATAATAAATATCCCAAAGATCTGATTTGCATAATTTTATCTGAAGAACATGGTATACCACAGTATTAAAGGTCAAATTTCTCAGTTATTCAATTTAAATTAGAATGGTTTGTTATATTGTAAACTTTTTATCCTTCTTGTTGCACATCTGTACAGTGGGCAACAGATACTCAAGTCTGAGGGGTCAGTCAGGCTCTGTAAAAATGGATGCAATGAAAAAATATTTGAGGAGGCTGAAATCCTAGTTTCTCTATGTTTTTTTAGAGAATGCTTCATATGGGATGCCTTCATCTGTTTCTGTCTCTTCAGATCATCCCAAACAAACTTTCTTTCCTTCTTGTGAAACAAAGATATATCATTCTTGCATCATCAGTTAATTATTTCCCTTGAAAATTTTTATTTAATGTGTTTTGAATTCATGGAAATGTTCTGTGTCTTTCTGATAGGTCATTTCCCAAAGACTAGTCACCCTAAATCAATTTCAGAAGCATTTATGTTTGTATTAGCCTGCACTTATGCCAAAAAGAGCACTCATTCTTGCTGTTTTGTCACTCATTATCTTGCAAGCATTTGTGTGATGTACTACTTTGTGTAGACATGCACAAGTAAATTTAGGTTTGTATTTATATCAGAGAAGATGCAGCTGGAGAAAAAAACCCTTGCATTTGAAGTGCAATGTAATGAAAGCAGTAGCTCACTTTATGGTCCCCATCAATTCTCAAGAAAGCTCTGCACAGACCACAAAGAACTTGCTGTACTTTGGCAATAGAATGGGCCATTGTGTTTGGGGATTAAAATTGTCAATCACATTCTCCTCTTCTTCAGTATAGCCAACTTTAAAGAATCTCGGTATTCAGCAACAATCGTTTGAAGCGACAATTACAAAGAGTGAAAAGGGATAGAACCTTTTTCTTTTAACTTTTTAATCTACACATTCCTTTGAAAAGGAAGAGCATAGGTAAGGAGCCCAAAATATGGATTTTATTCCAACAGAGCTCTTATAGCTAAAAGAGGGCTTTTCTTGGTCTTCAAGGAATAACATAATGCTATAGCAACCTTACTCAGCCAGGAAAAAACAAAAAAGGTACCAGGAATACAAATGCATGCAAGAAGTTATGTGGATTTCAAAATGTGAGTGCAAATGAAAGAAATATCCACAGGGGAAAAAAAAAAGAAAAGGAAAAACAAACAAACAAACAAAACAAAACAAAACACCCAAACAAACAAACAAACAAAAAAAACCACAAAATAAGCCAGTAAATATTTTCAAGCTTACATTTCTAATACTGAGAACAAAGGGAAGAAATGCAAACAGGAAAGAATGAAAAAGAGCAATTTAGAAGAAAAATCAAAAAAATTTACATTGACACTGAAAATAGGCAAAGAGGATATAGTATGAATAAAAATAATACCTGAAAGTTGTGAACCTAACTTTATTTGACACCTATTAAAACATCAGTACTGAAAGATAAAGATGAAATTTTAATACTAAGGGCATATAGAGTTCACTGAAATTCTGCAAGAGCTGCTGGCAGACAAAAAGGCTTAAAAATAAGGTTTTACGATTTCTGTCAAAAAATAGCCTGTATAAGAAAGGCTAGGGAATTGAATGGTATCATTATTCAAGGGAATAAAATACAAATATATCTCTGTTTCATCCCTAGAAATAAGAGAGAAATAATGGGAAAAAAAAAAAAACAACAAAAAAACCACCCTAAATATTGTATATTGCATAAGATCCTTTGACAGATATAGAAAGAAGTTACCTTGAATCATTTCAGTGGGTCCCTTTTGTGAGTGCATCTCAAAATCTTCATTTTAGCACAGTGTGGTCCCCAAGTACCTTTTCCTTGCTTTGGCAGTCAGATGTATACACACATATACTTGTAGAGCTACACTGTCTGACAGTTGTTTACTCCTAGAACATGCAGAACACTGTAATACTTTTCACACACTGAAAATAAATCTCCACGGTAGGACTATTTTACCTCCAATTTGTATGCTGAAGATATAAGTGTTATTTTGTCTGTCTTAAATTTGCTGACACATTTCCATCTTTCTATAGTGATCCAACTCCTAGATGGCCACCAACTATAATGTAAATTTGTAAATAGCATGTGGAAACAACAGTGAAATTTGTTAACAGTAACAGAATTTAATTCCCAATTCCCATTCCAGTAATCTCTGTATTTTTAGGAGGTCTCACTAATGAGTTCTTTCTGTAATTAATCATGTTGACACAGTTCAAAGTAGATGATTTAAATCTTGGTTGAGAAGTAAGGAGTTGGCAAACTCTCACTTATTGTAGATTCAGTAAAGCTAACAGTGAATTGAATGTTCTGTGAGTTTCCTCAGTGTAATATCATAATGGACTCGATCTTGAGTTCGTAAAATATTTAACATAAATTATTTTAATGTATCTCTAGTGTTCACTACAAAATGATCTACAGTTTGTTGCTGGAGGTTTTTCTTTTAGCATTGTAGGAAATACACAGATTACAACAAAATCCTTTTTTTTTTTGCCATAAGTGATTCATGCTAAATATTATTTTAACATTATTTGAACTAATTAAGAAATAGTGGTATGTGTCTCAAAATTGAAGTTTGTGACAACATTTGTAAAATCTAAACTATATAAGCGTTCTAAAAGTGTACTTTTAGAACAAAAAAAAGTGCAAGCAGGTCAGCAGAAACCTTTTAGAGATCCTGCAAGCACATGGAAAGTTGCTGTAATCATAGAAGCTGCTCACTCTAAAATATTTAGGCCATGCATATGAACCTTTTCAGAATCCAGGGGCTAATCTAGTATTATGATCACAAAAACTAAAATTGTATAAAACACCAGTGTTTCTTTTGAGGTGTATGATGGCACTGAAATCAGCGGAATGTAAAGAAAGAAAATAAAAAATTCTACAAAGTGATAAAAATAATGACCATGTGTTCCATTGAAAAAAATTATATTGAATCTCTCATTTGCTATTAAGCAATGGAGTGCCGGAGATACCAAAGATACTGTGTCATGTGAAGAGGGATTTCCTCAAACCTCCTTTGTTGATAAAGACACTCAGCATCCCAAGAAAGCTGAGATCCTGTGTCCAACCAGTCTGTCAGCATCCAGTTATGGGGACCCTTCACTGAACAGTCTTCTAGATCACAGAGTGATTGGACTGACTTGGTCAGGGTCACAGGCCAACAGAGAGACTCCCTCCCTGGTCTCCACATCTCTATTTGAGTACACTACCTGCTGACAGTGACTGCCAGCACCCATGAAGGACTCACACTAACAGTTCACAGAACACTCTTTATTAATAAGATTGTGACAAGTTAAGGTTTGCGGCTTGTCAGTGATAGTATCAGACTGAAAAAGTGTATTCAAAGCAATACACTGACAAGCTCTAATCCCTAACACAAGCTAGTTTGAGATAATCATTCAATATGCACAAGAGTATGGCTCTTACCCGATAGGAGCCCTTACGGGGAAGAAGACGGGTTCAGCCCATCAACTTATTCCAAAAATTACATGGCAGTGTTCCCTATCTTTGTCCCATTCTTAATTTACTTTTATACTATTTCTTTATGTCTAGGTGGAGCGGGAGTAACTCCAGTAGTACATATGTACTGCTGCACTTAGTATATGTAAAATACTAAAATATAGTCAATAAAATACAGAATGTGTCTCTGTGAAGGGTGGTGGTAACCTTGGAGATGGGTAACTTTGGGATGGAGGTGTGACAGTATGTCATCTGTGATCTCCCCATGGTTGCTGGTTAAACAGAAAACCATCTTTTTTCTCCCTTGATTAACACCTGATATGGGGATTATCAGATACAAGGTACCATTGAGGTCCCTCACTTGTGAGGATTTTAATAAAGCCTGGCTGCAGTGTCTCCACTCTATTCCACACTCCATTTAATTTCTCTTAGAATGTCTTTTGGGGCAAATCAGGCATGATGATTGCATCCTATTCAGGATGCAACTGCATGTCACCCTAAAATTTGTGTACAAAGTCCTGTTAGAGTGTGAATATAACTTCTCGGTTTTCTCTGATTTTACCTCCAGCCATTTTCCCACATTCTGATACTCTGAGAAACCAAATGGTGGAAAAGGGCAAAAGAAGGAGAGGGTCATAATGAAGCTAAAGATAGTATAGAAATATGAATTTCATAATTAGAGGCTTTACAGTTTGTTTTGCCTGCTTCTTTAATCAGAGGAAATAAATTAACTGATTTCAGAATTTGTCTGAAGACTATCTCAATAGGAAAGAGCAAAAGTGTATTGTTGATGATCATGCATCTTTCATCTGGCAGCTATGTAACATGGGGGAGAGTGTCTTCAATTTTGAGGATGTCATCACTGACACTGACACAACTTTATTATACTGGCAGTTATATCCAACTTATCAGGCGAGTCAGAAATGTAATCTCTGTAATCACTCCAGTTTTGTTCTTTAAAAGATTGAGAATGAAGAGCATTTTGTTTGTTTTGTCACTAGAGCCCCTCACACAAAACATCAGTTCAACATGCTAGTGTTCAAGAAAATGTGCTAGCTGAAAAGACAGACTAGTGCTTAAAGCATATTGATACCTGCAACATGGTATAAAGACACTTTATCTACTTTAAGGTATGCCAGAAATGTCTTTCAGGAAATGTTTCGGGTTTACCTAGGAACTGCATGGGAGGAAAGCTCAATGTGAACAAAAAAA
Organism: Hirundo rustica; assembly: GCF_015227805.2. NCBI lineage: Eukaryota > Metazoa > Chordata > Aves > Passeriformes > Hirundinidae > Hirundo > Hirundo rustica. The sequence continues at coordinate 77,777,771 of NC_053450.1, read as the reverse complement.
GGTGGTATCTCTGAGGCACTAATAAGATTTGAATTTCTAAAAATAATCAGTCATAACTGGTTCTTGGTATTTCCTTGACATTATGAAATAGTATCTATTTTGCAAGACAATTAACATTTTTAAGTCACAGTAGACTGACATGATTCATCAATTTAACAGTCCTAAATTTTGGCATATTATGCATCAATAAACATCACTTCTTGCTCATTCTTTTCATAGTTAGGCCTTTTTGATTTTTTTTTTTTTTTTTTTTTTTTTTTTTTTTTTTTGAAAACTCATCACACCAGCAGTGAAGACATGGGATCCTATTTTGATAAACTATATAAGACATTGAAATCCAGAACCAATTTCAGTATAGAGATGATTGACCTTCTTTCCATTGCAGAATACAACTAAGCTTTGTTTTAAGTATAGCTAAGAAGAAAATCTGTTTTTAAGATATTATTATGAGCTTTTGTTGTAAAACAAATATTTTTTTTTAGAACTATTCACTGTGAGGTTTTATTTGCATATTTTCCTGTCTATGTGTGATTATTATACAGTTATTGCTTTGCTTTAGTTGCATTTAGGATGTTTTAAATGCTTAAATGATGGTAGCTTTAATAATTAGTTCCCGTTTCCGTATCAGGCACTAGTGTTTGGTTTTATCTAAAAAGTTTTTGCATAACCTATCATTAGTTGTGTTTGAAGGAAGAGTATAGTGAAAGAAATGAGACATTCTTTGGAAAACAAACAAACAAATTCCCTTTTCCTAACTCTTGTCAAAGTTCTACCAAGGCTTTTTAAGTTGACTGTAGACTTTTATAATTCATCCCTTCATATGAATGCTTCTCCCTGCTATCAGCAGTTTAAAGCTATCGTATCTATCAGTTTTGGAGCTGGCTTTTGCTGGTCTGAAAACCAGATGGTTTTCAGACGCCTTCTGATGTGTTCTCCCTTCCAGAGCTATCCTCAGTGCTTGCTCACCCTTTAAAGATGCTAAGGGCCGTGTGTTTCCCTGTTCTATTGTACTGCTGAACTCACTGAGTAAATCTGACTGAGCAAGAGGTTCTTAAGAGTTCTTTTCCATTGTAAAAATGAGGAGCAAACCCTACTCACAGGAAGTAGAAGTGTGATGAGGTTAAAAAAGAGAGAGAGAGAAAAAAAAAAAAAAGTTGAAGAAAATTTCTGTATATCAATTATTGTCTTGCAAGTATAAGCCCCTGACATGGAGTATAGGTATTCCAGCATCTTTCCCTTGTGTGTATGTACTCCTGGGTTAGCTTTTGGTGGTTGGTGTAATGCATTCAGTGCCAGCAGTGTGTGTGATTGCTGCATGCCTTGTTGCCCTCAGGTGTGCAGTTCCCCTTGGGATCATATCAGTGCAGATGGCTGATGCACTTCGTACATCGTCTGCCTTCACCGTCTCGGCTTGGGAAAGATTTTGGACTACCTTGAAAGGCAGCTGCTTTCATGCAGTATTTCTGCTTCTGGATCCTTCTTCTTTCCCCTTAGTAATATGAGGACTCTAGAGAAATTCTACACTTTCCAGGCAGAAAAGGCTGAGCTGTCCCTGACCTAGCTTTGGAAATGTATGTTCTGTAGCAGGCTCTGTGAACTTAGGTTTTCAGAAAATCAACAGAAGCACATTAATAACTAACATTAGATAAAATGTGGTTTATTTTCCAACTTTGGTGATAATTACGAATCTTTTTACAGTAGATAGGCTTAAAAAAACCACACTACATCATAAGCAAAGAAATTTAAAAATACATTATTAATTAAAAGGTATATTAAGACCTAAGTCTTGGACATGGAAATAAAACCTCAAACTTATTAATGTCTGTGTTGAAGTTTAATAATGTTTATTATGTTTATTAATACTGGTATTTCATTGGGACAACAAAAGAACATTGCTGGAGATCGATTTTTGCCTGTTCATTTAGGTTATGGTGATGTACTGATTCCATTAAATGCCACAGACAAAAATATTTTTAGATGTGGTATAACACAGCATGTAAGGTCAAAATCAATTAATATTAAATGAAATTAATATTACCTAGTATAAGCTTAAAATATCTGAATATACAATAGCCCACATACTGTAAGTGATAAAATACAAGGAGTGAAATGTTATATGTGTGAATTTATGCATAGTGTACACTGAGTTTTCATTTACAGCAATGAAGCTCCACTTCTATTCAATCATTTAGAAGAATTAGAAAAGGTCAGTAACCTGTAGGTAATCTATAGTAATTGATAATAATCGATAATATTTTAATCCTATATTTAAAAGAACTAGAAGGAGAGAGTAAATAAACCTTTAGCGCTGAAAACCTTGTAAAATAATTTTATTTTAAAAATTCTCTAAAGAACAACTGGTTAACTCTTCCTTATCAATCATAATTTTAAATAGTGTTATGGGTTTAGATCATGCTTTTCTGCTGCACTAAAAATGAATATTGTAAAACCAGTAGTTTTCTTACTGTGTAGTCTGTTATTTTCATCCGTACAGGTAAGTCCAGCCCTTTTAGTAATACATGATTTTTTTTTATTTTTTTTTTTCTCATTGCAGATCCTATAAATCTAAGAAATTGACTTGTTCTTTAGCACAGCCAACTGAGAATAGAATTTCTTACCATGTGAGAAATGAGAATGGCTGGTTCTTTGGGTGACTGGCATGCAAAGTTGTAACAGGTGACTAACACGCAAAATACTTTTGCTATTGTCAATACAGGAAAAGAAAAAGGAAGTTCTGGTCTATTTTTAAGATATCTAGCTTAGTTTTACAGTTTCAAAGAAACTTCCAATGCCGTTTCATCTGTCAACTTGCATGCTGTCCTGTTGTTCATGTTATTGACAAAGATGCTAAATAGTGTCTAGATCCATATTGACTCTTGATACATGTTATTCTCAGAGTTTTGCAGTCCAGCCAGACTTTCACTACTTTATGTTCCATCCAACCAATAAAATCCTTAGTATGACTATGGGGGCATTGGGAGAGAATGTGCCAAAAGCTTTACTCAGGTTGAGGGAAGGTATTTGCCCTGCTGTCTACATCCAGTTATTCCATCAGAGACGACAACTTGCTCAGGGAAGTTTTTCTCTTGGTAAATCCATACTTGCCAATCCAAGTCAGACTGCTGTCCTGAACAGCTTTTTGGGGACAACTTGCTCTATAAATTATGTACAGATGCAAATAAGTTTGATCAGCCTTGTGGTTCTGTGGATCTTCCCTCTTAATGTTTTTGGAAGACAGACATGGTTTGCCCTTTTTCAGTTGCTGAAGAATTTATCTTTTTGTTTAGTAGATAGCAATGTACACTTGCATCCCAGGCAGCCAACTGCATCCTGAACTGCATCAAAGGAAACATGACAAACAGGTTTAGGAGGGTGATTCTCCCCCTCTACTCTGCCCTTGTGAGAATTCCTGTCTGGAATACTGAATCCAACCTGGGGTACACCAGCATAATAAGGAGATAGACCTGGTGGAGTGAGTCCAGAGGAAGGCAATGAAGATGATCAAAGGGCTGAAGCACCTCTCCTGTGAAGACAGGCTGAGAGAGTTGGGGTTATTCAGTCAGAAGAAGAGGAGTCCCTAGAGAGGCTTTACTGCAATTTTCCAATATGTAAAGGCACCTACAGATTATGACAAGGTCATGTAGTATTAAGACAAGGGACAGTGGCTTCAAGATAAAAGAGGGTACATTTAGATTGGATTTATTCTTCACTGGTGAGGCACTGGCATAGGTTCCTCAGAGAAGTTGTGGATGCCCACCGCTGGGTGTTCAAGTCCATCTTGGATGGTGCTCTGAGGAACATGGTTTATCAGAAGGTGTACCTTCCCATGGCAGAGGCAAGGGCAAAGACCTCTAAAGACCTAAAAGGCCTTTAAAGACCTTTGAAGATGCAAAAGACCTTTAGGGGTCTTTTCCAACCCAAACCTTTCAGTTATTCTGTATCAGGCAGAGAGTATCTTCCCAGAGTATCTGATGACAGTCGCTTCACTCAACACTGTATCCTGTGCTATTTTGTGTTTCTCCCATTTACCTAAACACCTCTAAAATGACCGAAAGAATGAGGCATTTTATCAGTAGACGGAACATATTTTCTTCAAAACTCCTGAAAGCCAGTAAATTGAGTTACCAAACACAGGACCATTAACCATTAGAAAAGAAAAATATCAAGAGAAATGGCTGATAATTCAGTTATTCAGTTTCTTAAAGCAAAATTAGAACCTCCCTGGACTATATGAATCAATCCTTGGCTGTTAGGCTTCCTGCCAGAGAAAGTGAGTGGAGTCTTTTGTCTTGCATATGATTGTTTACTTAATGGTTCCTTCTTGGCTGGAATCTATAGAATTGCCATTGCAATCATTTCCTCAAGGCGAGCCACTCTCCAGGAGCTTTTATTTAATGGTAGAAAGAATCAGAAGTATAAAATAATGACAACAGCATATCTAATATTATACCAAAACATATCTGACAAATTCTACTTTTTGAAAGACTTTTTTTCATTTTGGAAGATAAGGGATCAAACCCTAAGTATTGTAGCAAGCCTTTTTAATCAAATAAGGCTTTATACAATATTCCTTTCCTACACCTTTAGTGAACAGATGGTTAGTAACCAGTTGTAAGTGCAGTTGGAGCACTAAAGAAAATGTTGTCATTTTTTCTCCTGCTAGCCATTTATCTATTTAATTCTTTGACAGGACAGAGGAAATGTAACTAAATGTTCTGTTTTAATTAAAATGAAAGTAAATTTATTAGTCAGGGAAACTCTGTGTTCTGTTTATGCTTGGGGAACAGAACAAACATATGTCTCTGCTTTGTTGCTTGCCACCATCTAACACGAGGTTATTTCTTGTTGCTTATTTGGACTATTAAACAGATCATACTGGTCATAAACTTGATTTTTCTTAATTCTAACTAATTACAGCGGGTGATAATAAGTAAATGGCAAAAGAAAAGCACATCCTGAGAAGCATTCCAGTAGATGGTGTTTTTATTAAATAAATGGCAGCCATGTCTTTATCTACATGGAAGCACGTTGGCTTGTGGGACTGCAGTATTTCTTTACATAAAAATAAGGAGAGTAAGAATCAACTTGTTTCTTGACTCTCATTTCCATTTCCTCAGTTGTCTTATTGTCTGGCTAGAGGAATGAAACAGAAGGGCAGAAAGAGGGGCTTTTATCTTGGTGATACCAGAGACTTATATCCACTGGAATTTTGAAACCTTCAATAAAATCTTATGATCTACCACTTGTGCTAAGCACGCTGAAGAGGGATAGACACACAAGGCTAGGCACTTCAGAATTGGAAGGAGGTTGTGCCTACACATTAGCCTTTATGGGGGAGAACCCCCATCAGATACAGTGCTGAAGGGTACCACTGTGGACAGCATTATATGGCTTTTAACCTTGCTTTCTCCTTTGACGCTTCTAAACAAAATTGCTGTCAATCTAAGCTTTCAGAATTTTGAAGCTACCAAGAAGTTTATCCTTTGTTTCTCTTCCCTTCAGTTTCTTCCTCTTTCAGAAATACAGATGTGTCCTTTTTCCTACTGTAGTTGGAAATTAGATTAATCCAGTTAAGAGAACCACTGGGATTAGATATTAACTGATTCTACAGTCCTGTACTAAACACTGTTGTCCCACAAATTATAGGTTTTTCAACAACTAGGAGCTCTACTACAAAGCTCAGCAAATTTCAAAATTCAACTTTGATCCTACATTAGTGCTTGATATAATTACAAAACACGACTACTAAAATATAGTGCAAATTTTTCCCTCTGTAAGAAAGAAGGCCAACAGAATCCTGAGCTGCATTAGAAGAGCATTATCAGCAGCTTAAGGGAAGTTGTCCATTGCCTCAGTCCTGGTGGGACCTGTCTGGAGTGCTGAGTCCCATTCTTTACCCCCAGTACACAACACAAGAGCACATAGTAGAGCTAGTGCAGCAAACAGTCATGTACCTCATTCATGGATCAGAACATCCATCATATCAGGTGAAGCAGAGAGTTGGTGCTGTTTGGTGAGGAGACAAGAAGGCTCTGGAGAGGTCTTTCCAAAATATAAAAAAAAACTGATGAAGCAGGGGAGGTAAGGAAGAGGAAACCAGACTCGTCTCAATGGTGCCCACTGATAGGTCATGAAACTATAAGCTATAAAAACTATCTAAAAGCTACATAAGCTATATAACATCTTCATATTGGAAGAAGTGCTAAAAAAGAATACAGCTATATATAAATGCCGCTATAGTACAGGGAGTATAGGATACAGTACAGAACGAGTGCTAAGATTCAGTGAAGATTCCATATCAAAAATGATCCAATTTTTCCTTCACATATCTTCAGCATCATTCAGCATTATGGTTTCAACAGAAAGGATATTCCAACTTCAGTAGAAGTTACACCATCATCTTGTAACATTTTACATTTCGCCTTTTTTTGATCTGCTGTTTGCATAGTGAATGCTGAGTCTAAGAGAAGCAATTTCTTTATCTTAGTAATGATACAAATTATATAATATGCCCCAGAGATAATGCTCTTCTGGATGATATTATGAAAATCTGTCTTTATGTTGTCCCAGGAATCTTTGCTTGTTAGTATCTTCCTACCTCTAAGCAAAAATTTGTTAAAGCTCTTGTTACAGTGGGAAGGAAGGTTGTATCTCACTACCAGCTGTAAGAGCCAAACTCCACCAAACATAATGTTCACAATTTGAAATATTTGTATTTGACATTTTACATGGACTATCTGAATAAGCAGTTGCAACAATTCAGAGAACCTTGACCTGTGAGGATTTAATATGAAACTCTGTATGAAAAAGGTTTATTTTTGCCTACATTAATTTTAAAAACATCAGGATAATTTCATCGACAGATTTTAATTTACAAAAATGCCACCTATTACAGATGAACATTATACAGCTACCTGGATGTTGCATTTTACACTGGTCAGTGCATGATCTACAATTACACAATTGTATTTGTTTCCTAGGAAACACCCCAATTAAGGATGTTTCTTGATTGAATGGTGTCAATTATAAATGTTAGTGTAAAATTCCATGAGATGGGCAGAAAGATCTACTAATGTGTAAGTTAATTATTTTGCTGCCTTCAGCTGAGTCTTCTTTCTTGTCTGTTTCCATGCAGAGACTGAGAGATTGACACATCATGCTATTCTTTCGGGGTCTTTTATAATTTTTTTTTTTTTTCTGTCTTTCCTTCATTCAGAAAGGGACTGATTAGCTCAGAGTTTTATGGTAACAGGTAGCAAAATGTCAGGCATTATGTTGTTTTCTCCAAGTTCTGTCAGTGTATTTTGCCTGCTGTTTCATGGAATACTAAAAGCAAGTGACTATATCATCACAAGTTTTTCTGACTGGCAACTGTTATTGGCATCATATATCTAGGAACAGCTGTTGTTGTTTTATTAGAAAATACTCCAGTGATGCTTACTATAGAAGGAGCCAAGGCAGTATCAGCAGTGCTATTCCCTCTGCAATTAGTACAGTGTAGAATTTGCTAACCTATACTAAAAATTTACTTTTTCTAATCAACTATTTAAATTTTCTAGAGGAAATGTATGCCTTACAGAATATTCAGAGAGACCATATGCAAAATAAATTGTCTTAATGCTGTTTCCTCTGAATATTTGTGCACATTACCAAATTAAAAATAAAAATAGAGAGGCATGATATCAGAAACCTCCAGAGAGTCTTCATTAGGAACATGAAGATAGTTCAGTTGTATGTTCATTTACTAGACAAGTTGAAAATTTCTGTCCCACTATTACGTATCAGAAAGGGAAAATTTTGACTGCTGTGATCTCTTTCGGTATCATTTTCTGTTAGTTATTTAGAGATAGAAATGTAACAATATTGTAAATGCATTTGATGTGAAAATTATTTTTGCATTTTTACGTTTTACTACATTTAGGTCCTCTTTGAAATAGAAATAGCAGTAGTGTGTTGAGCCATTGTGTTGTCCCACTGTGATGCATCATCAAACTATATACATTATTTTTATATTCGACTTGACTTATTGCTTTTAGTTGCTTTTAAAACCCAAGGCCCAGTTGTTAATTCCACTTATTGATATATTTTTGGATGATAATTTCTAAAGAACTGTCATTAGTAAATCATAAGCAAATCTTTAAGAAAATTAATTTCTGCATAAATTAGTAGTTGTAAGAATATTTATTAATAACTCAGCAAATAAAAATGTTCATCTTCTAAGACAAGAAACAGAGATTAGTGGGGATTGTCAAATATGTTCTCAGACATATGTCTGGGACTGGTTCTTATGCACTGCAGCTGAGAAGAAAACTAATGATTTGTGAATATGGAATTTGTGGCAGGAAATGGTAGAATGCTATGTTTTCACTCTTTCACTCTAGGAAAAAATTAAGGGGTTTGTAATTTTTTGTAGACTGAGAAGTTGCTGCTGGTGGTAGGGGTTACTATGTTATTCCCTGGAGCTTTTGAACAAGAACACGTAAATTCCCAGTGCAATTGCTCTCAGCGTGTGAGCAGAGGTTCTTGGCAATGACTGAGCTAATTTTCTTCGGCTGCAGCTGTTAGAGTACACGTGTTTAAGATAAAGAAAGGGTAGGACTTAAACTTGGCAATATCCCAATATGATCTTGGCCATTCCTCATCTATCTATTTTGTGTACAGGAACTTTGTAATCTATAAATGACCTGGAATTTTCATTACTTTAGGTATTAATGAACCAATTACTGTTGTTCTATTGGCTGAATGTTACCTGGAAGAACAGTTCTCTAGCAGTTACCTGCAAGACAATCAATTCATGTTTAGCATATTAAGCACCCCCAAAGAGAGACTGATTTTGTGAGTTCTATAATTTATTAACTGGAGCAGCAAAGCAATATTTTTTTTCTTATTTAATCTTTTACTTTTGGTACAGCTATATACTCCCTCATAACTAGTCTATGTCCTTTACAGTATTGCTCTTAAACATAGTAAGTGCACAAGTTAGAAGGGACAAAAAGAGCCCCTTCTCTTCTTCTGCCCCTGTAATCACTGTCTCAAGCTCTCAAGTTCAGGAAGGGAAAGTGAATGTGATTGGCAAAGTTCTGTATTTTGATATACTGCTAGAATTGTGTAAGTTTGCTGGATTCCTTTGGCAAGGTCCATGAATGCAATCACTTCAATGGTTATATCAAATTTTCTCTGGAATTCCTTTGGGAAAACTGCTGCAGTCTCAGACGGTAACTTCATTTTGAGGTTCTTTTCATCAGACTTTATTTCCCCATGACAAATTCAAATTCTTTTAGCATTCAAACTGATGAAAGGATTGACCTAACATCAGTAACACCAAATTTCAGTATTTAGTCTTAAAATGCAGGCTTAAAAGAAATGCCAGAGTTCATTGAGGCTAGTTTTTTCAAACTGTCAGCTTTTTCCTTGAAATGTCATAATTTTGAATTCTTAAGAAAACTTTGATCATTGTATATCAAATTAGCCTGCAATACTGGATATAATCTCTTTAAACAGATATTCTTCAGTCCTGCTTGTGAGAAGTCTCTGAAATATGTCAATACAAATGCATGTGCCTGTATTTATTATATATATGAAGAAAGAATTACAGATTTTCACCTTCTAAATGCTTTTCTGAAACATCAAGACTTCCCTCTGCTTGTCAAACATCTTATTGCAGAAATAAATGAGTTGATGACATATACTCTGAGTATCTGGTGAATATTCATCATTTTGTCTTATTCACTGGAAATTACTGAGAAGACCTTAAAATAAAATGTTTTGTTTTCAGCCATATCCCTGGGTTGTTACTCATAAGAAGCATTTCATCAAAGGGTAGGTAGGCTGAAAGGTATCCCTATATTTTATTGGTTTCACTATTTGCACTGAGGTGGGAACCTTTGGAGGATGGTTTGACATGAATTCCTTTTCATATTAAATTGTATGGACCTTAAGAGAATGAAAAGAAACATGTCTTTTCACTCTTTCATTTCTTCCTTTTTTCCCCCTCCCGGTTACTAATACAACTACTTCCCTGGCAAGGAGATTAAAAATTTGCTTCTGCCATAGTGCAGTAAAATAGTGAAAGCATCTGGAAAGCAGCAGCCCATCCCCCAGATCATGAGATCTGTCTGAATCTGGAGCTATGCACAACCTAACAGAAGTTGCATGAGAGAGAACGCTCAGAAGACTGTGTATTAACACATTGATTCATATGTGCTGCAGCTGCAAGCCAGAGGACGTATAAATAGCAAATTGAAATAGCTTCTATTTCATTCCCTCCAAGAGCTTACAACCCCCAAATTCAAACAACTAGCTGCTTTTTGCCTTCAATTCCCTATCCTGCTAGCAAAATAATTTTTAATGTATGTCGCTGAGAAGCTCAGAGCGATTTTGTTTGAGAAGTTCTCAAAATCCAGCAGTCCAAGTGATCTCAGTGAGCAGCGTTGTTCTTTCCATCTAATCTGGTGTAACAGCTTCCCTTCTGGTTATGTTAAATTGTAGAATTACTCTTTTCAGCTCTGCTTTTCAAATCTAGATCATTTGTACATGGGATACCTATCATTTATATTTCAGATGCTGCTTCTGACCCATAATACATATTTAAAAAAAAAAAAAAAAAAAAAAAAAAAAAAAAAAAAAAAAAAAAAAAAAAAAAAAAAGCAGTAGCTGTCTTTTCTTTCATCCTGTCATTTCCTGCCCGAGCTTTGGGACTCAAACACGCTCTGGTTTCATGGCTCACTCCAGGGTACATGTCCTGCTGACTAGAATCGAGGTTCCTTTGCACCAGCAGGAAATGTGCCAGGGCTTTCACTTATATGTTAATCACATTTTTAATATGCTGCTTTAGCAGGTTGAGTAAGCAGCCTGACACGGTTGCCCCATTCCTGAAACCCTGAATCAGAAGAATGCCATTACTCTTAATTCTGAATAAGGTGTGTTTGGAGTAAAGATATTCTACAAGGTCCAGATTTTTGAATTACTTTTGCATCAGCCAGCCTGCCTTGATCCAGACCAGCCTGAAAGGGCACAAATTACCCACCAACTTAAAGTCACCGGTGGAGTGATATTCATATAGGGGTCTTAGACAGCAGGAAATCTTTAAAGAAGTAGAGCTGATCTGGTCGGGGATGGGTTGCTTATGTGACACCTTCTGTGCCCCACCAGGATTGGAAGGGGGCATTAAAGGGCACCATTCCGTCTGAATCTTACAGCCGGACCATGTGGACGGCTGATGAATGAGCCGGCAGTGGACTGTTTAGCAGGCTGTGACGACTTTGCACAGAAATAGGAAAATTTATCGCCGGCTTGCCAGAGCAGTGCCGTACTGCCCGCTTTCGGTGGTGCGCCCCTTCTGTGCACTCCCGCCCCGATCGGCAGCCCAGCCCTCCCGGCTCCCGGCCCCCCTTCCCGGCACCGAATTTAGGGGCTTGCTGTCACCAAGCTGGAGCCGTCCTTCTTCTGCGCCTCAAACACGAACAGGGGGGGTTTCGCAGCCGCCGCGCAGTTACCGGACAAAGATATCTCTGTGCCCGAACGCCCCGGTTGTATCGGTACGGAAGGACGGATGGATGGATGCATGGATGGATGCATGGATGGATTGGTGTGTGGATGGATGAATCGCGCATCTGTCCTAGAGCCGGGGCTAGCCCGGGTCTGCCATTGCGCGCAGGAGGCTGCTTGCGTCCCCGAAGTGCTGGAAACGGGGAAAACAAGGCGGGGAGGGGAGAAGGACGGGGGCGGGCAGGGAGGGGAGGCGGGCGGGCGCGGAGCGGGGCGGGGGCGGGGGGGCGGCGCGGCCAATCGCCCGGGCTGCCGGCGCTGCAGGAGCGGCGGCGCGGGGCTCAGGGCTCCGAGGGATGCGGAGACCGGGCCGGGTACCTCTCTGAGGACGGCGAGTAGCTGTGCCGCCAGCACTGCGAAAAGTCCCCATTTGCTTCTTATAAATTAAAGTGCCTTGTCACCAGTTAGGGCAAGTCAGCCAAGGTAAGGCTTAAATAAAATCACACTTTAATATGTGGCAACATGGATATTTCTGGACAGCGGTGCCGCTAACACAGCCTTCTAAGTAGCGCAAAATATTTTGTGCAATAATGCTGTCTTAGTGGGTGCACAACCTGTAATTTGTCTGTGTTAAAGTTGCCGCTGGTACGTAAGCCTTACCCTTGTGGTGCTGTAGAAACGTGTTTGCATATCCGAGGCAATTGCAAAGGGACCTGCAAAATGCAGGCATAGAAAGGTAGCGGCGCTCTGTGTATGTGTTTGTGTGTGACCGTGTTCGTAATACCTACAGTTCTGCTCCTTAACTTATGGGGATAATGTGCAGATGCATTTTAATGGTGATGGCAGGCAGATTCTTTCGCTCAACTCACATATGTGAGCCTTTTTATACAATAAAACCGCATGCCATGTTGAACTATATGTGAGACCATTAAGCTTGGTATTTGAATAGCAATTTCAGGGTCTGGGGTTCTCCCCACGCCCAACCCCCCCCCCCCCCCCCCCATGCTTGTAACATTGTATGTGATAGCTGAGAATTGAAATGCAGCAAAAGAAGACCTCCTACAGATTTACCTTTAGCTGCTTGTTAAAGCTTAAGCAGTCACCTAACTTTACTTTGTGTGAAGGGCACTGTAAATAATGCACAGGCAGAAATAAACCTCTCTACATTTCCTCTTAGCCCGCCCCAATAGTACCCTTCCTAAGGAACAAAAACTACTATGTGCCTTTAGTTCACACCACATTTTGAGTGATGGAACTGTCAGTGGTCTGGAAGTGAATGTTTTGGCAAGCAAGGAGTTCCTTAGGATGACTTCACTAATGTGTATCTTTGAAAACAACACAGTCCTGAACCTCTGTGTGTGTGTATGCGTCTATCTGTGCCTGTGAGAGTCTGTTTTGTGTACATGAGTGACAAGATACAAGGAGGACAGGGTACAGAAGCCAGTGGAATGTGGCAAATGTAGATGTCTGCATGTATTTCTCTTACTGGATCTCTGTAAAGCAGCATGAGCATTTCTTATATTTTAATGTAGTTTATCATTCATATTAGGGGTTGGGATAAATTCAATTTCATATGCATCAATGCCCCATTAGTTTTTCATGATCAAAAGAAATACAATGGAAAACATAGTAAAATTATTACTTCAGTTAGCACAGGTGATATAATCACCGCCTATATTCAAGGTACAGAATGCATTTTTCATTCCAAGACACTAGGCATAGCTCCTTCCTTTCTAAATCTTTACCTCTGTGCTGCAGTCAACCTTACACAGTTGTGTGAAAACACTGAAGCCTTCCTTCTGCATAAATTGTCCCTCTACTGAATAATAATAAATGTCACCAGAGCAAATATAAAATTAATTTAAAAGTTTGGCACATGTTTGGCATTTTGCCTAACTGTAAAGGTAAGATTCAGAGAAATAACCAGAAGGGTTCCCTAATCTACTTCACTGTCTTTGACAGAATATTTCATTTCATTTCATTTCATTTCATTTCATTTCATTTCATTTCATTTCATTTCATTTCATTTCACTATTTCATTATTTCATTTCATACTTTTCTGAAGAAGACATAGTATAGTATAGTTACCTAACGCAAATTAAGGTCTGGCGCTTTTTTTTATGTACACCTATGGACAAAATGTAATAATTTTCTATTGTGGTTAAAGTTACTAATCATCTTACTTAAGGACTACAATAAATAACATTTTCATTTCTGCTTAGAAAATGTCAATCAAACAGAAAACAAACAAACAATTGAAAAATAAATCTGCCAAACAAATCCAGAAAACAACCAAACCAACACATTCATTGTTGCCTGCTTTTTCTAAAAATTGACTGAAGAAATAGTGTGTCAGACAGCACTTTCCTTTAAATAGGAGCAAATTCAGTGCACAATCATGGCTTAGGGGGCACTGTGCTGCTCACTGGACCATTTACAAATGAGATTCAAAACTAAATGCCTTCCACTTGCAGGTACTGAAGATCCTGTAAGACTTTCTAGGATAGGATTTTTGACTCTGATATTAGGACAAAATGCCAGTCAAAGTTTTTATACTTTGTTTAGTTTAATTCCTCAAGTAGCTTAATTAGAGAGCATTGTTCTCTTATGTACTACCTACATTAAAAATGTTTAGTGTTTTTTGTCCTGCAATGCAGAGACTGTAACTCAGCCACTTTGTTGGTGCATGCTGCGCTAATTCATGGTAGTTCTGGTGAATGTATGCAGTTATAAAACAACCGGGGATAAATATCTTCAACATCCAAAATTAGTGTATGAGGGTGCATGTCTGCATGCCAGTGAGGGACAGTTGTTGCTGCACCAGAACTGACGTTCCCCTGGTGCACAAAATTTACATAATACCCTTCAGGAAATAATCTGCACTTTAAAGACTTTTTTTTTTTTTTTTTTTAATTATTTTGTCTCTGAGTGGTTAAACATTTACCACATGAGCTCTAAACATTAAAAATATGAGCAAGTGAATTACTATTTCTCAATGTAGTTGTATGGAAGATTTCAACTTTTATCTCTGGCTGATAAATGCAACTTGAAAGGTATGAAAAATTCTGTTAACTATAGCTCCTGCTCCTGGTTAAGAGCTGCATTTCTGTTAATACAATTAGTGCTAAAAATTATCAGTCTTATCAGATTGAATAAAACCAGCTAAATACCAGTGAGTCATCTGTTTCATGCAGATGAACATGGGCTCTTGCTTGGACGGCTAACATCTAGTTAGCCCTGGCAGATCTGTTCTGCATAGGGGCCTAAATCAGCCATCATGACGCCATGGGGCACAGTTTCATTGCTGATAGGCAATTCAAAATAAGGGTGGGAACTGACAGGGCAGGAAGGGGACAAAATACATAGCAAAATACATGAAGATGATGCACGAGTGAAGGTCATAAGAAGAAACTCCATATGAAAATCCCAGCACAGCCTACAAAAGTCTATGTAATCCAGCACATATATCTTGCTAGCATTAACTATAGTGGAAAACTTATTTTCCATGATCAGCAGAGCTGTAGTTTAAATAGTATAGGTACAGTCTGGTGATAAAACAGGGTGAAATGCTTAAACTTCATCCTAAACTTGATGGGCAGACTTGGACAAGTCCCTAAAACACTCTCTAACTTCATATATCACATGAGCATTGCATAATAATTATAGAATGAGGAATGAATATTGCATGATACTGTTTTAGAAAAATATTGCAGAGGCTAATACTGAAGTGTTATTGTCTCCATTACTCTATTCCTTCAGTTTTGAATTATACACAGTTCTGCTACTCCTCTCCAGCAAATGAAGCTACATGGAATTTGGAAATTCAAAAAATGTAAGTGGAATTTTTAAGAAACTTCTGAATTGAGGCTTTAACAAATAATGTATCATATAAGGGAGAACAAAGATTGGCAGGATAAGATTTTTTTCTCCTCCAAAGTCAGGTTTTATCAGAAAAAGAGTTAATACTGAAATGTTTTAAAAGATGGCTTTAATAATGTACTGTTACTTTTTTTTTTTTTTTTTTTTTAAACTGGTTTTAATATGCAAAAAGAGAATCAAGAGACTTTAAAATAAACTAGTTTCAGATTTGAAAGTAGTGTATAAGTCTGATCTCCTATTTAGGGGTTGTGTTTAGGTGGAGAAAGTTGTTTCAGGGGTTTGGTTTCGGGTTTAGTTGGTTTGGGTTTTTTTAAATAATGTCTTTGTAGATTGAACACAACCAGAATAACATAGTCACGTAGCTTTATAAGTAACCGACAAGCAACTTGGTAGCATTTGCACATCTGCAGTCCTTATATAATGAAAATACATTCAGCAGTTGCTTGAGGCCTGCAAGAAATATAGTTTTGCTTGATAGCAATTGTCATTTATATTTTTGTGGAATTCGCTCAATCCTGAGTAGAGTTAAAGCTGGGTTTATTATCATAGCAGAGACAAAGCATTACTTTACTCCCCACTCCTTGTGAAAATGCTTGCTTCTTTTAAGCAGATCCTGTAAAAGGGAATATATTTAGGTCACTGACAAATTATTCCATTCTCACTTCACCTTACCTAGGTTCCAGTATAATTTATCCAGTGCTTACAAGGACACATTTTCAAGGCTCTTTGTGAAGTGTGGTGTAAAAATACCCAAGCTAACTGAGGTACGAGCTGCATTTCTACCACAGGATTGTAGTGAGGATCTGTGAGATTCTTTGTAGTACTGCACAGTGTACTGTAATATTGCTCCCTGAAATTACTTTGCAAGAGGGATCAGTCACATTATCTTGACTTAGCAGATGGGATGAGTGAGGTGATAGGACCAGCAGGCTTCTCCTTAGGACAGACTGATGGAAGCAGAAGTGGGAACTGCCATTTCCTCATTCAGGTCCTCTCTTAGATGGGGACAGTGAACTGGGCACTTGCAAATCAGATATATTCAAGGTTTTAATGTACTTTGATTGCTTTGAATCATTCTTTGGAGAAATCTGCCTCTCCCTGCTAGTGATACAGAAGTACATGCTTCAGTATAGGTGGTCTAAATACTTCCTCCCTGTGCAGTATTCCTGTTGAAAACAACCAACTCTTTATTTGGCTGACTTCTTGTTTTGGTATTTGCTGGTGTATCACAGAATCATGAAATGGTTTCGGTTGAAAGGGACCTTTGAAGAACATCTAATCCAACCTGCTCTGCCCTGCCACAGGTGTAGCCATCTTTCACTAGTACAGGTTACTCAAATCCTCAACACAGCCAAGGATGGGACAGTGACACCTTCCTTGGGCAGCCTATTCCAGTGTCTCCATCATGCACTGTGTTGTTTTGTAATTAATTGCCATTAAGCTTTACAGCACAGCTGTGAGTGTATATATGGTGCGTGTGCACACACATATTCTTTGAGAAGGTACAAAGAAATTAATACTAACTTTAAAAAAACACAATGTTTGGTACTCTAAAAGCATGTAAAAATTACAGGTAACATTGTGTGCCACCAGGCTGAGCAATTTTTTGCCCTGTTTTCTTATGTTCACGGATGAGAATGTGTATTTTCATTATTTTCATTATTATATGAACTGATTTTTTTGAATTCTCTGATTAGTCAACTTAACCAAATCAGTAGGATATTGTTCTACAAAAGTCATACACTTGGATTTGAATTCTGTTTATTTTACATCTTGTTCTTGCTGTGAAGGAAAACCTTTTGGTTCAAGAGACTCTGGTTGCTTTCATTTTCAGTAATTATACCAGAGAAAATAATCTTGTTGTGTCTTTTACTTGTAAACAGCTGTTTGCAGGAGGCTTAAGATGACACTTCATTTGGGGTGGAATTTCTCAGGCTTATATTCAATTAAACTTCGAGTCGTGTTCTGCTGTTGATGTTATGACAATTGATAGAACAAATATTTTTTAAAAAATAAAACCCTGAATACAATCTCTATAATTGCAGGGCAAGTATTTGAGATATTCAGAGGCATGTTTGAGACTGTCTCAGTGATTCATCTTGTATGTGTATCCATACATACAACATACATACCCTCAGTGTATCCATATGTTGTGCTATATGTAAAATACAAATGCTCCTTCAGTAGAGAACCTTCCTATAATTAGTGAAAAATTAATACTTTATCAATGGTGTCAGGCTAATAATGTGCTATTAATTATCAGGCTGTTGGAGTGTGTATGCATGTGTTTGTGCTTATTTGAAGGAAACAGTAGTTGCTAAGAGGGAGGTAGCTCCTTTAGTTCATTCAATAGTGAGAAAGATTTAATTTGACTGTAAAAAGGTATTTTTAACATTGATGTATTGTATTAGCACCTAGGAAGTGCTGACTGTTCTAAATGTAAAATACTGGGTTTCAGGAGAGGTGAAATAAAACTGGGGCATATGAGCATTGTAGCATGTTAGCCATTAAATGCTCATGGCAACTGCCAATATTTAAAAATACTGGGAAAGCAATTTATGTTTGGATTACAGCCCTCAATCACTATTTCTTGTATGTTTTACATTTGGTCTTTCAATAAATAATAAGCTTTCTTACTGGAGTAATAAAATCAAGAAAAACCCTACGCGTCATTTATTACATGCAATTTCCACACACTTTGCTGATGAAGAAAATCTGATATATATTTGCTGTTCATTAAAGCATGAATTCTTGCATTCATATTAGTGAATTTGAGCTCAGAGTTATTATCTTGACTATTCGGGCTAGAGACATCTTAAATATTTTCTATTTGCAGGAGGGAAGGTATAAAATAATCAGTTCATTCAACATTGTATGTTTAGTTGGGTTTTTGTTTTGTTTTGTTTTTAAGCGATGAACCACATAAGAAACTTCTCCTAGAAAACTGGTGAAAAAAGTATCATGTTTGTTCTTATACTCATTCATTTTCAATGAATGCACAACTAACACTTTGAAATCCGGTGCAGCTTTGTACTAGAAACCTTTCTAAATGCTTTTGGAAAATGTCAAGACAACCAGCATGTTAACATGTTTTTTCGAGTGGAACTCAACGTTTCTAGCTGGTTGAGCTTCTTTCAGCGTCAGGTAAAGACTGACAGAGTATTCACATTGACAGTTGATTCATACAAGGTCTAGTGTTTCCTAAACTGGATTTATTTGTTATCTTGTATACTCTCAAGACAGCTATCCAAGGCATACAGTGCCCTGTGCATTAACAGAGTGTGTGCACCAGAGCTGTCCTAAGTGGCGGCAGAGTGGGAAGATAGTTACCCATCCTGGCACGCATGATGTGACCTGCTGCCATAAGTCTCTTCAAGCATCAGGTACCTCTTCCCAGGTGTTTAGCAGGCACATTACGGGCATGCAGACTGTGCACAGATTTTAGACATGGACTGGGTCCCCAGAATTGAGCAAGTGCTGTGGTTCAGTCCCCAACTTGCTGCTGGGACATAAATGCATTGGCTTGACAGTGCATGCCACTTCTGTATTATAAATTGGACAAGAGGTTTAGATCCCCTTAGGTGGAGAGATCATGGTACATGAATATTTTCCTGGAGGAGGAACTTCATATTTCTCAGATCGCACTGAAACAACTGCATCATTCTAATACCAACCATGTTTTAAACTATAAGGGAAAAGCATAATGTTGGAGACCTCTTGATCTAAGGAGGAGTTCATAGCTGGATATGTGTTACGAGAGAATTGAGAGCATAAAGGAGCTTACAGAGCATGTATGCAAAATTATTCAGCCATCAATCTGATGCTTTTCCCTAGGACTTTTTTTTTTTTTTTTTTTTTTCCCCTGGGTTAATTTTTTACTGGATTAGAGAGCTATGTCATTTTATAGAAAGGTTTGTCATATTCCAGATCTAAAACAGAGAAAGGTGCGGGAGCAACAGGCTGAATGCCAGGAAAGAAAAACAGGGCACCGTTACTTTGATAATCTTTCTTTAGCCATGAGGCAGATGAATGGAAAGGATGACCAGAGGGATGTTCCTTTGTAAGAACATCTGAAAAGTAGCCTTCTATATGAAAACCTATTCAAGAGGTTTATAAATACCTCTCAAGGAAAGTCAGCAAGAAGACAATTGACTATGTAGCCTTGCATTGTGACTTGAAGTCTAATGAACTTGAGCTCTTTCAGACTATACAGGTCAGGGGATGACTGATTTCCTAAAGCTATTAATGCCTCCTGTGCTACTGAAGCCAGTTTGGCTTATGTTGTTACATTATGGTAGTGTGTTGGCTATGCTATGTCATATCAACATACCTATAAGTTTTCTAGCTCTGAACTGAGAGAGGAGATGTCCCCATTTATGTTTGCCTGGGATTTTTTTTTTCTTTTTTTTTTTTTTCTCTTTTTTTTTTCTTTTTGGAAAAGAGGTATAACGTTCTTGAAATGAGGTGAGTTTCCTCCACAGGACCATTGTGTGATAATTTACTCATTATATTATAATGAGCACTTGCTCTATTTATCATGGAGCTTAATATATTTTAATGACTGTTGTGACTCCCCTGCAGAGCAAAACTCAAGAGTGTTTCCGTGCACGTGATTCATTTAAATGGATTTGTTACAAGTTTTGGGACTTGTGAGCACATACATTTTTGCAACATATAGCTATAATTTTGATTTTAAAAGCAGAACATTACTTTTCTTAACTTTAGAGGAATCCCAAAACATAGATTCTTGTATATTTAGCATTCATGTTTTAGACTAGGTGAAAGATGACTGGTTTCATTAAAACACTCTTGTATTAAAGGGCAACTTGTATTTGTTTTGTTTTGTTTTGTTTGGGACTTTGATTAATTAATTCAAATTAAAGCTCATGAATTAATGTCTTTTGGTACTTGATACCTCTTCCTCCCCCCGCCCCCCCCAAATCTGCACTTTTTAGATTCATGTGTTTTGGTTTTTTAAGTAGTAGTCAATATATAAGTAGGTTTATGGCATCTGCAAACTAATTAGAGACACATCAATATAGCATTTTTTTTAAAATCTTCTGAAGATTGTCAACATTCTGGCAACAACATTGTACACAGGAAAATGGGAACTGGAAGAACAATGTCATACAAATTGACTTGTAGACAAGGTCTTTAGCCCGTCAGTCTGTCTAGTCAATCTCTATAGGTTGCTGGTGATCTTGATGTGACACCAAAGTTTTTTTATAATGACTTTTCTGTAATATCCACATACAGTGTTACCTCCAAAGGAAACACTTTGCTCTTCTCTATGCTTTCATGATGTTGCCACAAAAGTCAGATTCAAAATGAAACAGCTGTTTAAAAATACTGTTTTATCAGCATTGAGACTTAAAAATATGAACTGGTTTTCTGAATTGGCAATGTTGTTCATCTTTTGCAAAACCTGAAGGCCAACTTCATTTTCTTATTCTAAAAACTGCAATTTTAGTAAATTTAAACTGATAACTCTTTAATCAAACAATTCTTTTCTTTTCTATACTCTTTCTTTACTGTGTCACTTATTTGAGCAACTCTTAACAACCCCAGAGACTTGCAGGCAGAAATTTACTGAATTTATGAGTAGACAGCAATTTATTTTCTGATAGAAACATTAGGTAGGTAAGCTTCTCCCAAGCAGAATGATATAATGCCTGATTACTTCAATGTGAGGTCCTGCTGAGTCCCTGACAACTACCACTCAGGCAGGTAATTGTTGACCTCCATGGCATCTGAGGATGGGGCAATTGTTATTCCTGCTGAGTTCTTGTCTTCCCAGTTCCCCACTTTTTCCCTTATGTCTTTACACTTTTTAATTACTTTTTCATTACTGTCCACTCTATATTTTCTCTTCTGTCTTTATTTTAGCTGTAGCTACATTAAAGGTCCAAGTTATTTGCTCCATTTTTGTAGAGTCCTGACATTAGAGAGCATTATATTTGGAACAAAGAGGGACTTTGAATAATTGCAGAAACAAGTAACTTCAAATGGATAGTTTAAATCAAATTTGGCCTCATTCCTGCAATAACTGTGGACATATATTGTCCACAGAAAATGATAGTGTGTGGACTGCGCATAATGAGTGGTCTTTTGAGTTCCTGTCTCTCATGTATCTCATGCCAATAAAAGGAAGTATTGTGTACCTGATGTGCAGGTCTGCTGACCAATTTTAGCTGTTGATTAAAAAGTGTAGAAATTAAAGAATAAAAGAGATTAAATGAAGAATTCAATAAAGTAAAAGTATGTCATTTAAGAAAGATTGAAACCTTTTTGTGGCATATGATAAGAGAAAAGAAGAGCATGACTAAACCTGTTTTTTGCTCTTCTTGAAGTATTATTTCAGATTATTGTAGGAAAGATGTCAATTAGAGTCAGCTCCTTTATGCCTTCTTATCTTTTTCTTTTCACAAGAAGATATAGTTGGTTTTATAGGTTTCCACATAAAGAAGTTGATTTTTTTTCCCTCAAGAAGGTATTTTTGTTGTAGATATCCTACTCCTAAAGAGGATTACAGGCTTAGACCAAATAGTCAGGGTTTATAAATACTTTTTATGATATAATAAGCAATATACTAGGTATTGAAAAATTTACCTATATTCTGCCTAATTTTGGCTCACCAGGGCAAAATATACTTGCTTATTGTGTTGGATCTCAACCTTGAGATATACTGAGATCCTCAGCCAAGGGCCTCAGCTTTTTACTGATACTTCTGCTTAACATCACAGAAAGAACTTCTGCAATGGAGGTGGATTTTGTTGGTATTAGCATTCCCATCATAGAGACAAAAGGGCTTCTGCACAGTTGTCACCATTCTTGTAGCCTGAATGAAGTGCACCAAAAATTTGTCTTCAGGAAGGCAGGTCTATGCAATGAGATCAACATGAGGACTTATTCAAAAAGCCTTCTACAGACATACGTATATACATTTAATTTCTGTAACTCTGAAGCAGCTATAACAGCAGCACTGTAGCTGGAATAAAATTTACAGATTTCGGAAACTGTTCCTCATCCAGTTGCTAGTCTGCCTTTATTATGATAGGGAGATTTCTTCCTCCTATAAGGACTAAATGAATTCTGCATGTCAAATCTTTACATAACCTGGGGGAAAGAGCCCTATTAATCAGACCAACTTTTCAACATTTGAAACAGATTAATATTTTTCCACTTAGTATTTCCTATAGCATAGCCCAGTTGAAAATTATCAGTTTGAGTTTGGTGGGTTTGTTTTGTTTTGTTTTGTTTGCTTGTTTGTTTTACCTTCTTTCTTTACAATTTACCTAAAAATGATGGGCCTCTTTATATGTGTTACATGTTCCCATGCAGATATTTCCTTTGTCTTTGACTCTATTCCTTGTTGCATACACATCCTTTCATTTTTATTTGGTTACTCGGCAAGTTGTATATAACTACAACAAATACACAATTCCTGTACGTGACATCTCAAAAATATTGTTATTGAGTAGATTCCCAAAGGCCTTGTGAGACTGGTATCTTAACGTTTATTCAGTCTGATCCTCTACAGTTTGCAGTTTTTCAGTTCAAAAGACCACATAATTCTGTACTGCCTAAAGGCATGAGAGATTGGTTTTTCTCACAACCAAAATGAATAGGTATTTTCAGCTCTCTCCATCTTGTTTAAAGTTTGTCTTTGAAAGCTTAGGATGATGAATTTGAGATTTCCTTTCAGGCACATGCTTATTTCTTTCCATCACTTGTCTTTTATGGTTATACTTTTCACTCCTCATTGTTCAAGTGCAGTAGAGGTTTATTGAACTCTTCCTTGTCAGATAGTACAGACACACTGCAGTACTACTTCTCTTTTTGAAGACCTTTTTGTACCTAAAGTGGCTTGTGTATCTTTGATGTTGCCTAATTGGAATCTCAGAAGTGAAAAATAAATAGCTGAATGAAGACAAGAGTGGCAGGCCTAAGGTTGTACATATCTTATTTTGCTTTCAATCATTCTTTTATTCTTATGACTTACAGTCAGCTAGTCCTCTAATACTATTGCTTTATTTATTTCTATCACCCATTGCTGCATTTGAGCCTCTCAATCACCTGTATCCCACACTGTGAACAGAAGCTCCTCAATTAGTATTTATCTTCATGGTCCCTCTGAATCTGTTCTAAAAGTTTTAACCAGCCTTCTTTTTAATGACTGTGTCTTTCTTGAACAGTTTAGTTTAGTTTAGTTTAGTTTAGTTTAGTTTAGTTTAGTTTAGTTTTGTTTTGTTTTGTTTTAAATCCTGTCTCATCTACTTGTCTCGCCTAGTTTAGGCTTAAGTTTCTTAGGACCGAAGTATCTGTATATAAAACTCTGTATATATATGCTTCACACAGACAGCTCAGCAGAAGTTCTGCATCTAATTTGGGATTACCCAGTGCAGTGATGCAGCCTGGCTACCAATAGTCACATGGAAAGGGGCACGGGGATCTGGTGGAACAAGAATTACAGGCGGAAAGTGCCCTTACAGTAAGGAAGGGCAGGAACAGCAG
The DNA here is from genome assembly GCF_015227805.2 of Hirundo rustica. NCBI lineage: Eukaryota > Metazoa > Chordata > Aves > Passeriformes > Hirundinidae > Hirundo > Hirundo rustica. The sequence continues at coordinate 77,753,891 of NC_053450.1, read as the reverse complement.
CAGAGTTGGGGCACGGAATTCTTCTCTTCCATTGCAGTGGAACAACCATGCCAAATTTGCAGTGCTCCAAAAGAAGAAGGAGGTCAAGAAAATATAGTGATGAGTGGGAGGCCTTGAGATTTCTTGGAGGTTGTATTGCCAGGAGACAAATGAAAGAGTGCTGCAGGGAGCTCGTTGCAGCAGTAGAGGAGTCAGAACCAGGCTCCCCTGGGAGGTGCACAGCAACGTGGCAAGGGACAGTGGCCACAAAATGTCAGTGGAGGAGGAGACTCCTGTTGGATTTGAAGAGGCAGCTTTTCACAGGGAGAAAGGTTAAGCACTGGGGCAAGTTGCTTAGAGAGAGACCTCCAGACTTAGAGGTTTTTAAAATCCATCTGGACATGGCCCAAAAAACAACCCAATAAAACTTAGAATGTCACGATGCCTTGGGGAGGAATCTAGACTTTTTGGATCTTCAAAAGTCCTTTCAACCTACCTTTTTACTCTTATTGCTCACTCTGCAGTCTTATTTGCAGTAAGTGTTGACTTTATCATTTGCTATTTTTTTAGAAATAGCAATCTGTAGAACTCTGTGGAGCTATTGGTGATTTTGCAGGGATAAATTCAGTTCTACATTTTCAGCACTATATTTTGCTGACTTAGAAATGTATTGCATCTATTAAGTGCTCATTTCTAGTCACTTTGGATGTGAATGTCCACTTCAAACTTCAGTAATTGGAGAAACCAGGTTAGAGAGATAGACCCATTTTTAAAGGATACTTTTGTTACTTGCGCTGATTACTAAATCAAGTAGCCTTCTTCCAAAAATACAGTTTTGAGAGAGGTAAGAGTACTTACGGAGAGGCAAGAGCATAAATGAATGGAAAAATTCAAGATTTGGAGCACAAGAAGGGTAAGTAACTTGTTTGTCGTAATGGCAAGAACAGCATTGATTTAATTAAATCTTTAAGACCAAAGCAAAAGATGGACCTGTGAAGGGGAAACAAAATATTTATGTCATCTTGGGGTAAGATACAGAAAAAAAGTGATGATCAGGAGGACCAAAGACTTGTTTGGCACTGGAGTACTATCTGAAGGAAAGAAGTTTAGGCTCATGAGGCAAAATTGTTCAGATGGACAACAGATCATTCTAGAAAATTATGACAGAAACATTCTTTATGTGCTTAATATATTTTGTCAAATTCTAAGATAACCCTGTTGCTTAGTAGAGCAGAATTAAAGTCCTTCTTCTGATTTCTCTGAGTTTAGAATTAGTTTTTCCCCTTGAGCACCATGCCAGTACAATTAAGAGCGTCAATTTACAGCATGGCCTGGCAGAAAATACTAATCTGTAGTGGTTTTCTTGGTGGGTTGGGGCCTATCTGGCATTAAGCATAAGGAAGAATCAACTGCCCTAAAGGACCAGCTCTACTGCTCCATTTCTGTATATGTTTAATAATTTCCTAATTTTCACTGCAGCTTTTGATAATCCTAAATAAATGTTACATGTGTAGTGCATTGTGCAACCTTTGGCAAAATCTCAACCTTATTATTATCTGTTCCCAACATATGCTAAATAGTGTTGAGAAATAGGTCTCTTGCATAATACCATGTTATATGTTTTTCTGCTTTAAGTTCTGCAGGTGTGTGTTTTTGAAACAAAAGGACTTTTATATTATTCTGCTAAGTTGATTTTTTCCTTTAGTTTTAATGCATTAGATTTTTTTATCTTGAATGTGTGACCTATTCATGGGCAAGGTGCAACTCAGCATCAGCTTAGTGAGAGGCCTTTCCATTCTGATTTGCATGGACTACTATATTTCATCTTTTCTCAAATAATATTGAACGTATTAGCTGGCACCTGATAGAATCATAATTGAGTTCAACTGCCGGCTCAGGCCAGCTACTTCAAAATAATCAAATATTTTGTGGAAGCAGCACATACAGTATATCATTTTTGCCGTTGTAGTTCCTCCTATAAACACCTAACTTCTTTTCTACTTTTTTGAATGAGAAAGGTAATTTAGATTTTTGTTTTCTTCCCAGTATAGAAATCAGAGTGTATTCTAAACACTAAACATTTTGGTCAGCACCAGCTCTGACTGCATGAAGTTAAGCTACTGGACCTGAGGGGCAGCAACACCATGAGAAGAAAGGTGCTGATGAGGAACTGGGACATGTTGTGGATGGCAACTTTTAGCTTTTCAACTTAACTCACTGTCAGCCATAAAGAAAGCTAGTAACAACTGTGGAGTTCTAGAAGTGTGAAAATATGGATGGAAAACTAGCAAAATATGTCATAGTTTTGATGATAAAAAAAGAATATTTCTAGATTTCCTTTTTTGCTTTTTGTTTTGCTGTGATTGGATACAAATGAAAGTTTTCTTCCTTGCAACGTTTTTATCCCATGACCAAGTGGGTAGTGATGCCTCAATATGAGATTATCTTTTATTTTAAATAAATTTAGAGAACTGAGGAAAGAACCCTGCTTAATGAACAGGTCTCCCAAAAATTAACTCTGAAGATAATGAGCCAGAAATTTTGCTGATAAATTCCTGATGCAGCATCAGTGAAATCAAAACAGCTACATAGAATGTAACTCAGAAACAGCTTGAGAACATGGGCAGAAATCTCCCTTCAGAAGATTTTTTGGTTTTGTTTTTGTTTTTTGTGGGGGTTTTTTGTTTGTTTTGGTTTGGTTTTGGTTTTTGGTTTTTGTTTTTTTTAATTCTTTCCAGTAGTTCCTGGTGTTACCTGAAATTGTGCATCACTGCTTTCAAAAGTCATTGTGTCTGTAGGTAACAGTGCAGTTTAACAAATTTTGTTTGAGTCTAAGGATTTACTTTTTTCTCCTCAAAAAAAAATCTAGTCAAATAGTACCCTGGAATGTATGAGGCATTGGTCGTGGTTGTTTCTACTGCTCTTGTGGTGGCAATATGGTTAAATGTTCTTTGGCATGTTTTTCAGAAATGCATGCTTACTTTGGAAGATAAAAAGGGGTGTATACCTAAGTGGACATATGCTTGCATGTGCTCATAGTAAGGCTGACTTTCTGATAAACTCTCACCAAAAAAAAAAAGTGGAAAGACACAGTTGCTGTAGTGTCTTTATCTCACCATATTATTGTTACTTTTAATAATTATAAGAATCCTTTAAATTGCATTCACTAAATTTGTATGCATGGTTTTCTGTTCTAATGGGTCTAGAGCTGACCCGTTAAATAATGAAAAAGTATTTGTAGCTAGATGTACCAGTCTTGTTATTAAAGGGAAGGAAAAAAAAAGGTTATACCTTAAAAAAGTGCACTTTTGAGAGACCTAGTTTATTTTATCAGTAGATACAGGTAACTGGTTGAAGCTGATAATATCATAGGAGATTTCTTTTCTGGCTCAGATCTGTTTTATGCCTTAGTTAGCTACAGCAATGTTTATGTTTGCTCTCAGGTTACGGTTGTTTAGAACACAAATATTTAACACTGTAATCACAGAAAGTTTACTATACAGATCAAGTTTAGTTTCCTTACAGAGATCTGACAGATTTCCCTTTAAAAAGCGATTACTGATCATACTTGTTTAGTGTTACCGACTTAGTGAAAATCATAAAGAGAGAAAGATCTAGGCATTGATCTCTACTTTCACGGATTCTTAACTTTATGTAGAGTGTCTAATTCTGTTCCAGTGGTGGAATAAGTCAGTCTGGATTGTTGGGCATCCAGATAAACCTGTAGAGAATCAGAAATGGGTAACCTGCTGGCGAGTAGGTGACAAAGGCTAAAAGAGCATCTAAGACTCAATGTTGTAGCTACTTTCCTTACAATAATGTGACATAGTTGACACGAAATGGAAAGGTTCAATTGTTAGATCTATAAAAATACCCACAAAGCACGACCAAGATAAAAGGCACAGAGTGGAAGGTCATATTTTCTTCTCAAATGGATGGTTCCTTGACTGTAGGTGGTTTAGCAACTAAAACTTGTGGAAAAAAAAAATGGTTTTAATCTTACTTTTTTTTTTTTTTTTTTTTTTGGCTCCATGGGAGATCTTTTTGTTGTTGTATCTTTTAGTAAAAAGGCTTTTCTTTTCCTCTTCTATTATCACAAACCCTGAAGTGGCTGATTATTATTGTAGGATAACCTTGTCTAACAAAGTCACATCTGAAGAGGTGAAACAACGCTTAAAGGAATGCCAAAGACTGAAGGATGTCAAGATGTCAGGCATGTCTTCTGGGTAGGTTAGAAGATATCTTCAAGAGTACATATTGAAAGGAAAAGAAATTAGGCCTGTTGGACCTAAGTCCAAAACAGAGTTTGGCTGTGAAAACTAGCAGTGCTTATGCAGTAACAGGATTTTGAGATATACAACCAGCGATGCGAGAAGAGCCTAAAGCAAGTCAGCTGTAGTTCAGATTTAGCCTTGTCATAAAGAGGTTAAGCATATTTTCTTTTACATGTACATTGTTTGTAATTAGTTTTGTTGTTACTGTTTGTTGGTTTTGTTGTGTTTTGGTTTTATTCGAAAAAGTAAAACCAAAAAAGAAGAAACTGGATTTGTTCAGCATGTTGCCCTGGCTCAGGATTGCAGGTTACCACAAGAAGGGATCTCCCTAGAGTTTTCAAAGGTAAAAGATTTCACATAGACTGCTTTCAGATTTTGTATGAAAATATTAACAAGGGAAGAAGTCTTGAAGTGATTGTTAAGAGGCTACCTATGTGTGAGTATTCAGGACACAGGAAGAGGTTTTCAAATTTCTGTAGAATCTTTGAATGTTTAAACAAATATCCACTTCCATTGTCTTAAATTTTGGTCAAAGTGGAAAAGAAAAAGAAATGTGTCTCGCCACATTAGGACATAAATTGTCTAGGCTACACTTCATTTGTCTTGTGATATAGGATATTTTGAAGAAAAAAAAAAATCTTGATGAAGGTTAGCATTGAAGGAAATTCAAACTTGCCAAATTCTTGAAACTTAATGCTGTGTAAAGAGCAAAAAGGGAGAACTTTGTCTCAAAATGTGAAAGTAACTAATAATCTAGAATTTTTTTCCTGGCTAGGTCATTGATACAGTATTATACTATGTCAGTAAGAGCAAAAAAGTAATCAAAAAAAGAAAGGGAGAAAAATGAACATTGTTGTATTCTGATACTGCTGCATAAAAACAATTTAATTAATGGAATTATTCTTTTCATAGCATTTTAAAATTTGTAATTATTTCAGGGTTTGGCTGCAGTATATTTCTGGTTTATTTTTGTTTTATCATATATCCCCTGTGTCAGAGGGAATAAAATTTTGGTATGACATTGTAGGATTTTGCTTACAGTCTTAGAGTAGGTCTTAGGACTTGCTGTGCAAGACAAGTCCAGGGGAAATACCAATGTATAATTTATTTTCTTGTAACTCCGTGAAACATTTCCTGTGTTTAACAAAAGTAAAACCGCAAATAACTCTAAATGGTTTAAAGATAATTTTTTATTAATGATAAATAATCTGATTACACATTTCACTATTACAAGGATAATTCTTCATTTAAATATTTCCTACTTTATTGTGCTGGTTAGTCAAACCATTGCACTCTTCAAAATGTATTAGATAGAACCTAGAACTGGGAGATTTAGTCTGACTGATTATATTTTTCAAAAGCCTTCAAATAATATTTTTGAGTAACTAGCACCCACCACTGTTTTAAAAATTTAGAAAAATTCTCATTAGGATAATAAAGAAGGCTAATTTAACACTAAATGTGTTAGATACATCTAAATAACAGATTTCACCTTTTAATATAGAATGCAACATTTTGATTTGCAAATCAGAGGTTCATTTTATGTCATAGATCATAATTGTCAGCAGATTTTAATTTATGGTTTAATAAAGACTGATTATGAATTGTTATTTCTGGCTGTGGACAGTCTTACACATTTTTTATTTAATATAGATTTTTTTTTCCATTGTATGAAAGGAAGGGTAAATCTGATGGATATATATATATATATATATATATTTCAGATCAGCCTGAGATACAAGGGGCAAGCACTTAGCTTGGCACTCTCAGGTGTTGGTGTCATGCAGCTGTGATGCAATTTAGTAGAATATGTCAACACTTCTGTAATCTTACGTAGTGTTTACTCATTTTATGGATTTACTCCATTGTGTAAATGAACAGAACACTGGAAGGAAAGTAGTCAGAATTTATGTAATGAAGTTCATCAGACGCTGGATATGTGCTACTTTGAATTGTGACTGTTTATGTTGTTTTCTACCTCTCTGCTTGAGCGTAGGTCATAAATACCGTTCTTTTGAATTACGTGCTCTACAGCCAAAGACAGACATTTCAAAAGTGCATTTTGCTTTCATTTTCTGAGTGAAAAACATATCATATCCTAGGTAGGTGATTTACTAGTTGACATTTGGAGAGGATGTCTATCTAAATTCAAACCGTTGCCTTTTAACCACTTATGTGTTAATACATTCTTACCTAACTTGTAGAACACATTAACAGTTTCACAATTGACCCTGTCTTCTCAAAAGTGTGATGATGTGTTCATATATCTCCAACTTTTTTTCGTTTGTTTTAAAGTTGCAAACAGTATGTTTTTGAGTTTAGATAAACAATAAGATAAAACAAGGGTGCATTTTATTGTACAAACTAATATTAAAACTTTGTGCTTTGAGGTCAGTGTCCAAAATAGTGCAGTCTATACCCAATGTTCAAAGTCATCTCTACTTTTAAATGTTTTGGCTTTTGAAGTGCATTTTATTGTGCCTTAAAACTTTTTTTTTTTTTTTTTTTTTTTTAATACAATTTGTATTCTTCTCATTGCCCAATTATCTTATATGTTGTCAGCAAGGTCATTTACTTACTACTGCTTAGGATGGCATGCACGTGTTAAGTGCCTAGATGTTCTCAGCCCCATTGATTGCTGGTGCTGAAGAATAATTTATTCTGCATATATGTGATATATTTTCCATATAGATAAAGCATATCTTTTTTTTGTAAATGCCATATGGAAAGGTGTTGACACTTCATGTCATCCTTTATCTGTTTTTGTCCTGAAATGGTGTCTGAGATGCAGTGTTTGTGTACATATTAAAAGTCAGAAAATCAGCACATAACTTGCACTACTCTGATAATTCAGCAAGTAACCTCAGTGCAAGCGTGGGTAGAAGTGGTAACATAAGTAAGTTATTTGTCTTACTTGATTAATTCTTTTTCCCCACCAAAGAGAAAAACCTGCTCATGTTTGAAGTGGTGTCATGGGTTAGTACAGTTTGGTTTTTAGTTATAGAAAAATGTAAAATAATTCTCCAGGTCAGGACCTGGGAACTGCTTTAGAAGAGACAGGGACCTATCAGAGAGTTAGTTAGAATATTGACATCTATTCTGACCAGTGAAATTGTTGGCTGCAACTTTGGGAAGTACCATATAAAACCCCTTGATTTCCTGGAGGTGGGGCCTTTTTCTTTTTTTCTTTGGCCAGAGAGAGACAGGTAACATCAGCTGGGCCTGCTGCTCCCCCTTTTTGGGGGGAGCTGGCCTGAGGCCTGGCCGGATTCCATCGGCTCCCGGGTGAAAGGGGCGGGAAGGAGAGGTTGCTGTTTTGTAACAGCTACTTTCTTCAGACTTCCCTGGAGCAGGGAGAGATCTCTGCTTGGCCCTGATAAGAGCTATGGGCACCATTTGGGCCGAGGCCACCCCAATTTACACTGAGGGGTGGGCTGGGAAGGCATTTATGATCCTGCCTGGGGGTTTTTTTGAGATTCCGGACTGCCTGAGTGCTCTGATCTCTGATGTTTCTGTGAGTTCTTCCTCCCTCATCAGCTCAGCCTTGAACATCTAACACCAGGATCTACAGAGAGAGAGACAAGGACTCCGAGCAGATTTAACTCTTTCTTAGCAACATGAAGCTTCCAGAGCTCAGCCCTTCTCTGAGAGAGTAAGAAAGGACAGAGTGAACATAAAGAACAACAGCATGAAGTCAGTAGAGCAAGAGTGAAAAGACTATTGGGACAGAGGGTTGAAGAGTTGGTTGTTCTAGTCTTACTTGAGCCATGGAAATGAACTGTATATTTCATTCCTTTAAATCATGGGAAAGATATGCATTTGGGGAGATGATTGTTTTAATTTGTGTGTAGATTTAAGCAAAGGTGTTTGTGATGAACTAAGGAATATCCTATAAGATGCTTGAACAGAGATAAAGATGAGAAGCCCCCTGCGCCAGTGAAGAAGTGAGAAGATATCTCTGTACCTTGAAGTGAAGAATCCTTTGCTTTGTAGTTATTCATCTTTAAAAGGTGACACCCCAGTATGCAAAAGTCTAAGACCCATGACCCATAAGCAGCTTGGGAAACTGCTCCTGGGAGGGTCACAAAGGCAGGTTTCTGCAGGCAATTGTTTTTGTGACAGTTTAAAACCCACAGGAGAACTGTTTTAAATTGTCAGTGGGATCCATGACTCTAGAAGATACTCTTCCCCTAAAAAATTGGTGAAAGACTATAGTCAGATAGTGAAACTGACTGAAAGTTACAAATTTTGTCTCTTTATGTTGTTTTATAAGAAAGTGAACAGTTTGTAAGGGGAGGGAAGAGTGTTTTTGAAGTTTCATTCTGTTTTAGGGGTTTTTTTTATCCCAACTTTTTGTCTTTTCTATTCTTTTAGTATATGTTAATAAACTATTTGTTCATTTTAAGATTAAGCCTGCTTTGTTTTTCTCCTAGTCTCTCTCCCACAGAAAGAGGAAGTACCAAGACCAAAATTTAGTGAATGTGAAACCACTACGTTAATTGGTGTTTCCGCCCGGTTTGAAATTAAAACTATGACAAGTGGCTTTATAAAAGAAACTGTATAAACATGCAGCTTTAATTATAGATTCACATGATTGAAAGGGTAGTTATGGCAATTATGCGGATTCTTTTTATCCCTCCTGTCTAGTAAAACTGTAATTGAAAAACAATGGGTATGTTGATGATCAGAAATGTCTGAGATTATTAGATTTATCCAGTTCAAGAGTAAAATATTTGCATAGAATCTTGAGTCAGCTTCTGAACCTCTTGTCTGTTTTGATCGTTGCCACAAAAAAAGTGTTAAATTATGTCAATTACTTCATGGAATTTCATATATGGAAATGTCAATGTACAGAGACATATTTATGCTAAAAAAAATTTGTTTAGTCACAAAAGATCTCAGACATATCTAGCCACAATTCTCACCATCTTCGCTGTTCGCCCACTTTATTTTACATGTTGTTCTCTTCTGTTATATCACTCTTACTGTCCAAATTGATCAGATTTTATAGTCATTTGATCAAAATGGAATTTAGGTCTTCCTCTAGAGAAGTAGGAGTAGACCTGCAAGTGTGAGCCTGAAATCTAGGAGATTTTATGGGGAGAATTTTACTTCAAACTCTCAAATGTACAGATTTATTGGGGCTGTAGGCTTTATTTTACCTCAGGAGTATTGTTTTGACTGAGAGTCAGGTTTATCAGAATGGTTATCCCTTTTCTGTTAGGTTGGGATAGTATATATCAGTCTTAGTGCAACTGCTCTGTAATGTCTAACAAGCTAATTATACCAAAGGCACAAGGTAATTAATTGCCTGCAGCTCACAGTAAGGAGCTGTTGTTGATATTTTTTTTATCTATGTTACAGTTAAGTATTGTGCAGTAATACATTTCTAAAACTTGTCTGTAGGGCTTGAAAAACTTCTGACATGTCCCAACCAAGCTTAGAGAAATCTCACCTGAATTCTGATTTTACTGAAGAAAATTTAAGACTATTTTCTTTTACTATACTGCATGTTCATAATCATCATGTCATTATTGCTTAGAGTTTTATAGAGATGTTCTTAAAAAATTAGAAAACTCAAACAATAGAAAAACTTACATTCATACACTTTTGCCTCTATACATTCACAGACAGATGGTAAATTGAACAAGACACTAATTTTTTTTTTTTTTTTTAACCTTATGTCCATTAATATTTTCTTTTATACATTGTTTGTGCTATGATACCACCTACAGGCTCTTGTTAGTATAGTGCATGGAGAGGGGTAATGTACTGATGGAATTAAAATTAAAAAGCCTTTGTTGGAATTGCTATGTCTCATAGTTCTTTAGAGCATTTGTTATTTAAGTATAGTTCCTAGTGTGGTGTTGTGTGTATGGTTGCCTGTAAACACCTTTGATAGAAGACCTTTTAAATTTAGGGAGTCGGAGAATCATGTGGGCTGGAAAGGACCTCTTCAGATTATCTAGTCTGCTCCCCCAGCTCAAGCATGATCAGGTACAGCCTTTTGCCTGGGAACACGTCCAGTCAAATGTTGAATATTTCCAAAGAAGAAGATCTTGTGACCTCACTGGACAGCCTGCCTTACTGCAATGAGGATGTGTTTTCTTGTGCTCATTTGCAATTTCCTATTTTTCACTTTGTGCCTGTTGCCTCTTGCCCTGTCACTGGGCAGCATTCAGAATAATCTCTTTCCCTCTTATTCATTCTTTTCCTTCAGATATTTATACTCCTTGGTAAAATCTAATCCGAGCATTTTCTTCTCTAAGCTGACCCGTTCCAGTTCTCTCATCTTTTTCTTGTAGGAGAGGTGCTCCAGTCCCTTCATCATCTTCTTGGTCATTTGTTGAACTCTCTCTGATATGTCCATGTCTCTCTTGGGAGCCCAGACTTGGACCCAGGAGACCCAGGTGTGGTCACTCCAGTGTTCTGTAGAGAGAAAGGATGACCTCCTTCAGCATTACTGGCAATGCAATGACATAGCTGTTAGAGGGATGTGATATTGGAGGGTTTTGTCTTTCCTTTTCCAGGGCCACTTTAAATATTACCAAGCTGGAAATGTCTGCCCGCAGATGTCATCATGTTTTCAAAGTCAAGAGAAATCAATAGTTAGTAATTCGAACTCACTCAATCAGTTAAATTTTTCATGCTGTGGAGTCCATAACTCAGTAAATATGTTTTAATGGAGCTAAGAAAGAAGATAATTTCTTCTATAAAGATGTAAAAGACAGCATTTAGAATTAATTAATGCAAAATTCTTAGCAAAATTTTGCAGTCTAAGTAACTTTATAGGTAATTTGATCCCACACCCTCCTAGTAGTGAGACTAATGAATGGCTTTTAACGTCAATATTCATAAACAGCCACATTACTGCTAATAAGAACTCTGTAAGTTTCCAACATAGCCTTTGTAAAATGACTTACAGAAAGCCAAATATTGACTTCTTGAGAATTTAATTTCTGTGTGCCACATTGCATCATTTGATAGTTTTTCTTCTGCTAGGAAGATAAAATGTGATTGAAAACTTTAAATTCCATTAATTTCTTCTTGTTAGTGCTTTCATTTGGCCTTGATATTACTGTCATTATTACAGCACAGAGATGAAAGGAATCAAAATTATAATTCTTCTGAGTTTGAAAAAAAAAAATTATGAGTGAGACCTGCATAGTTGGTGTGGAAAACAAATGTTTGGCACAGGAATTAGGAGCAACAGAAAATAAAATGCATTTGTCAGCATGATGGCTTAGGGTGCCATATTTATGTATGGCAGTTAAATGAAAATTTAAGTGAAAGGAAAGGAACAGGCTACCTTTTACTGATCTAGGGATAGAAATATCTCTGGAAGGGTTGGCCACTAAGGTTGGACCTTATAGAATTTTGTAATACGAATGGGAGCATTAGCTGAGATAATGGTGCAAAATTGTTTACTTTTTATTTTATTATTTATTATTTATTATTATTATGTTTATTTTTATTAAACAGAAAGTATTTCTTCATTGTGTTTCCTCTGATATCACAGATGGTACACATGTAACTTCTGAGAGAAAGACTTGAAAGGTCAAAGTGTCATTTATGTTGGACAAGACCTTTGAGATAATTGAGACCAACCATTACCCTAACACTGCCAAATCCACCATCAAACCATCTCCCTGAATATCACATCTATGGGTCTGTTTAATACCTCCAGGGATTATGACTCCACCACTTCCCTGGGCAGTCTGTTACAATGTCTGACTATCCTTTCAGTGAAGAACTTTTTCCTGCTGTCCACTCTAAACCACCCCTGGTGCAACCTAACCCTATTTGCTCTTGTCTTATACTTGGTTACCTTCAAAAAGAGACCAGTGAGTTATGAAAAGACACTGAGTATCTATTGAATGATATGCAGAATCTATGCTATTATTTAGCACTATGCTACTTCTGATGAGCAGATCTTAATGAAACACTTAATTTGCACCTTTTCAAAGTTTCTATTCTCCATTAGCCGTGTCCCTTTTACTTGGGAAAATGGTTTTGTTTTGGGTCCTGTGAGTCATCAGATCTAGGAAGGATGTGATTTGCAAAACATTTTTCACATGAAATATCCTGCTATTTGTCACACACACTGGAGTTTGTTTTTGTTGGTAGGGTTGGTTTTTTGTTTTGTTTTGTTTTGCCTGAAAAGCTTGTGAGTGTGACGAATGCTGCTATATGAAAAGAGTTGCACCGCAGGCTCTCTGGCAGATGAAGTGAGCAAATTATGTCAGTTTTCAGAGGTGGAAAATGAAAGTGTAAACTTAAAATCATTTGCAATGGAGGAACAACCAATTTATTAACTGAGTTCTGCTGTAATTGCTATTTCTGCATTTTTTTAAATATATGACCCGGTAGAGTGTTTATTTGAAAGAATATTTTCTCACTGAGAGTAGATAGAAAATATTGTTGAAATGGCATTTGAGAGGGAAGTTTAATGTCTTTTCCAAATACTAGTTGAAGTCAGTGTTCCTGACCCCTACAGAATCTTGGGATTCAACATATCTTTTTATTGAGAAATATTGAAGGCTAGGCATATCCTGACACCCTTTAAAAACTTGTTTTCTTTTATAACACTGCTTTTCCTTTCCCATAGCTCATAAAAATTTTATTAGACTAGAGTTGTGTGTGTAAATCTGTATTGGGGTTATGCACCTGAACTGTTGGACTAACCATACAGCATGAATTGTCTTTCTGCCTCTTTTTCTAACTCTCTCAATGCTAACTTCTGTTAGAAGTACCAAGTCACTCAGTTGTGCATCTTTATATAGACTTGAATTATGAGGAGCACTTACATACTTAATAACTTCTAAATTATTCCATTTATACTTTCATGATTTCTTTCTTAGTTAAAAAAAAAAAAAAAAAAAAAAAAAGTGCAAAGTGCTGTCAGTAATATGGCATCACATATGTACAATATGTTTCTATATGTTACCCCCAAGAAACAGAAAAATGGTAATCACCTTATACCATGTTCGTACATTTTGTCCTGGAAATTAAACAACAGTTTGTCTTAGTGTATTTTGATGAAATTCTGTGAATTCTCACTATGCAAGACAGACAATATTATTCAACCAATTAAAGTGCCTGGAACAGAGAAACTTCTAATATCTAGAGGATAATTATAACCTGAGATAATGTGTGCTGATTGCTCAAATAACTGTATAAAATTTATGAGGTTTGTACTGACTAATGAACAGTGTGAGGCAGATAGTATTACCACTTGTTTGACTGTTTTCTATATTGACTATTTGACTATCTTGAGTATTAAAATATGATTTCAGATAATGTTTCTTCTACCAGCAGAACCTGTTTCTTGGCAAGGACCTGGATATATACTTCCTAGGTCATCCCACTTCCAAATGTCACTTATTAGAAACAGCTTGTGCATAATAAAGATCATCATTAGATCCTTTACTGGATAGATAGCCGACTGTTTTAGGTACCAGAGTATTGCAATACTCTGATTATTTTGCACTTGTAATGAACAGATAGTAGTTTGTTGTACACAGGAGGGGTTTTTATCAGTAAAGCAAATGCATACATAAGACTTAACCTTAATTTTCATTCAGCCAATATGGTTGCATGTTCCATATGTTTGGTTGATACCTGAGTTGATATAATTTAATACTATTAGATTTCTTTTACAGCTTTTATTTTGAGCTTCTTCTGTAAGAAGAAGAACCACATATACAATGACACTCAGATGTAAGAAATGCAATCTGTATTTTAGTTAAAATTACTTTTTACTGGCATATGGAGATGATTCCTAAAACAGACATGGTAAAGTCTCAAGAAATAAAACCATTGCTAACACATGGTCTAATTCAGGTATGGTCTAACACCTAATCTAATAATACATACTATGTGTATGTCTATCTGTTATCCTGCCCTCCTCCAAAAATTTGCTAACAAATTTTTAAACCATTGACCAGTTCTTGCCAAGTTTAACAGATGGCTACAAGGCTCAAAGATGTAAAATATCCTATCAATTTTACAAAAATAAGTACTGCTTTTAGGAGAAAAGATTGCTGTGTGATAACACCTTCTACTAAATATCCTACAATCAGGAAAATACTTGAGTTCTTTTGATTTAGCTGTATATTTTGCTATAGCTATGTCGTTCTGATCTTCCCAGGGCTGCTGTGAAACAAGGTGCTAATTGCATCACAAAGGGACAGTCTTCAAAGTTAAGATGGTTGGCAATTAAAAACTACTTCAAATGATGCATTTTTTACTATTCCTGCTGTAAAAATATGATTTTATAAATATCTTGGCAGGGGGATTTTTGTTTTTGTTTTCGTTTCCTAATTAATGTACCGGTGGAAAATTGTGCAAGGCATTTTCTCTCTTACTCATTCCTGGACTAGAAGCCATGCAGCCGATCCTTTATTGGATTTTGTTGAACCTTCTGGAGTATAGTTGTGATTATTTTTTTCTTCTCTTACAGTATGTTTATACATTAGAAGTAGCTGAAAATCTATGTTAAACAACTTTCAGAACTGCAATTTGAATGAATTAGAAAATATCATCCAGAAGCTGAAGTAAAATATAATTCTGAATGGAATACTGATAACTGAAATCAAATTCTAGATATGTAAAGTATTTAAAACCTTCCAATACGAGAACACAGTTAAAAAATTTGCATTAAATACAGAAAAAAAAAATCTCAAAATTGAGCAAAAGTAGAAATGCTTTAATCTTTGACTAACAGGTGAAGAGAGTGAATGTGAACGTAGGAGAAAGAATCTGTCAGAAGTATGAGAATTTATAGTCTGTTAAAATAAGAATTTTAATACCTTATGGAAAATAATAGGAAAACATTATTTACATCATCTGAAACACCATTTTGCAGTCAAATACCTATTTAAAACATATTGTTTACAGAATTATTGCTTAAAAATAATAAATCTTTTTTTCTTAGATACAAACAAAAGGTGTTGTCCTGCTCAATACAATGAATTATAAATATTATCTCTTAATATAGGAAAGAGTTACTTAACAATGTCTTGGTTGCATGTATAACATAGTACTATCATCAAAACATACTAATGGAAAACTTATCTGATAGTCAATTCCTAGAGACCAAATGTGGGTAGCCCAGAAGTTACAGATAGCTTAGTTTATCTAGTAGTTTGTTCAACACTTCAGTGATTATGCTTAAGCAGAAGATGAGAGACTCCCCACTCTATGGTTCACAGACTAGCTGACAAGTAAAGAAAAGACTCAGATACCAGAATCAAGCTCTGAAACAGTCTTGTTTTGGATAGAGAATGAAAAACAAATAGATTTTGTGTGAGGTTGTGTACAGAGTGGTTATATTATTTTTGAATGCCTGAGCACAAGTATTGATAAAAATAGCAGAAAATCAGACTCCAAGAGCTGGAATTTTGTCCTATAAAAGACATCAATTTAGAATTATTTCAGCATACAAACATTTGTAAAGCATTAATCTGAACTTGTGCTTGTAGTAAAGAGTATCAGACCTTGAAAAAAATTGAAGCCCTGAAATGATAATTTAGAGTAATTAAGCTAATTTTTGAATACATGAGTTAAAGACTTAGTTAATTTTTGACATTCTTAAAAAGTCTTCCACCACTGCTTTCACTTATGTGATTTTACCAGTATTAACACTACTATTTATTTATTTGTTTGTTTGTTTATCTTCCTAACCAGGGTAGGAGTTTGAAAGTTCCCTATTTAATATAAACTTTCGTGGTTATCCATTATCTTGTACTTAAATTATATCACCACCTAAATTATACCACCAAAATTTTAATTTTTTCAGTGAATGGTCAGTTGGTGTTGATTCTGATGTAACCAGTTTCAATAAGCCAGCACTTTCTCTAAGCCAGAAGGTGAGCATGATGCTTATTTTGTATGTAAATACCTGGAAACTTCTCCATTCTGATTGTCACTGTACTTGACAACAACTACTTCTTTCTATGTTCATAAGTGGTCTGTTTTTGAGGAAACAAAAATCTTGAATAAAAAGTGTCCTTGTAATCATACAGTTTATTTATCTGTTTTGGGAATTGTTTTTCATTAGAATGTTAGAATTTTTTTTTATTAGAATCTCCAACTAGACCTTTGCATAATGATATCACCTCAGCTTGAATAGAAAGGAAACACCAGCCTGCTTTCTTTTCTAATCCTGATCTGCATGTTTCAGTAAATAAACAAACAAAAAAAATATTGGTAAAACATTTCAACATCTGAGAATATTGCTTTTACAGCAATTGTTGAACCATCTGTTCTAATCAAATGTATCAACACTGGTTATTCAGGAGATTTACATAAATAATTAAGATGTTTTACCACATGAAAATATCTTGCTTTCTACTAATGTGAAATAACGTCCTTTTCACAAGTATTCAGTAAAAACTGTATCTGGATTAAAAAAAACTAAGGTCTTAAGAGCACAAAATTTTATCAACTACATGAGGCATTTTAGAAAAGGAAATACAAGGTTTTAAAACAATTAGGATAAGGAAATATCCTGAGTTGGAAAAGACTATTAAGACCAGCTCCTGACTCTAAACAGAATATTCCTGGCAGCCTAAAACTTAAAACACATAGCTACAGGGTTTGTCCAACCTTTTCTTAAGTGCTTACAGGCCTGGCACCATGACTGCTTCCCCTGGGGACTTTGTTCCAGTGCCTGACCACCATCTCAGTAAAGAACTTTTTTCCTGATATTCAATCTGAACATTCTATGGTACAGCTTTAAGCCATTACCTCATACTGGGTCACCAGACAACAGAAAGAAGAAATCACCGAGTCCTTCTTGGTTTGCCCTCAAAGCAGGATGAGGCATCCCTCAGTCTTCTCTAGGGAGAGTGCGCCTGTCTCTTAAATCTTACCTTCTAAGCCTTTCACCATCTTTGTTGCCCTCCTTTGAACAAATTCTGGTAATTTTTTATCCTTTTGATATTGTGGAGCCCTGAATTGTGCACAATGCTGAGGTGAGGTCAGGCAAATGAAGAGTAGAGCACAACAATCCCTTCTTTCAGCTGGTCAGCTCTACCATGCTTAATTCTCTCCAGGACAGGGCTGACCATTGTTGGCTCAAATCTTACCACACCCCTTGTACAAATACTGTTCATGCAGAGGATCTTTGTTTTTATCCCAGAATACACACAGTGAAAACCGTCAGCTTTTTCTGTGAGCTAAATAATTGGATAAAGACTGTAGTTCATACTTCTTGCCTACTGCCTATTAGTGCTACTCCTTAAGCATTAAGAGCTTACTGCATTGTACAAGATGGAATAACTTCTACAGCTGGGATCATCTGCTGTAGGGAGAACGAGTTAAATGTACAAAGCATTGGACAGAGTATATTTTCTATCAGGCTTACCTTAGGAATTTGGCTTTCCATGAGCTTATTTGTTCAGCAAATCTCTTTCTTCTTGCTACGGACCTAGCAACAGCAATATCTTCAAATTACCTTTTAAGTCTTTCATTACAACTTTTGTTTACAAATACTGACATAGTGGCTGTGAAACTCTATTGCTGCCTGTATAGTTACTGATTTTTTTCTGGTTGTGCTTTTGGCTCCTGAAGGGTTGATTTACATTAAATAGCTTTGACAAACATGATCAAAGTCTTTGGAGCATATAAGATAAACAGAATTCTTGGTAGTGGGTACATTTCAGCTGAAAGCTATATTTGCTTTGTAAGGGCCCCTGAAACAACTTGCTGTGATGGTGCTTTTCATATTTATTTAAGTGTATATTTATAAACAAAACAGCTGTTTATTATGGCTGTTACGGATTATTGTGTATGTGTGATTTCCCAATCTTTCAGAATGATATCCAGATATCATTAATCAAAATATATATGCACTTGAATCTACTTGTGAAATACTTCCTGGATCCTACAGTGCTGACCTTAATGCCTCATAAAGTTTAAGCCCCTGTTATTGAAACTGTTGACATGGTTAGCCTGCAAATTTGCAATGGACTTTAAGGTGTTAGAGGAAAGGAGTTTTAAGCAAGTGTTTCCCTTGCCCGAAAAAACAGTTTGTGTATCTGTAGCCACCATAGGTCTTATGAGACTCTTTCTTGTTCTTCGAAAACAAGGTAATTTTTGTAAATCTTGGACTGTTTCTTTCTGCTCATCCTTTCAAAGTATTATAAAGCCCCCGGTTTCCTCTCTTTGCCATTATTGAAGAACTTCTAGTTCTACTTGACCAGATTGGGTAGCAGCATTGGTTCCTTTACAGAAAGTGAAAAATGGATGTTGTATTTATACTTGCACACTATGTTAAAGATAGATTAGTGAGAACTACTTTGAAGTCTTTATGGGTAAGAAAAAAGGGATAAATAGAGACTTCTGATTTAGCAAGTATGATAGGAGGATATGAGTGAGTATTAGTCTTGTCAGATATTTCTTTCTAGGACATGACAATAATTAGTATTCTGACAAACAAGTTTAAGAATAGTCCTGGATATGCTGGTTTTTTTGTTGTGGTGGTGGTGGTGTTTTGTTGTTGTTGTTGTTGTTGTTGTTTGTGGTTTTTTGTCCAGCATAACTAAATGGACATATTGAAACAAGGAAATAGTCAAGTTGTCACCACAAAAAAAACCAAACCACACCTTGCAGGATGATCGTGATTTATGACCAATTTTCTTATTAAGAAGAAAATAAAAACCAATGAAACAAACAGAAAAATTATGTTATGAACCTGCCACTTAATTTTCATTGCAACCAATAAAAACAAAGCCTTACCTGCAGTATGTCTTAGGTGATTGCAACTTAGGTGAGTTTAACTTATGTCAAATTCAATATTTTCCATTTAGTGAAAAAAAGGAAAGAGAATCCTCATATCCTATATACTTGGTATGAATATATTTTTCTATAAAATGTACACATATAGCACACATATAATTTTGTGTGTCTGTGTGTGTGTGTGTGTTCCAAAACAGATTAATTTCCTGAGTACTTCTTGTAGTAATATCAGGACTGTAGAGAGAGAAAATTATTCCTACCTCTATGAGTTATTGTCCTTGATAGTGAAGGTGAGCAAAAAGAAGATTCAAGGGAGAGCTCATGGTAGTAGTCCTGTATTATATGAAATGTTGTACTAAACATAGAAAAGCAAGGCGAGTTAAGTACAGGGAGTGTTTCAGCTACATTTTTGAGATCATCAAGTACTCTGCCTTCACTTGTAGCACTTCAACCAAATTATGAAAAGCCCCTGTCATCAATTTTCTCGTGTTTTACTGGATGACAGGGTAGTCAAGCTAGTATTAAGTCAAAAATGTAGTCTGCATGTTGTATCTTGTAGTGACAATGGAAACTTTTAAGTAAAGGACAGATATCAATGAGAAGATATTTTTCTGTGGATTTTTTTTTTTATTTTATATGTCACATTTTTTCATAAATATGAGGGGACAACTTGTAGGTGAAACTTATCACTTTTACCACATTTTCTCAGGCTTTTATAAAGACTACTTACTCACAAAGTCTGTAGAGAATAGCCTACATTTCATGGTCTCCAAAACTCCCTGAGGTTTACTCACTTTGGTGGGGTTTTGTTTTGGTTTGGTTTGGTTTTTTGGTTGTTGTTTGGTTTTTAATGTATATGTTTATTTTTAAAGACTTATGCTAGCTCTGAACCTTTTCTCAAATTTAAACAAAGTTATAGTTTGGGCCTAAGCATTTAGTACTGTAAGTGAACGCTTCACTGTGCAACTCAATTTTATCCATGGCTGAATTGATTATTTACTATGACTATTAGTATATCATAGGAAGTATGTGGTTACATACAGGTATGTTCCCTTCCACAGCAAAATGAGGAAGTGAGAACAGGCATAATTCCTTTATAAAATTATTATTTGAGAAAAGGTGAAATATATCACAGCAATAAAATTTATCTGCCTCCTCAATAAATAAATAATCTGTTCTGTTTTGGAGAGTGGGATTTTTTCTGTGCTTAACTGAGTATTTTGTACAAATGCTTTGTTCTTTTCTGCATCCTAGGCATGAAATAACTCATGGTGACACTGAAACACTTTATCTTCAGAGCCATCACAGATTATTGTAATTCCATTCCTACAACATTGTGAAAGTTGATGCATTCATTTAAGCAAAGCTAGAGCTGTACCTTCTTCCAGATCACACATTTCACAATGTCACCCAAGAAGATAATTTCGTAGGATGATTTTTGCATACTAAGAATCAGTCTGAGAACATTTGCACTCCTTTAAGTATTCAATGTATGCCTTGTCACTAATCATGAAGATAGAAAACAGATACCTTAAGCTTTGGGCATTCATCCAGCTGGGCCACCTTATTCTGGAGCATGGAGCAGTGTGGGTTCTGGTAGGGTGCTCTGATCATCATCAAAATCCCAAGCTGTAGTAGAGGCCTCTAATGTCAGTGTTAGAGTCACTCATGGGAAAAGCAGGTGTTTTCCTGTAACGTGACAGAAAAATAAGCTGCATAATTTTTGTATGGAAGCAAATTTTCCCTTATCAGAACAGCAACATGATTAGAAAATTTCTTATAATGCTACATCCCAGCTCTGAATAAAAAAATATTTGAACATAGTTTCTCTTTCTAAGGTTATATATGTAGATAAAATATTTCCTTCAAATGAAAACAACAAAGTAGGTAGATAGTATTTTTTTTTCTTTGATCAATTTCCTAATAATAGGGGTCTTTTTTTTGCAGCAATAACTTTTTTCTACAATGGAGTATATAATTCCCACTTTGTATATATTATATTGCCTTTTTCCTCTGACTTTCAATGGTCTAACAGAATACAACTATTTATTTTGAAAAATAATGCACTTTCTTGTGCATTACTGAATAAATAAATATAACCTTCCTGCTAGTCTGTGGCAAAAGAACTACTTGGTATTATAACTTCAATGAGGAAGAGCTTTCCAAGCATAAGATATTTTAAATATTTTAGAGAATTTGTGGGTTTTTGTTATTTTTCTGGTTTTTTTCTTTTTATTATAATTTTTCAAATCTATACACTGAATTTTCATGTGTGGTACTAAAACCTTTCAATTTTTAATTTCTTTTCCAGTTTTTGATAGTCAAAATGGGAAAATATTATTTTAGAACAAAATGAAAACTTCTGGAGAATGTAGCTTCAAGTTACTGAAATAATCAAATGGTTGGGGGTTTTTGTTTGTTTTTTCTTAAAATATGACTACTAAAATATATTTTCAAATATTTTGGAAAAGAAATTAAAATAAGAAGGTAACATTCTAATGTAGAGATATGCAATGGCAATTTTCTACATAATTGAAGCATTCTACTACAAAACATTCTGACCTGATTCAGCTGGTGGCTATGTGAGTGGAAAACAGAAAGAGTTTTGTGACCTGGGACCCATTCTCTGTAGTAATTTTCTTTTGAATATGGTGGGGTTTACTTTTATCCTTGACAAAATACATAGGGTCTGCTCATGAATTTACTTTGGCCATGACTCTTCATGGTTATTTAAGCTGTTGCTCCTCAATGCCCTAAATTAAAGAATGGAACAACATTTATTTCATTACTAGTACAACCGCCTTAAAATTACTAGCTTATATGAAAACCATTAAGGTTGATGGTATTCCATGTGAATGCTTAGTAATTACAAAAAACAAACAAACAAACCAACCAAAACAAAACAAAAAAACACACCCCCCCCCAAAAAAAAAAAAACAAACACAAAAAACCAACCAACCAACCAACCAAAAAACCTAAGGTGAAAAAATAAATTTTCAGCCTTCACGTAATACTAAAATATTTTTTTTATTATTATTAGAGATTATGACAGGGATCAACATAATGGAATGATAAAACTGTTAATGATATTAACATGTAGGTTCCTCACCCTTTTTTTTTATTTCCCATTCTTTCTAAAAGACCATAGTCTTTAATCTTAGAGTACTGTTGATGTGTTAGTGAGGTATACATCTGTTGAAAAAGTGAATAGAAGTTTAAAATGAAACAGGTTTTTGTCTTGGAAGATAAGTACTTTTCGCTGTTTTATGAAGTAATGTTTTCAGCTTCTCTTCTGAATTTTGTGTCCTTATAATTCAGATTGAATCAGAAATATTTCAAGGCAGATAAGAATAAAAGAGATGGTACTATACAATTAAAAAGTAATGAATTATGGTTATATAATGTGTATGTTAATGTGTGTGTGCAAAAATTCTATGCATGCTGCAGAGTTATATTTTAAGTTACCTTCTTTGCAATTTGGGGAACCACAAGAGTAAATATTGTAGACTTACCTTTGAAGAACACAGGACCATTGAATTGAAACATTGTCTTCAACCAAGAGATTAAATTCCATCTGCTCAGCTCAGTTTTATGCAAGTGCTCTGAGCTCATTAGAATAGGCTTTGTTGAACATTTCCTCTCTTTTTTTGAAATCACACATAGTATGATAAAGCAGTTGCAGGACCTGCTACAGAAGAAAACATCTAAGAAGGCAGGTTGCCTTAGTTAATATGAAGAGAACATTTGATTATAGTGGGGTTTGAGTTTGCTCCTTTTTATCTGTCAACCAAGAGTAATTTCCATAATTTCTGGGACCAATGGACATTCAGCCATGATTCCTGGCATCACAGGAACAGTTTTCTTTAACCTAGAACCTTAAAGTACCATGTAACACATGGGCCTTTTGTAGATAAGTTTTACTCTTCCCTCCCTTCTATTCCTATCCCCTCCTCAGTCCACCTGGAAGTGTGAGCATGACTGAAAAGAGAAAGAGGGGATTTCACCTGTGCAAAATGTCAATTTTTTTTTTTTCCTTTTATATCCATGAAATGTATAGGACTTCACTGGCTATTTGCATTTACAGTATATTTTCTGAGTTTCACGCACAAAATTTCTTTCACAGATCCTCTTCATCTGTGTGCCTTTTTTCTCCAAGGAATCAAGGATTTTATGAACCAAGTCACTTATTTTGTTCTGATATGTGTTTTCTGCTCCATTTATTAAAAAGCTGTGAGCTATTTCTTCAGAATTTGTTTGCAGGAAGAAGAAAACAACAAAACTTGCAGGAAACAGGGATGTTAATGCCATTAAAGTCAATCATACCAATCAAACTGATTACAGTGTGACAAGCATTTACTCCTGGTTTTCTCCACCAGCTCATAAAATTCAAATTAATTTATTTTTTTATCTTTTTATAACATGTTTAATATAATATTCATAGAAAAAAAAAAAATCTTGATTTCTTTGGAGCTACAGGGTACATAGAAAAAAGATGAAAGAAGATGCTTCCTACATCATACTGATCACAATGATTAAGCATCCAAATACCCTGTAAACTAACTGTCCCCAAAAGACTTTTTCCCCCTGTATTATAGACATCAAAACCATAGCTGTCACCTCAGTGTGGCTGTGATTGCTCTTTTCCTTCATTAAAGAGATGCTTGTCTCTTTTGGCAGCACCGTCACCGGAATTCTGTTTACTCTATTTTGACTTAATTGATTGTCCAGAGTTTGGTGTTCCATAACTCCATCCAATAAACTATAGAAATTATGGAGACATTCAAGAACTGTCTGGACACAATACTGTACCATGTGCTGTGGGATAACCCTGCTTGAGCAGTGAGGTTGGAACAGATGACATCCTGTGGTCCTTTCCAACCTGACCTATTCTGTGATTCTCTGATACTGAGGCATAAAGAGGCTTAGTGATGTTGTCTAGAAGCCTGAGTATCACAAACCCTTATTTATTGCTATTTTTTTCCGTTCTTTTCTCTCTGCTACTTTTTACATGAATGTAGACAAAGTGCAATGCATATTTGTAAACAGGGAAAGCTGAAGGATTAGTTGCTCCCTATGTGATTATCTGATTGTATTTTAGATTTGGTATTTAAAGAAGCAAAAATCAAAAACCCCAAACCTATCAGCACACAAAGTCATCAAAGATGCTTTTATAGGATGTGACTTATATTGATCCTTTTGTCATGAGGACAGTGTCAGATGCTGACTGAGCCTATGCTTGAATTTGTTGATTCCATTTACATTTCACACATGAAGGGTTTGTTTTAATGGCCTGAGGAGAAGAAAGACCTTTTTCTACTGGACCTCGATGTGTAAAATGGATCCTAAGTTTTTAATTCTCTTAAAATATTAAGTCACTGGTGGGAAAAAAAAAAAAAAAAGGTGATGTTGTAGTAATATTAAATAGTATTTTAAGGCCACTCAGTTTTTAAACCAGTGTGAAAACATCTGGCTGTTTTTTGTGTTAAAGGAGAGAAAAGAACATCAGAAAAGTCTTCCCTGCACTAACCTATGAGGTCTGTTCCTCAGTCTGTTCACATCATGCTGCCTTTGCAGTAATGACTCCCACACCCTCGTAGAAAGGGTCACTGCTGAAGCTGGTTAAAGGTCTGTGTTGCTCATTCAGCTTCCTGAAATGACTAACAAAAGACAGGTTTAAATGACATGAGGTAGATCATAGTGGAAGGAATCACTTTTGATCCAGAGTTCTGATTTTAAGACCCAACTCCCTGAGGAAGCGGAAGGAGCCCTGTCCTGAATATTCTGTTGTGAAAACAATGCAGCAGGGTTCACTGTAGATGAAACACACTGCTGCAGTCCCAACTGAACCATTTTATCAGAATTAACTGGAAAAATTGTATCTTTAATTCAATTACCTATTCCTGTAACTGAGACCTCCAATTCAAATGCAGAGTGCCCTTGTATTTTCTGCTCTATTTGAACAGAAGAAATGGGAGAGAGACCAATGAGAATTGTACTCTAAGGCACAGAATAGCTATTTATACGCAGGGATATAAATACAGTCTGAAGGCAAAACCTGAATAAAATTGATGTAGAATATATCATGGATACACATAGATGGGTAGAAACTTGTGCATGTCCAGATATAAATAAGGGACTTATTAAAAATGTGTACTTTCCCCTTCTTTTATGACCTTTTCCAAGTTCCATGTTTTCCACTATTATGTGTATATACAACAAGGAGACAGGTGCTTTTGTGTACAGAGATTCCAATTTTAATTTGATTCAATGTTCTCTGTTCTGTACAGCCAAATCTGAAGGATTCTTTCAGCCCATTCAAGTAATTGACATAAATCCAAACAAATGGTTATTTATATCTATGTTTTGTAACTGTGGTGAATTAGTATTACACACACAAGATATTTTGCTTTGTCCAAATAAGCAAAAAAAACCCACTGTTTTTTTCCTCTGTAAGTAGCATCACTTTTGAGAATATTTCTCTAATAACCTCATTTCCCAGCAGCTGACACACAAATTAAAGTCATATATGATGAGTAAGAAAAGCTGCAGAGAGGGGATGGGTTATCTGATGGGTTATATTTTTGTCTTGAACTCAGTTTTATGAGCTAAGTTTAATACATGAACAGAATCTTGTGTGCTGTTGTATTTTCAGGTGTTGTCCTGAAGCATGATTATTTACTTAGCTGTTATGCAGACTTAGATGTTAAAGAGATATCATGATGACAAAATAAATATTTATTTCTGTTGCAGGGTACAATCTGGGGAAAAAAAAAAAGTTAAAGCAAAAAAAAAAAAAAAAAAAAAGTTGATTATCTACCTCTTGAAAGAATTTCCTTTCTTCACATATACCTTTTTTTCTGGAATTATGACAGCAGCAGATTGTTCTTAAGGAGGCCTTGAACACTGATGTTCCTAAAATTTCCCTTAATGGTGAGCGTGAAGAACTAGAGAAAATTTTCTTACTGATATGGCTGTGATTATGCCTAAGTCACTGTGGATCTTTTCTAAGTAGGGAAAATATGATTAGTATTACCCTTTATTAATTGTGGAGTGTTTGAGTGAATATATCAAAGACCTAAAAATAAAACTGGCCTTTTTATATTTTCTTTTGATACCTTTGTTAATATTTTATAAGCCTTTTCAAAATAAAATGTGCACAAGAAATGCATGCAAGCTTAGTGAATGAGAACTTGTATGGTTGTATAGGTACAATAAATTATTAATTTTTATTTCAGTAATTTACGATGAATCCAAAGAAGCAAACACACAGAGGGCTAAGCCAACATAATTTGACCTCACTGCATGGTTGTTACACTTTGCGCATCACATTTGAGGAGCTTCCTTATTATTCGAAAAAGTCGATGTCGAGTACTCAATTTCATCAAGTAATGTATATGTGAGAAAATGTTATATCCTTCTGTGACTTCGCTATTGCACACTGCTTTCTACTGACCATTTAAAGTCATGCAAGTTATGTTCATTAGACAGGATGATCTGTGGACTCAATAAAGTGACTGAGGTAATTTGCTTCTGCCTATGTCTTTTGCAGATATAGTAAAAAACTGCACTGAAGATCATGCAAAATAATTTTTCTTTTATTCTTGGTTACAGTTATAGCTTTATTGGAGCTAACTTGTAGTGATCCTTCTCTCCCTAGCTTCAAGCTGAATCAATCCAGCTTCCTCAGCTGTGTTCTTCATGCTTCTTATCCACTAACAATGACTAACACCTGTGAAGGTGCTGGAGAACCCTGGGGAGGATCTTAATGGAGCTCACCTGTTCTGTAGTTATTTCTGTAGTAGACCTGTCTATTCTAAACATGTATTTTGGGTGCAGTTAAAACTCTGGCCATGCTCACTATCTTTAGTCCAGTTGCAAAGTCCAGTCCACAGACCAAATATTTGTATGGTAACAAACTGCCAGATCCATATGCAAGGGATCTTGGTCATCCAAGACAGAATGTAAGCAAACAGCAAAAACTGAGACTGTGTGTTCCAGCCTGCACAAATGAATGAATAGGAAATTAAATATGGGGCAGTCATGAAAAAAAAGGAGGAACTGTTGTGTTTATACACTTTGCATAAGCGGGGTTTTTTTTTTTTTTGCTTTTGCAGCCTTTTCCCATTCTTTCACTTTGTTCTTCTTGTCTTTATTTTAAAAGATCTTTTCTGGAAGAATCATTTGGCCTGTAGGCTAGTCAGCTCCTCCTGAAATTGTGTGAGAGAAAAATATTTCATCAATGCTTTCTTCCCTTGTTACATGTGCTTTCTTAAGCTCCAGTTTCTGGCACCAAAAAATTTATTTTAAAATTGCATCTTAAATTTAGAATCAGGAGGATT
Organism: Hirundo rustica; assembly: GCF_015227805.2. Lineage (NCBI taxonomy): Eukaryota > Metazoa > Chordata > Aves > Passeriformes > Hirundinidae > Hirundo > Hirundo rustica. The sequence goes on along the minus strand of NC_053450.1, from coordinate 77,726,557 downwards.
TTTCCTTTAGCATGCAAGAAAGATATAAAACATTATTTCATTGTACTCTCCAGGCTCAGAAACCAAATTAAAATTAGTAATTTTTTTTTTTTTTTAAATCTATTTTTCCTTCTCCCAAAGCTAACCTCTGATAATTTAGTGTTTGGGGTTACCTTAGCTTCTGTAACAGTAACAAAAAATTTGAGGCATCAAAAAAAAAAGAAGGTCCCTTAATTACAGTGATCACAAGACTGTAAAGTTTAAAATTCTGAAAAAAACCAAAATGACCAAGACAAATAGAATCACATGGACTTGGGGAGAAACAACTTTGGCTTGTATGGAATCTTCTTGGCAGGATCCCATAAGAGTCTGAACTGGAGAACAGAAGTGCCATGAGGAGCTCATTGACCTTCAAGGACAATGTTCTCCATTAGAGTGATCTATGCCAGTATGCAGAAAGAAATCACACAGGTATTGCAGAAGATCCACAAGGGTGAACTGCAGAATCTTGACTGAAGATAAGCAAAACTAGAATGTACAGAGAAGGTAGAATTTGGGATGGCCTTCCTGGTGATTTCTGACAGAGGCATTGCCCAAACATGTAGAGGTGAGGTTAGGAAAGCAGTAGCTCAGTTGGATCAAGAGCTATAAAAGAAACAAGGTTGACTTTTGTGAGTACATTGGCAGCAAAGGCAGCCTAGGGAAACTGGGCCCATTGCTCAGTGGGGCAGAGGATTTAATGACAAAGGACATGAAAAAGGTCAAGCTGACAGAAAGTTCATGAATTTCAACAAAGGTGAATGATGAGTCTTGCATCTAAGTTGGAATAATTTGCCATGCAGCGGTATGGGCTTGGTGCCAGCAGGGCAGAAAACGTCTTTGCAGAGAAGGTCATGAGCAGGTCTTGGTAAAGAAAGCCAAGAAAAGAAAGCAAACTGCCTTCTGCAGAATTTTAGTAAGAAAGAAGTCAATAGGCTGAGGGGAGTAAGCCTCTTTCTCTATTAAGCCCTTTTGTGGAACTGCATCTGGAGTATTATGTGCAGTTTAAGCACCCCATCTACATAAAATATATTGACGTATTGGAGCAAACTGAACAAGAAGCTACTGAGATGGTGGGGAGAATTGCAGTACATGATGAATGAGGAGAGGTTAAGAGAGCTGTGTTTGTATAGTCCTAAGAAGGTAAGCTGCAGGGAGAGTCTTATTGCTGTCTTCAGCTACTAAATTATAGCATAGAGAACATGGAGATGAATTCTGAATGGTGCATGAAAATACAATGGATACAGCTGGTGCTTGGGAAATTTTGGTCAGAAAAACATAAATATAATAGGAGCAATCAAATAGTGGATTGGGATTCCCAGTGTGGTGTCCCACCTCCACATTAAAGATATGTTAAACTTGACTGGACAATTACCTGAATAACCCGATCTCCTTGTCCTTACTTTGAGAAGTCCCATGTGACTATGTAATTCTACTTCTCTATAATCACTGCTTAACATAAGATAGATTGTTTAAAAACAAACAAACAAACAAACAAAAAAAACCCATAACCAACTGTCATGTGTATAAAATAGATATTTAAAGAACCTAACTTCCTAACTTTTAATCTTAGAGTTTCCTTTATTGTTTGAATGTAAAACTTTGCTATATTTTTTGAGAAGCCAGATAGAAGCTGAAATGCAGCATTGTCAGTTTTTTTCTGGCACAAATAACAAAAGGTGCAAGGAAAAAAGCTCCTGTTAGGAGCTCGTAAGTTTTACCTTCTTATTTTCAGAAAAGGACTGTATGCAGAAGTATCAGGTTATGCACTGAAGATGCTTCTGACTTTATCTGCACTGAAATCTACTGTCAAAAAATTCAACATTTGTTACTTATTTATGATGTGTCCACAAAAAAATGGAATGAAAACCAATCATATAGTGAATATTTTTACCATATTTTGATTTTTCACAGTTGCTAAAAGATCAGTAGAGCTTTTTGCATGACAAGTATTTTTGTTAATGTCAGGACGTCATTAAGTGAAATCCACTTCCCGCATTCTTATTAAAATAATATATTACTTTATTGGAAATAGAGATTGGACTTTAATATAATTTTGTCATTTCACTGCACTATTTAAACAGAAAGAAATAACGAAAATGTTCCTGGTTAACCTGAAAGTGAATTTTCAGGAAGCATTCTTAGTCACTAATATTTCTAGCAGTAGAAGTGTATTCTGCTTCTAGTAAAAATATCTGAATATCTGAAGATATAAATAAATAAACTCCCAGTGGTAATTAAGGCTGACATGGATTTTAATGGAGGCATTGAAGTTTTTTGGTTGGTTTGGTTTGTTGTGGTAGGGTTTTTTTTGGTTTTTTGGTTTTTTTATGTCCATTGAACTGAGTAATGTACTCTTATCTGGAGTATTATTCCAATGCTGTTTATTTGCCAAGAATTCTGTGCTCTAAGGTAGTACATAAATAAAAAACAGAGGTTTATTTCTCTATGAAGAACAAAATGTGTTTGTTTCTGTTTAATTGTAGTGATTGTCCTATACTTAGTCTCCAGCCTTTTACAGTTTTGTTGTTGTGGTGCCTTAGGCGTGGTCTCCACACACGCTCAGGCTAGCTCACGCACCGCGGCATGGAAAGGTACGGACAGCTGTCCACGCCAGCTAATCTGATCCTGTGGGGTCTTGGCTCCCACGCAACCTCGGTGGCAAGCACAGGTGGTGCAAGGCAACGATGGTGGAGATAGAAAGGCGGACTCTGCTGAGCGGGTCACAAAAGTTTATTGGAGCCCTGGCACAGGACCACTGCACCCCCAGGAATCTGCCCAGGCAGAGCCCTCCAGGCTGCTTGCCAGCACCTTTTGTTTGGGGCGGAACAAGGGGAAGAGGCAGTGGGTGAGCAAATCAGGGAGGGGTCACACAGGTGTATGATATTTTTATAAACCAAACTTAGATGATTGGGGTGGGGGGGATCCCCTCTGGATCTGACCTATCACTCAATGCCCTTGGAAGAACTTTCTAGCTCCAGGGGACGAGATGACAGGCAGATTCCAGAAAAGGGGGAGTGGGGGATTGACATATAACTGTTGGAGGGGAGAAACACCAGGAAAAATCATTGGGGGGAACAAACATAGGAGGTACCATTCAATAAATAAACAGCACATACAATAAAAGCAAAACAAATCCCAAACCACTACAGTTTTTTAAATAAAACTTCATTTCTTTTATTGTGCCCAAAGTACATGAGCAGGCATATGTACTTATGTTATGTCAGTAAAGGTGTATAAGCATTATTTATGCCAATTTGTAAGTATTTATAAGAAATAAGCATTTATAGAATTTTATTGATAATTCTTGTACTGGAGTAGTGGAGACATAAATTTTTATATGTTATCAACTGCAACTTCAACAGCATCTTGATAAACCTTAGAGGCTTGACTGTCAAAATTGTCAAAATTATAGCCAGGGACGCATTAATAGCTGTGGTGTTGTTTGCTACCTAGAGATGGACTGAGGGAGGTGACCCTTCTGTGAGATTTATTTTAAGACTTTGCACAGGACAGAGGATCAGAATGTAGCTACAGTTTTACTTCCCATTAGCTGTCAGTTAAAAAATCTGCTGGGGAGATGTCCCATTCACAGATTTCTTTATAGTACAGCCTAAAATTACATATTTGAGCATATCAGTTGACAGTTACACAAAGTGATGATACAATTGAGAGGAAATAAATACTTTGAAGCCAATGAAACTAAGCTCCATGAGTGAAATGGAAATTTTCTTAGAACGTGCCCTCCATGGGATTAATATAATTTAAACATGAATGAAAAAAAAAAAAAAAAAAAATAGTCTTATATATACTAAAGGGCTATTCTAACATTAAGCAGAATGCCATAACTATTTTTTACAGTTTTATTCTGTGTATTCTGAAATTTGCAGTTTGCACTATTTTGCTTGAAGCATTTCAGGTTAATGACTTTCAGACGTGATAGGGTGTGGTGTACCTGAAAATACTCCAATAACTCCTTAGTAAATGGTGGTTTCACAAATACTAAACTTGACTGATTGACTTAACTGCTTTGCAGTAATTGTTGAGGGTGGGGTGGAGAGAAGTTAGTCGGTGGTTGGGAAGATTTTGAAATTGGCAGATGATTTTCTTGTTGAGCTGGAGTCAGCTTCATGCTGTGTGAACCAGCAGCCTCTCTGGCTTTTGCAAAAAGTATGTCAAGTCCTTTTCGTGAGCAATTTCTGTCACAGATGCAAAAATCTGGCTGTACAATTCCAGGGCATTTATCTTTGAGTTATACTGGGAGATGGGTATGTCTGGCTCAGGCAGGGATGTAAGCTGAGGGAAAGGAATGATTTCCTGGATCAGAGAGAATAACATTTCTGGTAGAAAGAGGGAATGCCTTTAGAATCTGCCCTATGAGGGAAATTAAGATTGAAGTTTTTGTTTGTTTCTTTGTTTGTTTTGTCTGTTGACCTATAAGGATAAACACTGGGACTTGACATATAATATATGATGATTTTCAGTGCTGGTGAATCACGTTATAGAGAGACCCACCCAGACTGCAGAAGGAGCAGGCTTTGTATGTTGGTTTTTTGTTGTTCTTTTTTTCCAGGCTTGGGGGTAAACTGTTGATGGAGTTAAAATACTAAAGAGATGAATAACAGTCCCTGCCTGATAACTTAAAAATCAACTGAAGATTTGTGAATTGATAAATAATATAGAGGTAAATGAATTAATTTTGCAGGGTAGTGGGTTTTTTTTGTTTCAGTTGTTGTTGTTGTAGTTGTTTTTTAATGTACTTTAATTATTAGGGGTACCTATGTAGATATCTCTTTTCTAAGCACCACAGAAGTTGTACTGGAAAAAATATTTTCTTCTTTTGCATTTTTGGGGGGGGTTTTTTGTTTGTTTGTTTTTGGGGGTGTGTTTGTTTGTTTGGGGTTTTGTTTTTGTTTGTTTGTTTGTTGTTTGGTTTGTTGTTGTTTTTCCCCTAACACATACTAGCTAAGTCTTTGGTCTGTTCTTTTTGATCATAAATTATGGATGTAATGCCTTAAGATCCTTATTTGGGAAACTGCTTCGGGAAAAGCATGTGCTTTTTCTGAAGGCTCTCTCTGTGTTAGAATTTACACTGTGAGGGAGGATAGGTTGACTTCCAAGGTGTGGATTCAAACAAATATCTCATTTGCATCCAATTGTAACTCTATGTTCAGCTAAAAAGATATCTCATTACCAGGTTCCTCCATCTGACTTGCACACTGTTTAAGCAGGAACAGGATGTGTCATGTCCTTAGCAAAGAAAAGGGAAGCATTACAGTGAATATATAAGGAATATCATCTGTTGTTTGAAATGGCAGTTTCCTAACACAGGAACAAGAATTTTTACATTTGCCCATCAACAAGATTAGAATGGTGACAGCCATTGAAGAATACCATGTCAAGACACTGAAGAATCTCCCTTGCAAATCTTTATTTTCCATGTGATTTTAGGACTGCATGGAAAACACTGGAAAACTAATGAAAATTATGGTTTGATGGAAAAATGTGCAACAGTTTAAAATAACAAGGAAAAAAAAGAAAGCAGGAGTAAGAGTTAGTTTTAATGACTAATGACTGATAACTAAGAGTTAGTTTTAATGACATTAGTTTTAATGACTAATCATATTTAGTTAACTATCCCAGTTAACTACACTTGTGAGTTAACTATCCTTGCAGAGGATCTTTTCTAGCAACAGGAAAGCATTTTTTTTAGCTTTACTTTTTATATAATGTTATTTAGTTATTATCTAAGCACTCCTTATTAAAATAATCTTGAGTTATTTTAGAGCTTGTCCCCTAATTTTTCAAGCCTGAATTGATATGAATAGTCTGTTCTTTCTGCATTGCAGCCTTTGTGAAAGTAGAATGTAAGAAGTTTGAGATTCTAACCATACAGTTTGTGGATTTACACAAAAATTTTTGAAAACTTTACACCGTTGAAGAACATTTTATAAAAAGATTTTTTTCCTGCTATATACACAAAAATTATTATATTTAATTTTTGTGTATCAGATTGATGTTTTTTGTAGAAATACTTCTCTCAACAGAACAGTCATGCATTTGAGATTGAAAGAAATTTAGATAGCCAGCTTTGACTATGTCCATTAATAAGTCTTTGCTTACCTTTTTCTGAATTCTTTGAAGTAAATCTTATTTTAAGGAAAGTAGAGATTAGGGTAAAAGACTAATATTTGCAGCTGATTTAAACCTTTACTGCCATTTATAATTCCGTTATTTGCTCTAGATGTCAAACCTCAATACAAATCCATCGCAGTTATACTTCTATAAAGTGAGAGGCTTAAGTGTGTACCTGGAAATCTTACTGTGTCCCAGAGATTCCTCAAGGTAAACACTAGTCACCAGGAGATGTTCCTGCTTCCACTGGTCCTGTAGTATCAACTTTCTATATCCATCCTCACTACAGCCCCAGGGAAGCAGGAAGAAATCTATGTCTGGGGGTTCTTGTTAAGCTGTTCCAGGATCCAGCTTGTAGATTTTAGACAACACTCAGTTAAGGGCTAGTTTGTTATCCAGTTGCTGCTAATCAAACTCAACTAAAACAAAGTTAAGGTAAATTTAAGTACTAGCCATCTGTCTATAGGATTCAAAACAGCCTAGACCACACAGTTTAAAACATTTTTAGGCTAAAGTGAGAAGTGTTGCAGTTATCCGTGCTGTACAAGGCTTGCATCCAATTATTTGTTACTCACTCCTTGAGCTGAATTATGTCCATGCTGTCAAAATGGCAGTCAGGCTTACACTGTTTCTGCTTGTCTTAAACCTCAAATTACACTTGCTCAAAAGGTTTTGTAAGGTAATTTACAAAGCACACTTGGTGGCCTCTTGCATTTCATTGCATTTGAGTTAACACTGTATAACAATCTGTACTTTAAAATTGTGTGCTACAAAGATCTTTGTAGAATAACTGAATGATAATGTTTTATTGGGACCAGAGGTATCACATGTTGAGATCACGCCTCCCTAGACATAATGTGAAACTAAACTTACAGGAGTGCCGGAAAAAGCTGCAAGTGTTCATGATATATGAAAATGTGTAAAAATGTTGATAAATAAATTACCAGTTTGTGCTTATTTATTGTCATTACTGATGAGAATGCCAGCGTGAACCATGTTAGGATGTTTATTCTGAAGAACTTACACAGAAAAATTAGAGCATTTTGATTGTCTTACTCTCTAACTGTACTGTTAATATCAAAACTGTTTACCTATCCATTTCTTGGTGCAAAATTTTCTTGAAGATCTAAAATCTGTGATAAAAGAAAATCATTCTGTTCAACCATATAGCCTATTTTTCACTAAGGGTTTGCATCATCACAGCTATGTAGAAGATTTTACCTGTGGACAAGTCCCTGGAATTCCCTGCTAGGGTGGACACTTAGTTTACAATATCTGTATCAAGAAAATGCATATGCTTGGTCTGTAGACTGAGAAGCACTGGCTTTTGAAGGGTAAAGCTAAGTCATGTCTTTACATGAATCATTATATTCATTAGCATTCATTGCCAAAGGGATTTTGGTCACTTGAAAACTTTCAATATGTGACAAAAATCTCATGGAATAGCAGAAATCAAGATTACTTGCCCGTGTTTGAATTCAAGCATGATAACAATTTACTGTACAGGAGACTGTTATCTAGCTTAGTATCTAGCATACTTCTAGCATAGGTCATACTTCTATGAACCTACCTTGGGGAGCTGGGATTTTTTTTTATTATTTTTTTTTAATTTTTTTTTTTTTTCTCTCTGAATGATCTGTCATTTGTGTGAACATATTCCTCTCCAGTTTCAGGACTTGGCTTTTTTTCTTGCTGAAATTCCTGACATTACTCTCTACCCATTTCTCCTGCCTGTTGGCATCCTACTGAGTGGCAGCACAACCATCTGGTTCATCTCTCACTCCCCCCATCCACCCCTGTTTTTATATCATCTGCAATCCCCAGAAGAGTGGACTGTGTCCTGTTTTTCAGGTCATTTATGAAGATGTATATAGTACTGCCCCTACTACTGGCACCTGGGGTACAGCACTGGCTTCCAGCTGGACTTTGTACTGCTTACCACAACCCTCTCTGGTGGCCCATTAGCCAGTTTTCAACCCACCTCACTGCACTTACATAACCCATACTTACTCAGCTTGTCTGTGAAGATGTTACAGGAGTGTCAAAAGCCTCCCTGATGAGGATGAGGTAATCAACACCCACTGCTCCTCCCTCAGCCACCAAGCTAGTCTCCTCTTACTGGAGGGAATCAGGTTGGTTAACCACAGTTTCTGCTTCATAAATCCATGCTGACTGCTCCTGATAATTTTGTCTTTCATGTTTCTGGAAATATTTTCCAGTATTAGATGTTCCATCACCATCCCAGTAGTGGAAGTGAGGTTGATCAACCTATATATTCCTGGATCTTTCCTCTTGTCCCTCTTGAATATAGGAGTGATATTTGCTTTCTTCCAGTCTTCAAGAACCTCTTCAGATTGCCACACAATGACATGAGTCAGTTCCCACAGTACTTGTGGGTGCTTTCTATCAGGCTTCATGGGCTGATGTATGTTCAGATTATTTAGAATTTCCTTAATATAATTCTCCTCCACCAACAATGTCTTCCTTACTCCAGACTCTGCCACTGGACAATGAGGCCTGTGATTCCTGAAGACTAGTTTTCCAAAAAAAGACTGAGGCACAGAAGTCATTCAGTACCTCAAGGCAAAACACTTAATCAGAAATATGTTTGGTTTGAGTCTTTTGAGAGAAAGTTTTTGTAGACCATTGCCTGAATTTCTATAAGAGTATTGTAAATCACAGGTTTTCCAGGCCACGTGGGTGTTACATCCATGGAGTTAGAAGTCTGTCTACGCTATATGTTCATGTCCCAGTATCATAGCATAAGGCACCAAAGTGCCACTGGGTTTAAAGATTCCTGTTCTTCTGTGCATGGAATGCAAAAACAGCCTGAAGGTTTGGGAGGTTACAGTGCACTTTACATCAATGTACTTTGTTTTTTCCCCTGCTCTGAGAATTTAGAAATACTGATGTAAGATAGTAGCTGATTTTCTTTGTTCTGTTTTCACGGTGACTAAACTACACTGAAAAGAGAGTTAAGTGACTTACTTAGCTTGTAAGTGACTTATTTATTTCCTGTACTTCTTGATATTTAATGTTTTTACATTGTGTAAGTGTTTAGTTATTGTTGATTATGTGTAAGCCTTAGATAACGATTATCTGAAACCTGCTACACATTTGCCTGGTAAATAGATTCCCTGAAATTATTTATATTTATTCTTTTATACTTCAAATCTTGTTTCTTTTCTTCCAGCCAGTGTAAGGAGAAAAATTCCCACACTAAAAGTCTGATTTTGTTCTGCCCTTGCACATGCAATCCGTTTGCTCAGTGGGATTCCAGCTAAGTTTAGAAACAAGAATATCACACTGGGGAATGTATGCACCTAACAGAGACCTGAAAGCTTCCAACCTTAAGCTTTGCTGAAGGCAAATTATCTTAGTGATCTTACTCTGCTGTATCTCAGGCAAGAATTAGAGAAAAATAATTAAAAAAAAAAAAAAAAAGGTCTTGCTCACTTCAAACTTAATTGATAATATATATCTTATTATTTTAAATTGTTATCTTGTATTTTCTGTCTTGTATTTTCTTCAAGTAGGTAGCATTGAACTTTACTTCTTTTCTTAATCTGCCGGGAGTTTTTTGTTGGCACAGTTGGAATATGAGTTAAAACATAACTCCTTGCTCTGCTCAGGGGTGTGTAGCAGACCACAAAATTTAGTGTCATGTGTTCTGCTCTGTACAATGAGCTTTAGCCCATTTCTCTCATAAGCTCACTGCAATTACTGGAGCCACTCAAGGAATGAAGCCTCTCACAGTTCAAGTCAAGGCTTTGATTGCACCCTATTTTGTCTAGCTCTTGGTCAAAAGATGTACTAAATTGTTTCAGAGACTTGGTTTTTTCTTTAATCATAACTGAAAGGAATAAACACATAGAGTACTTATTTCTCCCTAATAATAATAACTTTTGTATAGTGGGAGAGGTGACTTAAGAAATAATTAAAATAAACTTCCCAGAAACAGCATTTCAGAAATTTAATTTGATTCCCAAAAGTTGTTTCCTAAAAGTTTCCTCCGTCAATCACTTGCAGGATGAATATGTAAGCAGCCTTTCCTTAGTAAGCACTGAAAATACATCTGTTAGTTAAACTCTATTCCTTTCTCCTGTGCCCACATTTTATAAATATTTTAGACTTGCAGAGGATCATTTAGGGTCATTCTGGTAGCAGAGATTATAATTAGGTGTATTGTAACTGGATTTGTGATGCTATGCCGTAATTTTCAAGAGAACAATTGAGAAATTAATAATGATACAAAGCAGGTGGATAGTTCATACTAACTATATTCTTCATTAAGAATTACACAAATTGCAAGATTATGAAGGACATCTGTAGGAATACAGAGCATTCAGCATCTTCTAAGAGACGCTGTATAATAGATGTTTTCAAATAAAATAATTGGTATATGAAATCACTTAATAAGCTTTTTATTTCTGACCAAGAATAAAATTTGAACTGGTAAAGCTAAGCCATTTCTGGAGGGTATGTTTCTAATCTTGATTATAATATCAGTAAACTCTTACACAACAAAGAAAGAATGCAGGATGAGGAAGACAAGTTGGAGAACAGACAGCAATAAGCAAAGTTATTGGGTTGTTCTAATAAGTAGACAGACTATACTTGATGTTGCAATAGTGTCTAGTAAAAATTGTGGAGCCCATTCTCATTTTAGAAAGAACAGATAAATCGCCCACCTCAACAACAACAACAACAACAACAACAACAACAACAACAACAAAACCCCCCAAAAAAACCAACCAAACAAAAACACCTGCAGGAATTACCTTAATGTTTGTAAAGTTATAAATTTGTATCTTTTGCTGTCACTGTGAGAAGATGAATGTTTCTCTATTTGATTGAAATAAGCATAGTTGCGGTAACTGATGGAATGAGGCATGCTTTATTTTATTAGAGCTCAAGAGCATAAATACATAATTTCTTTTAATTATTACTATTTTTCCAATATTAAATAATTTTATAAAAAATAGTTTGCTAAATAAAACGTATAGTATTTTGTACTGAAAAGCTGAATGAAGAGCAGGTTATGGAGTTTAAAAATTGTTTACTAATGTTCATTCAGACCCTCTTACCGCAAAAGATACACAACACTCTTTGTAATACAGAAGGTGGCAGACGTGTAGGTGGCTGAGGTCCAGCCACTGGAGATTGAGTGTTAAGAGCTTGGTTCTATTGGGCAGATTGCTTAGCCTACTCTGTTTTCATCATTTGGTGATATAAAACTATAAGAAAATAGCAAAATGCTGAAGAGAGCCTTTTCAGATTGTTCTTTTACAGTTTGTCATTCAAACAATCTGTCTTGGCCTTCTGAATCTGTTGAGCTCCTCTAATGTCCTAGTGTTTCACATGCTGCTGTTCTGGATAAGTCTCTGATAACTCTTTTTTGGTTTTGAGGGGGTTTTGTTGTTGTTGTTGTTGTTGCGGTTTTTTGTGGATTCTTCTGGGGTTGGGTTGTTTTATTTTTTTTTTTTTTTTGTTTTGTTGTTGTTTTTAGTTTGTTTTTGGTTTTGTTTGTTTGTTTCTTTCCTGAACCAGTTCTTTAGCTAAGTGTTTCCTTAAGAGTAAATAGTTGCTTCCACAGAGATCATGGAATCATAAAATCATAGAATGGTTCGGGTTAGAAAAGATCTTTAAAGGATCATCTAGTCCAACTTCCATGCAATGAGCAGGGACATTGTCAACTAAATCAGGTTGTTCAGAGTCCCATCTAACCTGACCTTGAATGTTTCCAGGAGTGGGGCATCCACAGGCCCTCTGAGCAACCTGTTCTGGTGTTTCACCACATCATTGTAAAAAGCTTCTTCCATGCGTCCCGTCTAAATCTACCATCAGTTCCAATGATGGTAGATTTAGATGCCTTGTTGTATATCAACAGGCCCTAGTAAAAGACTTGTCACCACCTTCTTTATTATCACTCTATGTTATGTACAGTAGAAGACTGAAGTCCCGCAGCATATCTCACTTGTGCTTTTCCTGGTGATCTAATGGCAGAACTGGTTGGTAGGCCCATGGCCCTTCTTTGCCTCTTCTGTTTTTCTGTTGGTGATTTGCAATTTCCTTTGCATTTTTCTCTCTAGTAGTTCTAAAAAAGTGGATAGGAAAGTATTTTGCCCTTTCTATTCCTTGACATTTTATCTCAGGTCTCTTCTGCAATATTGTAGCAATAAGACTTTCTTTTTCCTGGAGTAGCCTTGGGAATCAGATGGAACAACCCCAGTAATGTCCTGGTTTGTGCCCCTCCATTGTGTTCCAACTTTAACTCTGTTTTCATTTCGCAGGACTTGAGCACACACAGAAATGACAAGTAAAACAGCTCTACAGGCAGGTGTAATTCTGGAGATGAGAATGATGACATTAAATTGAAATAGGTGAGGAAGGCAAATTATTAAGCACTTGATTAAGTACTCTATCTTCACAAAAGAGATGGGTTTGTGTTTTGTTTTTTTTTTTTTTCCCTGTTTTTTTGTTTGTTTGTTTGTTTGTTTTTGTTGTTTGTTTGTTTTGTTTTGTTTCATTTTTTAACAGGATCTCTCATCTCGAAATTCAGGTTCCCTGCCATGCAAGAATACAAATGTGAATAACAGAATTTTGAAAAAAACATCACTCCCAATGAAAAATAAATATAAAATTATTTTCTTGATAAAAATTTAATTGTAGCCTTGCAAGGATATGAAGTTGGTAGCAGTTTCTCTGTGTTTCTATGCTGTGCAAAGTTACTCAAGTAAAATGGGCAGATGTTCAGATCTCATTTTATCTGACTGCTGCTTGCAAGTAGACTTCACCCCATTAAATTCAGCATGCCTCATTTTTTCTGTTTGTAACATAGAAATATTAGCCATTTTCATTCAGGAAAGGTTTATCATCAAAAATACATTTTTTTAATCCATTTCCGCCTATGCAGTACAGGGGTTGGCTCCTTGCTGTGTGTAAGGAGTGATCGTGTAGTGCAACAGGGATCTTCATGTTGTCTCTCAGTATTGCCACCATCTGCTGTGAATAGAAAAACATTTCGTAGCTAGTGGTGGCCATTTAAAAGCTATGTCTGGCCTTGACAAAAGGTGTGAGAATGATGCTAACTTTCAGAAAGCAAACTTTTACTATTTCATCTTTTAGTCATGATGAATTTTACATACCCTGTGAAAGAGAATTTTGCTCAACTCAGTGGCATGTCATATATATTCGGTTTGAAAGGACTATCTAAACTTGAATTTTTTAAGATGCTAAATGTTGTTTTGTAAATGAAGCTTACTGTAAATTGTAGGTGCTTCATAACACTAGCATTTTAGGAATAATTCCAGCACATTTTACTTGTGCTAGAATCACAGCTATTAATAAGTCTGTTGAATAGCCAGTGTTAGCACTGCACTGCTTACTGATACCTTTGGGGAATGCTGAGCAATCAGCAGCTTTCAGGTACTTCAGAAAATATGTTTCTTACAGTTGCCTTTTTTTTAAATTGCATTTTCTCCAGTGGAAATTTGCATGTTTTATATTAAAAAACCTGAAATAAATAAAGCAAAAGTGTTTTGAAATAAGCTTAATTCTGTATCAAGGGGTAAACATTTGTATTTGCGAATAAAATAAAAATTTATATTAATATGTTGGTGGAAAAAAACGTGGCTAATTCTTTTCTCCACTTGACCAGTGGAGAATGCATTGGAAAATATAATTCATCATTGAAATTATGATGGTTCACAGTTTGGTGTTTTTTTTTTTTTTTTTTTTTTTTTTTAAAAAAAAAAAAAAAAAAAAAAAAAAAAAAAGCTGGGTTTATGTTTATTTTTATGTTGTTAATATATTTTTTCTGGTATTTTTTTGGGTTCTTGTTGTCTAAAGATGTTACCTCTATGTCCCACCACAGAAGAGATTTCTTGTTCAGAAATTCCTGTTAGTTGTTATGACAAAAAGATCAAGTTTTAATATCACAGTTGTGTTGCTCTTTACTTTCCCTGAAAGAGATATTTTTAGTAGAATGCCCTCTCCCTCAGTTCCTTAAATTTTGACATATATGTGGGTTTTTTTGTTTTTGTTTCCCAGCAGCTAAAGAGGCAGTAGGCTTGATTTGACAAGTCATTTGAAAAAGGAGGAGTGGAGAAGTGCCCTACGATCACTGAACAGTAAGTGCCAGTTTTACCTGCTATTTTAGCCACATAAGTAAATAGGATATGCAGATAGATTGGCATGAAGTCTTTATAATACTGAGGGACATACAAAAATGTGCACACATAGAAGTGTAACTACTCTGAAATACTTCAAAAAGAAGGCCAAGAAGTCTGCGTGGATGTTATTCTGGATCAGGTCATGAACAGTGTTGAGGTATACAATATAAATTATTGGAAGCCAACACTGAAAAGTACCTTAAGTAACATTCTGTTAAGTTGATTTGGATACTAAGTAGTTTTAAATATTCAATACACAAAGTCTCTAAAATTAGAAAACACAGTTTGGATATGCGTACACAACTCTGCCCTTGGAAAGAAGGAACTAATTGAATAAAGACATGCCTGTCAACAGTATTTGCATTCTATTAAAAACGCTGCTCTGCTTAATACTAAAAATGACTGTCAGCTTTGTTTGCAGCATACTTGTCTGTTAATTCTAATGCTTTTTTGATTCACGTCAAATTAAAATTTCAATTTCAAAATGCAGGTGTTAACTGCTTTCAATTTCTCCACAGCAGAAAATATCTCTGTAGCAAAAAGCACTATCTAATAATGAATATTACAGGATAGATTTGGATGTGTAATACTGAGCTGGAACACTAATGTATAAAGCTTGGCCTCAGAAATGTTTAGACATTTTTGTGAGTGTATTATGCACTTAAGCTGTTGTTTGAGGACAGTCATGCAAGAAAAAATATTTAAACTCTGCAACTAATATATAATATGTTAAAAATTGATTACTTCAACAAATTAGTTTAAAATTAAATTTTTGAACTTCTTGCAATTGAAAATATTACAGCAGCTGAGGCAGTTTATAATACTAGGTTGTACTTTTGTTAGTTTAGGAAATATGAACATGGCTTTAACATACTCTAGTGTCTTTTGTTTATACACAAGCGCGGGGAAGGAGAATGCCATAAGACCTCCCTGACAGTGGAGCAAACTACTCTCTGCATCTTTATGAATACACAGAATATTGATCCTTTTAGAGCAGCAAACAACACTGTAGGAAAATAAAAGAACAACATCGTGTTTTAATGGAATAGGACTAGCTGGAAGGAGTATGGAGGTTTGGTTGTGGTGTTGTTTTGTTTTTTTTTTTTTTTTTGTTTTATTTTCTTTTTTTTTTTCCTCCTTTTTTTTTTTTTTTTTTTTTTTTTTTTTTTTCTTTTTCTTTTTTCTTTTTTTTCTTTTTCTTTTTGTGGGAATGTACCTAGGATGCAGATTAGACTCAGTCAAATCAATCTTCTTGTTCACTGTTAGTAGATGTATGGCTCCCAGCTATGTTTTCTCTCTCATTTTTGTACCATGTCTGATGATCATTTATTTCCTTGAGAAGTCAGATGCAGCACAATAGCCACAGAAAGACTGATTCAGCCAAAAAGATGAAGGGTTTTTTTGCACATTACGTGAACTAGATTGAAGTGAAATGGCAGGAAATGGGAGGAAAACCAGAGGAAGCAGACCACAAATTTCAATAGCTTCAGAATTGAAGGAAATCATCTGTCTTGCCTAGCCACAAACTTCTTCCATCCACAAAATTTAGTTTCAATACTTCTGCCTCTGATGGATTGCACACCTTCCTCTGCTGTCTCCTTGGGTTTTGGAAGGAAGCTAACTTCAGCTCCTGAGTAAAGAATACTGATTTACTAGAGAGGAACAGCAGAATTGAAAAAGTGAGAAAAATGACAAATTACACTAACTAGAAGGGTTGTGGGATTTTAATGAAACGATAGGTGGTTTGTTTTGCTTTGTTTTTTTAATAAATATTACATATCTTAGGAATGACTGTGATATTATAGGACATCTCCTGTGGCTGGTAGAAATATGGCTTGAGAAATTACCTGAAAACAAGTTGCCATGGGGATGTAGCTGCAATACTGTATTAGTAATCAATGTCAAGGCTATGTGGTAGACAGCAGTCATTGAATTGCAGGTATCATAGCAGTGAAACCAAAAGGTATGAGTAAGATGTTGGAGAAATGATGAAGATTGCAAGACTTATAATCCCTTTACCTGAATTTTGTGAGCAGTAAATAACTGATGATCTTATTTTCAGAAACAAAATTCTAATCCTAGGTTACTTGTAAAAATCTTGCCCAGTCTAGCAGGATCAGAGGTGTTGCTACCTAAACGGTTTTTCTATGCACTTGGCACTAATTTTGCTCTTATTAAAGAATTTAATTGAAAAGTTGAGACAAAGTGTTTGTGTTGTAGGCCTGTGGAATATTTTCTCCTATATTTCCCTAAAGATTGTTTTTCAGGACACAATTGCAACACATATGAATGAGTTTGTTTCAGGGATAATGACTGATTACTTTAGCTGTTTGGGGCCTTGTCTGTGCATATGAGAAGGTTCATGATTACTGAGAGTGTTCAGTCAGTGATGAACAGTTTTCTGATGGTCTGTAGTTGTGCAGCCTGGAAGTATATTGACATCAGCAGTACATAGCTGTTCTAGAGTTTATTTAAGAAATACTGATAAACTAAAATGAGCTGATTTTTTGTGTGCTGATGTTATTCTGGTGGTTCATGCTATTTTGACATGTAAATGTTTGATGCATTGGATTTTATTGTTGAGTGTTGAAATAGACAGAAGTACAACTGTCTCATAAATTGTTTGCTTTCAGTCATTTATTTTTGTACATATCGAATGATTCACGTCTTTTAGGCTGTGTCTTACCCCTAGCACATGTAGTCTGCTTCCCTGGAGTCCCATTTCCTTTCTCCCTGGTGAAAATGCAGTAAAAAATGAATTAGAAAAAAGTGTGATCTCTAGTGCATTACTTTCATAACACTATTGCTAAAAGCAGCAGTAGTAGATGATGTTGGGGTTTTTTTATTATTTCTTTGCTATCAAGAGAAGGTAGATGTGCAGCAGAAGGTGAATTTTAGAAATGCAGAGATTTTTTTTTCCTGTATTTAGAATGTTTGTGTTTAGAATAAGATAGTGTATGTATATAACCAGATTGCACCAATTTTTATTATTATTATTATTTTGTTTGTTACAGTCCACATAATAAAAGCAACAAAGGGCAGAGGATGAAAAAGGGGAAAAAACCCACTAAAATCCACAAGATTGTTATGTTTAGCTATATAACTGGGGTTTTGGCAAAATTTAGTTACTCACAGTAGAGAATTGTCTTTCTTTCATGTGTATAAGGCAAAAGACTCGAAGGATATGGTAAAAAATAATAGGATATTTACTAAAAGAAATTATGGCTAGGTAGTGTTTAGAAATAAATATTATTGAGACATATCAATGCTTTGCATTTGTTTTTACCTATTAGCTAAAATAAGTTAATTGTTGTTTTCAGTAGTCTATTAAGATTACATATTTGAATGATTTTCTATCCAAGGTATGTTAGGGGCATCTTACAGTGTATATATAGCATATACTTATCCTTTAAGAACCTTTTTTAAATGGGAAAACCAAATACCTTTGTTCCTGCATTAAAGCTCCTGTTTCCTCATAGCAGGCCATATTTCTCAGACACATGTTTGAATACAAGTTGAAAGGAACAGGGTTTAAATCTGTCTCTTGATAACATGTTGGTTTGTTGTTGACCTTTTTTTATAGAGGGAGATGTCCCTGATTGTAAATATCCCCGGTATAGTGTGAATACACTGTGATGAGTTCTTAGAAAATTGGCTCACACGTGTATGAGTGTACATGTGGTGTCTGAGCACAGTGCAGGCAGCACTGGCCTTTAACCCAAATGCCTGGTCATGTTGTGGAGCACAAGCTCCATCCTTTGCTGTCAGAGGTAGAGAGATGCTGTTCACAGAAAGAATTACTCTGATATGTATTTCCCAACTACAGACTGAATAACTGGAAATGTAAGCATCAAGGAATTGATGTTGGAATTATTTTGAGTTTATAATTACATTTTTCCTCTTAGGTTTTTTTTTGCCCTTTTTTTTTTTTTTTTTTAATTATATATACAATATGTAATTCAACTGGGCTTTGTATGTTCCTAAAGAAAATATAAATTTGGATTTGGAAATAAAAAATTAAATAAATAACCACACAACACACTTTTAATTAATTTAAAATTTGGAGTCCAAACTGATCAACATAATTGATTATGAAAACATTTGTAGAAGATAAGACTGCAGTTTAATTAATTTCAGTCCTTTCCCCGGTGTTGTCCAAGAATAATATTGAACTCCTTTTTAGTATTTTCTCTTTATTTATACAATTAACTGACATCAAACATATCTGTTTTCATGAAATGTGGTAGAAGGTGTTAGGTAAATTGTTACAAAACCTAATGAAATCTATAAAACTTAGAACTTACTATTTTATAAACTTCATACCTTATACAAATAGGTTCTCTAGATTACAAAAACAGAGTATTTAACTCTTTGGATTAGTAAAACAGATTACTGTGACATTCTTTACTGGATATTTTGTTCTGTGTGTGTAACTTTTCATGTGTCTCTTTTCCTTCTCATGCGTAAATCTGCATTATTGCAATAATCATATTAGAGCTCTTCATTTTCGTGAAAGGGGAGGCACCAGTGTTTAACACTTGTCAGTGTTGCTAAAATCTGATACAAGTATCTTTTACAGACTCTGTTCAGTCTCAAGATGTGTATAAACCAAATAATGTCAGCAGCTTGCAATTCAGAGTTTTAGAAACAAAACTTATATTCGGGTTTAGAAGTTACAGAATGCTGTATGATGACAATGGTAATGATGGTGTGTAGGAGATTATTTCATAACCATGAAAAAAAATGCAGCTTTGTTTTCTGTCCCTTCAAAAGTGATGTCACCTCAGAAAACAAACAAAGTATTTTGCTGCTGTTTCTCCAATACAGGATAGGGCTTGGGATGGAACACAGTTGCTATAAAAGCTCTTACTCCATCAGCCATCACCTGGGGTTAAAGATCGTCTGTGGTTAAAGAGCGGCCCCTTAGTCTTCTATGTGCTAGGTTGCCTTGGTCTCCTGTGCAATTTCTCTATGAAGAAGAAAGAGGTCTAAAGCTTCCTTAATGCTGTCAAATCTGCATCAGGTCAGGATTATGAACTTTTATTAGCTTTTTAAGCTTTTCTAATCACTGTGGGTAGTTTTTGGTTGGTTTGGGGTTTTGTTGTTGTTGTTTGGTTGGTTTGGTTTCTTTTTTTTTTTTTTTTTTTTAAATTTTTTTTCTGATAATGATATGTTTTCTGCTGAACATTATTTGTTCTTATTTTCAAAGGCTGATGAGGTTTTGCTAGTAGTCTCACAAACAGCCCAATCCATTTCTAGTAACAGCAGCTCTATGTTCAAATATGTGGAAATTCATGTATTCTTAACAGTCAAATAATTAATTACTTTAATCAAAAGTAATAGGTTACTGATGGAATTATAGGTACACAATTTTAGTTATTATTTGTCTTGATTTTTTTCATAGTATATATTCCAAGTCTCATTAAAAAACAAACAAACAAACAAAAAAACCCAAACAAAAACAAAACAAAACAAAACAAAAAAACCCCAACAATAACAAAAACAAACAAACAAACAAAAAACCTGTAAGCTGTTGTACTTTAAAATTTCTTTTTCATTGTTCTATCACTCCTTAAATTATTCTCTCTCTAGTAACTCTATTGAATTACTACTTTCATAAATAGGATATAACTTATTACAACTTGTTCAAAGATATTTTTAATATTTATTTAGGTATCTTAGTCTATAATTTTCATTACTTGAATAGAGTACTCTGAACACAGTGTAAAAACTGTCAAATAAGACTCAAAATGAGAATGAGATATGAGTCCTTGCTCAGATATGGATCCTTGCTGTGAAATGCTTTCCATCTTAGAGTGAGAGTGCAATTTTGCTAGTCCTTCAGTTCTTTTTCTGGTGCTCTTTTTCTGATACTCATTATCACCAAAGCCTCATCCTGCTCACTTGCAGGGAAAAAGTGAACTCCGGAAAACATGTAAGTTACAGTTTAAAGCTCTCTTTGGATGCAAAGAATCCTTTTATTTTTTTTTTTTTCCTTTTATAATAAGCACATGGTAAATGATATCTTGAAAATCTTCAACCCTCGGTAGAAAGTCTCGTATAACATGCCATGCCTTTTATTCACGAACAATCTCAAAATGATCTTACAAGGTTTTACTTGTCATTGACTATGATTGTGATTATGGAAGGCAAACATATTTTGAAACACGAATTCTGCATTCTTAAGTTTTCCTGGTGAATTTGTACATATAATATTGTCTATGTATAGAAGCTGTTCTTCTAGCACAATTAAAACACCAATTACATGATATTTAAAATGTCTAGTTTTAAGCTAAGTTTTAGTCAGGCAAGCCAATTAATGTGAATGACCTTTTCTTTAATTGGCATAAAGATAAGTAAGTCTTTTTTTTGTTTGTTCAATCAGAACCTAAGACATGATCCTACTGATTAACCTAGATTCTCCTTCCCCTTCTGTTTCTGAGGATTTGCTGATGTTATGGCTTGAACATTAAACCTCTGCTTATCTACCTGTTTATATGTTCCTGTGAAGTTGTCAGGAGAAGAATGAAAGCTAAAATTTTCATAAGCATGAAATAAAGTTGCATATACAAAATCTATGGCAAAAATGGATTAGTATATTTAACACAGTTTGCTATTTAAATCTTAAAATAAACTTGTTTGTGAAAATTGTCCACTGTATGAAACTCAAATTAATCTTAAGACCATTAGTAAGACCTGACTTTGGTTTAAATTAAAAATCCCTATTCTAGAATAACAGAGAACTTTTCAAGGAAGAACTGAGGTGACTCATATCTAGACAAAAAAGAAAAAGGAGGAGTAACATAAAAGTTATAAAAGCCGATGTTGGCTGGAATGAAGAACAGGCTCCCCGCCCCAGAAAAGAACCTTAAGAAAAACAGTTAAGAACAATCTGAAATAAAAGCCTGGAAATAAGTCTTTCTGCTCTGAAAAAAATGAGTGAGAATGAACATGACTTTTTGTGTTTTAGTATTAGCATAAAACTAATTTTTTTAAAAAAAATCTTTATTATACCAACATTAATTAATTAATATAATTAAATATTATGTGTTCAAAGATACTGTTACATTAATAAAATTTGAAACAGTTGAATTTATTTGTTGTTGTTTTTTTGGTGTCCTTTTGCCATCCTGAGGATAAAAGTGGTGATAACATACATAGATGTTTAAAAACCAAGGTATCAAATAGTCAGACAAACACAAGAAAATGTCACCATTTTCCTCATGCCAATATTGACTTCTACTGATAACTGAACATTGTTATTTAATGAGTGCACTGTTATTTTTATAGTTATTTTATTTTTATAGTTATTTTTGCCTATTTTACAAATACCATGTTGTATAATGCAGAGTTTCTTAAGACAAATAAAACATTCTACTCATCCGGTTTATGGATTCCCCTCCCCTTAAAGAAAGAAAATATGCATATGCATATACATATACAAAGCAAATCAGCATGCATACAAGTTAATTTTCACTTTCTGATAGAAAAACTGCAAGATTACAGAACTCCAGACTGGGCCAGGTTGGAAGAAACCACAGTGGGTCATCTGGTCAAGCCTTCCAGTTCAAGGAAGGTCATCCTAGAGCACATGGCATAGGATTGTGTCCAGATGGTTCTTGAACCGAGACAAAGAGTACAAAGTCCACAGCAATCCATTCCAGTGATCAGTCACTCTCATAGTAAAGTTCTTTTCATATTTAGATTATTAATATGAAAGAAGTCTGAGTTCAGTTGAACTGAAATTTATTGATAGTGCCTATAAAGTATTTTTATGATTGGGAGGTTTTTTTAGGACCTTTTTTTTTTTCTTTTTTTTTTTTTTAGTGCATAACTTTTAGTACTAGAAATGGAAAACTGGTCAAAAATTAATTAATCAGGGAAGATTTAGTTAGAAATTTAAACTGGCAAGTGCAACTAATAAAAGATGGGAGCCTGTTGAAATTTTGTTCACATAAGTACACACATTCAATATGCATATCTACGTGGAGACATACAAGTAGTGAGGTTGTGTGGTTAGCAGTGATTCTAGTTTGGCCAAAGAAATGTCACAGAAACAATCATAGACTTAGGGACATCTGAGTTAAAGTGTGATGGGACTATCAATGCCCACAATTACTTTTTCCATATTTGTCTTAGTTTTTCTACAAGTACACCCAATCGCCAAATCTCTGGTAGCATTACCTAGGTAGTCCCTGCCTTAAAGAGTAGTACACAGATAGTCATCTGGGTGGTGTGGATTTTGCAAGACTTGACTCTCCAAAAAAGCCCCCATATCCATCTAGAATGATCTGTGGAATTCAGCTGCTTCTCTCACAGGTGTCTGTGAAACTGAGCCACTCCTCGTGGTTGTCTCTAAATTCTCCCTTGCCTGTTGTTCTGCCATATTTGGTATTTTTTGAACACCTATTTATTTAGCTTAACCCAGGCAACAAATTTCTCTGCAGTTAAACAGTTGTGTGCAGCCCAGAACCCCCAAAAATATATAAATACTCTTTATTATGAATTATTAAGATTTCTGTAGCAATATTATTAATAGTGTACAAGATTTTAATGAATTTAAATCACAGTGCTGAACTGCTAGCAAAGAAAAATAGGTAAATGTCTTTAACTTCTGAAGCCTCAAACATCTGCATTAGATCTCTCTTGTATTTCCTTATTTTTTGCTAGTCAATGGGGTGCTATCATAATGCTTAGAGGAGCTCTCGCTATTCATTTTTGAGAAATAATTTGTTAGGACAAACAGTATATGTGGATTATACACAAGTATATTGCAAGTTCTTTCTATTTAAACTAAGTAATTGCTCATCAGTGTCTCATTTGTATTTGCTTTGTTCCCTGATTGGGTGACCTGACCTTAATATATGGGAGGAATGATGCAAGAAATCAGTGAGGTCTTTATTCTGCTAGCAAGTTCCTTGGGAAGAGAAGTGGCACAGAAGCCTCTGATTCTTTGGGAATATAAAGGGACCTTTGCACTGCCTTGCACACCTGTATTACCCTTGACTAGATACATGGACCCCAGATATAAGTGTAGATGAATTGCTCTCTGGTTGAGGAAAAGAGAGAGACGTGAATCAGATTAATGAATCATCTCTCTGTGTCTCACAGTTGTTCCTTTCACAGCAGGTAATGGCTAGCATGACTGCTTGTGCAATTATATTTACAGAAACAGTGGTTGGATTTTATCTGACTAATTGTTTCATTACTGTGTTGTGCTTCTGACAGTCATTCTCTGTGCAAATCATATGGGTATAGTTGCAAAAATATTTCTTCAGTCATGGGTTATGTAATTTCATTTCTTCTATCCTGTAGTTTCCATATCCCTGCTTATCGTAGGCAAAATAGTTTTGTATGCTAACTGATGAGATGGCACTGAATCCTTTAATCTTGTTTTAATGTCATGTTTAGATTACCTGTTCATTGTAGCATTAATTACCTGTGTACATGCAGTGCTGTTTGCAGGTTAAGAACATTTTCTCTCTTGCTTGCAAACTTTTCAGATCTCTTTTTGTTCGAGAAAGATCTGTTTATAACTCATTTAACTCTATTTCATAAAATGTCTTTGGTCAACAGTGTATCAAATCCATCAAATCCATGTATTAGTTTGTAGTGTGTAATAATTTCCTGTGCCTATTTATAAATATAAGAATGCCTTCTAATATGCATCTTCAATTTTCTTTTTTTTTTAATCAAGGATCTTTAAGTCATCTCTGCAGTTAACCACTTGCATTTAATGTAAAAGACAGCATAGAAGAACACAGTTCATCTTGCACATGATCTAACCAAAGCATCAAGTAGATGAACTTTTAAAAATCCTGCTATGACAAGAAAACTCTGATTGCGTAGTGGTTCTGATATATTTTCAGCAGGTGAGGGTCTTATGTGACCCATCTGTTTGCAGTCTGGCAATGATAACCCCTCTTCTAATGAAAATTTCAAAGGCTGATAGGGTTTGTTATGGAGCATTGATGGTTTGTATATAAAAATTGAATATTTTTTGTATATAAAAAAGACTACCCCCCCTTTATTTTTTATTTTTGTTTTTGTTGTTGATTAAAACAAACACATTAATTTTTGCATAATATATTTTTTTAATAGTTAGAAGTTTTAGTGTGGTTGGGTTTCCTCTTCCTCTTCCTCTTCCTCTTCCTCTTCCTCTTCCTCTTCCTCTTCCTCTTCCTCTTCCTTTTCCATCTTTTTTTTCTTTTTTATTTTTCTAATCTTTGTATCATATTGGGAGTCAGTGTGCCTAGAATCCTTTATTTGGACCATTTAGTATGAATCTCCTTGGCCATATGAGGTGCTGCATTAGTCACCTAGTGTAATGTGGCTGGTTTTCATTTTTTGTGAGTGGTCCTTCTGTAGATGCTATCCATTAAGAAATCCATTAAAGCTTCTGTTTAGCGATAAGCTATACACAGTACCAGAAGAAACTACCCTGATCATGAGTTCACACTGATTTTTACAAATTCCTTGAACTCCTAATAGATCTGCTATTTTAAGACTTTGGTACACAACAGTCTTGATGGTCTATTTTATAATTTTCAAAAAAAAGAATGATAAATCAGATGCTAGCTCAGTAAATATTCAGGAGTTTCTTCTGCCAAAAGCAACATTAAAATCTTTCAGATTTTGATGACTATTTATCTTCTCCTCCTTATTCGGCTTTTCACGCTTCATTCATCCTCATGGTACATTATGTAGGATTCCAGTGGTTTTGGGTTTGGTTTTGGTGGGTTTTTTTTCCCAGTGAAGCCCATTTAGATAAAACACATGACTTATTTATTTTAATCCAGGCGGGAAGGTGTTTGGCCAGAGCTGCTTGCCCTAGTTCAGCATTTCTGTGCTCTTTTAATTGCAGGTGTTGCTAGGCTGTCCTTACAACTCTCTTCATAACAAAATCAGAACCGGAGTTCATGCTCCTTCTGTAAGGGATGTGACACCTCTTCTATTAATAACTGTAGAATCACAGAGTATCTTGAGTTTGAAGAGACCCACAAGGATCATTAACTCTTGGCCCTGCACAGGACATCCCCAAGTGTCACACCGTGTGCCTGAGAGCATTTTCCAAATATTTTTGGGACTCTGACAGGCTTGATGATGTGACCACTTCTCTGAGGAGGCTGTTCCAGTGCCCAGTCACCCCTTAGGTGAAGATCCTTTTCCTAACATCCAACCTAAACTTCCCTTGACACAAGTACATGTCATTTTCTCAGGTCACTGGTCAGCAGAGAGAAGAGATCAGTGTCTGGCCCTCTGCTTCCCCTTGTGAGAAAGTTGTAGACATCAATGAGTTTGCAAAAGCTCTTATTCATATGATGCCCATCTTCTTTTGTGACCCCAGCTTTAACTAATGCAATCTCTTCCAGCCAACCAGGTAATTTTTTAATGCTTACTAATTTCCAGGGCAGTCTAGACTCTGAATAGTGTAACTATTTCTTATTCTGGACATAACAGTAAAAGAAAAAGAAAATTAACTTTTATCTAGGACCTGAATCAAACCAATGCTGGTTGATTGCTAGGGCTGCAGCTAGGATTTTAAAGGAAAGTACTGAAATTTTCTATTTTATCTTGACAAAATAAAACTTTAAAAAAAAAAAAAAAATAGTCCTAGAAAACTCAGGGTGTTAATGCTGAATGGAAAGTCATCTCGTCTTCTCTTCTTCATTTTTCAGTCTCAAGATATTATTAACATAATATTATATTTTTACAAAGAAAAGATCTGACTAACTTTATGTTCTAGAAATAAAGAAGAGTCCATACTTGTGCTGGATTAAAGGTTTAGGTACAAACTGTGCAAAACCAAACAGAGAGTCTCATAAGTATGGATTATTTGATGATGTATGTATGTCAGCCAGGATGGTGTTGAAAACTCCATCACTCTGCAACTTCATGTCTGAAATAATTTAAAATTACTTAATGTTAACTCTGCAGCTAATTGATACTGTTACCTTTGAAAAATCTAGTGGGGAGAGAAACTTTTTTTTACCTTTGCAGTGACCATTCTTTAGTATCAAATTACAGCACTGGGGCATGTAAAACCCACATCTGTAATGCCAATTTGTCTTTCTGTTATGTAAGCTCCTTTTCAGAGGACCAGCTAGCTTGCTTACCCCGGTGAAGGATTTCTCTGTTGTTTTGGTTTGTCTGTTTTAGAATTCCCAAAAATACACGATTTCCAATTATTTAATAGTATTCTGGGGTATGGCTGGGTTTTTTTGTTTCTTCCTGAGCTTTTGGCATAACTGTTCCTTTCCTCGTGGGCAGATAGGAGATAAAGGGGGAGGGGAAAGAAAAAAAAAAAAAAAAAAAAAAAAAAAAAAAAAAAAAAAAAAAAAAAGAAGGGCATTTCTTTTCCTTTTCTTGATTTTAACTTGGGCAGCGTCAGCAACAGTAATGTACTCATCTAAGTAATTAATTTTGTATAATGTGTTTCTCTGATTGTAAATTGACTCTAAGAATAGCCCAGCTTTTTTCACATACTACATAACAACCTGTAATCTTTAAGCCTCTATAGTTGTCCTTATACTGGTTTGTTTGTTTGTTTGTTTGTTTTGTTTTGTTTTGTTTTGTTTTGTTTTGTTTTGGGGGGGGTTAATATTAAATGTGTTATTTGGCTTGATCTGTGTCAGTTGGCTTGATCTGTGAATTATGTGTGAAAATGTGGAAGTTAGAAGAGATTTTTGGGTAACAGAATGTAAAATTATAAAGAAAAATATATCAGCTTTGTACTTCTCTTTCCAATTTCAGCATATCAGTTTCCAGAAATCTATATTTCCGGAAATGTGTGGAATTCAATTTTATAGTTTTTGTTCCAAAATCATATTTTCTTTATTAAACTGTCTTTCTCTTGAACTGTATTAAATATATTTGTTACATTTCATAGACATTGTACTGCTGGATTTTTTACATCTCCTCTAACAATTTCAGCTGTTTCCTCTCGAACTTTCCAATCTGCTTCTCTGTCTTGATTTGTGTTCCAGTGATTTCTCAGTGTCTTTTTTGTATCTTTTTCTTCTTTTTTCTCATGCTATTTATTTTTTAATGATGTCTAACTTTTTTTCTTTTTTTTTAATTCCCCTTCCAACCTTTTCTTCCTACAAGAGAATTTCTGTTGCCATATGTGAAAGAAAAATCTTTATTTTTCATGGAGATGCCTTTATTATTTTTTATTCTTGTTGTTGTTGTTTCTATTTATTTTGTAAAGGGGAGTTCATGTAGAATAATTTCATAGATAAAGTAATAGTTGATACTAGATTACTATAGACACTTTTTGAGATTTTGTGAGTAGATATGCTCTTTACCAAAATGCTGTATATAAATATAAAAGAGCGGTATAAGAAATGCCGCCCCTTGATAACTTACAGCCATCAGGTAAAATTGCTGACTTAAAGAGGAGAAGAGAAGAGCATTCAACGTTCTTTTCTCTCTATTTCTGTGGGAAACTGATCAAGTTCCAGAGTAATAAAGACTACATTTCAGAACAGTAATATACCTACAAATAAATTTAACAGTAGTTTAGGAGTTTGGTATCTCATGCAATTATCTTGCCAATTAATGGAAATTTCCTCATGCTATAGAAATAAAAAAAAAGAGTCCAGTTTCCTGTTTCTAGAAGGTCTGTCAATACAGAACTATAGTCAAAACATTTTTGGTCATTAGAATCACTATCAAATTATTTCAAGCAATTTTAATAGAGTCTTCTTAGTTTTCACTCTTGTACTCTTAGCTACAACTAAAAATAACAAAGAGGCAAGGCAACAGCATGTAATACAGTTTCAAATGCTTCCAAAACAGTTGTGTCACTGCTTCTGTCAGATTGACTAGCATGTGCAGAAGACAGATAATTATATATTGTGTCTCTATTACCTAGGCTGAGAAGAACATGGTGCTTCAGTTTATTGCGTGACTTCCCACAGCTCAGCTCAACCAGCCTTGGGAGTAGAGAATGAAGATCAAATATAGATGAACAACTTTCCTTCATCTACCTAGAAATGTCACTTTTTTTCTGCCAGTTACCTGAGGTTTTTGGAAATACTGTATATTCTCTTGGCAATCTATAAAACTCTTATACAAAGGATATAACGAATAATAATATTCAATTTTTCTTTCTGATACTAGTGCATTATTCTGCCTTTGATCTCCAGGCCAATACACCATTGTTTCTGCAGTGCTGAAGGATATAATATTGGCAATAATCAGTAAACACAGGCAATGCAGGAAATAAGTTTTTTTCTGGGTGAGAATTTATGTATAAACATTGACAGTGATTTGAAACTGTTCAGATTTTTTTTTTTTTTTTTCCTGATAGAAGATTTACAGGGCAGAGGGCAGAGAGAGAAGTCAGAAAGCATATGAGCAATGTAATTTATGACAAGCTCCATTGCTAATTGTCACTCTGTCACCATGGAACTGAAAAGGGATGAAAAGGGATGTATAAAAGATAAGTTGAACTTACTTGTGCTGAATGTGCATTTGCAAAACTTGATTGTTCAGAAGAATTCTAATGTGGGTCAATTTGATGGAAGATAGGGGACACTGAGACTCAGGGCAAGTACCCAGAACAAAAGATGCATCTCTTCGTGGCGGTGAAAGATACACATTTTGCATCACTATGCTCCTATGAGTTTCCTGGGTATTCATTACAGTGTCTTACACTAAGCAGTAACTACTGTGTTGTAATGATTTCCAGCAATGCTGGTAGAACTTTCCCACCTCATCATATTTAATTCTTTATTTTAATTTTAACTCACTCTGATAGTCTCTTGAGCAACGCAACTCATTTTTCTGAGGGGTCTCAGGAGATGGCTGTAACACAAGTCTACTCTGTAGTTGCATGCATCTTTATAACAGAAGCCATAAATCAGGACACTTACTCTGAAGCTGCAGACAAGAGCAAGGAGCAGGCAGCATCTCAGTATGTTAGCTTCAATTTAAGGGATTTCAGAAAGTTCGTTTCTTTTTTTTTTTTTTTTTTTCCTCCTCTGTTCACAGTTTGCTTGTCTAGTCTTTGTTTAACTGTCTTTGTGTTAACGGTGTGAAGTGTTTCCATCTGAACTTTCCCCTGTAGACACATTCTGCTGTCTTCAAGGTAGATTTGAGGTTTCTTTTTGAGTGGGTGTCAGGATTTTATTAAATGCTTATTCTAGACATTTAGTAGGATACTGCTGATTAAGGACCTTTGTACTGAGCATTAATTAGGCTTTGACTTTAAAGATGTTTACTATACTTCTAAGTATGATTATAACAGGAAGTAGATATCATGTAATTTTTTTTCCTGCTGCTTTAATTGTTGCTATTATTATTGTTATTGTTATTATTACTATTACTACTACTAAGTATATTTGTTCAGAAGAAAGGATTTTAAAACTTTAATTTTGAGTTTAGGTGCTTAAAATTAAATCTCTTAACTGAATTTAATAAAATAGTGGCTTTACTGAATAAAAAATGTATTGCCTCCTAGTAAATGTTAATGTTAAGATGAACAGATATTTTTAAGACTAAAAAGCCCTTCATATTTTGCTGTGCTTTTTTTTATCTCATTTGTTGCGATATATTTGAATATTATATTTAATGTATATTATTTGTAATATATATTATACACAAACACACACTTATATCTATATACATATAATATAACATTAATATTTGTTCTGGCTCATATATGACTGACATAACAGTTTGCAGGCTCTATCTTGGATGTTTTGGTTTGTTTTCATTGTGGTTTGTGGGAGTTTTTTTGGGGTTTTTGGTTTTTTTGTGGTTTTGTTTGTTTGTTTGTGTTGTTTTTGGTTTGGTTTGGTTTTTGTTTGTTTGGGTTTGGGTTTTGGGTTTTGTGGTTTTTTTGGGGTTTTTGTTGTTGTTGTTGTTGTTGTTTTGTTTTGTTTTGTTTTGTTTTGTTTTGTTTTGTTTTTTCCTATGGATGATTTTGAGAGAGAAGAGAAGCAAAATTCTATTTAGCAAATCTTGGGTTTTTGGTAGCTTCTGCACGCATATACACATTTTTATAAGGCAAGAAGTTTTCATCACAACTATCCCCACAGTTTTTGTAAAAGAAAGTTTAGTAATAATAGTCTAAGATACATTTTAAATGTGGTATTCTGAAAAACCCCAATGCACTTTACATACCATTTTTAAGTTGTTAGGTGCTGCTTGTAGTCTTGTGAATAGCTCCCAGGCATTTCTCAGGATGGAAACAAAGGGAAGAAAAATAATGCTTGAATGGATAAAACTAAAATGTTAATATTTTGTGAGATACTTCTTAATTTTAATGTACATCTAAAGTATAACGATGGCTAATCTATTAAATTACCTGTATATATAGAAATCTATGCAAGGAAACTGCATCCTCAAGGTAAAACTTTATTCTAACAAGAATCAGCAAAGAACGCAGAAAGGCGAGGAATATAAGAAAGGAGCTTGTTTCTGATATACTTAGAAACAAATGTGAGACTCAGAAAGTCTGGATTGTGTCCCTGATCTAACTTAGATGTCATACAACATTTAACTGTAAAGTAAATTTTCTATTAAATCACATTTGAACTTATAAGAGATAATAAGTCTTCATGTTGTATAGATCGTTTCTGAGATGAAATGCCAGGATTTTAAGTGAATGGTGTCTTGGACTTCATAGGGATTGAGGGAAGACTACATTGTTATGGAAACAAGAAATAGATAATGCTAAATGACTAAAATTTTATTTCTTCTGTTGAAAATTCCATACATAGTTTCTTTTTGAGCTCCTGCACAACCACAAGAGACTGAAATTTTTTCCTTTACTTCAGCAAAACCCACTGTCCTGAACTGAGTACTAGCAATGGAAAATACATCCTTTCCATCTATTTCTAATGTGCAGTAGTCTTGAAGTATTCTTCCACTGTTCTGATGAGGAATTGTTCTCAGCTAAGAGGTTTGGGCCTCTATTATGGACCTGAGAGAAACATAAGTTCAAAAAAATTGCAGCCAAAAGGCATCTAATAAATTTTCTTCCACTGCAGTGTTTTTCTGTCTGATTTCTAAATTCTTGTTCAGTTCTTCTTTAGGGATTTTAAATTTATTCTGTTGGGTTCCTATGAAATCAAAAAACAAAAATTGTTTAATTTTGTTTCTGTTTATGTAGCTTATATTTCTGTTTATGCATCTTTATGATACTCAAAGAAAACCAATATTGGAAGATTCCAATTTTTGTTACTTCAGCTGCATGTTTTTAGACTCCTGATGGACTGACCGATAAAAAGATAATCTTCGACATCATTAGATAACTGAACAAATAGTTACCTTAATGTGACTGTTTCTCTAAGGTTGAAGAAATATTTTACTTTCAAGATACTTGGCTTTAAGCACTACATCAACTTCCACATATATTCACATTTTACTATTGTACTATAAAAGGTTACATTTTCCATTTTGAGATTGAAAAAATATTGTCAGTATACTGAAAATACTGATATCAAACCAACATGAACTTCCTGTCAGTATGATGTAACTTTATGATGTCCTAGATGATGCTGGTTAGAATTTTTATAAAGCACAAGGTGTAAAAATGCATATTTTGACTGAAGCTTCCTGTCAGTGTGCTCCAGTATTGACTCAGAATTTTCAAAGCCCATTTTGGTGGCATTCTTTCAAAACCCATTACAGACTAGGTATTTTTCATCAAGCTGGATGTCTGTGTGGTGTATGGAACATCAAAAACTCATGTGAAATGATTTAGTGATCACTGTTTAATGACACTGTAGCAGTGATTTTATTCTACTGCCAGACCAGGCCAATGATTTGTAGATAAAAGCCAAGGGAACAGTTCTGAATCATCCAGGTTTTAATGATGTGTTTTCACAGCTTGTGGGAGCCATGCTATGTCTTACAGTATTTTAACATAAAAAAATCAGGAAATGCTTTTACAGGAGGGATTGGAAAGAAATTTTAGTTCCAATTACAGTCTCTGACTGACTGCTTAGTACAACTTTGAGTGCAATCTAAGGTCAGAAACCTGTAAATTGCTGGTTTTAGTGATGACTAAGTGTCTTTCTTTCCTTTTCATATTAGATAGAAAATGGTCAGCTGCGGAACTCTATTGTGAAGACCTCAGAAGAAATACCAAATTTTCCGGTCAGCTTTTCATGATGTAAATACAATTTGAGCTTTCCCAAATGGGCAGCTAAACCATGAACAAGGAGAAAAACCCATTTTGGACTGTATTTCTGAAGCAGACTTCACCTTCTCTCTTGGGAGCTTACTGAAGGATTACAGCTGAAAAGGACAAGATAAAGAAAACCTTGGACAGGAATCTTATCCTACAATGAGAATTACAAGTACATCTTGTATCTGCCCAGTCCTAGTTTGTCTCTGTTTTGTGCAGAGGTGTTATGGAGCTGCTCACCATGGCTCCATCAAGGTGACCAGAAATCAAACCAAACACATAGAAGGCGAAACAGAAGTGCATCATCGTCCAAAGCGTGGATGGGTATGGAATCAGTTCTTTGTTTTAGAAGAACACATGGGACCAGATCCTCAGTATGTAGGAAAGGTAAGAAAAGAACTGTTTTCTTTTGGCTTTGGTTTATTTTTTTCCATCCCCTGAAATGTGGCACTGATAAGAGGCAAATCATTTATCTCCCTAGATGGCAGCTCCTCTTTTAAAGTAAGACACTCTTGGATTGCTGCAAAACAGTGAACTTGACATTTGCCTGTTTATACTGTGTTTATTATCAAAAAGATAAATAAAAGTATATAGGATGAAGATACTAAAATATGTTAGACTAGATTTTCTTCTGAACTCAGCTAAACACAGAGTGGGGTTGATCCTGTTTCAAACACCAATTTCCAAACCCCTAAATGCATGAGGTCACTGCAAATTTCTTTTCCAGACTATTTCAGAGTTATGTTCAGTTCTGCTTCAGGGAATATTACAAATGCAATCTAAGATCCATAGGGTATTCATTCCACTCTGAGTGTAGGGTGGAAAAGGTCTCCTCCAAAAGGAAGTCCTCTGTGGCTTTTTTCATACAAGGAGACACAAGGTGTGTTACTTGTTAGAGTTCCTCAGAAGACTGTGAGTATATTCTGATATACAGAGTGAGCTTCAGACATAATGTTCACACTAATGTCATTGAACTGAAGCCTGGCCAGCTGAAGTCTGATTCATCATGTGTAATGCTGTCTGTAGAGCCTGGGTTTTAACTTTGCATTAAATAACAAAAAACTCTGGATAGCTTTAATCAATGATATATGACAGAGGAAGTTTTACTCCCCTGTAGACTGACTTGCTGCATTATGATAGAATTTTTTTATTAGATAATCTACATGAGTCCCAATTTCCTTAATGAAATCAGAGAAATGCACAGAATATGAGGGGTAAAGAAAGATGGTTAATGAGGAAGAGGGGATGGAAAAAGAATTATTTCATTTTAGTTTCCCTTGAAATTGGAAATTCTGAAAATTATATTGTAGAAGGATATGGAAGGAAACCAGTAGCTTCTGAGATCACAGATGTCTTGTAGTGAGGGCTTCTAAATTTGAACAGTATCATCTGAACTAAAAATAGGAAGTGGAACAACTGTATTTAGGAGATTGTTAACACAAAGGCTGGGAAAAAAAATACTCTGTTTTGCCAAACCTTGTAAAATACAAAGTATTTCAGAATTCCAAAAATTATTGGGATATGTGAAGGAAATTTATACTGAAAAAAGACCTTTCTAAATGGAGGTAGTGGTTTGCATTGAAAGAGAAGGTTTTAAAATGGTTTAGAGGATGAGGTGGTATGCCTTCAGACCACTTTACACCGACTAACATTTTCATAAATTATTTTGGAATAGAAAAATTTTTGCAAAAATATTGTTGATGCAAAGCTAGGTAAGGGAATTGAAACATTGTCTGGAAAGAGCTAGATATTATGAATATTATCTGGAAACAGAAATAAAGAGTAAACCTCGGGAATACAGAACAATGTAATGAATTTCTGTTGTACACTAGAGATCTATTGTAATTGACAGAGGAAGAGAAAGATCTGGTTACCAGATCTAATGTCATGACTTAAAGAAGGTAAATATGATACTAAGCTGCAAAACCTGACCTATAAAAAACAGGGATAAAGCCATTGTGGAACCCATTGTGGAAAATAATGTCAACCGATTTGCTGTTCTGGTTACTTTTGGCCAAGAAAAATGGATTTATATGGGATGCTGTACAGGAAGAACTGAACATTATAGCTGGGATAGTAATAAAGAATAAAATATGTTTGTTTAATTACTTCCACAAATAATAGAGGAGGGCATATAATATTCTATAAATACACCTCAGAAGTAACCACAATGAAAACTAAAATATATTTAAGTTGATTGCAAATTTACTTGAAGAAACAAGGTTTTAGTGGCCATGAGTTAATTTAGGATTAATATTTAGTTAATTTAGAATTAAAACAAGAATAAGTCAGATTCTGAAAGAGGCTACTAACAGGAAGAAAGAAAACAAAATTTGAAGGGGTTTCACAGTACAGCATATTTGTCTTTATGAAAGTATTTACATACATGATTGCATGCCAGAACAGAAGCCTGGATTCAGTGAGCTAAAGCAAGGTCCCTTTCCATTTTATGTTCTTATGATACTATTATATATTTCCTTTCATCCTCTAACCACTCTATTAATGCCACATTTACAGAGATCAATGAACAGAATTTCTTTCAATCCTTTGTGGTCAAAATGTGACTGCAAGCCTTGTTTGAGGACATTTCTCCCTCTGTACTTACCAGTTTTTCTCCCATTTTCGTCAAATAATTCCCTCTGGTGCTCATAATTTTCTACTGTGAATACTTTACAACATTACTAAACTTATCTTTGAAAAAGCTTTGTGGAACTTAAAAGCAACTGTATTCTATCTTCCATTTGCTGTGATGATTCTGATGACCTGATTTGAAGAAAAGATCAATCATATTAGCTCAGGCATATACTTTTAATTTTAAAAAAGGGGGGGGAAACCCAGCTGAGATTGTCATAACATTAGTAATTAGCAAAATTTCAGTAGTGGCAATTTAACATGAAAAACAGGCATTTTAGAAAAATAGATTTTTTGCTAATGTTGCATGTAATTGTACACACCTCATCAAGGTCTCATTTTGCGTGCCTTTAATTTGACAAGTAATTTTCACATAAAGCCTCTCAGTTATAAAGGAAGTCAGTGCCCTTTTATTCTAGACTTCTGTTGGGTGGCAGCACACTGTCAATTCTGTCAATTATTAATTCTGTGGACTACTCTGCTTCACTGGTGCAGAAGGGGTGAGAGTTTTGCCATTTGAGATCTGTCCTTTCACGTATTTCACACCCAAGTTGGAAGTAACATCACAGAAAGCAGAGTCATTATGTACTATGGTGTTATAATGCTCACAGTCATTGTCATGGAAATTTACAGTTCGAACAAGAATAGGGTAGGCCTGCAATGAGAATGGTAAGCTTTCTTATTCTTACTGTGAAATGACTGTCAAGAGGATGGATTAATTCACTGCCATCATCATAAAAACAGTGTTAGGACAACAAATTAGCATTATATTGTAATATCAAACATACCCCCATTCCTCAGTCATTATTCCTTTCCTCTAAGAAAATATCATTTGGAGAATTGAAATCTATATAGAATTAATCCCTATTAACCACACTCACAAGGTTTTTTCTAGGCACGTGTCCAGGCACAGGACCTGGAAAAATGAGTTTATTGTAGAAATGATCCTTCTGTAGATATTGTCTGTGGTTCTCAGATTATTGAGCTTGTTCCCTGCTGTTGCACTTGGGGTAAGTCTTCAGTGTTTCACGGTATGTTCCACTGATGAAAGAACCCCCAAAAAATCTTTAGATAAAGATAATCTTAGATAAATTTAAAGATAAATTTAGATAAATCTTTAGACATCTTTAGAGTGTTTAAAACCACAATGTCTTATTTTACTAAAATTATTAACTATTTGTGGACAGTTTCTGGAAAACTTCTGAATGAGCATTGCTATCTGGAAATGTTACTTCAGAGAGACTGTTCACCTGCAGGTGCAAGTATGTGTGTGTATGTGTCTGTGTGGGTGTGTTTGCAATGCAGAGTCTGTGAAAATTTGAGTAAGGGAGATTAAATATCTTTGTCTCAGATAAGTAACTTTAATGTACAGACTGAGCTTTCAATTAGATGAGACTTCTTGTCTTTTGTGTGTCTCTGATGTAATTTATTCTTGTGAAATAATAGCCATGCGTGCAGGAAGGAGCAGGGTTAGCGAATGCTCTATGACCTAATGATGAATCAGTTACCTACTGCACCAGCTCAGAGGAATGAAGATTTTCTGGCAGAAATCTAGAAGACTTGGGCTGTAGTACTGCAAGCTTTTAGATTTCTCAGTTGTCATGGCTGATGTAGTTTACATTTCTCTTGCATTTCCTGCATGTTTGTAGGTTAGACAACTCATGTCTCAACATTTGGAAAAAAAATATCAAATAAAGAATTTTACGAAAGAAGTGAAGCAGAATACATGTTTCAGTCCATAACATTCTTCATTTTGAACCTTTACATCTCTGTCTCCAGAGAGTCTGCTCCTTCTTAAAAGGATATCTCTAAAAATCTGTTGCATTGGAAGCAAATCATAACGATACATTTGCTGTGCTTTTTACTTTGGAAAGAGAAGTAAATAAGCCGTGATAAAGACCAATGTGGATTTGGGGATGAGTGAGTCATGCTATTAAGACTGAATAGCAGAGGCATATGACTGACAGAAGACTGAAAATTTATCTGTGAGCCCTTAGGATCTCTGAAATACCAAACCTGTACCTCTTAATCCACTTCAGATATACTCTAAAGAGTAAATAGGAATGACTTGAGGTATTCAGATCTACATTGGTTTTCAACTGCTTTTTTCTTCCCTAATTTCAGGGATGGCACCTTACTTTGTTCTTACATCTTTGTAATGAAAAATGTAATGAAAAAACAGTTTCAGACTTATGTTGATGTAGGAGATAAGGAAGTATGGAACAGCTGAAAATGAGTGTAAAGGAAAGGGGAGAAGAAAGTAGCAATATGTCTTGAAAATTTTGTACTGAAAGTTAAAAACTTTATTCTTGAAAACATAAATGAAGCATAACAGACTTATTCAAAATTATTTTTTCCAAGTAATATGTGGCATGTGATTGCAATACATTAGTTCTAATACTAGACAGTGAATCTAATCTTCCCTGACCATATCAAGAGAATCTCACATCTCTGATTTAATGACAATAAGGAGTCATTATATATGTTTTTGAGTAAGTGCAAAGGAAGAAACAAAATTGGAGTTTAACAATTAAAGCACTTTTATTCAATTTTAGAGGTTTACAAAAAGTAAAGTGTATCAGATATTTCAGCATTTTTAGCACAAGCAAATAGGTCCAAAAATTAATTTTGATAAAAAGGGGGTTTATTTTATAGTAGAGAAAATTAAAAATATAGATGACATAGTCTAAATATTTTGCACACAATTCATGCCTCTGTAAGAAGGTAGAAAAGTGGCATCAGCAACAAAAACAACTTCTCAAATAATATGCATCTCACTTTATACCTTTTAGGTTGGTAGTTTCACAAATAATGTTATTTATATAAAATAATTTTCCTCTATACCTAGGGATAATGTAGTAGCAGGAACAACATAAATAATAAAATTGACATCAGTGTATAGCACATTTTATGGTCCTATATCACCTTAGCCATCTCCTTTTCTTCTGCAATTTTTACAAAAAGTAACTCAGTATTTTTTCCAACCCCAAAGCTTTCCTAATAAAAATGCACACATGTACTTGTTTTGTCCTGAGTTCTGTTTTCACAGAAAACTTTGCTGTCTCCTACCTTCATTTGACCAATGTTATTTAGTTTCACACTAAAAAGTTGAGGGCACACTACTTGAATTCTACAAGACGTAAAATGCTGTGGACCTTTACTTTTTTTTTTTTTTTTTTGAGTGGAATCTCTAAATATATAAATGTTATTTGGAGGAAAATCAGATTCAAGAGAAGAGCGAGCTTTCATCAGCCTGATCAGTCTGACTTTCTTCCAGTGTGTCCAGCTATATCTGAGGTTTCCTGAAGCATAGCACTGACAGCGGCATTTTGACTTGACAGACCAACCAAAGTAACAGAAAAGCATGAACGTATTGAAGTTCAGTCCTAGTCCAAAGACATAGGATAAAGTGTTTACCTTGTTTAAGTTCATTTAAGTCAACATGAAATTGCACCAAAAAGAAACTGGCTCTTTTATGTCAAAACAGGTTCATAAAATCTAATATGTCAAAGTAATAACTGTTTTTGTAAGGAAGCTTTATAGAGTCTGTCAGTTCTATATTGCAAAACATCAGCTCCCTATGCGGAGACTGTTATTTAAATTAATGGTTCAAAACAATTTTGTCAAGGTGATCTAATCTTCCCTGAAGTTATTATGGACTGAAGAACTCTAAACAAAACTTGATTTTTTAATATATATTTTTACTTCTTATCCTTTCATGAATTTGCCACATCAGCAGCCGAGTTCCGTGGCTTTCACATCTTCTTTGCACTGAACGACCACACTGATGAAACCAAGATCTTATGTGTAGAACTTCCATTTCTCAGTTAAATGGTTTAGCAATTTTTTTTTTTTTTTTTTTTTTTTTTTTTTTTTTTTTTGAGAGGAAATCCAGCCTTGTTCCTACCTAGCCTTGTTCCCTTGTT
Source organism: Hirundo rustica (assembly GCF_015227805.2). Taxonomy (NCBI): domain Eukaryota; kingdom Metazoa; phylum Chordata; class Aves; order Passeriformes; family Hirundinidae; genus Hirundo; species Hirundo rustica. Next base: position 77,687,531 of record NC_053450.1, on the reverse strand, counting down.
CCCTCCTTTTTTTTTTTTTTTTTTTTTTTTTCTTTTTTTTTTTTTTCTTTTTTTTTTTTTTTTCTTTTCTTTTCTTATTTTGTTCTTGGATCGGTTTAACGTACCGAGGTGCTGGCGCCGGGGCTGTGCCGGCGCTGCCCGGGCCGGGCCCAGGCGGTGCCAGCGGCTGCAGCGGCCCCAGCGCAGGGCCCGGCTGAGCCCCTCAGCCCCGGGCGGGCGGGACAGAGCCCCGGGAAAAGCCTGGGACAGGGAGGGCAAAACGCTGCCCGGCAGCCAGGGCTGAGCCACGGGAACCCAGCCAGAAACAGCCCTGCCAGCCCCGAGGGGACGGCGGGAGCAGGGACGGGGCAGCAGAGACCCGGCAGGGATGGCCCTGCCGCCAGGGAGAGACCCCGGCGGGGCAGCGCTTTCCTGCGGCCACTGGGCAGGCCCCATGTTGGAACAGGGATAATGTGAGGAGAGAGGATGAGAGAGAGGCTCCTATGGGCTGACCGCAGACCCCATTCCCCATCTGCATGTGCCCCTAGGAGAGAAGAGAGACCAGTCAGGACTGAAGGTGAACTTGGGGAAAGGTCCAGTGTGGGGCGAAGTTGTTTCTAATTTTTTATTTCTAATTTTTTGCATTTTTTTTTCCTCATCATCCAAATCTATTTTAATTGCCAATAAGTTGAATTCAATTTCCTCATGTTAAATGTGTCACAGTGACTAGTCAGTGACCTCTCTGTTTTTTCCCAACCTATGAACTTTGCTTCATCTCATTTTCTCCCCCTACTGAGACGTTAATTTTGAGGAACTAAGGATTTTTTAGGAAAGTTAAGATAATAAGTTGCTGAATTAGCTGAAGTAGATAGGTAATCTTTGTTCGCAGTTAACAGAAGCCAGATCTTAGATAAGCTACCCCGGATCTTGTAACTCATTTCTTGTCAGGTTTATGTTTATGTAGTTGTCCTTGTAATGAAAAACAAAATGTGGTAAATAGGACATAAGATAGCTGCAGATTTCCTGCTTAAAGGACCCATTGAACACAGGAAACTGTAAGTTCTACCAAGGAATCATTTGTCACGAATGCATTGAAAAGGTAGAAAGGTCAGGACGAGGAAGACTCATCTTACTTCCTCATTTTAGGTGACCCCTCCCCAAAATAGACCCCCGACTCATTTTAAGAAACAAACTATGCATGCTTAATAGCCTTTTTGTCAATTAGCATATGAAGCGAGGAATGGGAGGTGACAGGGGTATGAATATGCATTTGTATTTTGGATATTCAACACTTTTGTAAATAAAAGACTTTGTAATTACCTGTGAATTTTGCAGTGCGAATTAGGGAAATATCCCGCGTGCTGCCCGGCCGTAATAAACATACACTTTCTAACTTTAAACTGTTAGAGAGTTTTTGTCCGTCACAGTTGGGTATCGATACTAGATCAATACCCATATTTCTTTAATAAGTCACTACAATCTCAAGAAAGAAGACTGAGAGAGCATCTGGGTTGTGTTTAGGAGCCAGCCGAGACTGACCCACCACGAAGTTGATGTGGTAGAAGACATCTGCTCTGTAGTTGCTGCTTTAATTTCTGCCATACTCTGAGTGCATGGCCTCTTAGCCTCTGACAGTCTTTGTATCAAAACTGTGTAAAATGACCATATAATTGGTGTCTGTTTAAAAACAACAACAATAAACAAAAACAAAACCGGGGGGAAAAAAAAAAAAATCATAAAAAAGAGGTGTTATACCAATTATACCCATCAGATGTAGCAGTAAGGAAACGAAGATAATTCTGCATATCTTTCTATTAATCGTGAGCTTAGTAACTTTGTTTTTAAAGGATATTTACTATCTAATTGTAAATCAATAGGTAATGAAGCTGAAGGTATGCTGATAAACTCTAGTGTGAATTAGCACGTCAGTTACTTCCCAAGTATCTTCTTGACTTCTTTTAAGAGAGGTGCTCAATCATGTTCATTGTCTGTATAATGTTCAACACTCACATGCCTTGTTGTCTTTTAAAAGATTCTGGTACATCACTTTGCTATTAAATATAGTTTATCAACTCATTCAGGATGTGTTTATAAAATGAAATGTTATCTGGATGTGGCTTATTGAAACACTGACAGGAACACTTCTGTTGAATGATTCAAACAATAGTCTAAATATTTTTTTTTTTACTGTATAACAAGCTGCAAAAGTTTAAAAATACGAAGTAAATTGAACATCAAAATTAGGTCTTTTTTCATCTAGACTGATGTGACAAATGAAACCATGTGTTTTTCTGGCCTGCTTTTCGAAGATGAAGATGCTATAACAGAATAGGAATTTCAGGTCTAGTAGTTTATTAATTGCTCTCAAAATATCTGAGAAGGCAGCGAATATGAGATTGCAATATTCTTAGAGTCAATGGAGGTAGCCAAGGGTGATTTGTATACCATATTTTGTACAGCTGTAAAGATAATTACTCAGATTTGTGGATTTTGAATGTGGTGCCTTCTCAGCAATTGCTTCTTTGCCCTAGAAATTACATTGGCTAGAATTATCTTTCATGTCTCATAGAAAATTTATATCTAATGCCCAATTTTCTTTTTTTTTGTTCTAGAACATATGTACATTTTTAATGGCAATAAAAATGTGAGAGACAAGAAGTAAAGCAGGAGAACTAAGGTTTAAAATCTAAAAGTTCTCTATCATTTCTAATCACCTAACGCACAGTCTATGAAACTAAAATCACAGTGATGAATATCGAGAGGAAATGTCATTGTAAATGTTTATTTTTTAAAATACACTAGGTTTGTTTTTTTGTTTGTTTTTTTTTTTTTTTTTGTTTTGTTTTGTTTTGTTTTGTTTTTTTCCCCTTATTGTAGTGGAAAACTCTAGCCTGTAAAAACATGAAAGCATTATTTCAGAATGTTTTGGGGTTGGCTTTTTTTTTCTGCCTAGCTCTGGTTGGTTCTTGGCAAGCAGTTAGTTCTCATTTAAATAGTTATTCCCTCAGATTTATCATCTGCAATTTAAACATAATTTAAATGACAATAAGAGAACATAAGCATCTTTGTTTGGAAATAAAGTACAGAGGTGATGTCTGCATTCATATTATGCACAATGGTATACAATCAAGAACCTGAGCAGTGACAAATCTTTACATCTGAGATTAGAGCAGAATAATTTTAAAGTCATCTTTGTATTCCTGTGATCTTGGATCCATTTGCTAAAAAGTCTGTTCTCTCCAGATTTTTGTTAAGGTTTTCTAAAAGACAGGTTGCCTGTATGGAGCTATTCAGTACAGGAGACAGAACTGTTACAGAAATGTCTTTCCACAAAAAGTTATTATTAAAGGGCTTGGGGAATAAAGTCACCAGAAGAGCTTTTCCTAAGTCTGTTACTGAAGAATAGAGGTGTAGCTGTCCTATGTTTGAACATTTGTATCAGATCTTAATTTTTCCTCGTAGAATATTTTAATTTTTTTCATCAGATTACAAACAAAAGTTCCAGTCATCAAAGTTAATAGTTTGTATCCATCAACTTAGACTTTGGATTTCTCAGGCTTAGTGTATAATTAATTTGTGTGGCATGAGATCATTCATTGCATGTCCTTGTCTGTTTTGTTGTCAGATATATGTGACCTTAACTATTGCCAAAATGTGGGGGTTTTTTTTATTTGTCTCCCTGTGAATTATACTAATTCATACTTACGCTATCAGTATAAAAAAGACAGCTTTTAAAAGTTTCATATGAAAAACATACTAATAATTACAGTTCTACTGAAGAGACCTTTTGATAATATTTAAAGGTCCTATTTGAGACATTCTTGTGATACTGATGAAAGAGGTGCTATCAAACAAACCCTCTCCTTTACAATAAGAAAAGTCTGTTCAGGAAAGTGTTTCTCTATGTTTTTGCAAAGCAAATAGAAAAGTTTATAACTAATATAAATATAATCCATTTTGAAATGCATGGTCCAATTTTACCTTTTTTTATTAGTACCTTTTTAATAAGTTGGGAGGTTTTCTATATAAATATTAATACTTAATATTAATTATAAATCTTAATTTTAAAAGTCAATAGTGGCCTAAAGAAGTACAATTTTGGATTTGGAAGTATTACAAAAGACATTTTTGCACACTCTATATATATGAATACTTTCCATCTGAATACCTTGGGTGAAATAATGGTAACATAACTTTCAACAAATCAAAGAGCATCTAACATCTGTATGCATGCTTCAGATGTAATATTAAAACTATAAGAACATAGTAATTATCCTGCTGACTGAAATAACAAAGTTGCTGATGATGTGTTGAGTGTGTTCAGATAGATTCTAAGACAGGAAAATTACAGCAATGATGGGAGACTTCACTTACTCCCTGGAACACAGGTTGAATTTCACATTGAGCTTGAACCCTAATATCAAAAGGCTCTGAGCATAACAAGTGTCTGTCTTGTGAGTTATCTAGTCATCAGTCTAAAAAAGAGTAACTAAATCTAAACTTAAGTAATGCATGAAGCAAATGCAAAATACCCAACAGAAAGATATGAAGGGCTAAAGGAGATTGGAATGACCAAGTCATACAGTAGTGAGGGCAAATAAAGGAAGAGCCTTTTAAAAAATCTGTTTTCAAATAAGAGAAATAGAAAGGATTGAGAAATCTTACATGCTAATTGTGAAGCAAAATAACCCTTTAAAGAGAGTTTGAGGAAAAACTGGCAATAAAAAATCTTCTTTAGAAACTTGAGGATGTGGAAGCCTATCAGGTTGCCGCAACTAAGGACACTTCTGGGACAAAAAGTCTAAAGAGATTAAAACAAGACTGTTGCTGGAAAGCCAACTAAGGACACTTCTGGGACAAAAAGTCTAAAGAGATTAAAACAAGACTGTTGCTGGAAAGCCAAAAGAATGCTTTTTAATCTCTTTACTGCGCGGAACCTTGAACAGTTATTTTATGTCAAATGCATCAAAGGTGAAGTCTCAAACTGAGGCACTGTGGGACAGACTATGAAGCAAATCAACAAATGAACAGTAGTTATCACACATAACCACTGCAGTAATCCAGGAAGAAATGCCTAACCAGATAATTTTGGTATATAGATATATAAAACTACTTTGGTATCGAGGACCAAATTATGCAGTTATAGCAACACAATAAACAAACAAACAAAAAAACTCCAAAAAATCCCCAAAACTTGCACGTGGGGAAAAGCAATGCCACTAATTATTTTAAACTATTTGCAGTAAGCAGAGTGAATAGCTAGGTGACAAATTTTATTAATTATATCAAGCTGAGAAGAAAAAGGGAAAGACCAACTGTAATGAAGTCCAGCAGAAAGATCTTCCAAGAATGACTTAATTCAATACAGACAGAATGAGGCACATGAGCAGCAATTGAGTGGAATAGTTTTAACTGCATTGACAGTTACCACTCATTAGAAGGACTGAGAGGTTCTATGATTCCTAAGATAAAACTCCATCAGCTAAGGGCCTGGAAAAAATCCCATGAACAAACTGAATATCAGAAATCATTGGGAAGAGAAATAAAAAACAAAAACCACCAGTGACTCTATAAAACCACAGTGCATCTGTATCCCAAATGCACAACATGGCTCTCATTTTCTTATCTCTTTCCCCAGCAAAAGAAATATTTCAGAGAAGAACTACCCGGCTCATGCAATATACAGAACAGTCTCTGTATGAGAAGTGACTATTTAGATAAGTTGCCACATTATTTGATAAACTCTATAATTTCAATTAACAACTTCATTTCTGGAATTTTTATATTGTTTTATGCCTGTTGTCTTTCTGGGTACAGGATTTTTTTTATGGGAAAGGATGGCTTTGGAAGTAGTATAATGAACACCTGAATAGTGGAGGACTCTTCTGACTGAAAAAAAATTTAGTGGGTTGGGTAGTGGCCTAGACAGTTTTAAGTAATATGAGCCAGGAATGGTTTTTCACTTTCTTTCCCTTCCTTCCTACAAGCAGCAGGAGTCATGTAAAAAAGCTGCCAAAATCATAAAACCCCAATCCCCCCAAAAAATTATCAACTAAAAATAGAAAGGTTGACAGCCTAAAAATAAAGAAAATAATGCAGTTGTTCAAGTATGAAATTGGTGAAACTGCTTAGCATATCATTATTTGAGATTTCATGGCACATCAGTTCTCCTAATTAGTCTCTCAATAATGAATTTAGGTAATTCAGCAGGTAAAAGCTATGACACATTGACAGAAAGGTCATGCATTCAACTAATTGGAGCTGTATGTCCACAAATACAGATAGCTAAGATAAATGTTAACAAAAATCACTTTTGCCTGCCACACATCTATATCACAAGGGTTTGTTGTGATTCTAAACATTCTTCCAAGCCTGACTGTGTCAGAGAATATCTGATGAATTCAGAATTTCCAGTCCTTACTCCCTTCTTAGAAAACTTTTCCTCTACATGTCTAAAAGGGTACTAGCAAGTCTTGTTTTACATTTTATTTGAAAGAAATTGTTTCTCAATTTTCTATATATATTGCATGAAAACGTAGTGTGTAGAAGGGAATATAGGTGACCTTGCCCCTGATAAGTAGCAGCTGTATCCAACCAGGATAAGTTTGATAAAAGGGAGTGAGTTTGTACTAGAAGCATTCTTAAACAGTACCCCAGATACACTGAGAGGCCCACGAGTAGCCAGGGGAAAGGCTGCTAATGGGTGGAACAGCACAAGCTGCAAAAACTCCGGGCAGTTGCAGATTTGTGACACTGGGAGCCACAAGACTGTTTTTGTCTCGTGGTGAATGTCTCCGTAAGCCTCTGGAGAGACTCCTCTCCCAAAGTGATAAAAGGTTATGTTCAAATGGTGAAACTGACTGAAAATCACAGGTTGTGTCTCTGTGTTGTTTGTAAGAAAGTCAACAGTTTGTTAAGGGAAGAGTGTTTGAAAGTTTCATTTTAGTTTATTTGTTTCTTTGTTTGTTTTTCAACTTTTCCCTTCTTTTAGTGTGTGTGTCAAAAAAGCTATTTGTTTATTTTTAACCTTAAGCCCGCTTTACTTCTAATCTTCTCCCACAAAAAGAGAGTAAACACTAGGACCGCTATACTAAATTTAGCAAACAGAATTTGGCAAACGAGAAATCACTACATTAATTGGTGTTTCCATCCAGGATTAACTAAAATGACTACAATTTAGTAAAAAATACAAACATTTAATGAAAACTATAAAATAAAATTAACTAAAAATATCTAAAAGCAAAGCAAGAATTACTTAAATAAAATTATAATAAAATGTCTAAGAATAATTTTACCATTTTAAGTTAATAAAAGTTGTATATTGCATGTAACTTTAATATTAAGTTTTGTACATGTATTGCCCAAAATCAAAATGTACATAATGTCACAGGTTAGCACAGTTTAGTCTTTAGTTAAAGAACAATGGAGAGTGTTACCCTGTCAGGACCTTGGAATTTCCTTAGAAAGGACAAGGACCTATCAGAAGCCAGTTTGGGATATTGGCATCTGCTTTGACCACTGAGAATGTTGAATGTGACTTTGGGAAGTACCCATATAAACCCTGATTTTGTTCAGATCAACCCTTTTCCCTCCTAGTCAGCTGAACAAGTAACATTGAATTAAACCTGCTGCTCCTTCCCTCCCCTCTTTTAAAAGGAAAAAATAACCCAAAGCCTAGCCAGACTCCATCAGCTCCTTAAAAAAAAAAAAAAAAAAAAGTTTACATAATTACTTTCAAACTCCACAGAGCCCCAGAACAAAGAAAAATCTTCACCAGACCCCTAATAACAGCTATAAGCCCAGTTAAACCAAACCCACCCCAATTATCTCCAAAAAGTAAGCAAAGCTCTCTCCCCCTCCCATCCTCAAGTAATTGCGGGGGGGGGGGGGGGGGGAGGGAATCCCAGCCAATTTAAAGTGCAACAAAGAAAAGACTACTAGCCCTACCCAACAAAAATCACATAGCCGCTACAAGTCTAAGCAAATTTAACCGTTTCCTAACAAAATAAAACTTCCAAAACCTAATCCTTCTCAAACACAACATAAAGTCAGTAAAACAAAAGTTAAAAAAAACTAATAAAAATTATTAAGCAAAAAAAAAGTAGACATTTTTAACCATACTTCTCTAGTATAAACTATAAAAATAGACTGTTTTTATAACATCCTAATATTATTTAAAATAATACTAGTTCTAATCAAAATTAAAAATAAATATAATTAAAATTTAAGTAGAAATCTTTAAACTCCTCACTCCTAAAATAAAAAAGTCTCAGCCTTTAAAACAAAAATAATTTTTAAAAAGCAATTTTAAACCTTCCTCTCCTAAAATAATAATAATTTAAAAGTCTCTATTTCATTTAAGATAATTTTTTTAAAAATAGAAAAAGAAGTTCCTTATTTTATAATTAAAAAAATTTCTTAAACAGTACCCCAAATACACTAAAAAGCCCATAACAAACAAACAAACAAAAAATCCCTACTAATAAATAAAACAGCACAATCTGCAAAAACTCCAAACAGTTGCAGATTTCTGGTATTAAGAGCCACAAGACTGTTTTTGTCTTGTGGCAAATGCTCCATAAAACTCTATAAAGATTCCTCTCCAAAAAAAAAAAAAAAAAAAACAAAAAAAAACCCACAAACAACTGACTAAAAAAATGACAAATTATGTCTCTCTGTGTTGTTTATAAAAAAAAGTTAACAGTTTGTTAAAAAAAAAGAAAAAATTGTTTAAATTTTCATTTTAGTTCTTGTTGTTTATTTTTTTTTTCATCTTGTATTTTCCCTTCTTTTGGTTAGTGTTAATAAAACTATTTATTTCTTTTTAAACTTAAACCTACTTTACTTCTCCTAATCTTCTCCCACAAGAAAACAAAACAAAACAAAATAAAAAAACAAACCTACACTAAATTCTAAATTTAACAAACAAAATTTAACAAACATAAAACCACTACAGGTATAGATACTAGGCACTATCAGAAAATCAGATCGCACTCAAAAGCATCTGTGTATGAACCCTAAACCAGTGACACCCAGAGTTCACTTCCTTCTATACACTTGTTAAAAAAAAAAACACTTTTAGGTGAAAATTCTGTAATTGCTCTTAGCTGTGGCCACTTTTGTACTTATAGAGCTATTAACTTTTACCTTGGACTATACTGTCCTCTACTATATATTACTTTTCTCTTGGGGAATCAACTGTAGAAAGTGATAGTTTCTATTAGTGACACCTCTTTATCCCTCAGCTATACTTCCCTAAGTTCAATAGGGATATTGATAATTATTACAGTGGATAATAAAATCACAGAATATGCTGAGTTGGAAGGGACTCACTAGGATCATCTAAGTCCAGCTCCTGGCCCTGCACAGGAACTCTATCCTAAGAGTTGCACCATGTCCCTGAGAGCATTGTCCAAACACTTCTTGATCTGTCAGGTTTGGTGCTGTGGTCACTTCCTTGGAGAGCCCGTTCCAGGGCCCCAACACCTTCTGGGAGGAAAACCCTTTTCTAACATCCAGCCTACACTTCCCCTGACACAATTTCAGGCAATTTCCTCAGGTCCTGATACTAGTCACCACAGAAAAAAGAATCACTGCCTGCCACTCTCTTCCCCTCAAGGAAGTTGCAATTGCAATGAGCTCTCCACTCAGTCTCCTCTTTTCCAGGCTGAACAGAACAGACCAGCTGAACAGACCAAGTGACCTCAGCTGCTCTTCATATGTGTTCCCCTCTAGGCCCTTCACCATCCTTGCAACCTCCTTTGGACACTCTCTAATAGTTTAATATCATTCTTACATCTTGGCATCCAAAACTGGCCCCAGCCCTCGAGATGAGGCCGCCCCAGCTCAGAGTAGAGCAGGACAATCCCCTCCCCACCTGGCTGGCCATGCTGGGCCTGTTGTACCCTAGGATGGGTCTGGCCCTTCTGGCTGCCAGGGCACTGCTGGCTCATGTTCAACTCACCATGGACCAGGACCCCCAGGCCCCTTTCCATGGCACTGCTCTCCAGCATCTCATTCCCCAGTCTTTCTGAACATCCATGATTTCCCCATTCCAGATGCATGCAGACAGAATGCATATGACCTAATCAAGCAGCATATATAAATGTACCTGAGTGGAAATCAGATGGTTAGAGTAATGTTTCTGATTGTTTCACAAAAAAAAGACATAGTGTTAAGTAATTTTTTTTTTTTTTTCCCTCTGTCAGCACTTGGTAGCAAACCATGATTTAAAAAGGCATAGGTAAAAATGTGATACAAGTATCAAGTCACATCAGCATCCTTGAGAGAATGTAGACGTTTCCCTCCTGGTGCTGTAGATACTGAGTAGTAAGATAACTTAAAAGTTTCTTGAAAACTGAAAGACCCATTTCTGATACCTATATTAAGTATCCTTCCCATCTTCCTCCCCTCCAAACCCAACCAACCAAAACCCACCAAAAAACAAACAAAAAAAAAAAAAAAAAAAAAAAAAAAAAAAAAAAAAAACACCACCACCACACTGAGAATTTTAAACTGTAATAAGACAAAATTCTTATTTTAAAAAAAAGTATCTGTTATGATTCCGTCTCCTGAATACCGAGTGCAGAAAAGGAATCTTCTCTGTGGGGGAGTGCGTTCCAGTTTGCCAAACCTTCTGATTTACCTTGAATAAACTTATTTTGAAATGTTCCTAATTTCTTATGGTATTCCCCTCTGTTGAATTGTTGCCAGTTACTGTATTTTCTAACACCTGCATACCTCCCCCATCATCAGTACTGTTAGGGAAGTGGAGGCAACCTTTTAAAAATCTGTTCATAATCTTCAGAAATGCTTTCTCCTCAGTCTCCATTATTCAGCTGGATTCCATTCACCTGCTGAAATTTCTCACATTTCTATTTCCACTTTCCAGTGATCTGTGGCTGCATTTCCTTCTTCTTTTCTTTCTTTTGTTTTTTTTTCATTTTATTTTTTTTTTTTTAATTTTTTTTTTTTTTTCTTTTTTTTTTTTTGTGTGTGTGTGTGTGTGTGTTTATTTTGGTTTTTTGTTTGTTTTTTGTTTGTTTGTTTGGGGGTTTTTGTTGGTTTTTGTTTGTTTCTGTTCTCTTTTTCTTTTTTTTTTTTCTTCCCCCCCCCCCAACTTATAATTCTAAAAGATCACCTTTCTCTAACTTCTTGTGGATCCTTTGGACGCTAAGAGGATTCGGTCTTCACATTACCTCTACTCCTCTGGCTCTTTATGAAAGATTATATAATTATATGAGCATTTTGTATGTGGGCACTAGAAGCTGAATGAAAGCTATTCAATACAGATTTCTTCAAATCTTTTTCATTCTGAAAAATGCTAACTAGGAAGGTAAATTGTGTTTCAAGACTATATATTACATTAATATATTACAGCTACATGTACTGCTATAGGGGAGCAAGATAGGAAAAATGTGAACAATTTTGGTTTGTGTTGCTTACAGTCTTGCATCCAAAGATTCTTGGGAGTTCTCAATTAATTCTCCTTCACAGCATTTTTCTGAATCTTAATTTTAAGATTAGTTCACCATATATCAAGAAACTCCTCCCCATTCCAGCATATGTTAATTTTAAAAATGTGTACACATGGAGTGGCTGTCAGTTTTCCTGGATTTTGGCACTACAACAGACAAATGTATTTTACATCAGACAGATGCAGACTTGCTACCAGTGTCTGTTCAAATATGTCTGAAGGCATAAACCAAGAACACAAAACAAGGGACTTTAACAAGCAGAGTTTTACCCTGAACTGCTCATCACTCCACTGAAGCCTATAATTAACAGGTAGTCATGCAGTATAAAAGGGAGCTCTGCACCTCCCATTTCCTTGTTTTCTTCTTCTTTGTGCAGATTTGGTGCAGAGAGAAATCTGTATCTCTATTGTCTTGTTAACAGAACATAAGCACTAAAGTGCTGGAGATCTGCAGCTTTCTGGAGAGTAAGTGTAGCATCTCCTATGATAATTAATAACATCTAATGTAATATTAACATATTATAGATGTTTATGTGGTTGCACTGAGTTTCTGAGAAATCTCTAGCAAACCACACTAATGTGAATTTCATAGACTGGCTTCTCAGCTGATTTAAATGGCAAATCATTGGATTTTTTTCCTCTAAATTGTGTAGGATGATTTTGACACTTTGTAGGGAATTGTATACAATGAAACTGTATGTTGAAATCTGTGTCCTAGTTGGTGTTTATTTCATGGACCCTCTGAAGACTTATTGACAGAAACCAGTTACAAATTTAGTGTGTGAAGCTCTCCCAGAGGGGAAGATGTTACTTAGCTTTGTATAGCAAGAGGTTTTAAGGAAGCATATGACATTATAAGGTGATGTGGAATTTGCTTTCCCTTCTGTTAATCATTGAATAATACCATGTGTGGAGCAGAAGTGCATGGGAAATACAGAACAGAGCTTATAGAAGCAAGACAAAGTGCAAGCTTAGAAAGAGCAAGATAAAGTGCAAGCATGGAAAGACCCAAGTGTCCACTCTGCAGTGCCTGTAAAAAGTAATCTCAGATCAGCCAGATTTCAGACAGGTGAACTTGTTTGGTTAAGATATTCCATCACTTTTTTGAAGGCCTTCTGCTTTGGGACAGTGTTTTAAGTTCTGTCCCTTTTGCAGAAACATAGATGTCTTTAGGCTTTATATTAGTTATAAGAGATGTCTGAGTTTTGAAACAGATTAAAATGCTTACCCTGGAGAATAAAATGAATGGCTTGTACTTAATGTCTATGGAGAAAGATTTCTGTATTTCATTTGAAGTTTTCATATCTGTAGATCACTAAGATTTATGGTTTTCCTTGTTCCTTTTCAAGTTAAAACAAAAGAATTGCAAATCTGAGATATTAGAGTTCTGAAAAATGAAATTAAAATATTGAAGTTTTAGGCTTCATCATAACCAGTATGTCTACTTTCTGAGAATTTCGCAGAAACCTGACTAACTTCAGTAAATTTCCTAAGCATTGAAGCAGTGATTTATGGGTTTTGTTAACATTCAGCTGACAGTCAGAAGCTAAATTTGGAATTGACTTTTGTTTGATAGGTCTTTGTTATGTGGCAGTAGCAGGATCTGGATGAGGTAATGGATAATAGAATCTGTGTTATTCATACACTCAGAGTGTCAAAAAGTGTAAAGGAACAATTCCCACCCATTCTGCAGAGGTGGGATGCCCAGCAGAAGACACACTGAGAAGTTATGTGGCTGGTTTAATTGTGCATGTGAGACATGCAGCAAATAGAACTTGATTAATTAATTAACCACCATGTTTGTTGATTAGGAGAGTTGCAAATGTCTTGCCTTTTATAGTGAACTTAGTTTCCTGACGAGGAGGGAAATTGAGAACTAAAGACATTTGTTCGTACGTATTTATGAACTTCTATATCAGAGAAGAGAAATAAGCTGCAGTTCAACTCTGAATTTAACTAAATTACTTGAAAAGCAAATGTGTGTTTTAGGAGGAGAGTTTTTCTTTTCCTACTTAACTAGATAGAAATATACAACAACAAGGCAAATTTCACATTCTGTTTAGATGTCACTGTTCCTTTATGTTTCTTGTTATATCAAAGGTGTCAAGAATATTTTTATGGATCAGATTCTCTCATTTCATCTTTATCTTGGATCTGAATATTATCTTCTGTAAAGTTACTTCATTTTTTGCATTCATGTCTTTAAATTTTGGATGCTTACTGTTACTATTTCCTCTTTTGTTTTCAAAAATGGTAATCATGTTAAAATAAGTCAATCTGCCTATTCATATTTTTTTCCTTTTCCTCTGTCTTGAGGATTTATATGGTATTCTGAGTACAGGGTGGCAGGGGAGGGAGGCAGCAACTGGAATCAGGAGGTGGAACAGCAGAGAACACTGCTAAATGGTACTGCAAAGTCCCTAAGCAGACTCTGAGGTCTCAGACTGCCAAGGGAAGTGGTGCAGAAGTGCATTCTCTCGTAGCTCAGGGCAGCCAGAGCAACACCACATTGATCAATAGTGAGTCATTACACAAGACAGGTAGAAAGAACGAGGAACAATTATGTGCAAAAGAACTTGATAAGATGGAAATAACAGCCAGAACTGGAAGCATGAGGACTGTGAAAGGAGAGTAAGGCTTCAAATTGGTTTTAGCTTCACCATTTATTTACCATTAAGTTAACCCCTGCAATTATGAACCATAATGAATGATCCTAATTAAATTGTCCTGTCACCTCTCTGAGATCTTTGGATTGCCAGATGAATTGAAAGGATTTTTAATTATAGAGTCAGCACTGTTGCATTTTCAACAGTATCTATTAGTTGAGTAGTCCTCCTGACTGACATTATCTTTCACAGATTTAACATTGCATTTTACAAAAGGTTAAAAAAATATAAGATGCCAAGTTTAGAGTATCCGGCAGTGTACAAAGATCCAAGAGCTGCAGATTTTTTTCCTTTCTGTTCTGCTTTGTAGCTGTGAAGGGGAAAGAAGCTTTTGTTATGATTTGCTTAAAAATGAGAAAATATGGAACTCCTCTAAATCAACAAGCATTTAGGGTAGTCTCACCAACTTTTTGAAATTATGGACAGTAGCTAAAATTACACATATAGAAAACAAGTATGTAACTCTATGAGTTCAAAATAGTCTATTTTATTTAAAAGTTCTTCCCGAACTAAATGTCACCTCAATAAAAACTTGTGTTGTCTTTTCCAATAGTGATTAACCTCTTTTGATGTTCTTGTATTGTGTGTTCGCAGAGTATTCGCAGAATATTGCCCTGTTATTTGTATACATATACATTAAGATTAAGAAAGACAAATAATCAACATGTGACAATTTCACTAACACTAATATTAGTGGTATGATCACACTACATATATAAGTGTGTGTATATATATATATATATGTGTGTGTGTGTGTGTATATATATATATATATATATATATATATATTTATTTAAGCCCCTTAGTCATATGGGACTAACCCTGAACATAAATGTAAATAGGTATTTTAAGAAGTGTAAGAAAATGAATAAATCTGTTATTTTTCAAGCCTTACACCTCTTTAGGAATTTGAACTAGAAAGAACCTATGCTTGGGTGGGTTTTTTGGGAGTTTTCTTTTTGTGGTTTTTTTTTTGTTGTTTTTGTTTGTTTGTTTGTTTGTGGGTTGGTTTTTTGGTGGTTTTTTTTTTTTGTTTTTTTTTTTTTTTTTTTTTTTTTTTTTTTTGGCAGATTTTGTTTGATTCAAGAAAATGTGTTGTGGTAGTATTTCAGCAATCCTGTCTGCAAGATAAATTAAGTGTTGCTGATGTGTAATGAAATAATGATTCCCTGAAAAAAATAGACCCTTTTTCTGCCCTTTATAAATGTTAGCTTTAAAAGTTAGAGTCTAATTTATTCATAGAATTGAACTTTTAGCTTTCCGTAATCAAGGAAGGATAACAGATTGAAAGGAGATGATTTATACATGAAATAGCCAAAATGATTTCTAAAAATTAGAAAGCCACAGAATTTTAGATCAGGAAGAAACATCAAAAGATCATTCATTCCATAATGACAGCCTGCTATGGGACCAGGTATGACTAAACCCTTTCTTACAGAGTTTTGTCTACTCTGTCTCATTTAATCAGTACTCTTTTGCATCATCTTGTTCATTTCTTTATTCGTTGTTCATTAATTTTCTCTCATGTTTTAATTTTTGTGTGTGCGTTTGTGGGAGGTTTTTTTTGTTGTTTTTTTTTTGTTTGTTTGTTTGTTTTGGTTTTTTTTTTTTTTTGAGATGTGGAGTTCTGCTGGGGTTTTTCTGCTTTTTGTTTTATTTTGAGGTTATTGTTTGGTGGCTTTTTGCTTTTTTGAGATGGGGTGGTTTGGTGATTTGTTTGTTTGTTTGCTTGTTTGTTCTGTCTAAGGCCATTGTCCATAAGCCAGTTATTTATATATTAACTACTGAAATTACATTATCAAGCTGGGGATATTTGAGGGGAATAAGCAGAATCATCGCAAATTAAAATGAAATCATATCCAGAACTAAACAGATAGAAACTTTTATATATCTTAGCCTGATCTTTAAGTGTATAATCATTATTAGGACATCAGAAAATGTCCCAAGATACCTTGGTGTGGTATCATTTATGCTGGATAGTCCAGGCCCCACTTGATTTTTGTCTGGAGCCCTTGAGCCAATGCATCTTTTGCACTGGGAGGTACCTCTTCCAGGCAGAGTCTTCTTGGAGAACTCCTATATAAGAGTGTCACAAAAAAAGTTATTTTAAATACTTGGTTAGTAGGGAGTATTTCTGATAATCTAGTCAACATACCTCACCAGGTAAGGTTTCAAAATATCACCTCTCTCCTCCTTTTGCATGATTCAGGGGAACAGAGATATGAAAAAATTTGTTCCTCTACCATGAAGAATAATACTTTAATTGCCAATATTGTTGTTATTATTACTGGAGAGGATTGTCCATAATTGATAATTTTCATTACCAGACTAATCTGAAAAAAATATTGTATTGTTTACTAAATACATACTGAAACTGACATTGAAGACCAGCTGAAAAATCTTTTGTTAGACGCATTCAGGCACAATAAGTGGTACTTACTAATGCTGGTCAGGAGTAAGTGGGAAAAATTCATATTCACTAGAAAAAAATTGCTGATATAATATCAGGTAGAATTTTATTTCTATTTCACAGGTCTTCAGTTTTCCCTGGAACAAGTTTTAAGAACAAATGGAACTTGAAAAAAATTATTTACATGAGAAGAAAAAAAATTACAAAACACAAACTAAAGCACAAGGTGCATGTAGTGTAAGAAGTAAAACTACATACACAGAGGTCAAGCAACAACATTACTTCTGCAAGATATAAATGGAATTAATCAGTAACTAGATGTACTAATCCCAGCTGTGGGCCGTGAAACTACTTTCTGGATTTTTATCATTAATTAAGTTATGCTTTCACAAGGCTTCACTTGTCCTTGAGCATTTTCAGAATTTTGCAAGCAACTATTCCCCTCATGTGCTAATTTGAATGGCATCATGATACTGAAAGCACCACTTCCAGCGTGGAAATAAATGGCAGGCAAACTCATGCTTTACTGAATGTGTCCTTGTAGTCTTTCTGCAAAGCTGTTATCACAGCCATATCATGTGCTTTAAGATGACTGCTGGAAGCTTTCTTCTTTATATTAGAAATTTATGTAGAATTGTGGAAAATGTCTTAATTCCTCATTCCAGTGAGAATGCAAAAAGTAAGTGAAGTATTCTAAAATATTTGCATTTCAAAGTTGTCTTTCTCAACTTTACTGAGATTGTATGTATGCTGTATATATAAATATGTGTACACCTGTCTTCACAGAACTAAATGTGGATATTTTGGTGGATAGGGGCAGGCTGTATTTTTAAACTGAAAATGCATTTTTTGCCTGCCCATGAAGCCTTTGGATTTATTTTGGAAAGGCTGAAACACAGATGGTCCTGAGAGCTACTTAACTTTGAATTACTTACTTTAATGAAAATTCCACATTGGCTACCCTAATTTTAAAACAAACATCTTTAGGCTTAGAGTTATTTTTGTTAATATATATATACATATGTTTTTATAACTCTCCATTCACTGCAGAAATTTGCACCCAGTTATACTTTCAAGATTCTCCTTATCCTTTAGCAAAAAAATTAAGTACCAAAATCTTATGTTTAAATTTTTATATGTCCTTGACATCACAGTTTATCGGTGTGTATGCTGCTGGAGCTGCAGTGCCCGTGGAGCATGAGAACAAGAGTTTACAGGCGGGGATACATACAAGAACTGAGTGCCAGGAGGGAAAGTGAAGAGGCATGATGGAACTTTTTGAAAGATAAAGGGGTGTAAAATAGCCCGAGGAGAAGAGTTTGATCACATAAGGATGTGATATCCTGGGCTGAAGAGTGGGATTTCCCTCTTTGAAATAAAGTTTCAATACAACAATCCACCTCCAGTTTCTGGAAGAAAAAAAAAAAAAAAAAAAAAAAAAAAAAAAAAAAAAAAAAAAAAATTCCACTCTGAAAGATCTGAAGTCTTCAGAAAGCTTCTCCCTTTGATCTCCTGTACCACTGAGTACCTTGCAGTTTGCCTGAGAGCTCATTGCTTCTGCCCTGACCTTACTTACACAGACGGTTCAGTGTGAGTCAGCAATTAATAAAATCAGCAATTAATAAAATAATAATCAATTAATGTTTTGAGAACCCTCTTACCCTGCCATTCGTGACCTGGTGTGAATTAAAACTTTGGAGACTTGCACTACATTTTACTGAAGTGGTATTTTAACTATGTGTTGTCTACAGATGTAGTTGGAAGTTGAAGGAGCATCACTGGTTGTATCAAGAGGCCTCATCTTTAAAAAAGGATATATTATCTCTTTTGGTTTATTTTCATGCAATTTGTATCTAAACCTGAGCCTAAAGAGGAAACCAGTCTTATCCTGTATGTAAACCGAAAGGACTTTGTAATTCAGACCACAGGATATTTGTTTGCATAACTTCTTAGCATAATATTTTTTTAAGTGCAACCATTTGATGGTTTTATAAAAATAAACATATTTAAATACAGTAATTTTTTACTTGTTTCTGATTTTATGCATTGTAGAAAAAGTCAGATATTAAGTAATGAAAGAAAACGTATACATAATGACAAGTCATAGAAGACACATGCGATATTTTTAGTGTAACTTCTTTTGGAATTAGTCAGGAATTTATCCTTAGGAAAGACAGATTATACCTCATTGGCATTTACAGAGAAACTGTTTTGATACAAGCTTTCTTGTTATACTCCCACCAGCAACATTGTTGTGATGTTGAATATTTATTTTGTTGTTTACTCCTCTTGTACACATGCTAAATTCTTCAAGATGTGGATTTCTGTATGAACAACAACAACAAAAAAATTATATTAACAGAAGAAGTGGGAAGCAGGAGGCATTCCTGGTTTTACCCAGAGTTTTCTTGAGCAAACCTTTAAAGAATGTGATATTTACTACATCACCAACATTTGTCTGGGTTTTCTTTAGTTCTAAGAGCACAATGTTGTTTGGGTTGGAAGGAAAATATTTCCAGTTGATTACATGATTTTAAAATTATCTTTTGAGGGGGGGAAATTAAAAAAAAAAAAAAAAAATTGACCTCTTGTCAAAATAATATTTTTATTTTTGCTGCCTAACCAGTAGTCATCTTTGTTGCCCTGAATTCTTGTGTTAGGACTGTATAACACCACTGAACATAGCAACCTGCTAAATTATTTCTTACATGGAATCAGTAGGATTTTAGCAATATGAATAATATTTACTCACTTTAGGATGACTAAGTGAAAACTTGTATTCAGTGGGTGTTTGAAATACCAAGCAATATGTTTATATTATTTTAACTTTTCCTGAAAAAGAATAAATATTTTTGGACTTCACAATATTAGGTTAGGAAAAAAAGACCCTGGGAGATCAGAATCATATCCATGAATCTTCTGCTGGGACATATGGGCACTTCCTCCTGGGGTGCTTAAATGTAAAGAGAACAGTCTGTTATGGAAAATGTGTTAATGAATAAACTATGCAAAGAACTTCCAAATAAGACTCCGTGCTCTATATTGATGCTGTCTTGTACTGCTAGCAAGAATACGTAGTATATATATCTATTTTTGGTCATTTTATGATCTCCCAGAATGAATTATTTTTATATTGCTTTCCCTGTCATTTTACATGTATTGTTTTAAAGAATCATTTGTACCTAACTGTTTCTTGGCAGCCAATAACTTTAAGGGTTGTAATCCTATTCTGCCTGAGCATTTTTAGAGAAGGGAGAAGGTGTCAGAGCATCTCTGAAAAGAAAAATCATCAAAATGTTCATGATAAATTACATCTATATTGATGTATCAACATGCCCATAAGAAACACTAAGGAGAGGAATATATTGCCTTGAAGTGTGAAAAATATACTTCTGACTTTTAATATAGTTTGAATACTGGTCCCAGAGGAAGATCAAATTTTAACAGATTTCTTTTCATCCCTTACTTTAGTGAGTGATAGCAGTGAAGTAAACATCATATCTGGGAACCTTTACATGTACGAAAAGATAACATGGGTGCTACTTATTGGAATTAGATGATAGTGATCATAGCATATTCTTTCTTAATAAGAAACATAGATTTAGTGTTAAAAGTAACATGCAGATTATATTACTGTTCATTTTAGTAAATCAATAAGCCTCTGACTTGTTTTGTTGAAATGTTTTCCGTTAAACTCTGTCAAAGTGTAACTGGAAGAAAGTAGTTCATAACTAGATTTTTCTTGTGTTAAAATCAAGATAATTCCATGGTCCAGATACATCTGTCCTACAGAAAAATGAAAACAAGTTCAAGCATGAAACATATGTGACTTTACAATGGATGGCAAAGAACATAAATATTTTTCAGTGAGAAAAGTTGAACTTTGAGAAGAAGGTATTATTTAATTACAAAACATCAGTTTACCTAAAGCTATGCAAGACAAATTATTCTGCACATTTTCCTATGTTTTTTAACAGAATTTTAGTCTAAATTTTGTTGCTTTTACTAGAGCAATGCTAGAATACCAAATGTTCCACAATTTTACACTATTTACATCGTGATGTTATCTGCTGATACTTCTTGTACATCCCATTATAGAAAAATATACTGCAGCTGCTGCAGGAACAATTGAGTATATATCAAATTTAACTGTGAGTCTCTGGAAATTTGGATGACTTGGTCTCCTTGGCTGCTATTTCAAAAGTCTAGCATATTTTCTTACTCTCTTTGTTAGACTGTGTGTTGTCAGTCACAATGAAGAATGGCAGTTGTCCATGAGAAGATGGAAATTTTCTGCACTGTGCTGAAAAAAATATCATGCAGTACTTGCAAGTATATTTTCAGGTGCAAAATGCAGCAAAACTTTACACATTACACCAGGTCTCTGTACAAGTGCTGTTTCAAAACACCAGTTAATTATTAATTGTGATGTAAAACTGTTTTATAAATATTTTCAGAACTTGTGTTTTACTTCTCTGGAAGTTGTATTGAAGTAAATGTGAAAAATGAGGGGTTTGTTAGGTCTTAAAATCAAAACCTTGCATTAGTGGCAGTTCAGGTTTTTATGTGCTGCAGTGGGTAATGGTAAATCTAGAAAGACAAAAGAAGCAGTAGCACAGTACCATTTTTAGAAATACTGTGCTAATAGATAAGAATTACCTGATTTAAAAACCTTGACCTCAGAAATTGTATTTATTCTTGGGAATGCTTGTGTAAAGTAGGGAAATAGGCAGAAAAGATTCTTACATTTCCCCAGTTTACATTCATATGGGATCCAGAAAGTTTTTGTAGCAGCCAATAAAAAATATGATAAAGGAAAGTTGTTTACATAGACATTCACTGGCATTTGTATGTTTCTATTTTTTTATTCCTACTTGTGGAAGTATAGTCATCTTTGTAACAGTTAGGATCACCTTGTCATTTTGTTATTGCAGTCATTACATGACATCTGTGGAGAGGGCTGGTGATAAGCTTCTGTTCTCAACATGAACCTTCTGACTTAGACAACAAAGATGTTCAAAGTAGCAGAGCTGGCATTTTTCATTATCAATGGATTTTGAGGCACAGGCAATCTTTCAAATTTGTGGAAACATTCTCTCAGCATGATGTTGTGGAGTTTTTTGTTTTTTGTTTTGTTTTGTTTTGTTTTTTTACTGTGTCATGTAGTACTTTTTGTTTCTAGCAAACAGAAGAGTTCTACATTAGAGGAAGAAGTAAAGTGTTTATAATCAGAAAAAAAAAAGAAAAATCATACTCTCTTCTAAGAGATGCAGAAGAAGGATGGTCAGTTGTGAAAGTTGTAATGGAAACTATATAGAAGCAGTCCTTTTACAAATATAAATTTCACCCAATAAGAAGAACAGCTGTAGACCGTATGAAAGAGACGATGCAAAACCAGATGCAAAACTAGAACATACTTTTAAGGGTTTAATACTGCATAAGCAGTGAATCAACACCCCAATAAATAAATATTCTGATATTCAGTGTTATGATACTACTTCCT
The DNA here is from genome assembly GCF_015227805.2 of Hirundo rustica. Lineage (NCBI taxonomy): Eukaryota > Metazoa > Chordata > Aves > Passeriformes > Hirundinidae > Hirundo > Hirundo rustica. Next base: position 77,665,497 of record NC_053450.1, on the reverse strand, counting down.
AACATTTCAATAGTATATAACAAAGAAGTCTTAACAAATAAAGTGACCAAAAGAAAAAAATCATCTCAATAATGAAAACATGTATTTATTTTACCTGGAAAATGCATTAATATGCTTTCATAGGGAGTTCACAAAAATGTGGAGATTAAATAATTTTAAACAATTATATCTGCAGTCTTTGATGATACATGGTAGTGCATTCTTTTCAGTTTCTTCAGAATGAAACAACTTTTTCACCTGAAATAGAAGCCATTGGACAGTAGCTAACCTGTTTTCTTTACACAGTCTTGCAAATTTCTCAGCAAATTAGCCTCAAAAACATCAAACTGAAAAATGTGTGAAAGTTTTTTGGAAGGATGAGATAAAAGAAAACTGGTAAATTAATTATCTCTCCTTGATCTTTTCCACATAATATTTTTTTCCTAATCAAGCTCTGTAACTGAGTAAGTAATCAGGTCCCTGACAAAAAAAATTGCTCTAGCTGATTTTACACAGCTCATAAATACTACACCAGAAAGTCACACTTTTTTCCCCTCTCCACAGTATTTCTTAGGAAGAGCAAAGTAAAAAGAAGTAATTTAGAATATCATATTTGTACACAGCAGAGTTGTTTTCCCAGAGCTTAAAAATTAATGTGCTGTCTTCAGATGTTTCGTAGAGTAAACAGTATTAGCTGTAGTCACTGTCAAACAAACAAGCAAACAAATAAATGGTACTTTCAAAAAGGGTTTGAGTACTATTACACTTACAGCTATGTGCTGCAGTGAGCTATTTCTATCACTCTCAATATCAGGAGAAGCTCTAAGCATGGAGATCACGCATAGTACAAAATTCATTGATCAGGGTTTTAGAGAACTAATAGCTTTTTCACGTATTGAAAAATCCTAAATAATCCTTAGGTTGGCATTCCTGTTCAGTATAAGATACATATCTTTTCTTTTAAGAAGACCCTGTTACAAGGGATGTTTTCCCTTTTTGCCTCTGTACTGGAAATGGAAAGAAAAAAAAAAAAAAAAAAAAAAAAAAAAAGTGTGGTGGTGCAGAACTGTTTTATTAGGTTTTTATAAGAAGTTTATGTTATGGTTCATTTCACTGTATCCCCAATGTTGTAACCCTTTTTGTGTTGTTTGTATAATGAGGTGTTTTGTGTCAGTCCTCCCACTCCTCACCTGACTTGTAACATCCCCTCTGCCCCACCCCCCCTCTCTGGGGCAGCCTGTCTATCACTTTGAGGGGCCCTTTCAGGTTGCGAAATCTCAGGGAGAGGGCTTCTGGTGATAGGTCCCCTGGGGGGAATTCCTTTAGCTCTGGATTTTAGTGGCCTGAGGCTTGGGGGTGGGCACACCTTGTTACCCCTGGAATTCCCTGATTTGTTGTCTTGTTGTAACCCCCCTGGAACCCCTCCCCTGCTTATAAGGTGGCGGAGAGACTCTCTCAGCCGCTCAGCCTCTCAGCTCGGAGCTCTCAGCCCGGAGCGCTCTCTCTGCTCCTCAGCTCTTGAGCTAATAAACATCTTTTAACCTGCTAAGCTGAGAGCCAGCCTTTTTTCTTCTGCTGCTGTGCTGTCAGGACACTATTGGTCCAGCTGCTGAGAAGCCGACCAGCAGGTAAATCGCCTGCGTGCCCATCTGAACTGGGACCATCTGTGGCTGTGTTGACCCGAGCTAGCCAGAGGTCAGCTCCCGCCTGGTGCGGGGACGGAACCAGACACAAAAAAAAAGAGTTTGATTTTCTCTTTGTACAAATAAAATAATTTTAAATAAATAAATAAGTAAGTAAGTAAGTAAGTAAGTAAGTAAGTAAGTAAGTAAGTGCAGTGAAAGTAGCTTGACCAAACAAGCACCAGAAATGAAAAAGCAAAGTCAAAAGCACTTCTAGACAGTCTGCAGAAACAGTGTATGGAAACACACTGTTTTTACACATGCTTTTACTCCATCATTGCCACAAATGTGCAATGTTTTTCAGTGAAGAATAGCTTTTACTGCAACAGTGAGTTTCCAAACCCTGAACTCTTGCATCTCTTGGGTCTTTTCATAGAATATGTGCACTTACTGTTTTTACTGTCCTTGACCTTTTCAATGTCTTAAGCAAAACATCCTTTCATATGAAAGCAGACTTACTTGAGCAGGAAATGCAAGTTACGATATTGGTAACTAGGACTGTTTTAGGTATTTTTGAGGTGTAGTGCATCTGTGATTGTGTAGCTGAATGCAGCTGCATTTATAGACAAAGTGGAGTTTCAGTGGTCTAAATAAGTGAGAGGTTTGAAGGACCTGTGCCCAAGAGTAGTCCCATGAACTGAAAAGCTTTTATTTCCCATTACTGCTTGTGCTCATTTATAGGAATGGTGAGATTTTTAGAAGTGCTTTGTGCTGGTTTATCACCACCTTGTTATGATTTAGTAACACAATCAGAAGCAAAACATTCTTCTTACAATGGTGATGATGTGTGGTCAGGGCTTATTTGAGTAGCAATGTACCATCAAGACGCTTGGGTTCAAATTGTCAAATTTACAGTCCTACTGAATGGGTCTTGGAATCACCATGACTACACATTTATTGATTATAAAGTGAGATTTCGTGACAGTAATTGTGAAGAGATGCTAAAAACTGAAGACCAAATATGATTTTTCTTATTTCTTAGTAATTTGCATCTGTTCAAGTCTGTGAAACTCTTAAAAACCTCTAAAACCCATAGACTATGTAAATTCTCCTTGCTAGGAAAAAAAAGAATAGTTTCTATGCCCATCACAGCATTTGCCCAAGTAAAGGATGTCTGAAATGAAAGCTTACTGTTGTGAAGATAGTTCAGATGAAAACTTCACCAGAGAGTAATTATTTTTCTTCCATAAGGAAGACACATAGTATGGAGACACAGTTTTTCTTTCTTTGAAAAGAAAATTACACTTTTATATTTAAAAAAAAAAAAAAAAAAAAAAAAAAAGGTGTTCTTTTAGAATTACTTTTTTTCTTCTATTTTTCCTTTTTCAGTCCTTGGAGAGAGAAACTAGAAGCTAATGTTGACCACTTGTGGTTGCTTTAGTATGCCTGATATTGTTTCAGACAACATTGCTTATGCACCCACATACTTCTGCCATTACAGTCTTCCTAATGGCTGCACCAAAGGAGCAGACTTCAGAGAAGCCTCTTGCAAGCCGAAACATCTTGCAAGAACAGATGTTTGTGTGCTATAGTGTTATATAGTGAAGTTAATACTGTTTCAGTTGTGTTTTTCCTGGATGATTGCAATTCAATTATTTTTCTTCTATCTCAGAAAATTCATTCAGCAGATGGGGGAAATTGTGGTTTTCTATTTTCCTCCTCTGTTTGACAAGGATGTGGAATAACTTCTTGTCAATTTGTGGACACTGCTATGGATAGTACAGTTATCTCCTGGGATAATGATTCCCTCTGAAGTTTCCATCAAAATGTGTGACATTGCCCAGAGCAGTGTCTTTCATTAAAATATATATTATAGCTCAGACCAAGGGAAGGAAGTCAGCAGCAAATCTGATTATTCTTTTACTGCATAAACACAATGAACATTTCAGTAGTATCAGCTAGACTCTGCTTTTGCAATGTGCACTATCAAAAAAAAAAAATTAAATGCAGTTTTTACTGCTTATAAGTTACTGTAACATTTCTTTTAAATTAAATGTTTTGTCTACATAAACATCAAAGGAACTCAGTATGATTGCGGTTCTTATTAGAGGGAAGAATAAAATATTTTTACTCAGTGTTTTAGTGCTCTACCATTAATTCTTTATATATCTCTACATTCTGATGTTTTTAGTTAGGCAATAAACCATTCTGGGTAACAAAAGCAAGTAACTTAATACATTCCTCTATGTTTTGCTAAAGGTCAGAGCTCATGCTGTTTGCGTATAATTTTGTCATTCCTCTGGGACAGTCACTCACTGGTAGACTTTACTGCAGGAGTGTTTGCTGGGTCCCTATTGTCAAGTTAATCTGATTGACAGTGAAAACAAAATTAAGAAGTGGAGATTCTGCTGCTTTCCTTGAAAGCAAGTGGTGCTCTCTGAACAGAATACAACATTTATTCAAGACATAATGGTAGTGTCATTACCATAACTCAAGTTTTGCTTTTGGAATCCTGTGTAAATTATTTATTATTATTATTATTTTTCAATAATAATTTTTAATTATCTGAAGTTATTTCAAAATACTTTAAATGTTTATGTACATAATCACTTCTGCTCTGATTAAATTCATTAAGTTAGTGCAGAAGTTCTTGTTTTTTTCAAATCAACCATGGATTTGAATTTAGTTCATATATAAGGCAATCACTTCATAATATTTTTATTTCTGGAACAAGATATATTCAGATCATATATCAAGAATTTATTGGTAATCCAGTTAAAAATTCTGTAAAAATCATAAGCGGTCCACTTAAAATGCCACCCACACAACAGTCTAAGAATGCAGATTTTTCAACTAAAGCTAACCGGAAGTAGTCATGCAGTTAAATCACTAACAGACAAGTCTTCTACTTTAGAATTGCCCCCTCTTATCCAGGCTTTTTTCTGTTCTGGGTCATGCATGGTTTCCTGTTTGCATCTTGTTTTCCTAAGGCAAGTACAGAGGACCATGGTGATCGCTGTGAGTTGTTAACATTCCTCATTCCCAGTAGAAGTAGGATGTTGGCTTTCTTCTCAATTTTTGGATTTGCTTTGTAGTACCTATTGGTGTGGGGTTTTTTCCATTGGGCCTCTTTCCTATTGTCCAGTAGTTTCTGCTTATTTGTGGTCAGTTGCTTGACAAGTAGGTATGTTTAAATATTTGGATGTATGAAATGGCTAAACGTCAGCTAAAACAGTGCAGATATATGCAGCTGATTGGTAGTGAATGAGGCCAGTAACTAAGCAGCAGCCACCTGATATTTGTGGTTGTGATTAGGCTTTAGCCACTTGATCATTTTTAGTTATAAACAGTGACAACATTGTACTAGGTGGGCAATTAGCCTTCAATCTATGAATTCATTTTACAGCAGTTAATGTGCTAGTGCATAAAAAAAGTATTTAAAGATTCATGGTATCAAAATTAACATAATCATATAAATAAAACTCATTAACTGAAATATTTGCAAGTATCTGCAAATCATGCCTTTGATTAATGTAGCTCTTCTTCAGTTTCTGCAGGAATTCTAAAAGAAAATGAGCTTTTAAATGGACTGATGGAAGAAAAAAGTTGAAGTCTTAGCAAAACAGGGGCACCTTGGTTACTGTTCTGCAAAATAAGACATACACTGCTGATATGGGTAGTTAAAGATTGAGGAACCATCATATATCTTCCCACATGCAACTTGTTATTAAATATATCAAGAAGTGTAGGCCGCTGGGTTGACAAAGGGGATATTTCTGATATGCCCTTTTGCTACTATTTTCATCTTCTTCTTTCCCTAAAAAACATCAGAGAAATAAAGACAGGAATAATGACCAAAAGGGATGAAAATTGAATACTTCCTGGCAGTTTCTGGTTGTAGACAGATTCAGAATATTAAACAGATATATTCTTGTTGGAAGCATAGCCAAACCAGCAGTAATGTTTGCAGAAACCAGCACATCACTTAGAATGGAGTCCACATTTCCACAGGGAATTCAGAAGCGTGCACTGACTCCAGTTTGGAGAATTGGAGATGTTGCTTCAGAGATCAGCAGAGTGAGAAAGCTCACTGGGACACTGGAGACACCTGCAAGTGGGTCATGAGTGGACCACACCTTTTCTAGGGAGCTGGTTTGAGATGACTTCCCCAGGTCACACGAGTTAGGTCTGAACAAAACATGAGTTGGTTTGCATTTGCATTGCTTAGTAACATTCTCCTCTGTGTCAAACTAGTCCAAAGGAGAAATAGCTATAGCAGTCCCAAGCAGAGAGAAAGGCCACAATTGTCCAGCTAGATTTTTCTCCCTCAATGTCTTTTAGAAACTATCATAGGCCGCACTGCAGAAATCCACTCTCCCAAACCATATAAATCCTAACCTAATAGGTGAATCACATTTATTTTAATTGGAAATGGTTTTGTGGAGTAGTCTTCTTGTTGTGGAGATGATTTCATAGTACAGAGAAAAAAGAGAGAACTGCACCATGCTCTGGGACATAAATCTCTCATTAATCTTGTAAACATTGTCTTAAGCAGGGATTCCCAGGGGCTCTCTCAGCACAACACATATTGCAAATAAGCATTTGAGAGGAGTCTTGATATTTTCCTAGTTGGACCAATTTGTACTAAGATGGAAGAATTAAAGGAGACAAATAGTTCTTTAATCTTTGCTTTGAAGGAAAACTGAAATATAAACAACTGACAAAGAAAATGCCATTTTGCTATGCAAAATGGTCCTCTGTGTGTTTAAAATTCAACATTAAAAGGCATAAATCAAAGTGTTATATTTCAAACAATATAGGACATATCTGGAAGTAAGGAAGCAGGAACTTCTTTTAGCTTTTACTTCTTTTCAGTTGTTGCCTTACAACTGCAGTTTAAAAGACCCAGTTTTAAATGGAAGGCTTTCAATGGTTATTAATATGCACATAGTTTACTTCTGATGATATTCTTGCCTGTATTTTTCAGTTGAAGCTTATTGAGTAACACAACGTTTTGCAGCAATAGCATATAATTTGTTGAACGTTAAATCAGCTGGGTATCTTTTGTGTTTCTTAACTTTTCTTACTTTTAGATGTAAAAATCCACTGCCTCAAAATGCATCCATATTTTCTTCACTGATGACAAGTACAAAGAGTGATTTCCTCACAATATAAATGTAGCTAAAATTACTAATTTTCCAAATGGTCCATGCATTTTGTGCCATCACAATGAAATTGTGAATGTGCCTTTCTGCAGTATGGTATTGGAATGGAGTGTCTATGTTGATATTTGGAGAACCTTGCTTTTTATATTCTACAGCAGTTCCTTTTTCTTTGTATTTCTTACCCAGCAATTTTTAAATTGATTCATAAGTTCATAATTCCAGTTATAGATGCAGTGATTTTTGCTGGGATCTCTCTTTGATATACCTGAATATGCTTTTACATATAGATCACTAGAGATAAAAGGAAAGAAGTACAATGGAAAGCCTCCTTAGTTTAGAGCTCCTTATAGTATCATAAACTTATCAAATTTGTCATTTTGCTGTTAGCAAACACTAATATTGAGGGCTGATTTTATCCCAAAAGGATCCTGAAATTCTAATTGTTTTTGAAAAATTGAGGTATCAGTAAACCTATGCTAGAATACCAGAATACCCACTTGTCACTGAGACACACAAAGCAGTCACACGCAGACAAGAGATTTTCGCAAGGCAGAGGTCCTTCTGAACCAGCTCCCAGCTGAGAGAGCAGAGAGAAGAAACCCCTTTGTTTTTTTCTTACTTTTTTATACATATGTGGGTCTAGCAGAAGATTGGCTTTTTGGGGTTTCCACCCCTCAGCCTCAGTGGCCGGACCAATTATCAGTTACAACTGTTTTCAGGTTAGAAATATGCAAACAAAGGACAGAGAATGAAAAACAAAGGATTTGTTTATGTTACATCTGTGGGAAAAGGTAGAAAACTGCTCTAATATTCTACAGTAACTAAAAGATCTGACTCCATTTATGAAATTCAAAAAGGCCTTAAAAAAACTCAGAAAAACCAGGGTAACACCCACTTATCTTTTTTTTAGGAATAAATCACTTCAAATAATGTTTTGACTTTGTAGGAAGTTTGGATTCTTGGTGTTTTATATAGAGTGAATTATTCTTCTGTTAATAGAGTACAGAGCTATTCTAAGGATAGGAAGTGATTAATTTTGCCAATGACTACTGTAAACGAAATTTATAAGGCTGTTCTGCTGCCCTAGAAACATACATATAAACATGCTAAACAGACCCTTTTGCTGCTACTTTCTTCCTTTGATTAAGAAAAATAAAGGGGGCTCACAGTGGTGACTCAGTTTTGTTTTGGTAATTCAGTCAGAGCTTCACATGACTCAGATAAGTCTATAGTGCATTGACTGAAGTTGTGCTGAAATTTATATGAGTTGAAAAACTTCAATTTATTAAATTTCCCCCTTCCAAGACCCCTACTGTACAAGACATAAATTATGTGCAATACCATAGTTTCATTAATTTAGTAGAAAAGATGAAAAATCTCATCAAGCACTATATGCTTACTCCTTTTACAAATATTAAGGAATATAGTTTTAAAGGCAAGACAAAGACCCAGAAAGAAAAAGATGTATGAGTGTATGAGAAAATATCATCACCTCTGTATCTTCAGTTTTAAGTTAAAAATATATGTTTTCTACCGTACAAGTCCTTTTTTTTTTTTTTTTTTTTTCCCCTCTCTATCCACACTCCTATGGTTTTTGAACTGAGAATGAAAACAGGAAAGCAACATCTTGCGTCCTATGAATTAAAAATAATATCTGTCATTCTGTTTTGCTCAGATTCTGCATCAAAATTTAGTAATGACACACTGCACATATTGAAAAATATTCAGGACAGTAGGATAAGGATAAAAACGAATGTCTTCTTAAAATAAAGAAGTTTCCCTTCTGATTTCACATCACAGTATAACTGCATGACACCTGAGGCTGTTCATTTCTGCATTATCACTTTGTTCTTATTGTTCTCCTCAATAAATGCATTATGTTCTCAAAGTTGTTTCAAAGGGAAAAAAAAAGCAAATCCACAAAACTTCTCAGTTTATATAAAAATCACCCTTTCTTATCAAAGAACACAAGTTCACTTTTATTTTAAACAGGCAATTCTTCAAAGTCAAGTTAGGAAGAGGCATTGGGAAGCCATTTCATGTTATCTTTTAACACATCAATCTACTTCCTGAGTTTTCCTTCCCCCACCCAGTCCCCCAGTAAATTAAAACTTTACTGTACTAAAGGAAGATTGTCATATATTTAATGTATATTTCATAGCACAAGGTGTTACGAACAATGAAAATGCTGAAAGTCTGTCGAACTTCATCATTTAATTATAAATAATTTAAATACTAGCAAGTTAAATAACTTTCTAGCTAAAAATAAACAAACAAAATCCAGAGAAAATGCCTGTGTTTTGTTGTGGGATAGAGTAATCCTGGACAGACATCTGCTACTGCCACATTGTGCAGTTTCCTTTCACAGTAAATGATGCTGTCCTTGAGGCCACAGAGGAAAATGTAGGTGAGACTGAATTACCATCATTGCAGTGAACAATCCTTAGTGGGAATGCATCCAGTTTAGTGGTTAGGACAGGGTTTCAAGCAATGAGTACTGTAAAATAACTACTAGAAGGACTAAAACCAAAACCGAATAAAACAAAAACCATCATAGTTACTAGAATATTCTTGACTTAGGGAAGTTCTCTAGAACAGATAGGTAACCCAAAAAATCCCAGTCTAAAAAATTAACTATGCTGGGTGGAAAACTACCCTTAACAAAATGATTGGGTTGCCAGAAAGATCATACGAGGAATTATGGCAAGATTTGGGAAGGGTGAAAACAAAATAAAAGGCTGCTAACAGTAATATTATAGTTTTATGTGCAATAATCTTTAATGAAATTTGTTAATTAATTTTATGTGATTTTATGTGGGTTTTTTTCAACAGCTGCATTCCAATTCTGACAAAGGTGATGGATCAGTCAAATACATTCTTACTGGAGAAGGGGCGGGAACTATATTTATTATTGATGACACAACTGGAGACATCCATTCAACCAAAAGCCTAGATCGAGAGCAGAAGACACACTATGTACTTCATGCCCAGGCTATTGATAGACGGACAAACAAGCCACTCGAGCCTGAATCTGAGTTCATTATCAAAGTGCAGGATATCAACGACAATGCACCAAAATTTACAGATGGACCATACATTGTTACTGTGCCAGAGATGTCTGAAATGGGTAAGGAAAACAAGCTGTTGATTCAACAATTTTTCAACAAGTGCAAATGCCCTGTTTATAAATACTGTTTATAGAAGTTATCATCTCATCATTGAGTGAATGTTAAATATATTGGAGTCTGGAAGAGACGAGAAGAAGACGTGAGATACAGCCCTGTATTTTAATTGTGACATTCATAGTACAACAACAGTATGCTCACACACATGCTAGTTGTAAGAGAAGAATCACTCTTAATCTTGAATGCTTTAACATACATTCTTTGGCAAAATGTAGTTTCCATTCAAGAAACAAGATGTATTCATATATCCTCATTCAACTGCACACTTTATAGCATTCACTGATGTCTACATGAGCAGTCTATACAATTCACAGAATTAAACACAAAGGAACAGTTTTTTCCTAGATTATTTTAGACATATGTTTATTTATCAAATTTCTAATACAGTGAACTGAAGTTCAAAAACGTACCAATCTTTGGTTTTCCCTGTTACATAGTTTAGATAGTCTTATTCTTTGAAGTACTGCACTATGAATTCAGTTTATTTAATACTACTTTGTTGTTGAAATTAGTTTATAACTTTCCTCTAATAGAAAAATTGCCAATAGAATTTTTTACAAGGACAAAATTGCAGTATTTCTGTGACTAATATCATAAATCCAGGACAACACAAACAATACATGGTTGTGTGAATTACTACAGTGAGTGTATGGAGCTTCCAGTTAGAATATTGTAGCTCTTTACAAGACTTCCTCAACTGTCTTTGATAATTCACTGTGGCACAAAGCTTTACTGTTAGAGTTGCAGTTCATTTCAGCATCATCTAAGCTTTTATCTCAGTTATGTCCCATTACACCACATGCTGTCTTAATGGCTATTTCATTTCCTTTAGCAACTGTTTCCAAAAATGTGTCACTCCATCTTTCTCTTTCTTCGGTTTTCCTTGCCTTTAATGGAAACCATTTTAATTTATTATTTCCTTTACCTTTAGAGGCATTTTACTTTCTGCATAGGAGGAAAGATAGTGGAAGAGAGATCAATATTATCTTCAAAATCAAAAGTAGCTAATGTAATAATTATTTATTTGAATTAAATTTATGAAATATTTCCTTTTTTTCATCTTCTCAATATTGAGCATTCTTACATGAATGTTAGTCATAATTTTGCAGTAATTAGAATCTATTCAACTACATCATACATGTTACTGTTTTCCAAATAATGATTTGAATAATCTTGGATGGTATTTTTTGTTGTAAAACAGAGTGGATTATGGTAAACAAATGAAGTTTTACTGGTAAAATAGAGAATTGATGCTTATGTTTTATAAAACAAACTTTACTGGTTGTACTTGAGGCAAATCATTAAAATATCTATTCCACAAAGCTTTTGTGTTGTGCAAATAAACCTGAATTTTCATATCCTCTCATACAGGCATTCCATTGTAGCTATATATTATATTTCCATTGCAAATTTATTATCTCTATTTTCTTTTTTTCTCCTATTGATTTGTTTGTATCTGTTGTATTCTGAAAGCATTTTTATTGTCTTCGATTTCAGGAAGACTATTACTACTTCCACAGGATACATTCTTTGTGTCAAATGATGGAGATACCTCTCTTACTTTTATTAGTTCTATAATTAGCACAGTTTTTTGACATTTTGCTGTGGAGTCTATACATAACTGAATTTGTTGATGTTATTCTGTGAATTTTTAAGAGGCCACGCTTAATATTTCTTCTGATTTTTTACATTATCATGTAAAGATCTTTCAAAGTTACTGTCTCTGCAACAGTTCTCATGCTAACTGGCATTAATTTTGATCTACATTATTTTGCTTAGTTTCAGCAGCAGGTTCTTGTTTGTCTCCTCAAGATCCTAGGTGGTATTTTCCCCTCAACTTGAACTTAATCTAGTTGTAAAAGCTGCAGGACCTTTATGGATTTTCTTTTTTCAAGTCACTGACAGGGAAAGGAAAGTTTTAAAAATTTTTTGGCAAATACTAGATCACAGTTTTCACTGCGACACAAAATAAACATACTATTTATGCTTTATGTACAATTCCGGTAAAGATGAAAGAAAGTGCCTAGTCAATGCCTTCAATGAAACTTTTCCCTAAAATTTGGCTCAAGAACCAAGATTTATATCTGAAATTATTTCTTCTGTAGTATGAAAAGCTCAGTTTCATTGAGATCTCTGTGCTCTGTTTTAAGGTTTATGAAAGTCATCTTTATGTATATTATAAGAAAATAAGAATATTTTTCAATCAAACTTCCATATGTGTTAATAGTAGCTGCAAAATGAGTGAAACACTCCATGTTAATTTTTTAGTGCTGAGATCATTTAGAAGTAAGACTAGATGACTTCTTGATGTCCCTTACAACTGTAACCATTCTGTGATTCTCTGATAAGAAGAGTATTCCCCATAAATTCTGCTTGATAAATTAATAGGCATCGTAGACTTTTCTGAACTTTTTTTGAGAGTATTCCAATGTGAGGTAGTCATAATTTCAGATAATCTGGAAGACAATATTGTTCATAAATATGATTTTATTAGAAGTGCCTATTTAACTTCCTGAGTTGTGAAACTAAATCACATTTTGTTGACTTGTCAGTGTTTTTAAACAGTACTAAGAATTATTTTAATTAGGAAGAGAACTTCTGTGTTTATTAAACTTCACATTTTTATAATTTCCTTTAAATTTTTTGTTCAATATTGATACATTTGGATTTTAATAGTACAGACAATTATGCAAAATCATGCATAAAAATTTGCATTTTCAATAGATATATTTTATGAGACTGCCATATTAAACATTAAAAATTTGTCTTCAGAGAGACAAATTGCAGTATTTCCTTTCAACTTTTTGAGATATAACTTCACAAAAAATTTCTTGTAAACTATTAAAAAAACAAAATAAATGGAGATATTTTGAAATAAAAATACAATTTAGTTCTCCAACTGAATAATCCTTTTTTTCCTACCAGAATAAAAGACCAATCTTACCAACTGGTGTTCAGAGCATACAGCTGTGTTTTACAGCTCTTTATAAAGCATTAACTAAGAAAACAGAATGCCCAAAATGTAGTCTCTGAAATGTAGTGGGAAAGCATATAAAATGGTAGTTGTACTCTGAATAAGCAGAGACTCTAGCTGGGGAAAAATAGTTATTTTTATTGCCTAACTGGAGTGACAAAAAACTGAGGTTTTCTAGACAGGAATTTTCACAGTAAGCTAGTAAAGAAATAACCAAGGGTATGGGTCTGATGTTCATATCTCTCCTCTGGTGTACAGAGAAATTAGACCCTTATATTTTGTATGTGATTTTTTTTTTCCCCTTAACATTTAAAATAGCAAGAGAGCAGTACTATGTAATTCTCCATCTAAATTCTTCATTACACCTAGCACGACAACAAAAAAATTATGCTCCATCTAAATTATAGAAATGTGTCCAAAACTGCGATTTGCTTGTCATGCAGATGAGCCCGAATGATGCTAACTCTGAAAGAGGTCATTGGAAGGTAAAAGTTCCCTCTCTGCTTTTTTTGTTTGGTTGTTTGTTTGTTTGTGGTTTTTTTTGTTTGTTTGTTTGTTTGTTTGTTTGTTTTTTTCCCCAAGACATTCTAACCTGCAGCTTTCACAAGCTGCCTTTCCTTGGTGCTCAGCAAATCAGGCAAAAGGCTGGTATGGGGATATCTTTTAAAATGTTGAACATGCTTGTGTGAGATAGTGAAGAAGTTAAACCTCTGAGGCTTAACTCCACAAGGAGCTAAACTCTCATTCCCCTGACTGAGAGTGTGAGAGGTAGGGTGGGAGGCTGAGTTAAAGTTTGTGCTTCTAAGGGTTCTTTTAGGTAGAAAGAAAACACTTTGCCACTATTTATACTAACTTGCTATTATCAGGTGTTCCTTGGGAGAGAGATACAGTTGTATTAAAAATTCACTGTGGCAATTTTTTTTTTTTTTTTTTTTTTTTTTTTTTTAATACAGTGGCATTCCATTCATGTTAAAATGACCTGTCAGCTACTTATGTGAGATGCTGCCTTTCACTGGTTCTGTTTCTTTTCACTCACATCAATGAGTTATACAAGCACTAAGATTCTTATAAAATACAGAGAGAGAAAGAAAGTCTTCAAAGAAGGAGAGAATTATGAAACCACAATATTTCTCTTTTTTTTTTTTTTCTGAAATAGCCAAAATATGTTTATCAAGTTCAAGACATATCTTGATTTCCTAAAATTCTGGGGAAGAGTGCTAATGGAAACTCCCACTGTTGGTAACTGTTTTTCTGGAAAAAGGAAAAGCTATAGACAAAAAATAGAGAGGTTTCTCAGCATTCTGGATAGTAAATTCTGATAGGTGACTGATTATACCAGTTGAATAAATATGTGTTTGTTTTACACAACTACAAAATAAAATAAAATTGTTGCGCATCTATAACCTATTAATCTTCAGTGATTCCACAAGGCTGAACTGTACAAGTTCCTCTCAAACCAGAAATTATTTGCGAACTGGGCTACAGAAATATATCATTACAGCATTTCAATGTCATAGACTAGCAGGGGGAAATGTCTGTTCCTGGAAGTGACCACTTATTCTATGTTTAGATAGCAAATAAATAGGGCTGAACTGATTCCTAGAACATTTTAAGAAAAATTACACAAACTTGAATTCACATTCGTTTTCCTTTCCACATGAACACAAATACAGTAGTTTAGTTACTTTTAACATTAACATCTGAATAGTTATGAACATACAGCTAGCTCCAGCTTGATTTTATTACAATATTCAACTTCAGAGTCATCCAGGTATCCTTAAACTTGGTTTGTTAATATGTTTATCTAAGAAACTGTATATACTTGAGTTTTTTAGAGATGAGAAGGCACTGTATTTAAGCATGCAGACACATTTGCATACAGTTTTACTAATTCTCCAGTAGAGATACAAGCATCAGCTCCTGGTGTCCAAGTCAGTGGGGTACACATGAATGAAGAGTTTCTCAGAGAGGTTAGAAATCAAATCTGTGAAGGTTTGCATGCTTAGTTTGCTGGATCTGAAGGGAGACTCCATGACTTTACATACTTCTAATTCAGGTGTACACTGAGGGTGTGTACCACATTAACAAATATTTCTGTGAAATAGAAATTGATCTAAGAGGCTGAATAACTGGAAATGAGAAACTGATGTCCATGCCATATGTCTTTGTGAAATCTTATTTCAGATTAGCTGTTGCCTGGTCTCTGAGACTGCATGCCTCTTAGCAGTCAGAATAAATCAGATGTGCTGCTCGAGCACATTTCCTGGTTTAGTTGCATCTGAAGAAATCTATTTAGCATGCTCTGAAATAGTTCTACAAGGCAAATCAAAGTGCAACAAGTAAAGGAGATCAAGGGTTTCAATTTAAAAAAATACTTCTCCTCTCCACTAAATGTGAAATTGAACACCCCAGAGTGGATACGATACTTCAGTAGTTAATTTAGATGAGAATCTCCTTTCCAATGCAGAGTTACGAGCAGCCTGTTCTGTTATCATGGTATTTTAATGCTGGACCAAGGAGCCTGTAGAAATCTGTGTCTGCATGGAGATAATAAACAAATAGAATGAGTCTCAGCCTTTATTAACTTGCAGTCTTACACCTACTGATTTCTTATGGGAAGTGTTTGGCAGTGATAGCAAAGATTCATCATTACATGCCTTGAAAAATACACTAAAATGAAAAAATCACTCTTCTCCATTCTATCTGTGCAGTAGTTATGCATTTTATTTTCTCATAAGAGTTGCTCACAACTTATCCGACCTAGTGATATGCTAGAAACTGTGATTTTATTCTTCTAGTGTTTTTATTACTAGCATAAAAATAATTGTCTTTTGAA
Organism: Hirundo rustica; assembly: GCF_015227805.2. Lineage (NCBI taxonomy): Eukaryota > Metazoa > Chordata > Aves > Passeriformes > Hirundinidae > Hirundo > Hirundo rustica. The sequence continues at coordinate 77,649,736 of NC_053450.1, read as the reverse complement.
CTGTTCTTTCTAATTTACATCCCCAACAAGGTTCTAGCAGTTTTTTAATTTTCAGATCTTTTATGCCTTCCAATAGCTAGATTTTTTTTTTTTTTTTTTTTTTTTTTTTTAATTCCTTTAGCAGCTTCTATTCATTTTGGGGCATTTATACAAGTGATTTTAAATACTTCAACATTAATTTGTGTTGTGGATGAAGATAATCTCAAAGTCCATAACTACGTGTTATTTAGAAGTCAATATCAAAGTTTGGGGTCTATGTGTGTGAGCATATGTAAATATGCATGCCAGGTAGTTACTATTTATGTTTACATCTCTGTAGTTTATCTTTAAGTTTGTATGTATATAATCAATTTAAACATTCATATATAAAGACTTTTTTTTCAAATTGATGTAACTATTTTTTCCTTGAAAAATGATATAATGATAATAGAGAAAATGTTATTAATCTCTTAGTTTTAGAGTGTGAGGACTTTAGAGGTTTTTTAAAATGTATTTGAAAAGATTTGTCCGAAAATTTTAATTATTGCAAGTTAATGTTTATTTTCCTCTATACACAGGTACATCTGTTCTGCAGGTGACAGCCACAGATGCAGATGACCCCACATATGGAAACAGTGCCAGAGTTGTGTACAGTATTCTTCAGGGACAGCCATATTTTTCTGTTGACCCCAAAACAGGTGGGTATTTTATATTTCTGATTATATGATTTAGCTAATATGTTGTAGTTAATTAAGATGAAATGGTAGATGAAATGCCATGTACAAAATGCAGATATTACTCTTTTTTTTTCTTATTGTTTTTGTAGGCTGCTTCTTGCTTTAGCACTATGAAATGTATAAGTTGCTATGTTTTGCTGAGTACTAAAATAAGCCTGCTGTGCACAGAATTAATTCTGCATCATGTCATGATGTGAACCATTCAGCCAAACTGGAATAGCACTCTTACATCTTTTTAAGTCTCTGTTTAGGAAGTGACTAAAGTATGCCTAACACATTATGATTTTCAATGCTTTGTTTTGCCTGAAGGATAGGCTTGGGAGGATTATTGGATGTGTGCTTAAAACATGGATGTGTGCTTAAACTTCGTGATATACCAAAAGTACTTGTTATAATTTGTGGTTTTTTTAAAACTGAAGGTTTGCCATTTAACTGAAAATTCATTCTATGGTTTGAGTGATTTGAGAAGTAGAATGAACTGAAATATTTATGCTTAAACTCTATGCATGACCCTTTTTTATTTATTTTTTTTCCTACAAAGTATAAGTTATGTATCAAGTACCCAACTGTTTTATTTAAAGAGAGGAGAAATCTTTTTGGGGGATGGGAGTTGTTATTAGTTTGTGATATTTTGAAGAGCATTATTATGATAATGATATTAATATGATTATACCTTTTTAATGTGTATCTGAAATCCTCAATAATTGGTAAATATAAATTAAGAAAATATATTTTTATATAATTTTTGACTGTTTTTCCCTCTCTATATCAAAGTTTTAATACTGAGGTGGAAAAATGAAGCACATTGAACACACTAGTTTTCCCTAGCTAACTGTAGGGCATAATAATGACTTTTTAAATGTGATGAAGTGAAATAAGTATAGTGTAAATAGTTTTAATTTTATTGCTTTTGCATGTAAGTTTCTTGGCTTGTGTATATTGATCTCTGTGGTACTTGGAGGTGTACCCTGGTCTCATTACAAGAGACGTGTATCTGTGCCATCTCAGACAGCTTTGAAGTCACTGCTTCTTTGATTAGGAGACCAAACTCTGTGACTCTAAGAGGAAGGTCTGTCTCAGCCTAAAATGCTCTACGAATTTTTGAACTCATGATAGAAAGGCCTAGAATGGAAAATGAATGGTACAGTCCTCATGCTCCCCTTGTCCTTATGATACTTCTAAATATTACCCTAGTTCATATTTCTAAAACTGTTTAGGCACTCTGAGGCAATGGCCTGCATTTTTATTTTTATAATGGTGTAGGACATGTAGTCTGGAGCTGCTATTCAGTCAGTGAATAATCATAATGGATATTCTCTGTATCAAGTCTGTATAACACAAGAAATAGTATTGTTATAATGAAACAACAGATGGTAGCATATTTTCACTCATCAAGCCTTAGATTTTTACAATGATTTAATAACACTTTATGAACTTAAACTCTTTTTGATATTTGTCTAGAATATGAAAATTATTCTGAGACCATTGTCTATGAAAATGTGAAAATGAGGAAAATAGTGCAACAGTGAAAAAACAGGAGAAAGTTTTTTGCTTTTATAAGTTGCCTTTTTATAATTGTAGAATAGCAGTTAATTTTATTTGGCATTATAAAATGGGAAGAAGAAGAATATTGGAAAAGATGGGAAAGTCTTGAAGAATATTGTTTTTCACTGTGAAATTTCACTTTGAATTTTTGGGGTTTAAGATTAATTTTTAAAAATATCACTCTTCTGAATTTGCAAGCATTTCGGTGACCTACTTTTCCTATTACCTCAATTGTTCAGTTCCAGCTCAACTATACGTTACCTGGAAGTCTTCTGAATTTACACTTCCATGCAAAATCTTCCTTTACAACAAAGGAGGTCCAAAAGAGGGGAAAAGGGAAAGAGAAAGGTCCTGACATTCATGACCGAATGCTGTTTATGAAGCCTAAGGATCTCTTATCATGATCAGTAAATTTTCTTGAAGCTATCAGGAACAGATATCAAGCTCAAGTGTGAATACTCAGAGTCTGCTACTTCTAGATTAGTGCTTCCTATACTTGGTTTTAAACAACTTAATATCTGAAGACTTTAAAGTTTTGGATTTTTAGGAGCTTAGGTTAGAATAATTTAAATAAGATTATAGAATAAGGCTATAGAATTCATACATTTAAAGTATAATAAGGGAACAGCGCCAAATTACAAACTCTAGAGTAGGAAAAAAAGTGTAGTTTTGGCAAGAGAACAGCTTTGTCAGCTTATCTCTGGCTCTTCTCCACATACTCAAAATGGGACAAGGGTGCTGTGCAGAGAGAGTAAAACCCCCTGTCCTAAATAGACTGGAGCCTGAGCTCCTCCTAAGGCTGACCCCAGACAGCCTCAGCCTTATGGGCCAGGGCTGAAACCCATCATGAGGAATCAAAAGGAAAGAAACACTGCCCTGATCACGCTTCAGACTGAGAAAGCTCCTGCCTACAGGGCTGTGGGACACATATTATGAGATGCAGATAAGAACAGGATCGTGTAGACTTATTCTTGGATATCTAGAAGGAGGACCATAGGCAGGGAAAGGGCAGATTGAGATGGAGTGGGGAGAGAAAAGCAAGAGAAAATGGAGAGGTAAGAGGATAAAAGGGGCCGGCCATATGCAAACAGGCTTTGCTCAGCCACTATCATCTGGCCATGCCCTGTCCTGGATCAGCAGTCTGTTCTGTGTTTTATTATGCTCCATTTGTAACTCCATTTCCTGAGTGAAAGGTCTCCCTCTTGTATGGATGTGTGTGTGGAGATTTAAGTGCTAGCAGCTGGAGCAGGACAATGAGTCAAAGGGGTCTGTGTGTCTGGTGCCAGCAAACCGGGAAATGCGGACTCTGTGTGTATTACACGGTTGTCTGTGCCAGTGTGGTGTTACTACAGGGTCTCAGGCTAGAATAGCCAGCAAGCTGGATGAGTGTTTTGGGTGATGGATATCCATTTGACCAAAAGTCCAGACCAGAAAGTTCAGGAGTCAGCTGTTAGAGGAGCCAAGACCAGTCCAGAGCAGCTGTATGGTATGTGGTTTGAGAGGCCTGTTTGTAGCTGTGTATCTCTATTCATGAGGCAAAGGGAGACCGGGGAGTCAGGGAGCCAGATGGATGGCATTGGGACCAAGGGGTCCAGGTACTGTTACTGGATGAACTCAGTGTGTACGGCTGTGGGGGATCAGTAAGTGTGCTGAGTTGAGTGGAGATGTGTGACAACGTCCAGGAAAAAAAATGGGGTCTATACCTGGAGCTGGAGGACAGCTGCAGACCTCAGAGCTGAATGCCCAGATGGCACCAAGTGCAAAGTCCAGGTGTTGGCTACTGGATAGACCAAGTACAGCGAGTTACAGGAGACATCCATGCTGAGTTTGTGGGTATATTTTCAACTATAAACCCTCCTTCCTTCTGGTTGGCTGGAGAAGAATGAGGCTGTTTGTGCTGTTCATGTTAGAGTGCTGAGCTGTCCTATTTGTGTGTCACCCATTGCGTGCTGCATCTGTGTATGTGCTTTGTGGAAACACTGCTTGACCTCGCATTGCTTCTAAATCGCGGATTAAAAATAGGGAGGTGCAGCAACCTCACCTCCATCGGGCTACCGACAATCTAGTTTATCTGTTGATTTGCTCTAGGACCTGTGTTTTGTTTTATTTTGTTTTGTTTTGTTTTGCTTTCCCCTGGGGAAAAATTGTGAATTCACTGCATAGAAATTTGCTTCAACTATGTAATTTTGGCTGTGAATGTCAAAACTATTTTCCATGCATAACCCAGAGTTTTAAGATTTTCAAAATCCTTTGATATTGAATGGCTTTCTATGAATTGCTCTGTATTTTTGTTTATTAGTTTCTTTTGGTATTTGGCAGTGGAGTGTAATAGTAACTAGTTATGTAATTAATAATTACCTGCAATAGCCTCTACTGATTACTAATTGTTTTCCTCCCAACTGCAGCAAAACACTCTGCTGAAATTTTATAAATAAGAATGTACTAATGAGGCTGTCAAAAGAGAGGGAAGGAGTCAGTGTCTAGATATTATGTACATTTGCAAAGACCATACATGTAGGATTGTAAGTTTTCTTAAATCCAAATATTCATGGAAGCCCAGAAAACATGAAATGCTTATATTTTTAGAGTATCATTAACTTCTCTGTAAAGAGAAAATAAAACAAAAAGCAAAGTTATTAGTGAACAGTAGAGCAAATATTTTATTCAGATCTTTAGTGTTTTGAAATAGTTCTCCCTTCTCCTATTCACACCTTTTCATATATACATCCCTCCCACTGTCTTCTAACTTGGAGCATCTTTTGAAATGCCCAAATGTACATGAAGTCTTTTCCTGGAAGTTTGAACTGCAAATTCAGTAGACCACCTTTCCCAAACCATGAGGTCTTTTCATCCATAAACTTGATCTAGGATCAATCCTTTCTTGTTCTCTACCTGTGTCAAGTGTGTCTCATCAAACAGCAACTGCCAACATTTGATTGGTAGCTAAGCCCCAGGACCTCTTGTTTTCTGAGGAAACCTCAGATTAGACTATGTGCTTTTTGTTGCAGCTATAGCAGCCCACTTTCTATTGCCACGTGCTTTGGGAATGGAAGAGAAACCTGTAGTCCAATTCCATTGCTTACATGGTAAATCCTCTCTGGAGTATGTTAGTTCCACACAGCTCTTCCTAGGTACATCTGTCTTTCTGAACAAAATATTCAGAGTGAGGTAATCTATAGGACATATGTCTTTTCAAATCAGCAGTATTGCTGCAACTGTTACAAAATAAGAGATAAAACCTTAATTCATTGCAGTTTTGAATTTAAGTGTAGACATTGGCAGGATGGGAAACGTTTGTCATTGCACTGAATGTGGAAAAAAACCTCAGATATTTGTATTTATAATGTTCTGCTGTTGCAGCAACAATATTACAAAGATCTTAGCAACGTATAAGATTGTTTCTTGTTATACTTTAAGATATTAAATAGTAAAGAAACATATATTTCTATTTATCAAATAATGTTACTGCAAATTAGTCAAATCATGAAGTGTGAGATGGGTGTCAATCTCCTTCTGCTTTCTGTCTTCACAAGATATGAACAATAGCTTCAAGGATCCCTAAAAGAAATTTACTGATTATCTAGTTTAGTTCCTGACTGAGAGCACAATACAAATGTTCAATAAGCATAGTCAATGACTGAATAGATTCTTCCAAACATAGAGATGTGCCTCATAAGAACCAATTGCCCACACTGGAGGTTCCAGACTTTTAGTTACATCCATAACTATTCCTATACATTTTTAAAAGTTCTGGGCTATAGTTCATATGGGAATGGCAGATTTTGTGACGTTACAATAATTAGAGTGTAATTTTAGGGTTGCATATGTAGTCCTCTGCAAAACAAGAAAAAGATATTGTTTATCAAGTTATTCGCACATTTAATAGTGCTAAATAAGCATGAATACTTTAAAATATAATTAAGTAATTAATCTATTAAATTTATTTTAGTGGTGAGATATTAATTATTAATTTAATGAATTCAGGCCTACTGCATCTCCTTTTAATAGACAAGATAATTTATATTAATATAAAGACAAATTGAATAAACTTTCCAGTTCAAAAAGAAGAGCACTCTTTCCATGCTTTAGTAGAACGGCCTGTCATGTTATTCCAGATAAGAATCTACTGTCCTAATTGAAATAATGATAAGATATTCCCTATGTCCATGCGTACATAGAAAATAGTATCAGTTAAGAAGATAATTTCAGAAATCAATTTCTGTCAATTTCTTGAACAAGCATCTTTATTTTTCCTATTAATAATTCTTACTTCTTTTCTTTGAAACATCCTTCTTAGTGACATCTCTTTAAAATGAGCAAGTTTACTGGAATTAGTAATTACCTGCTGAAATGCAGGTTGGTTCATATTGGACTGCTAAGTGAATATGAAAATGAAATATGTGTGGTTATCTCATTGCTTTCTGCTCAGGGGCTCCAATATTATTTAAGTGACCTTACAGTACTATAGCAGTATCTTACATAAATCGAATGTTTTTGCTCAGAAGGATTGCCTTATGACAACCCCCAAAATCCACAGCCAGTTCCCATATTCCTGTAGTGGCCTTAAAGTGAACTTAACTTTGTCTATCACAGTTTTTGCACATGGAGTTTTAAACTGTAATTGGACACTCTGTGTGTTAAAGACAATGAAGCAGGTGAAGGGTCTGGAGCACAAGTCTTATGAGGAGCAGCAGAGGGAGATGATATTATTCTGTCTGGAGAAAGGAAGGCTGAGAAGAAACCTTATTGCTCTCTACAACTCCCTGAAAGGAGTTAGAATATAGCAAGGTGGAGGTATGTTTCTTCTCATAAGTAACAAGTCATAGGACAAGAGAAAATGGCCACAATGTGGCCAGGTTAGATATTAGCCTTAGGTTAGATATTAGGAAAAAAAAATTCACCAAAAGGGTTTTCAAGCATAAAATTTTGCTAATGTCACATTCTGCTTGAGCTAGATAAGGAAATATATATGATGAAACTTCAGAATTTTACATGTGCAGAACACTTATTTATACCATTGGTGAAAATTCCAGCTTAATTATATGTGATTGGTTTCAACTCATTATCAAGGTGAGGTCACAGTGAAGAATTAGTTTGAAAGTTTAGTTATTTTAAAGACTGATACATTTTTCTAAAACTGTAAAGTATTAAAATAACTTGATTTTGTGCATGGGTACTGAAATTCTCTCTTGAAGTTCTAGGAACTGTAATTCATATTCATGTTTTCATATGTTTGATTTCCCTTAAGGAATTTCTGAAATGTTATAACAGAAATTACATCTCTAGTGTAGACCTTTTCCAATGTCTATGCTTCACTGACAAGAGGATCACTAGGAATTCAAAATCAAATTTTGAAAGAGACTTAAATTGTTTTTCTGATTCCACCAGGTACTGTACAGTGCACTCCTTCATTCCTGAAAGAATAGAAATATGTACTTCATCTGAAAATATTGTCATGAACACTTGTGTGAGAGTGTCATCTGTCAGCTTTCAGCTAAGAGTAAATATTGTAATGTCTATTGCTTTCAATTTTAAGTAAACATTGGATTTTCTATACCTGCAGTTTTGACACTTAAAAAAAAAAAAAATCTCTGGACAATGGACAGTTTTCTTTTGTTTTCAAAATACTGATATACTCCCAAGAGTCATTAGAATAATAACTCAGGCCATCAGACAGGCAGAAAAATCTAATGTTTCTTTTAGATTTCTAGGGACTCCATTATGCTACAGTTAGAGACTTTGAGGGCATTAGTACAACTAAAAATGTTGTTGCTTAGACCTTGTTTTCCATTATCATGGAAACAACACAGAAAGTCCTTTGCTAATCAAAAGTGTACAAAGAGGAGGAGCAAAATACTCTGTTTAGTTTCTCTTAGGGTGACTGATATTTTCTGGTACATCCCTCTTATGTATCCTTATGCAATTTTTGGCATCCACATCCAGGAAACTCTGTGGTGTGCTTCCTGGATCAGGTTTTGCAGGGCACAAGACAGATTGGACACTCATCAGGAACAGTGCTCTGGCACTGTATTTTTTTGCTTCATACCTACCAACACTTTCTCTCCAAGCATCCATCATATAATTAAAAAGGACAGGCATAGGAGGCAGACAAACTGGTGAAAAGAGATTGCCTGATGTTCTAACCCTGGTTTTCTTCTCCTGTGAGATGAACCATGAGTTTTGGAGATTGAATTCAGAAAAAGGGAAGAAACTATTCCTTGTTTTTTTCCTCTCTTATTTGTTTCTGTGTTTGTTATTCTTTCCCCATCTGTTGGTATGAACAACTACTGTGGAAAATCTTTGCTGCTCTTCAGCCACAAGTTGTTCTGAAATGAGAGCAGTGAGGCGTACATGATCATGGAAGATAGATTTTGTTGCCACATCCTTTATGGTCTTTCTCTTAGATATAAAATTGCTCTCTGTTCACCATTTCAAGTCTTTACTTTTACTTTCTAGTAGACATTGGAAAAGGTTCCTAATCTTGATGTTTATTAGGCTTGGCTTTTCATACTTCTAGACATTCACATCTTTTCAGAGGTACTGAGGGCTGTAATGAGTTTGCTCTATTTTAAAGGTCTGAAATACCATGCTGTATCTATTAGAAAAGTTAAAGATCTTGATATGAGGAAAGAATTACATTGCAAGTGCCTGTAAAACGTCTGTTTTTCTAGAGTAGAACTATTTTTACAAGCATGTTTATTTATCTCTGTGTCTTTGAACTTTACACAAGGGAGATATGAACCAATAATTTAATTTGTGCATTTAAACAAGGCAGGGTCATTCATTCAAACAAAGTATGAAAATTACATGTGTGACAAAACATGCTTAACTTTAGGGAAAGGGAATGAATAAGATTTCACCCTAAAGCAAATAATACATAACTGTAATTTTTAACTCAACTGGGATGAGAACCAGGACACTGACTCAGAAGATTAATGCACTAGACTGTTTAAAGGCTCTGCCCCAGAGGATCAGTCCACAGGTTGGCAATACTTTTACAGATCAGTCTTTATGGTTGAGAAATAAGGTGGTGAGTTTATTGTCTTTCATTCGGCTAATAGGTGTCCTTTTTCTAGACAAGATGTATTATTTACATTTCTAGTTCTAGAAGAAAGAATCACCAAGGCATTGAAAAAAATTCTCCCCACAAATGCCTTTAAAGCCTTTACTAGGGAACTGAAATGAAGATGTAGAAGCAGGCACTAAGTTGAACTTCACAGGAGTGTCCTAATTCATACTTATCTCTCCTTCTTGATCCACATTTCCCTTTTCCAGCTTAATTTTCCCTCTCACAAACTGTTATGGATATTGCTTATAGTTGAGGATAATAATTTCAGAAATGCAGTTAAATGTGACCACACAACTTTGCAGTGGCAGTGTAAAAGAGGCAAAGTGTCATTGAGGTTCTATTCCTGGGGCCGTTATCTACCAGTTTGGTAATGTTAAAATGCCTGCTTATGGTCAGCAATACACTGGTTATATATATTTTGCAGTTCTGGTTTACATTGCTTCATTTTTTTAGTTTATTTGTTAGAGTTTTATTTTCAGATATATTGTTTTAATAATATTGCTTTAATAATGAGCTTCAGGAAAGTCATATTTTTGCCTTTCATATTTTGATATTTTTTACTAATTCACTTTGGAGTGGACAAGACAAGTAGTGGTAGACGTGAAAGGAAGATATAAATATAGAACTGAGGATACTGCTTTCTTTTACATAATTTCTATTAATACATTTATGTGAATTTTTTAATGCTCACAAATCTTGTGATTTAAAAACTTAGCTACTCTCAGAATTCATGAATAATATAAATTAGATCAATAAATATGCATGTATCTGGTTTCCCATAATCATCATCTCTTAGAACAATGCATACCTTCTCAGTTACATTTGAATAAATGTGTCTTGCCTTGTAATAAACCATACAGAACAAAAAACTAATATGATGACAATTATTTACCAAAGATTATGTATAAAGAAAATGCTCCTCAAGAATTCTTAACCAGCAAAAGTAATCTATCTGCAGTTAAGATGCCTCCCAAGAAAAATTGATATAAGCCAAATTTATACAAGTTTTACAGTGATAATAATCGAGATGACATTTAGGTACTGTTATAATTCAGTTCATATCTGATGAGAAAGGGAAAAGGAAATTACTTTCAGAAAACACCAAGAAACTTGTGATCTGTCCAGGAGTTTCAACATTTGCCAGCTGTGTGACAACATTTGTCTTCTCTTGAATATTCAACTTTGCCACCTTCACACCATCAGTGCCTGTGCAAGTGGGGAACGCAAAGTTGCAGTAAAGTTAGTCCATTTCCCTTAGGTGGTGTCTATCTTTTCTGAATGTGCTCCAGAGTGTGTTTTCGTTCCCTTTCGGCCAACTATGTCAAGCCCAGGAGCAGAAGCAGAAGCAGTACAAGTAGGCTTTCCCTGGTCTCTAAGACTGAAGATAGGCTCTGATCAAACACAGTAACCAGCAAATATACTTCATATCTTTGCCTTTATGAGTTGCCATCATATTTCTGAATTTAAAATCTTATAGGAGGTACTGTAACCAGGCTTCCTGGGACTCTGTAACTGTATTTCCAGTAGAGAATTCTGTTTAATTATTTTGTTTGAGTTTTTTTTTTTTTACTTTTCTTTGCTTACACCTACATTCCGTGACTTGATTTCTGAATGATAGTAAGAGTTAGTTGTTTGGTTTGGGTGGTTTTTTTAAGAGTTAGATTAGTCAGTATGTGTCAGCCTGGCTGAGGTGATCTGTCCCTGTCTCCAAGGCCTTGGCCCCAAGGAGATGCCAAGGCCTGGGACTGGGGCTGCTCCAGTGCCCCTGGCTGGAGGTGGAACAGGCTGTCACTGCCAGGTCCTGCCGTCACCATCCTAGGATGCTCTGTCACCTAGTCCCTAGAAGTTGCCAGTCTCTCTGGTGTCCTGACAGTGTCACAAGTAATTTTGTCAACAAAGTTCTGTAAGGTGGATCTTTTACTTCACATTTTAAAAAACATTTGCAAAACCCATCCCTCAGTCAAAGAAAACAAAAGCAAAAACAAAACAAAACAAAACAAAAAAAAAAACCAAACAAAACAAAACAAACAAAAAGAACCCCAAACAACCAAACAACAACAAAAAAAACACCCCCCAAAAAACCCCAGAGCTTTTCAAATTTGCAGTCAGTACATTCCTTATGCAATACTTTAAGCATTATATAAAGACCCTGAAAATTCTCACTCTAGAAGGGGCAGAAGCAGATCTGTGTTCACTACCCATTGCAGAGGAGTGAAGCTCTGTCTGCAGTCTATAATTTAGGTCCCTAAGGAAGTGGGGTTTGTTTGTTTGTTTGTTTTTGGGGATTTTTGTTTGTTTGTTTTGTTTCATTTTGTTTTGTTTCGTTCCATTTCGTTTTGGTTTGGTTTGGTTTTTTTCCCCACATAATTTTATCTTGTTATTTTCTTGGTACCCTCTTCAGGATTAAAGCACAATTTTTAAAATTATATTTATAACAATGATTCAATATTAAAGTATTCTAAATCTGCTGATCTTCTTTCTATTTCCTTAGCTGGCCCTTATTTCCTTCCTATTTCCCCGGGTAGTTTTCAGTATTACTGTTACATAGTATTTTCATAGCATGCCTATAATGTTTGCAAGAAAAGGTTCAATTCCATCTGTAATACTAGGAAAGGTGCAAGAGTAGAAACCTGCCTGGAATTTGATAAAATGCTTGCAGTCCCAGAAGCAGATATCGCTATCATGGGAGCAATCCTGAGGGAACCAGGTAGATTAAATGAGATTTTATTCTCTCCCAAACTGTTCTTTCAAGAAATATATTTTAGATCAATAGATTGCATCTAAAAGTGTTCAAGCAGAAAATGCAACAATTCCCTATATATCTAACCCCTATGTCAGTTAGACTTCATTTACTTGAATTGAAGACAAAAAACACAATGAGGGACTTCAGAAGCTAAGGCTGTTTCTCTGTCTTTGTTTTCTTGGTCTTCAACAGGAAATGGCAATGGCTGGTAACACAGATCCTTTCACTAGAATGGATTTCCCAAGTCTAGGTTTTTACCAATTGTAATCATCTCTGATTAAAAATTACTTTAATTGTGAAATAGATTAAGCATCTGTAAAACTGCATCAGTGAAAGAACAAACAAGTGTGGTTACTTATGCAATCCTTTGCAATTTCTTGTTCTGTGCTTTAAAAAGGAATTTTCCATTTTCAAAGTGGACATCTTTATGGTAAATATCTGGTTTACTTTGCCCTTTTGAAAACAATAAAAAAGAATACTGTTTTAAATTAGGAAAATCAAGCAAAGCTTATCCTGTTGTTTAACAGAACTTTACACTCCTATATAATCATGGTTCTAGATTTTTCTTTATAACCCTCTGTTTTAGTAAATAGATTAGATTTTTTCAGGTGTGATACTATCTCCAATAGATTCAAAGTAATCCTGATAATATATATTAACTATTGCATTTTCTGTTCCTGAAAGAAATTGTTGTAAAATACCATAACTTTTTTTTTAAGTACTCAGGTTTTTTTTTCTTCTAACCTCAGATTTGTGTAGTGCTGTACATTCTCCAAGAGTTTCAAATTGCTCTGGTAAAACAGCAGTTGCAATGTATGCTGAGCTACTAGAAATAATACAGTACATTAAAAAACTGCAATAACACATATCTTTAAATTATTTTTTTGTAATTGCTGCCATGGCAAATAATTATTATGAAACTATAAATTGCTGATGTAAAAGCCTCATTTGTGAACTACCATGAAAGAGGGTAAAATAATTATTGGAAAAACTTTTTTTTTCTAATTGTGATAGATTACTGTTACACAATAATATTGTTGAAAATTTAAACATACATTAGAGTACAAACCCCCTCCATTTTGTATTCAACATGCTGATTTATTTATTTTGAGGTACCATCTTCTTGTTCAGCTATATCTCATTAATTCAGGAAACTAAGAGAGAGTACAATGTAAAATGAAGCACTTGTAGTAGAAATGAATTTGGCTTGTGTAACAGTTTTAAAATACCGTTTCTTTACACAGGTTTTGGATATTCATCATTCTTGTAAATTCTTCATTTCTGTTTTTCTTGAGGTAGAATCTTCTTTTTTGCTAATAGTTTTTCCAAGATAAAGATCTTGCAGATGGATTTTTTAATCTGGACTTCTGAAAAAAATTAAGCAAATATACCTAAAATCAACATCTGTTAATTTTAATATATTTTGAAACTTCCATTTCTGGAGTTGCTTCTTTTCAGAGAACAACAGATGTAAAATGACATTTGAAAAAAAAATGAAAATTTAAATATAGTTGCTTAGTCTGTGACTTTTTGGTTTGGGGTGAAGAGAGGGTGATACATATTTACCATCCATATATTTCTCTTAGGACGTATTATTCTTTAAAGATATGAAGAGTTATAAATGTCTTGTTATAAATGTCTTGTTTTGCATAGAAATGGCCTCCAGTTGTGGGAATTTCTCACTGGTTTATATGTCAGATACACATTACCACCAAAACTAACGCTGAGATACATGGAACTGACTATTTTCTCTTGACTAGCTAACCATACAAGAGGTGAAAGACCCACAGATATATTTCATTTGAAAGTGGATTAATCTGGCTTCACAGGAATTTTGTCCACCTGGCAAGATTTTAGGAACAGCCTAACCTCCTCAAACCTTTATTGAGGACTATCTACTGTATTCACCAAGTACTGCATTAGGTTGCCTGTCAAAATCTAATATGATTTTTTTCTTTGTGCTTAATTTTCAATTAAGAATACATCTAACAGCTGTTGCCAAATGACAGCCACAACGTTGTGGTATTTTTAATTTTTTATTCTTTTCATTCTGAAGATCCTTTATTTCTGATGGGAATCCTCAGGGTGAATTTCAAGGCCTCAGAATTAAAAATTATTCATGTAGCTGCTGACATGTATTCCTAGGCAGAAGCAGAATAACAAATCAAAACCAAAAGTCCTTTATATTTTCTCCTAAGTCAGCCATTTTACTTAAAAGATCCTAAATTATTAGTGAAAATTTCATTTTTAAGAGGGCTGTACTACATGGTAAGAACATAAAATGCAACAGGTAAAAAAATAGCAATGGTTTTAAATTCATGTCAGGTTTAGGATTTTTTAATCTACCTTATATTTTTTCTTCATTACTACCTATCTTTTATTGATAGCCAGGAATTTTGCTCCATTTTATGACAAATAACATCTTGGAGAGCATGAGTTGAAATACTCATTGGTGCAAATATAGAGAAGAAAGTACTTTTTTTATTACAGGATGTAGGACATAGAAATATATCCAAACACATGCCTTGTTCAGTACTTGCAACTTCTGTGGTACTTTTAAAACTCAGCCAATGATTCTAGCCTTGCTGCAAGCTGCCATTAGCTCAAGAGTATCAGAGTACCTGTGTCCAAGAGTGCCATAGTTATCTCAATTCACATTATATCTAGGGCTTTCTCCAGGCCTCACTCAATTTATGTATGCATTAGGACAGTCCAGCACAGTCTAACCTGTCACTGTCCCCTCAGCACATCCGTACTTCCTGTCATTAGGAACAAGCAGGGTCTGAGGGCAGCGATTTGTGAAGGGACCAAGCACCCTTTTAACTGATGATCCCTGCAGCTGTGGGCTTTTGTGGACATTCTCTGCTCACAGGCCCTGCCTGGTAGTGAACAGAAGAGCAGAAAAAAGTTTTTATGGCATTTTTCTTTTTTGACTAGTTGAAGTGGATAGAGACAGGTCATGTTAAGATCATCAGCCTTAAAGGTCTTGAGATCATCAATCTTAAAGGTCTCCAAACCTACATGATTCTAGCATTCCATGCTAGCATTTGTTTGTGCTGGCCAGTATCTTATGACTTGGACACTGAAACGTCCATGTGTCACATGGTAAGGGAGTTTGTCTGAGGATCACTCGTCCATGGTTAAAATGGTCTGGTGATAATCATCATAGTGCCTGTGCAACACTGTAATGTCATCTGGTTCCATAGGAAGTGCTTCTGATTTCCAGTCTAAATCAGTTTCATATATATTTAATTTCACAGCAAGCTAGCTAGCTAGCTAGCTAGATAGATAGATAATGATACTGTTCTGAGAGAATGGCTTAGTAGACTGTAGTGTAATCCAAAATATAATATGATGGCATTGCTCCTTTTACATTGCCCATTGATGGCCTAATTCAGTGACTTACTTGTAGCAGAAGTCAGTGGTAAAAATTTTGATTAAACTCTGTTCATTTCAAAGAAGAAAGAGAACTTATTTTGCTTTTCAGTGAAATTTATATTAAGCTTCTGAAGTCTAACCTTTCAGCACTGAATCAGAAATTATTAAGACAAAAATCCAGCAGCTACCTGCACTTTATTTTCTTTATGTGTGTTTTGATTTTGTTACAGTGTCTCCTTTCTGCCATTAGAAATGCCAACAGATAGAAAGAAAGTCAAGTCTATTTGAAGACAAAAGATATTTTTTAAAGCCTTCTTCTTTTTTTCTTTTTTATCTCTTTGTAAATATCACATGATAACATATTTTAAGAGATATTACAGAGTGTTCTTTTTATCTTTATAATTATAACTGAAAATAACTGTTTATCGCTGAGGATAATTTGAATAACTATCTTACAAGAAATGGTGAAAAAGTAATTTCTTTCTGAATCAAAATTGAATTGTTAGTGATGTGTTTAGTAGGTATAAATTTTCACTTATGAAATAATTAAATGAAGTTTTTCTGATCCAGTGTCAAAGCTCTGATTTGCAAGAATTTCTGACTGGCAGTGACAATGTTTTTCAGATAGTTTAGTGTAAGACGTTAAGTGGAAGGGATTCCTGTCTAGCAGAAAACTGAGAAGGAAGAAATTTTTCTGCTCAACCACCTGCTTTCCTGACCAACAAAAAGCACAAAATCAGTCTTGTGTATTAGAAAGTGCATTTATCTTTGAAAAGTAATTTCTACCAAAAACCTTCAGACAAAATCATAATTTGTCTTTTGAATATATTTCTTATGTTACTTGTCAGTTTAGACAATCCATTCACATATATATTTTTAGTTTATGTTCCATGATCCAGTAACTGTTGATGAAGTAATACGTAATGATCTAATTTTGCTATTCTGCTTGTTGGAAATGTGGGTGTAATACTGAGAACATAACATAAGTAACATGTTTAAAGTTAGAAATTGCTGGTGGCAGGTGGTAGGTTAGACTGCTGTTAACTCTGAATTAATTATGTAAGGCATATTCTGCTAACTGCAAAAAGGATCAGCTTTCAGATGTTCGCGGATTTTGTACTGTGTTCTGAAAAGAGCTGATAGCAATACCTACAGCTGAGGTTAAGTAATAGTTCCACTATGAGGCATATAGTCTTTGATATATTTCATTATTTAAGCTGAAATGGTCTATTATATAACTGTTAGGTCTGGTGATTGTGTTATTTCAGCAAAAGCTCTATAGGCTTACTATTGAGAAGATCTACAAAAGCCTATTCTTGGAGGCCTTTATGGATTATATGATGGAGAAACTGCAGCAGGTCAGCTCTAGAAATCAGAGATGAATCTAAAAAATGGACAAACTCTACGCAGTACAAACTTGCTCAAGTTGTAAGATGCTCAAAATAACTCTTCTGCCACTGTTGAAGAAAAAGAAAATACAACACCAAAATCCAAATGGAAAAGGCACTAGTCTTCATAGATTATAATATTATTAAGAATCATTCATAATGATGCATTTCTTTAGGTTGAAAATGATATATAAGAGCATCTAGTCCAGCCACTAACATAACACTGTGAAGTCGACCACTTCCCTAAGTGACACATCTACACTTATTCTGGTGATTCAACCACTTCCCTTAGTAGCCTGTTCTCAAGATTGAAAACTCTTTCCATAAAGAAATTTCCTAATATGCAACCTAAATGCCCTCTAATGCAACTTTAAGCCATTTTCTCTTGTTTGGTACCAGTTGCCTGGGAGAGAGACCAAAATCCGCTTGGCTAAAACATCCTTTCAGTTATAGAGGGCAATAAGGTCTCCCCTCAGTCAGCTTTCTCCAGGCTAAACAACTCCAGTTCCCTCAACTGCTCCTCATAATATCTCCAGTCTCTTCACCACCTTTATTGTCCTCTGGACACACTCCAGCACTTCAGTGTCTTTCTCATAGTTAGGGGGCCAGAAATGAACACAAGATCCAAAGTGCCAAGTACAGAGTGAAAATTGCTGCCCTGGTCCTGCTGGCCACACTATTGCTGATACAAGCCAGGATGACATTGGCTTGGGCACACGGCAGTTCATGTTCAGCTGGCTGATCATTCTCACAACCATGGTCCTCCAGCTCAAGGCACTGAGATGCTCTTGGCTGTCATCTGTGTTGAAGACAGATGCAAAGATTGCATCAGACCCTCTGCCTTTTCTACGTCCCTATTTGTGAGGTGCCCATCCTCATCCCGTTACTTCTATACTGCCTTTCAACATTAATAGTTTTTAAATAGTTTTTAAAAATTCTTCTCACTTCTCACTGTACCCCACATTTGTGTCCAGCTTAAAGTTCCATTTGAGTTTTGGCTGAATAAATTTTCTCCCTACAGTGACAGGCATATCTCTGTATTCTTCCCACTCTTGACCTTGCTTTCACTGGACATACACCTTCCTTTTCCATCTATTTTCCAAGAGAAGATTCCTCTTCAGCAAAGCCAGCCTTCTGCTTCACCTGCTTGACTTCTGACATTTTTTGATTTCAGACATTAGCCTGATCCTGTGCTCTAGGAGGTGATGTTAAAAAAGTAACCAGCCCTGATGAACCTCAGCACCTCCAAAACCATTTTCCCAGGGAATTTACTCACTAGTTCCCTCATCAGCCTGAAGTCCGTTCTCCTCATGTCCAGAGTGGAACTTTTGCTGGCATTTTTCCTTCTGTCAATGAAGATTTTAAACTTGTTCCCTTCATGGTCACTTCATGTCCAAGATGGCTGCCAACCACCATGTCACTCATGAGAGCCTCCCTGTTGACAAGCAGTAAGTCGAGAAGGGCACCTTTCCAAATTGGCTCCCTTAGGACCTGTTCCATAAAAGTTGTCATCTATGTTTTTAAGAATCTTCTGGTCTGTGTTGCACCAGCTGTGTGACGATCCCAGCTGATTTCAAGTCCAGCATAAGAACAAGGGTGATTGACTTGAAAGTTCCTCAAAGGTTAATTTGTCAGTGTCATTGTTCTAGATAGGAATTCTACAGCAGTCCTACAAAGACATCCAAATTATTGGTTGTTTGTCCCTTGATTCTTATCTAGAGGCTCTCAACTGTGCCAGCACCAGATGTGAACTCCCTATACTCTAACCCTCTGTTACATACAATGCCACCCTTCTGCCTCTTCCGCCCTGTCCATCTCTCCTAAAGATCCTGTAACCATCCAACAAGGCACTCCAGTCACTGGTCTCACCCCCATAGGTTTCACTTATGTAGGTGATATCAAATCTCTGGGACTGGGCCAAAGCTTTGAGATCATCTGGTTTGTTCTTCATGCTATGAGCATTAGTGTAGAAACATTTCAGGTGGGTTTGTAGACAACACCTTGGGCAGCAGATTGAGATATCCTATTAGTGCTCATTCACTCAAGATTTGGCACATTATCATGTTGCTCACCACTGGCAAGCCTGGGATTTTCCCCTTCCCCCTCCCAAGCTCTGTCAATGAGCTCTGCTACTCCTGTGCTAGAACACTTCTCCTCCTCAGAGAAAGTCACATGCTGTCAGTGGACTGGTGTTGAATAGATCATCCCATGGTCAAAAACCTCTAAACTTTTCTGACTATATCAGCCCCAGAGCCACACATTGACCAGATGGATTTGCCTATTCCTTTCAATATTATTCCTTGTTAAAGGATATCTGTGCTCCTGATTCTTCATCCAATTATCTCCGAGCCCTGAATTCTCTTTTGATTTCCTCAGACTACTCTGTTATTTTGATGGTGCTGGCTTGAAGAGCCAATAGCAGATGGTAATCAGAAGGCCTTACTAGAGACTGTGCAGTGCAATATAATGTGATTATAAGACCTTCTATGAAATCTCTATCTAGAACTACTCTCTCAAATGAGATTTTGTTTAGGTTTATATTCAGTATGATAGAATAAGTCAACAAATGTATTAAACAATAGCTCTGATTGTCAGTGCTATGCAATCACAGTTCATGACTTTCATAATCCAGATCTATTTGAGCTGGTAAATGTAGATTTTTGTTTTGCTATTCCTTGTGTGTATTAATTTCTGCAACTCCTAGATAAAGCTCTGATCTTGTAAACAGTTGTATGCATGCTCAGCATTGATACTAACCTGTGTTTACATTGGCTAATGCCCTAATGTATATGAAATGGATTAAGATAATGCAAATGAATTTTTTTAAACTGTTTCAATATGTAGTCTTACACCTGTGAACTCCTACACTTCATGTAGCCTTGATATCTTTCATTAGACTTAGAGGTTTCCTCCTTCTTAGCTGCTTCTTGGAGATAAAACACTATGCATGGATTTTATAAAATAAAGAAACCATGAGTTATAAAAGCATGCAAAAGCTCTTTCAAAAGGATGGAATATCAGATATTGCCAGTAACAAGATGACCACATTTAAGAATAAAATTGTGCTTGGCAATAGGAAGATAGGAAAAGGCATTTAATACCTTTTGAGAAAGTTAGAAAGCTATTATTTTCAGAAATGCAAGAGCTAAAACTATCTTTAAGGAGGTACTGAAGAAAAATAAGAACCATCTTGGGAGTAGATATGAACTGTGTGTCTTTCAGGGGTCTGCATTTAAAAATGGGAATTTATCCAAACCAGGAAAAAAAATTACTGTATTAGTCAAGACAAAATGAAATAATGAGTGAAGATCTTAGCTGAAGTAGAATTTAAATATTTCATTATAATGTCTGTGATTTTTACATCTGTGGGGACCGTAGGACCTTTATATTTATATAAGCAATACCCTTCTTTGAAATTATTATTCTCTGGTTTTGAAATCGTGTGCCCTCACAAAATTCATTCATATCAGAACTGTTACAAAAGAAATGTTGCACTGTTACCAAAATTGTTCTTGTTTCTGAGTTTCCTCACTCAGGGATGTAAAGTGGACTGTGAATCATACTAAATGTTCTGGTGTCTTATTTCCTGACATATTCTTATTCTCTGATGACAGGAAGTATGTATAATACATAGCCAAAATCCAGATATAATTCATTCTTATTGTGTGAGAGGACACTGTTATGTTGGTTGTACAACATGGGTAAGCCTATGTAGGCATCCATTATTTTATTGCTCTTACCTTATGGGTTGCTGTTGACAATCCCAGTGCATTTGCTGTTAAACAAGCTATATAAATGATCCCCTTTTCTGTAATTAATAATTCAAATGTTATCTCTTCAAAAATTATCTTAGTTGGACATGATATTCTTCTCTTTGCTAATGAACAATTGCATACCTTTTTGCATCTTAGAAGGTCAGAAAAAGTTTCAGTATGATTGGAACATACATCAGTTATACCCAGGTAATAATTTTGTCTGACATTATAAGAACACATTGATTACTGATTTATTGGAAAATGTGTTAGAACATCATCATTCTCACCCATTTACTGTGGGTCCTTTTTTTGTATCAAGTACTAAATGGTCTAATTATTTTTGCGTTAAAAAAGTTGACTTATTTCCATTTTCACATGGACAAATAAGAAAAAAGCTTACAAAATTAATAAAGCCAATAGAGTCATGCTAATATATCCCAAGCAGGATCTGACTATTCTGATTTTACAATATTTGCTCTTAATTATTCGTAATACATATGCTCCAGTAAAACCTCGTGCCAGCCATTTTCTTTATCATTCATATTTTATGTTAATAGTAGGTGATTTCATCTTGTGACTCTTCTTAATCAGACAGGTGAATTATTGGTAGTTTTAAAATCTAATGAGATCATTGAAAAACAATAGCTTGGTTTTCTTTGTCAGGAGCTGTAGTGATAGGACAAGGGGTAATGGGTAAAAATTGAAAGGGGAAATTTAACTTAGTTGTTAACAAGGAAATTTGTTACTGTAAGGATGGTGAAACACTTGAACAGGCTGGCCAGGAAGTTATGGCTGCCCCTTCCCTGGAAGTGTTAAAAGCCAGGTTGGATAAGGCCTTGAGCAACATGGTCTAGTGGGAGGTGTCCCTGGCCAGGACAGGGGGTTGGCACTAGATGATCTTTAAGGTCCTTTCCAATGCCTTAACATTCTATGAGTCTTCGATTCTACGATTCAGGGGATTTTGTAGTTCAATATGAAGATACATATATTTTTCGCTTGAAACTTTGTAGATTCTTATTTCACTGATGTAGAGATAATAAATGTTGTGTTTCCACTTTTGCCAAATTATCTAAAAGAGAACACATTTGGAATTGATGCCACTAACATAATGAAAATCTTCTGCTCTGCTATGGAGCAGTGATTTCAGCTGCTATTACTGCATGTTGATGAAGAAATCTCTTTATTTTGGGATGTGCATCCCAGGCAGTAGGAGTGGGATATCATGCTAATAAAACTCTAGCTTATGAGTTAAATGGTAAGTATTACAGCAGTGCAAGCTGGAGCTGAATCAAACCTTTTTTCTCTGCTCTGAAGTCATGATTTTGTGCTGTGATAGTTGTTGGCTTGACTGCTTTGTCAATAGCAATAAAGTACTATTCATTCTGTCTTTCATTTAGCTACACTTTTGATTAATTTTGAAAAATACCTTGTGCAGTTAATTCTAAAAGAACGCATTAAATACTTTTTACACTTGCATAGATCATGTGTCTCCATTTAGGTCCTCCCAATTATATGAGCCACGAGCGTAACCACCAATGAAACCACAGGACATTGCAGTTGGGCCTGAAAAAAGATTGGTACTTCCAATGTTGATATAAGCATTAAGGGAATTATTTATTTATTTTGCTTGATTGCAGGATTACTTGGGAAAAGCATGGAAGAAATTAATGTCAAACTCATTTTTTAACACCATTCATCAGTGGAAATAAAATATCAAATATTTTTTGTTCAGTCATTTGTTCAGAGCCTGTGACATCAAATATACAACTAGTTTTGGTGCATTCATAATAAAGTTGAGAAATTGAAGACTAGAATTACAAAGCTACCAATAGAGAGATGATGATTTCATTGTCTATTTTATCTAATAGGGAATTAGGTAGGAGATGGAGTTTCATATTTTCCTTTGTTTAGGGTGTTTGAAACTATGCTTTGCACACGAAGAAAACCATTAAAATTACCAGACTGTCATTGTTTAGTTGCTCTTTCAGGTTAAAAAATGGAAGTGGCAATGATTGGTTTTGCCAGAAATGAAGGAAAAGTTTAACAGCAAACAATGGTCTGTAATTGGTGAATGAACTATACATATGAGATGGAAGTCCCAACTCAGATTCCCTTTCCACTTTCTATTCATGAAATATTTAATATTGAAGGGTAAAGGTGGGGTTGTTTTTCTCCATTAACAAGCTCTTCTTTGAAAAGGAGATTTGCAGCATTTATAAGCAATTCTTCTGATTCTAGCACCTTTTGTTATTTTTACAGGGGTATGTGACATATTTTCTATATTCAGAAAGTGTAACCAAACATCTAATATTAAATAAATTGATAATATTTACATTTAAACTGAACTGTTTAATGAAAATGTTTTAAATTACTGAAACAACACTGAGATGAGTGGTGAGTTATTAATAATTTATTTGACACAACCATAATCAGAAAACAAATTGGAATTTTTTTTTGCAATTAAAAAAAATATTGTGACAAGGAACTGAAACTTTATCATTTTAAAGCCTTCCCTCAGAAAAAGATCTGATCTTTATTTTGTAGCAACATTTGCTTTGTATCCTTAATAGAATTGTTTTCCAATGAGTAACAACTTTAACATTCCAAAGTGCAGTTCCATGAAAATAAATTTCTAAAGAAAATATTTCTTTTGAAAATTACAGAATCACAGAATGTGTAGGTTGGAAGAGACCTTCAAGATCATCGAGTCCAACCCATGTCCTAACACCTCAACTAAACCATGGCAGCAAGTGCCACATCCAGTCTTTCTTTAAACACATCCAGGGATGGTGACTCCACCACCTCCCCGGGCAGACTATTCCAGTATTTTATCACTCTTTCTGTGAAAAACTTTTTTCCTGATATCCAGCCT
Source organism: Hirundo rustica (assembly GCF_015227805.2). NCBI lineage: Eukaryota > Metazoa > Chordata > Aves > Passeriformes > Hirundinidae > Hirundo > Hirundo rustica. Next base: position 77,626,270 of record NC_053450.1, on the reverse strand, counting down.
ATACTTCCCTTGACACAGCCTGTGTCTGTCCTCTCGTTCTGTCAGTTGCTGCCTGAAGAAAGAGACCAACCCCCAGCTGACCACAGCCACCCTTCAGGAAGTTGTAGAGAGTGATAAGGTCACCTCTGAGTTTCCTTTTCTCCAGGCTGAAAAACCCCAGCTCCCTCAGTTGTTCCTCATATGGCTTGTGCTCCAAGCCCCTCACCAGCCTTGTTGCCCTCCTCTGGACGTGCTCAAGCATCTCAACATCCTTCCTAAACTGAGGGGCCCAGAACTGGACACAGCACTCAAGGTGTGGCCTCACCAGTGCTGAGTACAGGGGAAGAATGACCTCCCTGCTCCTGCTGGCCACACCATTCCTGATCCAGGCCAGGATGCCATTGGCCCTCTTGCCCACCTGGGCACACTGCTGGCTCATGTTCAGCTGCTGTCACCAGTGCCCCCAGGTCCCTTTCCTCCTGGGCACTGTCCAGCCGCACCATCCCCAGCCTATAACGCTGTAGGGGGTTATTGTGGTCAAAGTGCAGGACTCAGCACTTGGACTTATTAAACTTCATCTTGTTAGACTCTGCCCATCCATCCAACTGGTCCAACTGCAGAGCCCTCCTGCCTTCCAACAGACCAACACATGCTCCCACCTTAGTGTCATCCACAAATTACTAATGAAAGATTCAATACCCTCATCCATGTCACCAATAAAAATGTTGAACAGAACTGGCCCCAGCCCAGACCCCTGAGGGACACCACTGGTGACTGGCTGCCAGCTGGATGCAGCACCATTCACCACCACTCTCTGGGCCCGGCCATCCAGCCAGTTCCTAACCCAGCAGAGTGCTCCTGCCCAAGCCACGGGCTGCCAGCTTATCCAGGAGTATGCTGTGGGAGACAGTGTCAAAAGCCTTGCTGAAGTCCAAATAGACAACATCCACAGCCCTTCCTGCATCCACCAGGTGGGTCACCTGGTCGTAAAAGGAGATCAGATTGGTCAAACATGACCTACCCCTCCTAAACCCGTGCTGGCTGGGCCTGAGACCCTGGCCATCCTGCAAATTCTGTGTGATCACACTCAGTATAAACCGTTCCATTATCTTGCCAGGTACTGAGGTCAGGATGACTGGTCTAATTACTAGGATCCTCCCTCCCACCCTTTTTGTGAAAGGATGTCACATTGGCCAGTTTCCGTCATCTGGAACCTCACCAGTGAGCCAAGACTGTTGGTAAATGATGGAGAGTGGCTTTGCAAGCTCATCTGCCAGCTCCCTCATCACCCTGGGATGGATCCCATCTGGGCCCATAGATTTATGGGCATCCAAGCATCTCAGCAGTTCTCTGACTGCCTCATCTTGGATAATGGGGGGACCATTTTGCTCCCTGACACCATCAACCAACCCAAGAGAACAGTTGTCTTGAAGGCAAGTTGTCTTCCCACTGAAAACTGAGGCAAAGAAGGCATTCAGCACTTCTGCCTTCTTCTCATCTGCAGATATTAAGTTCCCTCCGTCATCCAATAGAGAACAAAGGTTGGTCTTACCCTTCCTTCTACCATTAATGTATTTGTAGAAACTTTTTTTATTATTATTATCCTTTACAGAAGTCACCATTTTAAGTTCAAATTGAGCTTTGGCCTCCCTAATTTTTTTTCCTCCATGCTCTAGCAGCCCCCTTTAATACTTCCTGAGAGACCTGACCCTCCTTCCAAAGATGATACATCCTCTTTTTATTCCTAAGTTCCTCCAAACCTCCATGCCCATCCAGGCTGGATGATTGCCTCGTCGACTCATCGTTCAGCACACAGGGACAGTCTGTTCCTGTGCCCTCATGATCTCTGTTTTGAAGCAAACCCAGATTTCCTGAACTCCTTTGTTTTTAAGGGCTGCTTCTCAAGGAACTCTCTGAATAAGTCTCCTAAACAGGCCAAAGTCTGCCCTCCAGAAATCCAATGTAAGAGTCTTATTGGTGCTCCTCCTGATTTCACCAAATATCGAGAACTCTATCATCATGATCACTCTTGCCCCAGTCAGCCTCCCACCACCACATCCCACCAGCCCATCTAACATAGTCCTTCCCCGGGTGGGCTCACCCACCAGCTGCAACAAAAAGTTGTCCTCCATGCACTCTAAACATTTCCTGGACCGCCTCTTTTCTGCTGTATTAAGTTCCCAGCAGATGTCTGGCAGGTTGAAGTCACCTACAAGAACAAGGGCGGATGATACTGAAATTTTCTCCAGCTGCTTGTAAAATAAGTTGTCCACCTCTTCCTCCTGGTTGGGTGGATGATAACAGACTCCCGGTAGGATGTCAGCCTTTTTGGCTTTCCCCTTAATTCTTACCCATAGGCATTCAACTCCATCTTCATTAGTTTCAATACCTATAGTGTCAAAAGCCTTCTTAATATAAAGGGCCACTCCTCCACCTCTTCTCCCTTTCCTGTCTCTTCTGAAGAGCTCGTAGCCATTGAGTGCAGTGCTCCAGTGATGTGACTCATCCAACCACATTTCCGTGATGGCAACTACATCATAGCTTTGCAGTTGCACCATGGCCTCCAGCTCTTCCTGTTTGTTACCCATGCTGTGTGCATTGGTATACATGCACCTCAGCTGGGCTACTGATTTCACCCCTGACTCAGGCTTACCACCTTTGGTCTTGCTTCCAGAGAGACCAGCTGCATCCCCTTCCCCCTTCAATCTTAGTTTAAAGCCCTCTCAATGAGGTTTGCCGGTTTATGAGCTAAGAACCTTCTGCCCTTAACAGAGAGATGTATCCCATCTGGTTCCAACAGAGCAGGTGCAGTAAGAGTTGCCCTATGATCAAAGAATCCGAAATTTTGTCAATGACACCAACCCTTAAGCCACTTGTTAATGATGTGAGTTCTCCTATTTCTTTCGTCATTTTTCTCCACCACCAAAGGGACTGAGCAGAACACTGCCTGTGCCCCTGTCTTATCAACCACTTGACCCATGCCCTAAAGTCTGTTTTAATCGCCTTGACACTCCTCTTTTCGATCTTATCACTGCCAGCCTGGAGTATCAGCAGTGTGTAATAATCAGAGGGCTAAATCAGCTCAGGAAGTCTCTCAGTGATATTTAGTACCCAGGCCCCAGAGAAGCAGCAGACCTCCCTATGGGATGGGTCCGAGCAATATATGGGGCCTTCTGTCCCCCTCAGAAGGGAGTCACCTACTACGACTACCCTTCTTTTCTTCTTGATGTTAGAGGCAGAGATCTGTCTTACAGATAAATCATAATTGGGAGGCTCACTGGGCAGATAATTTTCCTCTAAATCATCTGGCTGGCTCTCTAGATCCAGGGCCTCATATCTATTCTGAAGTGGCACCTAGCTAGGGTATGGGGGTCGGGAGGAGTTTTTATTATTACCTCCCTGAGCAGGGACCCATTTCCACACCCCTTCATCTACCAGGCACCCTTCTATCGCCTGGGAGTGGGAGGCATGAGTCCTCTGAATCTTGATGGGCCTCCCTTAAAGATGGAAAGGCTGAACTCCACCAGTCTTTTTCCCTTTCACATTCCCTGATACTTCTTAAACTTTCAACTTCCTCCCTAAGTTCAGCCATCAGTGAAAGGAGGTTGTTCACCTGCTCACACAGCAGGCGTGCCTCCTCCACAACAACCTCCAAAACAACCGATGAGCTCAAACACTCTGGGCAGGAATGGGTCTGTACAGACGCATCCTTTTTGGAGGGCTCCACTTGGTCACATACACCTGTACCAGCCACAGGTTTTGACCGTGTAGAAACCATTACCAACAGAAACCCCAAGACCAACCAGCCAGCAGAAACACCTCAAAAAACACACCACACACCTTACCGGCAAGAGAGCTTGCAACCCTGCCTGCTTGCCCTGCCTGCGCAAACTGCAGTGGTCCCACCTCAGAGACATGCCACACCCCACGTCATAGTGCTCCATCGAGGCCTCTTATAATCAGTCACTCAGCAACTAAGGAAGCTCCACCCCTCATTCCTGAATGACTCACAAATGCAAGCAACCCACCTGTTCAGCGTTCTTATAATCAGTCACATAGCAGCTAAGGAAGAGAAGTATCACTCCTCAGGTATTTATGGAAGTGGGATCATGAAAGCTACTGAAGGAAAAAATAAACTGGGCAGTCAAAGGAAGAAGAGAGGGGTACAGACAAGTGTGGGAACAGTATCTGTTCATTTGTGGACACTGAAATTATAAGGGATCAGCTGCATCAAATGAATATTGACAAGTGGACTATGTGTTGATAGTAAGCCTTTTTGTGCCATCCTTCACAGCATCCTTCTGGAGAAGTTTTCCAACTGTGAGATGAGTGAGTTTGCAGTGTGCTGAGAGAAGAATGAGCTGAAGGGCAGAGCTCAGAGGGGTCTGGTAAATGGCTGGTGATTCATTGATGATCGCCAATGATGTTCCTCAGGTGCAATTCTAGGGCCAATCCTGTTTGATGTATTTATCAAAGATCTGTAATGAATGCACCTTTAGCAAGTTAGCTGATGATGCCAAAGTGAGAGGTGCGGTTGGCTTTCTTGAGGGACAGGAGGCTTTACAGTGTCATCTAGTTAGATTGGTGCTTTTGGCTGTGGTTAGTGGGATGAAATTCGACAAGTCCAAATGTCACTTTCTAGTATGGAGTAATGTTGGACACAGGTATAAACTAGGAGAGGATTATCTGGAAAACACTCCCGTAGAAAGGAACCTGTGGGTGCTGGTCAGCAGCAGCTCAGCATGAGTCAGCAGTGTGTGCCCTGGCAGTTCAGAGGTGCCTGATCCTGCACCCTAGGGTGCATCAGAAAAAGCATCACCAGCCAGTCAAAACAGTGATTAACCCACTTCATTCAGTGTTGGTGTGGCCTCACCTGGAGTACTGTAGGAACCTCTGGGTCCCACCATTTAAGAGGGATGTGAATGTCTTACTATGTGCCCAGAGGCAGGCAACAAAGTTTGTAATAGAGCTGGAAGGAATATCCTGTGTGGAGCAGCTGAGAAGTTTGATTTTGTCTAGTTTGCAGAGGAGAGTGAGGAGTGACCTCATTGCTCTCTACAGCTTCCTGAGGAGGCAAAGGGAGAGGTATGTGCTGAGCTCTTCTCATTGGTAATCAGTGACAGGATGTGTGGGAATGGTTCAAAACTGGCCAAGGAAAGGTTTATACTGGGAGAGGTGGTCGATGCCCCAAACCTGTCAATATTGAAGACACGTTTTGATGATGACCTTAATAACATGTTTTAACTTAGCTGACCCTGAACTGGTCAGGCAGTTAGTCTGGATGATCATTACAAGTCCCGTCCAACTGAAATAGTCCTCTTCTCTTCTCTTCTCTTCTCTTCTCTTCTCTTCTCTTCTCTTCTCTTCTCTTCTCTTCTCTTCTCCTTCTGCATTTGTCAAATATTAAACTCCCATGTCTGCTAAGTCCTACTGCTACAAGACTTGCTAAAATGTCTATCCCCACTCTTCTAGGCCTTCATCAAAAAAGGCCACAATAAAGTCTCCCTGGAGCCTACTCCATGCTGAACAAGCTCAACACTCTCAGCCTGCCTGTGCAGGAGAGGTGCTTCAGCCCTCTGATAGTTTTTATCTTCTTTTAGACCAGCTCCAAAAGTTCCATGTTGTGTACTGAGACCTCCACAGCTGGATGCTGTGCTCCATGAAAAAAATCAAAAGCGTCATAAATTAGAATTTACAAGTAAATAAGTCATCATAAACTAGTCTTTATTCTTTATAATACAGTCAAAACCTGATATATTAAATCTGCAGTATTTCTTAGCTTCTGTCATTAACCCATTTTCTGAACTGAACAATGTGAGAAATCCTAAGATTTTGCTTCATGAAAGATGTGCTGCTTCAAATTATGAATTTAGTGGTCCGTAGAGTCAAAACATTTTTAAGAAAACACGGTTTTGAAATTTCAGTTCCCAATAACAGGATTGTACCGCACTAATTCATGTAAATAGAAAAATGTGGATAGAAGGAGAGAGTAAAATTTATATAAATTTTGAATTCAATATCCTTTCACACTCTGATTTTCACCTCCAGCTAAATTAATTTCCTTGTGATTAAACTGGTGCTGTCTTTTGCATTGGTTTTTGACAGTGAAGACTTAAATACATCTGAACTAAATAAGCAAATCCATTCAACAAAATTAATAACTGTTTGCTGTGTTTAAGTCCTATATAATGACTCTGCTATGTTTATTGTAATTTTGTGTTGGATTTTTATTCTCAACTTCTTCCATACTAGTTTCTTGGATTATATAACCTAAAAATGTGTATTCTATTTCGTCTGTTGAAAGCTGGTTTTTGGGAGATGTTTTATCCTTCTCTTGTAACTCCAGGGGGGAGGGGGGCGGATGCCTTCTGATAATGGCCCAGCCATTAAAGCCAGGTGGGGCAGTGTTTCTTATCTCTTTCACCACCCCTCCATCCTCCAGGGGGACATCTTCTGATAATGGGCCATTAGGGCCCACCAATGACACGACACATTCCATTATCCCATTGTGAGATGCTCTAGCCAGTGGGGGAGGAGCCAACTGTTCCTAGCTAGATAAAAACTGGGACTGAAGGACACAAGGTATCTGGTTTTTCCACTGGATGCCCAGAGGAAGACTGGACCCATCTTGTCACCACTGGACTTTTTACAGGACCATCTCTGCTCCACAGAACCACATCTGTTACTCCAGGAGGACTTATTTGGACTGCTTCCAACACCCTGACTAACAGGGTGCCAGTTCATATCCCTGACTCTGCCAGGGTTTTTCCAGGATTTTTGTTTGCTTCCTTGCTTGTTTTTTGTACTACTACATTTATATATATATATATATTATATTCCTAGTAAAGAACTGTTATTCCTATTCCCATATCTTTGCTTGAAAGCCCCTAATTGCAAAATTATAATAATTTGGAGGGAAGAGGGTTTACATTCTCCATTCCAAGATAGGCTCTAGCTTTCCCTGGCAGACAACTGTCTTTCAAAACCAAGACAACTAGCTTCTGCTGCTTCTGGAAAACAAAGTTCCTGGGTTATCATTTTGGAAGTAGTAGCTATCCAAGGGAAACAATTAGATCAAATCTTCTCTAAAGATTGTCCTCTGTTTCTAGTCTTCTAGTGTTCTTTATTTGTCCACTTGTGACATTTAAACCTTCAGTTATAGTCTGTGTGCATGTGTCTATTCCTTATTTTGTATCTTGTTAGTATTTTTTATATTACTATAAAACATCACAGAGTTTTTGATTCCTGAGTGAGTGGAATTGAAAATCTAAGACTTGCCTTTGGCAAAAATTGCCGTAATCTCTTAGAACTGAACTTACCTCTCAGACCTAAGCCTGTATTTTATTAGATATATTTGATTTTATTTTACTTGAACCATGAACGTATGAATAATTCAGTCTTGACTGAGAGGATGTAAAATAGAAAAACCCATTGAACAAAGCAATCTTAAGTAATCAAGATATAAAATCTTTCTGAGTTAGTGGTCCTCCTTGCACAGTATCCTGTCTCTGACAGTAGGGATGACATTGTCAGTAGGGTAACTTGGGCACCTTTTGCTCCCATAATACTTTCCCAGCATCCACAACTATTGCATTAGGATTGTAAGGATTTGTTGCCTTCCCCTAGTCTTTACACTATCTTCTTATGAATATGTTGTCTATAACTTTGGCCATTTCTGAGCTTGCCACTACTCTTCTGTGGTAACAAGTTCCACTACCTGCATTTCAAAGACTTTCTACCTCTTTCAAACCAGCCTCTCTTAGGAATTTCATTTGTTGTCTTCAATTATAATGTTGTTGAATTTTCTGAAAAACAGTTTAGTGTTTATTTTCTCACACATTTTATTGCCCAGTAGAACTTAGTGTTGTCTTCTGACTTTGAGATTTCGCTGAAAACTCCTTTGTCTTTGACAGAAACACAGAATAATAGTATAATTTAAAAAAAAAAAAGTAACAATCCTAGTTTTCTTGCAGCAAAATTCATTAACTTCCTCATTCATAAGCCTTGAGTGTATCTTCCTGCAGCTCTCAGTCAATAGAATAAATAATGTGAGCCTCTCTAATTCCTCCTTGTGAAGTATTCACATTTAACAATCAATCTACTGGTTCATTTCTGCTCCTGACTTAACTCTGCTTGGACTATAAGATGTGTGGTTTTGTACTTGAAGGCCAGAACTTCTTCAGTACTCAAAATATGGGCACATTAAAATTTAATGAGTGGCACAATGTCATTCTCTCTTCTATTCATAATACATATCCAAATGTGTTGAACATTTCATTCTCTTTTTCAGCTGCCATTATTCCTGTCATCTAAAACCGGCAACATTAACTAAAACCTTTGTTTTCCTTAGTTTTAACCACAAGTAGTCATAGGAAGATGTCAGGTAATTTTTATGTAGTGTATTACATTATCCATTACAGTGTAATGTATTTCTGTAGTGTAATTTTTTGTAGAGTACCTTTCTCTACACTAAAGCATATCTTTCACCTTTCTGCCCAGACTTTTATAGAACTTCTTGCAGAAGGTGGTGTTCTGTGACCTTTTTAGTTTCTAGTGCCAGGAGCTTGACTCCATTACTATTAAAGTATAGGCTGATGGGTTTGTCCAGGTTTCTCTTGTCTCAAAAGGTTCCCTAGTTCCAGTTTGCAAAATTCTTCCCCTTTACACTAGGCTATCATCCACATAGTGAGACCATAAATCCCTACCTGTGTCACCCTGATTTTTCTGAGTTTTTTAAAGCCTTTTGATTGTTTATAAGATGAAGTCAGTCTTTTTAGCTTCTGTACAACATTAGGAGCAGTTTTTCCTTTTCTCACACATGTAGCATAAACAAATCCTTTGTTTTTCATTCCCTGTCATTTGTTTGCATATTTCTAACCTGAAAGTGATTGTAACTGACAGTTGGTCTGGCCATTCGGCTGGGAGGTGATAACTCCAGAAGCCAATCCAAAGCCAGACTCACAAATGTATAAAAAGTAAGAAATAAACAGGCAGATGGGCTCTTGGCCTTGGCTCAGTCTTGGGCTCTCTCGGAGGAACATCTCTGCCCTGCCAATCTCTTGTCTCTGTGTGGTTGCTTTGCGTGTCGTGATCACATACCTGCATGTCAGGTTTTGTATATCAGCCTGGCAGTTTTCCGCGGAGACCATGGGCTTGAGTTTTCTTGCCATGAAGTCATGAGCCCCAGAGAATCCCTCTTGCACTTTTCTATATCCCTGACAGCAACATGAAATACACCTACAGGGTCCTCCCTTTCACCTCCCAGCTCTCTTGACATATTAGGAGAACAGTACAACATTTACACCTAGCAGACAAGTTAACTTGTGACTTCTCAGATGTCACAAAAATAATTTCTTATAATAGTTAAATCTTTCCACTGCCACTATGTGCCTGTTTTTATTTCTCTGAAGTGTGTCTCTGAGGAGGGAAAATCCTGCAGGAAAGAAAAGAAAATAAATCAGTGTCAGGGCAGGTCTTGACCACTGTGTTGATCACTTTTTCTCAGCTGGGTGCCCCCAGTTGCTGAGATTCTTATACTCTGTGGTAGGAACTTTGGTCCAGTGCTGCTGTAGAAGAGAAATTGTTCTACCATATTCCTGCAAAACCTCAACTATTGACCTTTCAGATTTTTTTAGCTGTTCCGGGGAGGTACAAGAATAACAGATGTTAACTCATTCTTAACAGATGAGTAACCATGGTTAGGGCGTTGGGTCTTTATGTGATCCTTTTGCAGTACCATTAGCAAAAACTTATCAGAGGATTGAAGAAATTGTGTAATCACCACTGAATATTGCTTAATACTAACAGAGTGGGAAATGACAGAGAGAATGGACCCCGACAGAGTGATCTGGAACACTTGAGAAATTGCCATAGGCTAAAATACCACTGAATGTAAGTACTGTTCAGGTACACCTTTCTTTGTCTAAGCTAGTCAGCCTCAAATCATTTTATGTTTTGGGACAATTATAAGTTCTGTGAGTTCTAATTTCATTGAAACATCTAAAGAATCCTAGAAGTATCTGGTTCTCTTAGTCTGGTAGAAAATATAGACAAACCAGCTCAAGCTTAGTTACTGAAAGTATTTAAAGTTAAATCAAGTAAGTGCACAAATGCCCAGTTAACATGGAGAGGAAAATTACAATAGGCTTTAGTATGCACTGGTCCAAACCTAGTTTGGGTAACATGAGTATTTTCACTTGAATGACTGAAGTATAATATTTTTCACTTCAAAATTTGCTGAAGAAATTCAAACCTTATTTATATTAAAAAAAAAAAAAAAAATCCCCCCCAAAAAAAACCTCTTAGATATCCAGCAGCCCACAGTTTTTACCATTTAACAGTCTTTAATGAGTTACTAAAAAAAACCCAAAAAACAAAAAACAAAACAAAACAAAACAAAACAACAACAAAAAACAACAACAACAACAACAACAAACACCACCACAACTTCCTCATAGACTACATTTTTACTGGATCTCAAGGAATGAATGAGTAACTGATCTCCAGCCTGCTCTTTTTTAAGAAATTAAGTTCATAATTTCTCTTTTTCTGTGGCTTTTCTAGAACTTTATGGCTGAGCTTTCTACATTTTTGGAAACTTTAATATGACCTAAACAAAAAACAAATTAAATGACTTAATTTAATAATTTAACTAGAAGAGCTGCTTGCCTCTTCCATATTTACTTGTTATAATTAGGAGTATGTACACTTTTGAAAGGCTTTAGAAAATTCCCATTAGAGACACCAAAGGAAAAAAATGTTTGAAAGCTTAAAATGTTCTCTTTCATGCCCAAGTTGGTGAATCCATGGAACATGAAAGTCTTCAAAAACATAAGTATTTTAGCATAGCTTATGGTTTTTACTTTGAACGCCTTTTTCCTTCTCTTATATATTTTTTTTTCTTCTGAAATTGTTATTTATTCAATGCCATCTAGTTTAATATATCCTTCTGTGTATTTGTTACTCAGTCTTGACTGCCTTTATAGTTTTTTGAGGGAAATGGGAACTTCAGTCACTTTTTGTCACTTTTTGTCCCATTGGAAAATCTACGGCATCCCAGAGACATGTAGTTCTCTTCATCAGTTGAAAAGGTATTTCATTGGTTAGAAGATAGCATGATTGCATATCTGAATGAGAATATAGAAGTTACCATTTATCATACCTGTATAAATATCTTCCAAGATGTTACATTCTAGTAATAATGTTCTAATTTGATAATTACTGTTTGAAACAAAAATAATATGTAATTAGTTCTGTGTATAATAGAGAGGTTACAAAATATTCACTTAGTGAATATACTTACAGTGTAATGGTGATTGAATGAGTGTATAGGGCACTGTTGCAAGTGTTGCATAGTAACACTCCCCCTACCAAAATATTTCATTAAATTACTAGGAGATACATTATAATAATGTTTCTACTTTGTTTGACCTTGGTGTATCCTCAGCTTGAGTCTTGTACCTGGTTCTTGGTACTGAAAAATGGTGAAAGCCATAAGGGTCCAGGAAAGCTAACAAGTATGATGAAGATTTCAGGGAACATTTCCTGAAAAGTCATATTGAGAGCCTTGTCCTTGTTTGCTCAGAAGGAAGTGACTGGGAAAATAAATCATAGAGTCCTCAAATATCCAAAAGAGGACTGTAGCAAAAAAAAAAAAAAAAAAATTGCTTTGTGTCTGTTGTGTATGGAAGTGTTAATGTGGATTGCTAGATTTCATAAAATGTCATCCTTTGTTTAAATTAGCTATAAGGAAGGGGGGGGGGGGGTTGCTGTTTGGGTTTTTTTTTGGGGGGGGGCGTTGTTTCTTTGTTTTTTGGGAGGGTTGTTGTTCTTTTGGGGTTTAGGGTTTTTTTGCAATGAGGTTGGTAGAAGACTGACACAAATTGCACAGAGAGGTGCTGGATGCCCCATCCCTGGAAACATTCAAGCTCAGGTTGGACAGTATCTGGATGAAGATGCCGCTGCTCATTTTATGGGGATCAGACTAGGTGGCCTTAAAAAGGTCCTTTCCATCCTAGGCTGTTCTATGGCTCTATGAGTTTAAAAGAGGCAAAACCGATGAACAGACAAAAATCCACCCATGCAAGAGAAACAAAACAAAAATCAAATAAGCAAAAATCCAAAACCAACCCCTACAATAACTTAGGTCTTATAGGGAAGAGAAAAGGAAAGCTGATGGGAGACTTTTTCACTCTCTACAACTACCTCAGAAAAGGTTGTAGAAGGTGTGAGTCAATCTCTTCTTCCAAGTAACAAAAAAATAGAATAAAAGGAAATGGCTTCAAGTTGCATGAGGGGAGGTTTAAATTGGGTATTGAGAAAAATCTCCTCACTGAAAGGGACACAAAGCAGTAAGTCACCACCCCTGGGTATATTTTAAAAATACGTGGACATGGTACTTAGGGACATGGTTTAGTGGTGGACTTGGTAGTGCTGGCTTCATGGTTGAACACGATGTTCTTAGAGGTATTTTCCAACCAAAATGATTTGATGATTTTAGTAATTGTAGAATAAAAGTAGCGAAGAGGCATTCTGCCACAAGTGTCAAAAAACCCCATAGTAACAATGGGGAAACTATGAAGAGTCTTATACATCTTGTGCTGAAAGTGGCATGCTCTTTACAGAAGCATTTCCTACTGACATTTAGATAAACTTTTTTTACATTTATCAATAAATTTGACAGTAATATCCATATTGATAGGCAAACCAGACTAAGACCAACGTTCATTAACAAATTTGAGAATAACATAATTCTAAAAAAGGTACAGAAAATAGCATAGAAACTAGATTAGTAAATTAATTCAACAAGTACATTATTTGTTGTATGCAGTTTACATAGATTGATAGTAGGAGTGCTTTTTGCAATGGTGAGGCAACACATGAAATAGCAGCATTAGAAATGAGAATCAGGCTACTCATATGTGTAATGCCATAGTTCCTCCTGGTTTATCTGAGCTCTCATAAAGCATATAGGAAAAAAATAAAAGGAATAAGTATTTTAACTACTCACAGTATGGGTGATGTCTCTATACTGAGGGGTTTTTGCAGAAGTCCAATTCTGTTACTGAACAGACTCTGAAGCCCACCAGCCTACAGTGTTAAACACCTTGCCATACACCAATAAATTCAAGATGGAAAGGGAAATTTAAGATAGCTTATGTTTCTACTGAGCTTATTTGTATTTCAATTCTATGTTATGGTCACAAATATTTGAATAGATAGCTTCTAAGAAAAACTAGTGTATTCCATCAATAGGCGTCTTAAAAATAGTTCATAAGTCTGTGTTTGTTCCTGTTTTCTCTGTGGTGCTTTGTGTTCACAATAATAAAATAATTTTTTCTATCAACATGGTGGAAAAATGAAAGATCCCTCAAGTAGTTTTGCACCATGAGATTGTTGATTTGTTGATTATTTACTAGAGACCAGACCTTCACTGGCAAAAAGAAGAGGACCAGTAAGCTGTACTGTTCTCTTTAGTTACTCTATCCAAGATTTACCAATAATAACAAAACAAGCAAACAAACAAACCAAAAAAAATCCCAGTATTTTACTACTGAGTTGTTTCTCCTTTACATCCAGAGAGAGCACTTAGATTTACTGCCTGATATTTCTAGTGTACTTCCCTGTGGGTGAAGAATTCACTCCTGGCCATTAATGTGTCAAGTAGCCAGTTCTCAAAAAGATGAAGCCTCATCTGACTAAGAAAAGTGTCTTCTTAAGACAAAGATTCCCACTGTGTCATTTCATATCTTATCATAGCTTAGAACATTAAAGGAAAATAAATAAATAAATGGAAACAACAACAACAAAAATCAAACAATGAACAGCAAACAAATTTTGGGGCATTAGATCTCAGTAAACAAGGTCAGTGCAGCACAGTGTTTGTCTACACAGGAAGCAGCCCAACATAAATGTGACTTGCAAGCTATTTGTACTAAGAATAAATTTCCTGCCAACTGTTGATGTGGGTGGCATCCACTTCACAGTTAAGCAATCAATCACAGATTTTCATACCCCTTGTTTTTGCATACCTGCAGATGTTCACAGAGAAAACACAAAGATTTAAGAATTTTAATTCTAATATAGTTTTTTCACAGTTACCATTTCACGCTTCCATACTTATGTAAAGGTTTGTCAAGGGTACTTCTTAAAAGTATTAAAAGGAAGGAAAAGAAGTATGTTGAGACTTGTGTCTAAATATATATGTATGTAAAGAATAGATACAGTGGCTCAAAATGGGATGTAATGTAATTATAGGATTTTCATGCAGGAGTGATTAGGATTAAAGTTAATGAACAGAGCTTGTGTATAAATTGAAATTCATTACTTGTTTTGCCAATTCATTCAGATTAGTGAACATCATTTTTGACAGAATATAAAAAAAATCTTACCCAAAAAATGCATAGCAGTAGTTCCCTCCTTGTTCCACTGCAGCAAATCCCCTTTGAAGATATAAATATTCACTACTGCAGAAAAATCAAATCTATCCTTGGAGTTTGGGAATATCTGTGTCATTCAGAAGCATTCTTTTCTGGCAGACACCTGAAGTTGTGTCAAAGCTCTTTAATCTAGGATGGTGGTCACAGTAAAAAGGGTCCTCTGGGATAGAAAAAAGAGGAATGAAGGAGGAATTACACAACCCTATAAACCATTGCTTATTTTTGAAGTAAGACAAAAATTGTGCTTTTACTCTTCCTTTGGATACGGTCTTCTTTTTTTCTCCCCTGTGACATTTTCAAGACTATCTAATGTCAGAATTTTTAAGCTGTTTTGGCTCTGCTGATATTCCATTCCTGGGATATTAATGTACTGTCTTCACAAGGGGAAACTACACAAAATGCACAAATAACATTCAAAATTATTATACAAAGATTTCTGAAATTTGCTGTCTTTTCTGTGTTTTTCTGTCTGCTAAACTTGTACCTATTTGGATTTATTTTTGAGGTCTATCAGGATATTTAGCATAATTATTATATTAGAAATAATTTTACTGTTAATAATTTAGATAATCCAAGTGAGGTAGCTGTCCCTTTAAAATTAATTGAAGGTAGACTGGTTTACTTCCTTATTTAACAATGGATTTAAACATATACAATGTAAGTGGATCATATATTAAAGCTATCCCCAAATGTGGCTCTTAGGGACCCAGGAGAAGAAATAAATCCATATTCTATTCCTTGCCCTGCTGACCAAGAAAAGGTATGGAGCAGTGGTGTATTTTTTTCTCTTTATTTAAGAGAGAGTGAAGACTGAAGAACATCATTCATGAAACCTGTCAATGGGAATCTCATAAGTGTTGTTATATAGAAGTGACTGCAAGAAAATGGGTTCTGTCAGGAAGTAAAGGTGTGGGCCGTGTTTGGAAGAAAGGAACACAAAGAAGTCAGCTCAAATACTATCTGTTTTGCACAACAGAATATTGGTCTTCACTGTGTAAATTAGCAATCAGTGTCTTACCCAAGAAAATATATGTCAAGTGGCTTTGCAGCATTTTATATGCATCAACAAAACCACATTTGGTTCATGTAACTTTCAGTTAAGATCTACTGAAAATTACATGTTTTTAGTTTCAGATTTTCGTTCAGTTTAACAAATGCTATCTTAGATAATTCAGCAAACTAAAATGGCAGATAAAAGCAGATATTCTTTAAGATGGTCTGTACTTTTGTTGTGAGGAGTTACAGCTAAAAATTATCTGCTTCAGTTTCATCAGAAAGAAGTGAGAAACAAAAAACCTTCTAACAAAATTGAAAGTAAAATAGAAGTACAATCATGTTCAAAATTTGGAGCTAAGCATCTAACACAAACCTCCACTGAGAGTCCAGTAAAGTTCTTTTCCTGGCTTTTAGACAGTTTTGTTGTTGTTGTTGTTGCTGTTTTCAAAAGACATAATAAAAATCTGCTTCTGCCTACTCTAAAAACAACTATATTTCCAAACTAATAGAGAAAAAGGACAAGGGAAAACCCATAAAATGTGGTTTTCACTGTGAAGCTTACATACCCTCTCAGGTGAATTTTGGCAAAGTGGTTTTCTTGGTTTGAAAAGACAGGTATCTGCTAGAGAGAGGTGGGGCCCCTCTAGGAATGGGGAATTCAAATCCCTTCCCTCTGTGTTATTATAATTCGGAAGATTAAAAAAAAACTTTTCAGTCAGAGCTATGGGGGAAGGAATAACAGTACTTTGCTAGTAAATATAACAGGGCAGACAAACAACAACAGCAATTATAATAATAATAAAATAGAACCTAGAACCCCGAGGGGCTTGGACTCACAAGTCCCGGGCAGCCTGATCTCTTGGGATCCCAAGAGCACCAAACCAAAACCGTGTAAACTCGGGGCTGATGGCTGGAAGCGGTGGGGTGTCCTGGCAGGCAAAATGAACAGTGCTGAAGAAGCCGTGGCGGCTGGACCTGGACTGACTCAAAATCCAGCAGGGCAGGAAAAAAACTCCAAATTCCTCGGCACTCCAACAGATGATAGAATTCTAAGGACCGAACCCCTCCATTAACCGTGGAATCCACGCAGCTACCAGTCGCCTGACCGTCCTCCCCAGAAAACCAAGAGCCGAAAAGAACCACCCCCCTCAGCTCCCGCTAAACTAAGTGATCCACCTCTTTTGTACGGGTTAAGCAACTTATGGGGGGAAAAATTCCACAGGAAAACTTAAACCCCAAGAGTGGTGTGAAAAAGGAATTAGACGTCTACTTGATGCTAACATGATTGCTCACATCTGTAAAGCCAAAGCAGAAAAAACCCAGAGATACTGAATATGGTAATGAAATAGCTCTGAAGATTTGTTTACTTGAGAAGACACTGTGTGGATTGATTTTTCTTTAAATCAATTTAGGTGCAAGGTCAATTTTACTGTTTAAATTATATGTAGCAATAATGCATCTAGGGAAACTTACTTTACATAGAAATTACACCTCAGTTAAATCTTCCTTTGTGGGTTCCTGAACCAGAATTTCAATTACACCTTGTTTTGTCCTAGCATGTCATTCAAAATCTTTTTTGAAAAGCTTGCAGAAGAAAACTGACCTGTTTCCTTATGCTGTAAACATGTAGAGAAAGGGTCAATTTACCTACATTCTAACCCTAAATGGAAGAAATTACTTCCATTGAAATACAGTATAATTTGTTTCAGACTGCCTGTTAGATAGCCCTTTCTGAAGATGATAGAAGACATTAATTGATTTTGTAGTTCAGTGACACTAGGTTAAGTGATTTTCTCAATCACACAGCTTGGCTTTGAGACTTGTTTTCATTTTTCTTCTTCTGGATTTGAAAGGTTTTTGTCAAATATGTGGGAGGCACTTGATGGGAGAAACATAGCATGCAACACATAATTAGTATGATGAATGTATCTGCCAGTGTCTGCCTTTGGTTAACTTACTGGAATTTAGAGTAAAGGCATTGATGGCTTAGGAGGAAAAGCAGAGAATATATGAGAGAGAAGGAAAAGAGTAAGTAAAAATGTTCTTCAGTGCTAAGGGTTAGTTGGAAACTATCACTAAGTTATTAGAAAATGCCATTGTTTTTCTAAGCAAAGTTACTGTCAGCATTGTTTATCAGCCAGTAGTTGACATCGCGTATTATCCAAATGATGCTCATATAAGATCCAATACCTGTTTAAGATGCTAAATAGTCTGTAAACAAATAACAATTTGTTCTCATTCAAAAACTGAGTTCCAGCACCTTATGGTCTAATGGAGAATGAGTAAATTCATCAATCCCTTTTCACTTCTCCTTTTCTCTGACAAACATACAATAGCTACACTGTACAGAGCAGAGTTGTGTGACCTGATCTTCCTGGTTTAAAATATCACCTGCTCTTGCTGTGTGTTTTGACAGCTATCCAATACCTATGGTATACCTTCTTCATACCTGCCCTTATAATGAATGAAAAAGAAAACATATTCTGTAGATTCAGTTCTTATTGATGGGAAGGAAAGGGGGCGGGGGGAAGGAGAGGGGTGGAGTGGAGAAATACACTTTCATTTCCTTGCTAGCATTCTTCCAGATTCTAGTAAATAACATGGGAGGGTTGCTGATAACAGAAAAAGAAAAAAAAAATCTTGGCAGTTTCAACAAAGTGCACATATATCACCAAAGAGAGTTAAAATAAAGCCAAATATTGCTGAAATTAGACTTATATAATGGAATAAACAAGATAAAATGTCTTTGCAAGTCTTTTCCCTCCCACTTGAAACCTGTACATGGTTTAATTTCCAGACTGTATTTATGTTGATCAGAGAGAGTCTTTTCTTTTGCATTTGTAAAGCACCTCATGTCCAGTTCTGCAGTATTCAGTAAGTGTATTGAAGACCTTGAATTTTCATTGTGTTTCATTTTCTCCAGACTTACATAGCTGTACATTTGTGTACTTATGCTGAATTTATTCCTGATAAAGTCACTTTGACGAGTACTGCACCAGCTTGGTTTTAACTCTGTCTTGGACCTCTGGCTTTGAAGTGTATTTGTTATCAGAGACAGTAATAAGATCTAGCTGCAAAGCTAAATTCTGGTTATAAATTTATGTTTCTCCAATATTGCATCTTCCAGTGAAACTTCTATTATGTCTCACCTCTAGTAAAAAAAAATATTTTGTACTGACAATGTATCCCTTACTGGGGGTGCTGGTGGATGAAAGTCTGGACATGAGTTTCATGGGTTGGCACAGTTTGGTTTTTAGTTATGGAGGGATGTCGAGTGTTTTTCGCTGTCAGGACTTGGGAATTGCTTTAGAAAGGACAGGGACATATCAGAAGGTTAATTGGGAGATTGGCATCTGTTTTGACTACTGAGAATGTCAAATGTGACTTTGGGAAGTACCCATATATAAAATCCCTGATTTCTTGCAGGTCAGCCCTTTTCCTCCTGGTTGGCTCAACAAGTAACATTGAGTTGAGCCTGCTGCTCTCCCCCGACCTTTGGGGGGAGCTGGCCCGAGGCTTGGCCAGATTCCATTAGCTCCCAGGTGGGATAGGGGGAAGAGAGGTTGCAGCTTTACAACTACTTTCTCCAAACTTCCCCGGAGCAGGGAGAGATCTCTGCTGGGGCCCTGATAAGAGCTATGGGCACCATTTAGGCTGAGGCCACCCCGTTTTACACTGAGGGGTGGGCTGAAAAGCCATTTATAATCCTGCCTAGGTTTTTTTGATTCTGGACTGCCCGGGTCCTCTGATCTCTGATCTTTCTGTGTGCATTCTTCCACCATGCCCCCCACCCTCTGCCTCACCAGTGAGGCCTTGAAAATCTAATGCCATGAGCTGCAGCGAGAGAGAAAAGACTCTGGGCAGATTTAGCCCTTTCCTGGCAACATGAAGTTTCTAAGGTCTAACCCTTCCTTGAGAGAGAAAAGAAAGGGACAGAGTGAACACAGAGAGGAAACCACATGAAGTCAGTGGAGCAAGAGTGAAAGGACTGTTGGGACAAGGGATTTAGGAGTTTTCCATTCCATTTTAGGCTGGACTTCTTCTTGAGCCATGGAAATGAACTCTATATTTAGATTATCCCTTTAAATCATGGGAAAGATATGTATTTGGGGAGATGATTGTTTAGATTTCTGTGTGGATTTGAGCAAAGGTGTTTGTGATGGACTAAGTAATATTAATCTCATAAGATACTTGAACAGAGATAGAGATGAGAAGCCCTCAGCACCCATGAAGAAGTGGGAAGATATCTCTGTTCCTTGAGATGAAGAATCCTTTGCTTTGGAGTTATTAATCTTTAAAAGGTGACGTCCCAGTATACAAAAGTCTAAGACCCATGAACCATAAGCAGCTTGGGAACCAGTTAATGGGGGGAGTCACAAAAGCAGGTTTCCCTGGGCAGCTGTTTTTGCGACAGTTAAAAAACCCGCAAGACAACTGTTCTAAGTTTTCAGTGGGATCCATGACTCTAAGAGAGACTCTTCTCCTAATGAATTGGTGAAAGACTATTGTCAAATAGTGAAACTAACAGAAAATCACAAGTTTTTTCTCTTTATGTTGTTTTGTAGAAAAGTGAACAGTTTGTAAGGGGATGGAAGAGTGTTTTTGGAGTTTAATTCTGTTTTGTTTTAGCTTTTTTCCCCCAGCTATTTTTTTTCCATTCTTTTAGTGTGTGTTAATAAAATGATTGGTTTATTTTTAACCTTGGGCCTGCTTTGCTTTTCTCCATATTTTTCTCCCACAAAAAGAGAATAAACACTAGGACCACTACATTAAATTTAGTAACCAGAATTTGGCGAACGTGAAACCACTATGTTAATTGGTGCTTCCACCCAGTTAGGTTGAATTAAAACCATTACAATGAGCTGGAGCATGCCTTTGCAGCCCAGAAATCCAACCATCCCTGTCCAGCGGGTGAAAGCATGTCACAGTACTCCACTGCTCTGCTCTGGTGAGACACCAGCTTCTGTACTGCATCCAGCTCTGGCATCCCCAGCACAGGAAGGATATGGGCCTGTTTGGATCAATCTGAATGAGGACTACCAAGATAATCAGTGGGATGGAGCAATTCTCTTATTAGGAAAAGCTGAGATAGGGCTGTTTAGCCTGGAAAATAGAAGACTCTAAGGCAACCTTACAGCAGCCTTCCAGTACATAAACAAGGCTGATAAGAGGGAGAGAAACTTATTAACAGAGACTTTCGAAATATAACAAGTGGCAGTGATTTTAAACTGAAAGAGGGTAGATACGGGCTGAATATAAGGAAGAAATTTTGTACAATGAGAGTGGGGAAACACTGGAAAATGTTGCCCAGAGAGGTGGTAAATGCTCTACCTCTGGAAACATTCATGGTTAGTTTGGACGGGGCTCTGAACAGACTGATCAATGTTAAAATCTCCTGCTCATTGCAGAGAGGTTGGACTATGCGATTTTTAATTGTCCCTTCCAACCCAAACGTTTTGATGATTCTACTGTTTTAACAAACTATTTAAAAGCTGAGCAAAACTGAAAATCAGGACATTTCAGTGTCAGAGACGGCTTATTAAAAAAACTGTGGTTGGTAGCAAAAATTATTATAAGATGGGGAAGGGTGAGTGGAAGTGATAAAAGGGACAAATCTAATCAAATGTTTCAGCACAGATAAAATCACCTGTTGTTATACAGTAGGAGATTTAGCTGTGATCTATAGAGAACAAGTTTACATAAGCATAGTTCCTTCTCAGGACACAACTCAAGAAGGAAGTATGACAGATTGCTAGGGGCTATGCTATCAAAGGCTTTTAAGAAAAAATAAACAATATAAAGTTATTCTGCTACATTCTAGGCAGTCAGCCTGAAAGACAGGCATGATGATTGAATAGTTTTTTGAGGCAGCATGCTATATTTTGTACTAAATATAAAAAACTGTACAGCTTCCAACAGTCACCTCTGGCAGGGTATTGCAATAGTCAAGAATTTTAGTTACACACACACACGTTTTTTACCCCCCAAAGTCATCAAACCATAAAACTAAGAATTTTGTGAAAGAAAAAAAATCCCTTTCAAGCATTTGGATATATAAAACTTTCCATCACAGCTGACAATGATTATGTTAAAATATATGTATTGTTCTTGAAAAGCCTGGATAACTGAAATCAAAACATTTCATACAGTTAAAGAATCACAGAATCAACAAGGTTGGAAAAAAAAACTTTGATATTATGACCAATGACCTAACACTACCTTGTCCACTAGACCATGGCACTAAGTGCCATGTCTAGTCTTTTCTTAAACACCTCCACAGTCAGTGACTCCACCATCTCCCTGGGCAGCCCACTCCAAAATCCAATCACTATTTCTGTAAAGAAGCCATTTTTATTTGGGTTGTTTGTTAGGGTCTTTGTAATACTTTGTTTTTATGTTAATTGGCGGCAATCCAATTAAAAAAAAAAAAAAGAAGAGAAAAAAAGGACTTAAAATTAATGTCTTCGGTATTAGTAACTTTTAGTCTTTTATTTTTGTCTCATAAAGAATCATGGAGCTGTTCTATTTTTATCCTGACTGCAAATGGGGAAATATTTTTCTGTTTCAGACTTTGGCAGACCTTGAAAAACATTTTTAAAATATATTTCATATACATCAGACAGGACATCAAGAGTCTTAACCAGTCACTTTTTTTCCTATGTTTCTTCAATGTCCACAAATAATTAGTTGTCAGTAACTGAAGTATGGATAACTGATGTTTTCACAACTTCTGACATGTCTAGCTAAAGACTTAATGCAAACATACTTGCATAAGTGAGAGCTAATGTAGAGGTTTTATGAGAAAGGAAGATTGAAAGTCCTCCAAATCCAGAAACAAACTTTTGTTTTGTTTTGTTTTTCCCTACTGAGCAGAAAATAATTAAATTGAAGGTAGCTCCATTTGTATTTTGCAATTATGGTTTAAGGAAGAACTTGCTTTCAAGTTGTTGTAGATAGGAGATAAGGTCTCCCCTGGGACTTGTTTTCTCCATGCTGAACAACCCCAGTTGCATCAGCTGCTCCTCATATGACTCACTCTACAGACCCTTCACCAGCTCTGCTGCCCTTCTCTGGATGAACTCCAACACTTCAATGTCCTTCTTGTTGTGAGGAGCCCAGAAATAAACACAGGATTTGATGTGTGGAATCACCAGTGCCAAGTACAGGGGCACAATCACGTTCTGGTGCAGCTGGCCACACTATTGCTGGTACAAGGCCAGATGCCATTCACCTTCTTGACCAGCTGGGCACATTCTGGCTCATTTTCAGCTGCTGTCAACCAGCACCCCCAGGTCCTTTTTCCCCAGGCTGCAGAAGCCATAGTATGAAACAAGGGAATAAAGGCTACAGTCATTAAAACCTTTTCTTCTTTTTTTCTTCTTCTTTAACTTTTAAAGAATCGTTTTGGGAGTCATAATTTAGGGTTTCTGCCTAACATTTTCAGTGTTTCAACTGTTGTGATATCCCTTGCAAAATAATGATTAGGATGTTTTGCACATGAAGTATTAGGTCATCAGAAATTTGCAGGAAGCTGTAAATCCCCTAATGTAAAAGCAGCTTAAGTAGGTGTCCTCTCTGAGAAAGTTTCAGAGGAGTTATGCCTTTGGGGATTTCTTACTACTCATCTCTTTGGACAAAAACAAATGGAGTGCTGCTGCTTTGTTTCTTCATAAGTGTATATGCCAAGATATTTCACTTCCTTTTCATTTTTTAAATCACAGCAGAGATGAAGGGAGATAATGGCACAAAGCCACTGACAAATGATTGTCAGTTCTAGTTGATTTTCTTGTTCATTTATTAATGTAAAATAGCCATATGATTTATACCTCATGCATTAAGGGTATAGAAATGTAGGAGAAAATAAAACACTTCGCATTTCAGCCAATTCTCAGGGATCAGAGGGGCTGTATGAAGCTAGGCTTAGTCTGTAATTATAGCTAATTTAACACTGTAAGTCTGCTGGAGTTCAGTCAGAGCTTTCACAACCACAGATTCACAAATAACATAGTTTTGTCACTATAAGTGTGGTTGTATACAATAGGAACTTGTGCAATAACTGATTCACAAATAGTGCAGTTTGCCAGTCTGATGCCATAGGTCTGTCAGAGTTCAATGAGAACTTACAGAATCCAGGTTCACAAATAATGCAGTTTATTGAAGCAGCAGAATGGCAGGTTGAGGTTTGCTGGTGATAAATGCACAGACTACAGAGTGTTGTATGTTTTGAGACAGGATATAGTAACTTGTGGTGGTGCCAAGAGTTGTTTTGTTAAGTTATTAAGTTATTTTTGTAAGTTTTATAAGAAGTTTTTGTAATGGTTCATTCCACTGTGCCCCCTTGTTTTCTGTAATGGTTCCCCCCCATGAGTTTGTTATATATCCACTCGTTTTGTGTCAATCATCCCCTTCTTCCACCTGTCCCTGTCAATCCCCCCTCTCTCCTCTTGGTCGCCCTGTCTGTCACTTTGGGGCCCTTCCCTGGCTTCTGGAAAGATCCAGGGGAGGCGTTGAGTGATAGGCTGGTGCCTGGGGAATCCCCTTCTCCCCTCTTGTGATTCGTTCATTGTTCAAAAGTTGAACTGTTAAACCCCGATGTTCCCTTATTGGCTGACCTGTTGTCGCCATCCCTGGATCCTTCCCCATTTATAAGTCTCTGTTCGGCTTTGATCTGGGCTCTCTCTGGGCAGCAAGGGTCTGAGGCAGAGCTCCTTGCTGGACTCCCCTTTAATAAACCACCTTTAACCCTGCTCAAAGAGAGTCGACCCTTTTTTGCCACCTTAGTCGTGACACCATCAGGTCCATCCGCCAGCGTGGGTAACCAAAAACCCACCGGGAGGAGGTTACTCGCCCTGCCTGTTGTTGGGGGCTTACCCCAACACTGAGGTGGTTTCAGGGTCCTTTGCTCCCCTGCACAGCTCCGAGCCAAGCCGAAGGAAGAGACGGAGTTCTCAGGTTTAGATTTTTCAAGGTTGCATACTTTGTTTATTGTTTCTTATCTTACAATTTTCTCGGAGTCCGACAAGATGTTCGCAGCTGCATGGATTCCTCACGTCTCCCCTCGAACTGGGCTGTCCTTATCTTTTATACTAATTACTACGTATTTCTTGTTTACTATTTCTTACCAATGTCTATCACTATTACTAAAAAGGTCATCTTTACTTTGACCCAATCCTCACTAACTACTTTGTGCCACGTCAATGCGGCAATGGAGTGAGGGAAGAAGAAGGAGAAGAAGAAGGAGACAACGCCCCAGATTCTCCATCTTGTCCCCATTCACTTCAATGCTAGGAACCTAAAACTACTATTTTCTCATTCTGTGATAAGCTAAACTACTATTTCTCACATTCTTGTGGCATGTAAACCTTCTCTCAGTGTAGGAAGTTTTTCCCATGGACTGAAATCAAAGCCAGTGTCTCTCTGAGCTCTGGGCTGGGGTCCCAGACCCCCCTGCCCAGGTCCCTGACCCTCCAGGGCAACCAAAGGAATGCCCTGGACTCCAACAGCCTGTAACCCCGACCAATCCACGTTGCTGGAACTGAGCTAGTCTGTGGTCAACGCCCGCCAGGTGTGAGGGACACTGCGACAGTAACTATACACACAGGGGTGTGTATATGTATATATGTATATATGTATGTATGTAAATATGTAAATATGTATATATGTATATGTGTATATATGTATATGTGTATATGTGTATATATGTATATGTGTATATGTGTATATATGTATATATGTATATATGTAACAAGTATTCTTGTGTCTGTTCCAATGCAGTTGGAGGGACAAAGCTCACCTAAAGCCCTTTTTAGGGGAGAGAGAGAGATGGTGTCCATAAATTCATACTGAGCCTGCAGAGATATTAGTTTTCCCCTTCTCTGTCTTTTTACTCCAAACTCCTTCTTTTATATTATAATTTTTTGTCACTTCCCAAAGGGATGGAACAATCACATGCTATAGGTGGGGTTTTGTTGACTGTGACTTATACATGTAAGGCAGATTCTCTTTTCTCTTCACTTGCACTCTTAGGGGTGTGAAAGTTAATACGTAAATAGGACTTAATGAGGGTCTTTGTTACTTGCTTATTTACTTTCGGTCAGAATTTATAGTTTATACAAAGCTAAAGCAAAAAAACTGGTCCTCCTCTACCTGCTGAGGCAGCAGCAAAGGCTGTCTGACCTTCTCCAGAGCATTCTTATCTCCTTGAAGGACCAGATTCACCGGTCTTGTGGCCAGTGATGAGGAGTGAGGCTGAAGGCTGGTACAGACATGTGAGTGCTCTTCTGTGCCTCATTTTGGGGCTTTGAGGCCTCCTTTTCACCTCAGACATCCTTCCAACATTAGGTCTGGTCTGAGTGTAGTGTGAGATCACCGAGGGGCCCAGCTCATGTTTTTCTCAAGAAGCTTCATCAATTCTTCACTGATTTAAAACAATTCCATAGCAGTTCTGACAATTTACCACAAAACCAGAGAAAACATATAATTTAGACTTGAAAAACGTGATGACTCCTCCTTTGCTTCCCTTCAAAATTCTTTCTGAAGTCAGTTTATTTAACCAGAATTTGATTCCATTCTTTAGGCTTTGCAAATACTTTATTGTTGTCAGGCAATGCTATGCCAGCTGATCAGGAAATATACATGCTAAACACAAATTTTGCATTGAAGTAGAGGAATATAAGTGATGACTGAAACTCCATTTTCCTTCCAGTGTTTTGCCATTTGACGCGTTTGCAGCTGTGTGTACTTGTTTGAGTTATTTCTGCATTACTATAAGCATCTCAGTCTTTAAAGAGGGGAATGCACCTAATGGTCTGGAAAATTATTTCAGTGTTGCTCAGAAGCTGTGTGTGACACTATAGTGTATGGTGCAGTTAACTCTTTTCAGTTACCACAGCCATGAATGGGGTGAAATATAGTTATAGATAGTACAGTGTGAAATAAGATGTAAAAGTAGCTTTTCCTGTCATTAAATAACTTGTTAAAAAGAGGGTAATACTATCCAATGATAGTATGCTTATATAGAGAATTTTAGCAAGGTATTTATCTTAATCTTGGACTCTTCTTATAATGATCTTTCTGAATATCTTTTTAAATAAAAATTAAAATAAATAAGTGAACAAACAACCCCATAAAATATATTTATAGCCAGTGATGTGTATTTTAACCCAACTGTATCTCACTGAATTTCCGTTTCAAGGAAAATAGAAAGAAACAATGAACTTGTACTGTAACTAGACAGGTTAAGGCTAGTCATTAGGAAAAAATATAATGATATTTTCAAAGCACTAGAATGCATTACCTGTTAAGAAATGACAATTTTCTTAAAATATGTCTTTAAAACATATGCCAATAATGGTTCAAACACAGTTGATTCGTCCTTAGGAGCGGAAGTCCTGTTTCTCTGTGATTCTTATGTTTTATGCTTGGGCAGATGTTTTTACAGAAGTAAGATTTAGTGCTTTAAACGGATATCCTTGTAGATTGTATTCATGTAGAAGTTAAAGAATAATTCAGGCTGGTAAATATGTTGGAGATGAGGTGTTAGAAACTAGAATAATTTCATTGCTTCCAGAGTGATTTTCACAGTGAAATGCTTATTTATCACCTCAGAGGAAAAGTGAAACTAATTTTGTTTGGGGTTTCTTTTCTGGGAAGGTGTAGCTGTTTCATTAATAATGTGAAATTCAAATTTTTTTTTTTAAAGTCTATACTAAATCAGACAAAAATCAACCAAGAGCTGTTGAAGAGACTAATGAGTATTCTCTCAAAATGCAACGATTCACCTAGCCTGGAAAGAAAATAGTTGCTCTGAGCTGTCACTGAATGAATGGGCTGAATGGATTTCTGGGAAAAACAGGCAAAGAACAAAACACAGATATACTAGGAGACAGTAAACATAGATCTCACTCAGCGGAGGGAGTGTACCTTCAGAAGTATATATTCATCTGTATTAGACACCTACATGTACAAACTGCAGCTAGTCTGTGCATTGCCAGTAAGTTCTTTACTTTTCGGGTACACTAAACCATGGAGAATCTAAAGACTCAGTTTACAGTGGAAGATCTCTTTATTCCCTGGATGCATGACACTGGCTGTGTAGGTACTTATCATCTGTTTAGTACCTCAATAGTAAGTGTAAACTGGGATATATTCCACTGGGAGCATCAGCTAGTTATATTTGCTGTGTATGGGGAAAATGCACAGAGATCTTAAAGCCTGTCAGAATAGTTTTGGACAGGCAATACAGAATGTACCTTGAAAAACCCAGGTTGGATAGAAACACTGTTTAGAAATTGGTTCTCTGTCTTTTTTTTGTTTGGTTTGGTTTGGTTTGGTTTGGTTTTGGTTTTGTTTTTTTTGTTTTTGTTTTGGTGTTTTTTTTGTTTTGTTTTGTTTTGTTTTTCCCCTAGGTTTTTAGTATAGTTTTACACCATTGTTTATGGTGTATGATTCTAGGGTTCAAAAGGACAGAGGAAATAATTGGACATTAAACAGGTACGCATACATGCATATACAGCATGAAAGGAGCATGAAATATCTTTTTTTTTTTTTCTTCTTCTTTCTTTCCCTCTTCCTTTTTTATTTGAGTCCTTTTTGGATAAGTTATTGACAACTCTTGCATTTCTATGCTATAGCCAATATTCTTTTTGATCATAAAAGCTTATTGTATTATTTTTTTTATTGACCATATTTTATTGTCCATAAACAGAGAAGTGGGAACATCACCATGCTGCAAACTAAGATAGGCAGCCACAGAAAAAAAACAAACAAGAAGAAACAGTGGTCCTTTTAACAATACAGAAATACTCACAGTTGATGACGAAGTGCAGTGTTTAAATAACCTTAATAAGAGTCCTTATGTGGGGACAAAAAAAAAAAAAAAAAAAAAAAAAAAAAATATGTGCTAAAAGGTGTAGAATATTTCAGAGGATTTCTTGAAATGTGGTATGTTCCTGAACAAGCTCATTTCAAGTGACACTCAAGAATTGTTCAGTGTAAAGCTAAAGGACACTGTAAGTTGGTGGAAATTCATAAGCATTTTTATAAGCACTTTTAGAACATTAGAGATCATAATTTGGCTTGTATTGCTCATTAAAATATCTGTATAATACATTGATATATTTGTTTGTTTTTCATTTTGCACCACTAAAAAGAGACCATATTTCCTTCAGAGAAAGTGTAGCCCTAATAACGAGGCACAAATACAAAACAGCATTTTGTAGCTTTCAGACTTCATAATTGCAGGGCTGGCTGTTAAAAAAAAAAAAAAAAAAAAAAAAAAAAAAAAAAAAAAAAAAAAAAAAAAAAATTTGAAGTAAGAAAACTTAAAAAAAGGTTAAGTTCTTCATATATTTTCTTACTGTTGGCTCAATATGTCATTTTGAATATAATGTTCAATAAATTCAGTAAATAGATATTTAATTATCAAGAGGTCCTTTGTGCCACTATAGAATAAGAATTTAATTCATAAATCCCTGCTGTGACAAGTCAGTCTTTTTATATGCTTTTATAATAACAATAGTCTTAAAAAGAAAATAAAAAGCTCCACTTCAAAAAATGTATGAGAATTTATGGTGTCTATGCAGGACTGTCATACACAGACATATCTTCAGTCCTTTGCTAGAAATAGCTTTCAAAAATATGTCTAAAAACACTTATGTGGAATTGAGATTACTTCAAAAAAGGTTTCCTATATGCTGGATTTGTAAAGCTCAAATAAATAGTGAGAACATGTAAAATGCACAGAGCTGCAAGCAGAGACAGTGCAAGGGAAGACATTGTGTGTCCGTGGACACTAAAGTACAACACTTTTCCAGAAATCAAAATGGAATGGTAATCTTTGTTTGAATTATAATCATACATTATGTAGCAGTCATACATAATGCTGAGCAGCACCTTTCTAAAACTTGAAAACATGAAGGGACTATTGCTATGGGTCAAGGGGGCTGCTCTGGAGCCAGCTGGGCTGGGCTGCTTTCTAATCATCTCTAAATACTCGCTATGCATCATGATATGTATTGCACATAAAAATTGGAAGGAGCTCTGGGTAAGAAGTGTGTGCCCAAGTAGTCAGTTCATTTCCTGGTCTGTGAAGCACTTGATTTGTTATGGACTTGCATTCATTTCCTGGGATGTGGGAGTTTTGATTCTCATCTGGCACCAATAGGGAAGATGAACTGGCTGACAAATAATAGACTGTTAGACAAGTAGACAAATAATTGGACTGTTGGAACTTCTGTCTTAAATGTTCTGCCATTTGGTCAATATCCCTTAGGCAGTTATAAATTTTCAATAGTTAATAAGATGTATAGTTAATACTACTGTAGGACATAATAAATGATCAAACCCCTCTTTCTCCCTAATCTAATCTCTAATCACTGTCCCCTGCTTTGCACAGAAAGACAGAATCCATTTTATTCTTCTGCAAATCAGTTTTATTAATACAAGAAATTAAGGGTGAAGAAAACTATTAGAAATTTCATTGTCCAGGGTTAGGGCTGATTTCTCAGAAGCAAGTGGGTGCACATAATTGCAGGCCATGTTTTTAAATGACCATTTTAAGGCATTTACAGTTGAAAATTGCACCAATTATCTATATTGTATTTCTATTGCGTAAAGAAAGTTGTCTTGCTAGGGCTTTAATTTTTTTTTTCAGAATTAGAACAAAAATAGAATATTTGATGTTCTGAGATAACTTCTGGAAACCTCAAATACCTTGTTCTTAAAAAAGAGATTTTGTTGTAAGTAGGGCAATAAAGTCATGTCTTTTTCAAACTATGCATGTATAGGGCATTAAATTATCTTAAGATCCTGAGGATATGTGTGTCATTTTCCTCTGACAAATGAAAACTTTAAAAAAGGGTACTAAAAGTCTGTCCTTCAATCTTTCTGTAAGTGACTTCTGCAACAAAAAACCTCTAAGTGATACTGTATTACTGTTATCACCATGTGAAAGTTTAGTGCATGTTAAAATATAATTTTAAGGTTTACTTTTCTGTCTCCTGAAAATCAGAATACAACTTTTTATTACATCTTTGGAAGTATTTAAAAGAATTTATTAAGACAGTATATTAACTGAGGTCAAGCTGTAGATTTTCCCATACAATGGACAATGTTTGTCACTAAAAAAAGAATTTTACAAGTGTAAGATTATCTAATCAAAATTAAGAAACTATTGTTGACACAAATGGGCAATGTCTACTCATGCTAAAGTAGCTACTGTGCACAATTTTCACTTCATGTACAATTATATATTAGAAGTTTGCTCACAGAAAAAGCAGAGCTACTTAAATACAGCAGAAAAATATCCATAGCATTTGTGCAAATGTGAAATTCCTTAAAATACTCATGCTTCATTACCATTTTCAGTTTCCTAAAACACAACTAATTTTTGCAAATAACTGTCCTAGATCCAGGAAACATAGAGTTCTTGGTAGCTGTCTCTTGACTTAGATGTATTTAATTTTCAATATTTGATTGAATTTACAAAAGTTGAGTTTTAGAAAGTCAGAATTTTATTTCACACTCCCACTGTTTGTTTACTTAAAACTTGTCTCATAAGATGCAGTTCTAAATTTCTCCATGAGAGTTTCAATGTTAGAAATGCACAACTCCAAAGCTTCTTTCTGTAATTATTTAATGATGTGTATTGGAACATCACTGTGACCCTATAAAAAAAAAAAAAAAATAGGCTTCACTTGCATGCTGAACATTCTCCGGTAAGAAAAAAATGGTGAAAGTCTCTGGAGAGTCTAAAATGTAAGATGGGAAGTAGAGGGAGAGAGATTTTAATTTAATTGCCTATTCCTAAGAGGAAGCAAAGGGCCCAATAGGTATGCTGTCTGTGTATCCTGTTCTTGGCCTCAAAACACTGATTCAAATATATATTTTGTTCTTTGCTTGTGATTTTATTAACATTTTTATGTAAACAAAATGTAATTATTATCCAGATTCTCAGGAGCTGTAACAGCAACCTTGCTGATACAAGCTTCTATCACCAGTAACACCTGAAGAGTGAAAAACTCATCAACTAGATTACTGGATTGACAACTTAGTCCTAATCGTACTAAGAAGCTTCTTGCCTAAAAATAACAGATAAGATTCTTTACTGGTGTCAATCAGCATAATTTCATTACCTTGATATGAAGTATCTGGATTTATACCGCATCAAGATTGACAATATGAGGTCCTGCTCACCCTCATCAGGGATGTAATTTAAGAAGGTCTTAAGGAGGATGGAAAAGAAAAGTATTTGACAGTTCCAAATATGGCAGGTGATAATAGTTTCAATATCTGCACTAGAAAAGCTCCTGTCCACCCTGTTTTGGGACTCCCCATTCATCCTTGTACCATTTTTATTGTTTTTTTCCTAGTCCATGAGATAATTTCTTTTAATTACATACCAGATATGTAGATATATGTAAATAGATACGTTGTTTCATATTACTTCAGGTCATTCTAGAGGTTTAGAAAATGAAGCAACACATTCAGGGAAATGCTTGTTATAGTAAATTAAATTTAGAGGATGGACTTCTTATAAAAACATTTATAAAGAAAACACTGGGTAAAAATGTTTCTGTGCTTCATTCAATTAAAGATGAATGCTGAAAAGAATTCAGACTGAAAACTTCTATACTTCTCTGAATCCCTGTTTTATTTTGTCATTATAATTAGAAATGAGGTATTTTTATATAGCCTGTGGTGTGGTGTTCAAGAACAATTAGACCAAGAATAATAATTTAGCTTGACAATAGGTAAACAAAGTGAGTGATCGGATCTTAAATAACAACCTTCCTTCTTATGAACTTTAAAAAACAATCTTACTCCTCCTAAATGTTAGTAGAGTAGGGAATAAAGTTATTTGCTTGTTTGTTCCTTTGTTTGTTTTATTTTTTATTTATATTTAAAAATTGTGGTAATAGTATAATTTAAGGTCAGCCATGTTCAGGAAGATGGCTTTGCCTTTTGTTAATGGAAGTTTATTTCCTGATGGTTGGTTTGCATGTACACTTGAATAAGTTTTAGTGAATCTTCAAGTCATTGTTTAGAACTTGCACTTAGAGCAATCATTTACCTTTTGTACCAAACTGTAAATCAGTGTAGACCTATTATCTGCATTGTCCTGTGATTTTCTTTTTAAATGAAATTGAGAAATTTAAAATAATTTTAGAAAATTTTATGTGCTTTAGAAAGGACACACTGAGGGTATTGAGGCTGACTCTTAAAGTCATTCCAGGAAAGCAAGAATTTGCACATTATAGAACCCTAGAAAACAAAAAAAACCTCTCTGACACTGCTATTGATCTGTGTTCTTGCACTTTGTTTATTAAGCTTATTGATGACTGAGCAAAGTAAGTTGAATCTTAAGTTGGTAGGTTTTTCTCTTTTCTCATAGGGAGGATTAAAACCTGAGGGTACAAAACAAAGACTTGCATTTTTGAGTAATTTTAAATGAGAATGGTAAGTAGGAAGAAGAAAAGGAAAGAAGAATTTTGTTTCCTTCTTTTTTTTTTTTTTTTTTTTTTTTTTTTTTTTTTTTTAACAGAACCCAACATGGACGTTTGTAATATCTTGTACTTGAAATTATGTTGTATAACTTCCCTCACTCTGGGTGGTAGTCATGACTTTTCCAGGACAAATAGAAAAATGTATGCAGAGTTATTCCTAAGTAAATCTTGCTTCAGTTTGAGTTTTTCAGAGTCAGAGCTAGAATTGTCAAATTTGTAATTTCTATAAATTTAGAATAATTTCAAATACAGACAATGCTTGTTTCAAGTCAAGAGGTGTTCAATGCTAATATGTACAGCAGAAGTTGAGCACTTAGTTGAATAATGTATTCACTCAGAAAGAAGAAAACAGCTGTATAAATTTGAGTTGTGTCATATTTTATGTTTTGTGTGACCTTATTGTGAAGTTTTTAAATTTATTGCAGTGTGAGAGTGCCTCTTTTCAACAAGTTACAGCAGTAATTCAGTAATACAGTAATCATTTTCTTGATAGTAGTGTACTCTAACAAATGAACAACAAAGACTGCTGTTTTCAGCCAACTGTAAGATTTATTATTCTTCCAGGTAGAGATTTATCTTTTCTCTGACTAGATCTATCTGACTTAGAGGTCAATAATTCCTGATTGAATTTCAACAGAAATCAATAGCTACCTATTAGGTCACCTAATACACAAAGATTTTGTGGATGTTGGGTCTAAGAAAGAAAATAACATTTGCAAACATGTGTCAGATTCATTATAATAAGATTCCTTTAAATTTTATTTATATATCACCATCATTTTTGCATCCATAAGAAAATTCTGAAAACTGTGGTTTACCTAAAGCTACCACAGACGCATTTTCAGCATTCAAAAATATCTGTTGGTTATCTGCCATGGTTCTTTAGTCAGCCTTCTGTTTATCCAGGGTACAGTTCTTAGATATTTTTCTCTTATGCAGACTTTGAACTAATATTTTTTATTGTATGAGTAGATTAGGATTTTTATACAAGTATGGAATTTTCAAAAAACTTATTAATTTTTTGGTCATTAATTTTGCTTTACATATTTACACTCTGTTATGCTAAATCTAACACCAAAGTACTTCCCACATTTAAGAACTGGGGGTTTTTTATTGAAGATATTCTGCCGGGTATTGAATTTAATAGTTTTTCTTTAAAAAGGTATTAGCTTGCATGGCCACTCTCATAGTACATTAACAGAATTATTTTCCTTGTAATCCAAGTACCGGGAATAGAGGGGAAAAAATATT
Source organism: Hirundo rustica (assembly GCF_015227805.2). Taxonomy (NCBI): domain Eukaryota; kingdom Metazoa; phylum Chordata; class Aves; order Passeriformes; family Hirundinidae; genus Hirundo; species Hirundo rustica. Next base: position 77,592,102 of record NC_053450.1, on the reverse strand, counting down.
CACATTCACATATTGACACCAGTCTCAATGTATTTCATTCACACTTTGCAGATAAGCACACTGAAGTGCTCAGCAAGGTTGCACCCTAAGTGACTTATAAAAAATTATATGTTATACCATGCTGCAGTAACGCCCTTAACATACATTATGCAAGGGTCAATGAAGCACTGAAGTTCAGTAGAATGCTCATGGGTGTGTAAGGAGTGAATATCACAGGGAGAAGAGAACACAACCAATGTGAAGTGCTTGGTGTGTTGGCTAAGCCGTTTTTTTTACTAACAGATAATCTGAGTTATATGTCTTGACCTTGTCAGTCAGTTGTTATTAAATTAGTCAACAGATGAAACTTTGTCCAGATGTGGAATATTTTCAAGACTATATGTTAAATTCAGGTTTTTTGTGGTTTTTTTAGCTGGACAACATTTTGAACCTATTAGAAAGGGGGGATTTATGCCTATAGTCATTATTTCTCTTCTTGGCCTCTTATCAAGGTGATCTACTTTGAAAAGAAGCCAAACTATTTTTCAAAATAATGGGCAATTATGTTAATTATCTCAAATTATTTAGATATATTATTATGTACTTATTAAAGACACAATGTATTATTTGCATAAAAGCAAATTAATTTATTAATAGTGGATGGGAAATATGTAGCAAAGTCTATTACTCCATCTTTACTTTTTTTCGTTATGAAGGAAGCAGTAAGGAGCTTTAGATTATTACTGGAATATTGGCATCTTTAACCTTCAACTGTGTCTCCCTTTGTCATTTTCCTTCTAGCTATAGATTAAATATATGTTTGTATAGGGCAGAAGGTATGTGACATTACAAGAAGAAATGTTCTGTACTAGCAGTCTATTCTATTTTAAGAGAGCAGGATTGCCAAGGTTGTGAATATAAGTAGTTAGTTTTCGGGCTGTTTTACACTCTTTCTTGTCAAATTTGATTTCCTTTGAGAGGAGTCTTGTACTTAGTTCCCATCTGCTATGTTCAGAGATTACTGAATGCATCCCCTTTTTACTTAATTGTTTTGTTCGTCACGTGTCATTAGGTTGTTCCTCCTCACAAAGGATTAAATACCCCTATAAGAAGTTTAAATCTGAAGAAATTGCACTTAATGAGTAATTTAATCTCTTCCAGCATTCTTCACACTTGCCTCCACAGTGATATCATTTGCTTGATTCCTCTGCTTGCATATCTGACAAACAAACTGTTTTGGAGAATTCCTCAGTATCTAAATGGCACTAAGATATATGTTAGTCATGTATATCTGTATCTAGGTAGGTTCCACATCTATCTTGGCTTTACATTTCATTCCATTATACAACCAGCTGTCACTTGTTACCATTTTTGAGCAAACAATAATTCTGTTCCCACTCCCTTGGGGTGCAGATTCTTCTTTGCTTTATAAATACATTTTTAATAGAATTATTGAAAAGTACACTTTCAACAGAGCAGTAGCATCATATTTCTGTGGGCTTTATCTGAGACACATGCCTACTACGTTAACAGGAACACATCAGAGTTTGAGCACTATATTGGTCAGAGTGGAGGATACAACTATTTGCCCCTTTAGGCTCCTAGCCACATGTTTCTTCAGAACTATAGAAATGCCAATAATTCAGGTTCCAATTCAAAAGAATTCATGAGTCTGTACAAAAGTACCAAGATGTTGTCTATCAAAATTGAATTATTCAATCTTGCACAATTATGAAGAAAATTAATATATAGTAACAGGTTACCAAGACACAGAAATGTTTTTATTTCAAGTCTGTCTTTAAGGCTTTCTCCTCCTTTTCCATACCACATCTCCAACAATTTTGTGTGGAAAAAAATGTGTATTCAAAAATAGAAAAACAATTTTAGATGAGGTCAAAACCACTCAGGTAGGAGATTTGCTTGAAAGAATGCTTAACTATATTTTTATATCTGAAAAATCGTAGGAACTTGTGTGCAATTTGTACTTCAAAAGAAACTGCTTGCACATTTTCAGGACTTAGCATACTGATAAACAGTTTCTGAGGAATTAATGCTTTTTTGAAGTTTTTCAGAATCTGCACATGAAAATAAAAAGGCAGAATTTCCACTTTTCTCAACCCTGGATTGTTGACTCTTATAGGAACAGAATTAGATTAATGGGGGAACTGTAATTGTTGTCCAGTTCCAAATCTAGAAAGGGTAGTAGAGTCTTCCTTAGTAAAATAGATAAGCAAGTTTGCAGCATTTAAATATGTGCCAGTTTTCTGAAAGGCCAAGCAAAAACAGTTTGCAATATGAGGCTGGCAAATTTAGGCAAAGAGTAAAAAAAAGAAAAATGGGGAAGCTAGAAATACTTTAGCCAATTAAGAAACAGAAATAGCAATAATTCCTTTCCACGTGTTTTTCTGCAACATAGGCTATGCTTAACAAACCTGGTTTCTTTGTTTTACAAATGGCAGATTATATCAAAAAAGATAATTGCCATGCCACATGCAATTCTAGTTAAATAAGTAGCAATTAGTCGTGGCAACAAAGCATATATTAAATGGCTATGAACTGGCTACCTGGGAGGTAGGAAAAAAGTTATCATCAAGACAGAATGGTCATGAAACAAAGAGATTCCTCCAGAGCTCCACAGGGATCAATGTAAGACCAATTCTATTCAACTTCTTTCTGTGTGGATTCAAAGTAAACAAAATACAACCATTAGCAAAAATTTGGGGTTACTTCTATAGTAGATATCCCTTTGATTTCAGCACTTGCATATTGTACCTTAGAGTTTATTGTCTTCTTTCTGGAGGTGTCTTGACAGCAAATTTTTAATTTAATTAATTTGATTATCCCATTATGAAAACTGGGAGGTGCTGTGATTTCATTTGGTATTCATGCAATTGACACATAAATTTGTGTATTTTCCACTCAGTGAAAATTTCTTCAGATTCCTTAATTTACGAGGCATCAGCAAAATCTTCTTCTTTTTTTTTTTTTTTTTTTTTTTTTTTTTTTTGTAATTTCTTCTGTTACACATAAAGATTTTAGAGAAGGCTATTTATACTAATAGTTTGGGTTTGGGTTGTTTTGTTTTTTTTTTTCTCCTGGGAGTATTCATTGTAGCACAATAAGTCTCGTAAATCCACCCCTTCTTTTAATACCAAATGAATGCTATTCTAGCCTATTTCTTTAAAATGTCTACTATTTTTCTTTTAAAATAATTCTATTTTTCAGTATTTTTTATTTTTTAGCAGTCATCCTTAAATGGTGAATTCATGTATTTAATTTCAGTGCTAATTTTCTTTAAGGGATGATATACTGTCTTTCAGTACTATAGTTATGACCAGAGAAGAAAATTGACCACTAATTGTCATTTCTATAGTGCTATAACTTTTATCCCTGAAGTGTGTAGGTATGTCCCTGTAAAGGAGCAAAGTGTTAGCTATATAAAGAAGATATGAGTCGAAGGGCTAGATTAAAAATCATGTTTGTTATAGAATAATTCAGAATTTGGAGTAAGGCCATAAGTTTTATATTGCAGATATCTGTTTATGGTTATATTTTGAATGAAATCATAAATTCAAATCAACATCTATTGGGAGTTCTAAATTTTAACTTTTTTTTGAAACTTTATGGGAAAAAAAAGTGTTTGCTGACTTTTTCAGTATCTGTCTTAAAACGAAAAAAATTGTGTTCCCCTTTCAAGGTAGAATAATATTAGAATTTGAAATGTGTTTTAATATAAAAAATATGTTCAGAATATTAAGTTACAATAAATTTATAGGCTAAATTTATACCCTAGAAAAAGCAGTGATAAAAATAGTGCTTTTATTCCAAAAGAAAGAATATTAATGAGATTACCATCTGCAACACTTCAAGTCCCTCAGTAAATTGTAAACTCCCACATTTAGTTAGCTATTAAAGAGATATTTAAAATTACATTTGAATCATAATTGTCTATGATCATGGCAAGACAAATATATAAGAAACTAGAATATGGGGGATCAAATGTGACCTACTGACCCTTCATCAAATCTCTAGTGACCAGGCTCATGTTCCAACAACGGAATGGAAATTTTCCAATCAAAAAATTAATTACTTCCCCATGACAAAATAGTTTGCCATTAAAGTGGATTTGTGTGACTGTTTTCTTTTGGTTTTCCCCACTAGATAGAAAACCCCTGAGCTCAAAATTATAAAATAGAGCCTTTTTATCAGGGGCAATTCAGACATCACTCAGGAGTAGGCTGTAAAATAAAGATGACTAAAATTCTGCAGTAGTTACTGAATCTAAATGAGTTCTTCTTTTGTGTAAGTAATAAGATAAATTATTTCAAGTGTACCAGACAAATAGGTAAGTACATAGTAATAGACTTCAGTAAATGCATAGCTATGCACCTGGCTGTGGCAGATATTTTCTTATTATTTGTCTGCACTTGAACTAAAAAGTCTTGATTTTTACAGTCTCAGTTACTGAAGATCCTTCTGTTGTAGCTTTTCTTTTATGTAAGTTAAATGGTTCTTCACAGAGTGCTAAAAAAGACAACATAACACATTGTCAGATGCTGCAGAGCATAGAAGTGTCTTTAAGAAAATTTGGTAAAAAAAACAGTATTGACTGCAATTCAGTAACAGGAATGAATTCAGAAAGCTTGAAAGGGAAGTAAAACTTGCCAAAAATAAAGTTATTTTCACAGTTTTCTGAAATCCAGAGGTGTTGGGGAGAAGGAAGGAAAAGGAGTTATCCATAATAGTAGATATATCAATCTTTCATCTCAGTGTTCTTTTTTCTCAGTTTTATATGATACTTTCAGGATAAATGCATAACCATCATGAAGAAATTTCTTAATTGGAAAATGTTGTGAAAACTGTCAGTACAGAGAAAGGAGTTTATGTGGTTATGGGCAAAAACAAGAAAAGCATCATCAAATTTAAGAGCATTTTATAGTAAAATTACTTATAAGATTTGTTTACTTTTAGTTACTCCTGTGCGTAGCAGGGGGTAGAACTTGATCCTTACAGGTCCTTTTCACATTAAGAGATTCTATGGTTCTACAGCAGTTCTGGTCTCATTAATTTGGAAATGTCACTGGAGAAAAATGCCGTGGGTTTATTAGTAAATTAAAGATCAATCATCAATGTCATGTATTCCATATAAAACAATAAAAATGTTGCAATTAAAAAGGTGGTATTAAAAATTTAATTGGAAAGTAAGTAGGTTTCTCATCATACATGGTCAAGAAAGATAAATTCAAATTGGAAAATGTACTTTCCAAATTTGTCAAAATTGTCACACACACACACGCACAAAAAACAAAAAACAAAACAAAACAAAACAAAACAAAACAAAAAAAAAAAACAAAAAACACCAACTTTAAAAACCCTAGCAAAACTGGTGTTCAGAGGTGAATAAATTTAGAAAAAAAGTTAGAAGAAAATATGTGTTTTGGAAAAGCCTTCCATGTGGGGAAAAAAAAAAAAAAAACAAGAAACAAGCAAACAAACAAACAAAAAAACCCAAACCCAAAAACCTCACCTCTCATAATTTTAAGATGGAAATAGTTATGACTATTTGTCATGGCAGAGGTCCAAGGCTGTGTGCTTTTCTCAGCTCCATTCCAATAGATTTACCCTTCCATATATTGTATTTCATTTTTGACATAGCAGTCAAACTTCTGTAAAAATTCTTCATTTAATACCAGGAACAGTATGGGGTGTACCTGTAATGACATCTACATCTAGAGTTTTTAATTTTCTTTTTTTTTCCTTTCCTACTAAAGATGGATAAATACTGAAGGCATAGCTGAAAGTACTTGGTTAACAGGGTCACAGTGCTGCGTGAAAAATATGAGACAAAACTAGGGCTGCGTTTAAATTTAAAAAGCCTGTGACAGCTTTCTTTTTTGGGGTTTGTGGTTTTGTGGGGGTTTTTTTTGTTTGTTTGTTTTTTTGTAACCCTTTTAGTCAGGGAAATATCTTTCTTAAGATTAACTTCCTGTCTTCTTGTGGGATGTATAGGAGCTCCTGCCAAATATATAGAAGATACTCAGGGCAATTCCTACTTTAAAAGAAACTGCTGGAGCATTTAATATTATCTTAGTGAAAAAGGCAACTAAGTTCTCCTTACGCATTTGGGATCAATAGTGAAATTTGAGACTATGCATGATTTCAGTGCTCCACTGCCAAGACAGTTGGTGGAGCTGCTAGTGACAGGGATAGAGCATTAAGGTCCTCACAGCAAGTACATACCGCATACTGATGATATGGTTTCAGGGTGTATAAATGTACATGAAGCCCAGGAAAAATAGGGAACTAAATCTTCTCTCACCTTCTGCCTTCAGCCCATCAAAACTTTAAAACTAGTTTTCTTATTCTAAACTTTGCATACAAGGTTTTGAAATTAAGAACCTGCCCAATTTAATTGTCCCAGTTTTCAGAGAAGAGGAATCTGGCAAGTGAGAGAGATGAAATGATTAGTCATGATGAGTCATCCACAAATCTTTATTAACTATCTACAAGCCTTGATTCAGTATCATACCTCTTGAAGCAAACAAAGTGGAAAGCAAGCAAAAATCAAGGGATTTTCTGTTTGTTTTAATTAAAAATATAAGTGGCTAATACTAGGGAAGATAGTGTAGAAGACATGTTCGATGTTACATTTGGTCTGTTACAAGTTGAAATAGAAGGGTTCTTTTAAAAAATCACTTACATCTTAAGTAAATAAGCATAATACATTTGGTTTTGGTTTTAAAAAAATAAAACAATTCCTTTGAAAAGTCAAAGTCAGACATTCTCAGTTCTAGTACATTCCCATATTCCTATTAATCAGTAAAGTGAATTTGCAGAACAGTAGTACCAGATTTTGTGAACCACATTTATTTTGATGAAAATTCATATTTAAATTATAGGAGTTTCTTTTATCTAAATGACTCTGTAAATTTTCTTTTCTAAATTTATAGTGTGTATAAGTTGTGGTTATTTTCAATTGACAATATATTTCAATATATTGTCAATTTCTGAAAAATATATCTGTTTCAAATGATACCGTTTTAAGGAGAAAAGCACTGATGATATAAACCAGACTGGTATGCTATTTTTAACCATTTTGTCCAAATCTGCACTTCTGATGGAAAGTAACTTAAAGAACAAAACTGTGTTAAAATAATTCTAAAATTTCATAGATACTGAAAAAAAAAAAAAACCAAAAAAACCCAAAAAAACTTTGTGCATCGATCTCCTTATTTTTGTTTGGTTTGCTTTCAGAACAAAATGGAAACAATGGTTTAAGCTTCATATTCCATTTTGTATGTAGTAATGGCTAAATGGTTTTATTGGAGATATGCAAAGAAAGTAATTTTAAAATGCAAGAAAAATAATGCTCTGGAAGATACTTTTTACATCATCTGAAACTGTGGGAATCAAAACAGCTTGAGAATTGTGCTGTACATAAAATTCTCCTGAAGAGTAAGGCTCTGCTTCTTAAGATTCTTGCATTAGTAATAATTATATTATTAAAATTCACCCAGACGTAACATCTGATGACGCTATGGTAGATTTACTTACTGGTTATAGCAAGAGTTCACTTTCAGAGTCCAATAGAAGTTAAGCTAAAATTTTAACTCTTTAAAACTGTAACAGTAATAAACTGGGCATTTTACATATAACTTTATTTATTTCTATGAAATTTACTCCAGTATATTAATGTCTTTTATGCACTGGTGTGCTCAGAACTGGACCCAGCACTCCACATTAGATGAACAGAGGGGAAGAATCCCCTCTCTCAACCTTCTGGAAATGCATTTCATGATGCAGCCTGGGAAGACGATGGCCATGTTTGCCGCAAGGACACATTTTTAATTAATAATTGCTAGCTCATTTTCAACTTGAGGAGCACGCCAGGTTCTCATCTGAAATGCTCTTCCCGGCTAGTCAGTCCACAGCATGTACTTGTTCCCTACCACTGCATTTGACATTTCTCTTTACCGAATTCCATGATTTTTCTGTCAGCCTGTGATCAAAGAAATTAGCAAGTTTTAATTTACGGATATCATAATAAGTGAAAAATGTCTCCTAATTGAAATTGTGCCCACAGAGTTATCTGTTCCTACTTTTATTTTAATCTTTGCTTCTACACGTATAGGTAACTAAATGTGAAAAAAAACCCCTCTGATGATTATAGATAAAAAATAATAGAACTTTAGGATCATTCAATTTTATTTTTCCTCTCTCTAAGACAGTAATAATAAAAATCTTATCTTTTTCTTTATAATTATTAATTAAGTCAAATATAAACAAAAATTTATATGGTTGACATGTATCAGAAACAAAAATACTCTTTTTCAGATTTGTCAAACAGGAAAATCTAGCTTTTGGGTCATTTTAAGAGATATGTGATCTATTAATTAGAAATTACCTTTTGTTAGAAAACACCTTGTGTCTTATTCCTTGGGGTAAGAGTTCCAATTCATCAGTTCTTCTATTAAGTAGCTATTTAAAGAGTTACATGGGCAAACACTGTTATTTTGGCAATGTTATTTTGGGTCAGAAATGTTATAAATTAGATTAATTACTTAATAATATAACAATTTAATATTTTTTTAATTTATTGATATTATCCAGCAGTTTTATTGTCTAATGGCATCTGGACTTGTGTTTTATATATGTGTATATATATATATAAATATATATATGACACAAACAACTGAAAACAACTTAGCTCCACCTTGCCTTTAAAGAAGGGTTATGCCCAGCCTTTGCTCTTGCTTGAACAAGCTAATCCTGATCTTCTGTTTGTTTGTTTGTTTTCTTTCCCTTACAGGAGTCATCAGGACTGCCTTGCACAACATGGACAGGGAAGCCAGAGAGCATTATTCCGTTGTCATTCAAGCCAAAGATATGGCTGGGCAGGTCGGAGGGCTGTCAGGGTCAACAACAGTAAATATCACACTCACAGATGTCAACGACAATCCACCCAGGTTTCCTCAGAGTATGTACAATTTCAACATATAACTGATTTGAAAATCACATTGATTTTCAGTGAAAGGAAACTAAGAAGCTATTAGCGAAATCCAGTTAGTAGTCAGATTCACGGGGGAAAGGCAGTTTGGAAAGCATTTGGATTCCCTAATATTTTTTAATTTTCCAGTGTTTCCAGATAAAGCACAGAGATGGCAAAACTAAAATACTAAAACCAGCAAAAATTTCTTTCAGTCTAACCATTGAATAATATTGAGATCGTCTACAAAAGTACACTGTTCTCCTATGTGGGTTATTCTCCAGCCCTTTTTCAAATGCATTTTTCAATAACTGTGTGATTTTGATCTCACAAGTAAACTATGATGTTCCTATGGTAGATAACAACAAAAGGCTATTCATTAGAATATTTAATACATGCCTTTGGCTGCTTTCACATGCATCCTTCAAATTTTTTTCTTCTGTTTTCTCTATATCCAACTAAATTTTTAAGATAAATTGTTAAATTTCAGATGGTCAAAATCTAGGATATTTCTCACTATTGTTGAGCAATGGTGGAGTCTGACTTTATCATAGTTAAATGAGTTGTTGATGTTGATTTCAAACTATATTATCACATGAATATATCAAGGGTAAATACCAGAATAGAATATCTTAATGTGACCACTAGTTGGAAGTTAATTTCTATCCAGCTCATTGGGTACACGTTGATCTGACACAGTAGCTGGGATCTAGTAGGAATTCTGAATTCAGTCAACAATTTATTTAAAAATCTTCTGGAACATGAATGCATTTTCTCTGCATATTGGCTCAAGGCCAACAAGAATACTGTAATCTGGTCTCAAACATTGTTTGAGCTGTTGTGGAACATAATGGGCTGATACCTATAGGTACATCCACCAGGAAATGCCTTAAGCTGTTTCAATTAAAAGATTTATAAACAATAGTATAGATCACAAGGCTCCAAGGAAAAACAAAGCTCCCTGGAAATACACATTATATAAAATTTGGCCAAACAATAAGTAAGTTTAGAAAGGGTGTTGTAGAAATGAGTATCTTCTCTGTGCCTCACAATGACAGCTTTTGAAACACACCCTTAAATAAAATACTTTTGGTTTTATGTTCCACAAATTTTTCATTGCATCCATCATTCTATTTAATGCTTCATAAATATTGGAAAGGGAAAAGTTAAGGCTTATGTATGAACAAGTGATAAATTAAAAAGAATGTGCTAAGTTTCCTGCAAATTCAATGGATGCAGGAATGGATCCCTACCGGGATCCCTACCCTAATGGATCCCTACCCTATCAGGTTTCAAGAACTGGCCTCTTTTATTTTGAATGGAAGTGTTTAGATAGCAAACTGATTGGCAGGCAGAAATGTACATTAGCATATGCAGTTATCTGTATTAATATTTTTTTCAGAAATAAAATGAATATGAAATGTTCATGTTACAATTTATATGTTTTAAGGGATTCTAATATCATTGAAAATGACAAAAGATTTCACATTTAATGAAAAAAAAATATTATGGCAGAATAAAATTGTATTTTAATATTTTTTTTCTTTTTAACATAAAATGTTATTTCTGGAACAAGTCTTGTAGAATACAAACATTTGCTTTCTTTCCTTACAGAAGAGTCCTATACACAGTTGAGTGACATTTCTTTACTTCTTTTCAAGAACTGTATTTTAAACCCCTTGCAAAAGAGCAGTACCTACATCTTAGTAATAGAAATGAAAATACAGTTTATCTAAAAGAGGTTGCTTTACCATCATGAACTATATACATGAGTCTTACACTAAAAGAAATAACTTTTGTTCATTTTTACTCTGTTTCCTTTGTGTGCCATGATTTTCAGTTAAATTTCTCTTCAATTTCCTTATTAGACGGAATGCTAAATGAGACTTACTGAGGCTTGTCACATTCAGAATTGAATTCAAGGGAAGTGCTAACCAAAACTGCCTATATCGAGTGTATAACCCTTGGGACAGGCTGAGCCTCAGCTAAACCACTTTTGGTTAGTTTCCTTTTCTCCATTACCATGCTTGTGAGTTTTGAATCTGATTCTAACTGTATGAGTACCTTACTTGAGAACATGCTGGGAAGTACATCTGATTGATGCTGTTACTATTTGTTTTATTTTAAAAATATACTTTGTTGAATATATTTAAAAGATTATATCTTTCTGGCTTTGGTAGATCAGTGTTCATTAGACATGTAAAGAGCAGTAAAATATGCAGGATTTTTCCCCTTAAATAAACACTTTAAACCCCAATTTAAAACTTAGAAATAAAGGGTGTAAATATATCTACTTGAAAGGGTTTATTGTGTTTCTCTCTCCATTCTAAATACAGCTGACTTTCTTTCAAAGGAAGCCCTAAGAGAAGAGCAACAGTTTTCCCAAAAAAAAAAAAAAAAAAAAAATTAAAAAATATATATATATATAAAAATCTAGGAGGAATAATATGAAACAGCACTGCGTAATTTTGTCAGTCTAATTTCTGGTATAGGAAACATTGCTGAAAAATTCTGATTACAATGTAGTAGTATGTCTCAAAAGTAGGAAATGGGGTTGTGAATTCGGCAGGAGAATAGCCTGAAACCTCACATATTTTTTGCTTATCTATTACTTCTTGTGTGTCTTGTATAATACTGATTTCTTTTTCCTCATCATCATAAATTTCCTTTCTTCCGAGAGACATGTAATTAATGAACTATCTATTCAATGTAAGCTGACAGACAGTGCTCTGCCTGGGAAGATTTTTGCATCTCTCAGTTCTTGTTAGTTTTACCACTGATGGATCCATGTGGTCGATGACTGAGGGCCCTAATTTCATAGTCATAAATTTATTTCATAATTTTATAGAAAATATTCTATCTTCTAATGGCATTGTCATCAGCCTTGAGTTACATCAGAATATTCTGTATACTTTTCTTTCATTAATTCTTTCTGGTGTTGCTTAAGATGAATAAATTCTCTGTGTTTTGCTTAGTTCAGTGTGAGGAGATTCTGATAGTATCAAGATCATCACACTAGGCAGAGACTTCTATTGAGATGCTCTGTACTTCAGGTGCTAATGATTACATTCTGTCCAGGGTCTAGACTCTGGTGTTTGATACATCTAGCTCTGTTTCTTAGAATAAAGCAGAATTTAAATACAACTCATGACTTAAAATACTTCTTATAAAGCTCGATTTTTGAGGCTTGATAGTTTCATGGCAATAGTAAACATAACATGAAATTATGTATATGCACAATTAGTTTGGTCTCTCTTTTTACAATATCATTGTATGAAAAGTGCACAGCCATGTTTAAATAGGAATATGATATGAAGATTCTCCTGTACTGAAAAAGTAATCTCACATCCCAGAAACAGACAAAAACGCTGTTCAGTGCTGGTAAGGTATCCGCTATCTGGCCTTGTTAATATAACTCATTAGCTAACTAAGTGTAAAAGTATCTGCTACTCATTTTGTTTTGAAATTGATACTCCAGGTGTGCTCCTTTCTGAATCCCCCGTTCCATGTAGCATAACCAGCTCTCATGATTTCCTGTCATGAGAACTGTCATGATTTCCTGTCAGCATCCTCTCACTCCCCACTGCCATGTGCTGCAGACTCTCCTGTCCTACCTGGTGACTGTTCCAAGGCTATCTGCCTTCTCTTTTCCACTTGGCTCCTGCAAAATGTGATGAGGGAAGCAAAATTTTCTCTGTTTTTTAGCAGGTCTTTCTCTTTTTTTCATCCAGTAACTGCTAAGAGGCTTATAGAATCATAATGTGGTTTAGGTCTCTGCCCTTCTGTTAGATTTGCCTGATATTGGACAAGGGCTAAAAATTACTAGTGACTATTAAATTAAAAGGATTGCAAAAGTTTTGTGTCCTCAGGAAGCTCAGATTTTAAATAAACAAGATAAAGATAACTGATTTCTCGTAAGATGACTGACTTCTGATCAACTGTACCTTTTTAAATTAGATTTTTTGCATATGTAGTATAATCTAGATCCTGTTCACTGTGCCATTTATGGGCTTGAGAAGTGGGGCCATATGAACCCAATGTAGCTCAAGAAGTCCAAGTGCAAGGTCTGCACCTGGGTCAGGGCAATCCCAGGCATGAAAACAGACTAGAAGAATCCAGTGAGAGCGCCCTGAGGAGAAGGACATGGAGGCTCTGGTGGGTGAAAAGTTGGACTTGAACAGTCAATGGACACTTTCAGCCCAGAAAGCCAACTGCATCCTACATCAAAGGAGTTGCACCAGGTTGAGTGAGGTGGTTGTCCCTCTCTGCCCTTGGAGGGCCCCACTTGGAGTGCTGTGTCCAGGTCAGGAGTCCTCAGTACAAGAAAGATGTGGACCTGATAGAGTGGGTCCAGAGGAGGGCCATGAAGGTGATCAGAGGTCTGGAACTCTTCACTGATGAAGACAATCTGAAAGAGTTCAGGTTGTCAACCTGGAAAAGAGAAAGCTCTAAAGAGACCTCATTGCAGCCTTTCAGCACATAAAAAAGACATAAAAAAGATGGAGAACAACTTTTTACAAGAGCAGATAATGATATCAGGAGGGACATTTTTAAACAGAGAGTAAGTTTAGACTGGGTATCAGGAGGGCACTGGCACAGGATGTCCATTGAAGCTTTGGATGTCCCATCCCTGGAAGTGTTCAAGACCAGGCTGGATGGGGCCCTGAGCATTCTGGTGTAGTGAAAAGTGACCCTGTCCATGGTAGACGAGTTAAAACCGGATTGTCTTTAATGTGCCTTCCAAACCAAGCCATTCTATTGTGTCTATAATTCTACACGTTGATCCAGCAAGGATCCAGCAAGGATCCAGTATCCAGGGAATATTAGGAAAATTTTCAGTCCAGAAATTATTCTACTTTTAAAGGTTTCTTATTTATTCGGATATTTTTCATTATAATTAGACTAATATCTTTTCCTTATTTCATGCTCATCATTTCCCATCTGTGTGACTATTACATTTTGATGTAATAGTTGCACAATATAGTTGTGGTGCTGAAAAGTATTTTTCTTCTCACATATTCTTAGAAGTAGATATATGTAAAATTGATTGAGATTTCAAAGTGCATGCTCAGGTTTCAAAGTCAGTGCTCAAGATTTCAAAGTGGATGCCTAGTGAGTCACACTTCCTCTGTGTGTACAGTTGGTGTTTGGTATACTGGTTCACTATACTGATTTTCTGCCTTCACAGAGAATTATCAAAAGGCCCCTGACTTTTTTTTTTTTTCTTTTTTTTTTTCTTTTCTTTTTTTTTTTTTTTTAAATGGCTTATGTGTTACATAAGAAACAGAATGAGGGGCCAAACTACTTCTGTCAGTTTTTAGAAACTTCCTCCTTACTGTGGCAGCCAAGAGTAAAGGTAACAGGGGAAAGCTGCTGTTGTGTGCCCATGTTACCTGGTGAAGATGTTAGTTTTAAATAGAGAACAGAGAATGTTGGGCGTTGGTTCTCTAGAAGTATTTAGAATCACGTTCTTAGCAAGGCTGCTGCACAAGGACAAGAAGCTGTTCTAGAAAGCAGTAAAAGAGGCAAGCCTTGCTGGTCTGAGTGATTTTCTGAAATTTCTCTCATATTGTATCTTTGAAATGTGCTAGAATTAATCATTCATCTATGGGATGCCTTGGACGTATGAGAAACACATTACTTGAGATGTGTTCATTAGGTTCAAAAGGGAGTTAGGATGAGACTTAGGAAAGAAGAGTATATATACCTTTGAGTATGTGTGTGTGTGTGCTTCCATAGACTGGAAAATGATATCTAAAGTGGTTTTTTTGTTGTTGTTGTTCTGTTTTTTTTTGTTGTGTGGGTTTTTTTTTTTTTTTTTTTGGTGACAGGAATGGTATGTTCTAATATTTGCACTATATTTGAAGTTAAAGCTACCAAATTGTTCCATAAATCACTGAAATCTGACATGAGTTATTTAATGCCATTTGATCACATAGGAAATCTCACGATGTTTTGTTCACTGAGCAGAATAACTGTGATTTCTATAATCTGTTTTTACTGTGAAATTTGATTAAATAATTTTGATACTTATCAAGAGTATTGAATATCTTATTGTAAAACACTTATTTTATGAAAATTCATGACAATAAAATTTGGTGACAGAATTGTTTATGGAATTCAAATATTACAGAAAATTTGATGGGGGAAAAATATATTTATGTCAGAGTCAGATTAAATACTTGTAATAAATATGTGGTCTACATGCTGAGTCTTAGCACCACCTAGGTGCATCAACTTCACTCATAACAGTACCATGGAGTCTTATTTCATTTTATTGAATGCTGTCCATAAGGATTTTTGTGTACCAGATCCATTATGAATTACATATATCATACATATCAAAATACTTCAAAACACTCTAGACAGAAAAGAAAGAAAAAAAAAGTGCAGGTTTTTGTTGGTTTGTTTTTGTTTTTCTGTGGATTTCTGAATAAGACTATAATGGTTTTGGGAATGAGGGAGTGTTGTTTGTTTTTCTCTCAGAGTGGAGAATTGGGAACAGGGGCACTCCATTTTGAGAAGTGTACTTTGGAAAGCCTTAATTTTCATGTCCTTTATGAATTTAAATCCCAGTGTGATCACAATCCTAGCTGTACTAGAACCAGGGAAAAGCAAGCATACAAACAATGAAACAAACACAGTCCAAATGGAGTTTAACCCTTTTATAGCTGTTGCTATTACCCTCTGCTTTACCCAAGACCTGATGCAGCCATGGTCCCCCTTTAAATGGCATAAAATACGCTGAACAGAGCACATCCTCTAGAGACTGCTACAGATCACACCCAACAATTAAGTTCCTCATTAGTGATTACTATGGAGTGCATATGTTGCTCTTCCCATGCCATTTGCTTAGAAAAGATGTATTTGAGGGTTCAATACCTACAGGAAAGTAGCGAATCTGTAAATCCAGGAGAAACCCAGTTTTCTTTAAGCTCTGCTTTTACCTGTAAGTGGTAAAAACATCACAATTTTTACAAGAAGCCACAATACTTTTGTTCTCCAAGATCAAAAGTTTAATATTCTGAAGTCAGAAAGTTTTCAATAACTTTTAATTATTGTCTCTAAAGGCAAAATGTAATGGAACATAAACTCATCACTGATTAAAATCTTAATCACGATCATAACTCCTGTGTTCCACTGAGATGTAAAAAGCAGGGGCATTGGGATGTACAAGTCTTGTTTCAGTCAAAGGAGTCTCTTCCATCAAAGAATGTTGGATTGCTTTGTTGTTTTTTGGGGTGGTTTTTTTTTGTTTTGGGTTTTTTTTGTTTTTTATGTTTTTTTTTGTTTGTTTGTTTTGTTTTGTTTTTTTGTGTTTTTTTTTTTTTTCTCTAAATTGATGCAAGGTTTCTATGTTCTTCAAATTTTCAAGGCAAGCTAAAGTATGAAAGATTTGAGTTCTGAAGGTTTTTGACTGTCATATTTGCAAATAAGAACCAACTTTGCTTATGATTCAAATACATTTAGAAAGGGCAATAGCAATGGGGGTTTTGGCAGGAAAGAAGAGTAAGCCAAACATAACTCTTAAAAATTTCTTAGTTTAGTTTTATGAAAGAGATGTTGGCATCAAAAAGGAATATTCAGATAAAAATTAGTAGATATAAAATGGCCTGAACTTCCACAATCATAAAAGTTTCTGTACTCATGATGATGATGGATTAAAATTTGATTTATTATATTAAAAATAAGTATAGTAAAGGAACATATGACATATATCCAAGACATACTGGGACAAGTAGGTTTCTCAAAAGACTGCAGTCTCAAAAGAGAAATCCAGAATAATCTATTACATGTAATGAAAACAAGAAGATCTGTGAATGAAGAATAGCTTTCACAAAGAAAGCCACCAAGAAAGATTGAGCATAGTCCACAGTTGAAGTTCCACTTTAGTTTTATCAAAGATGGCAAGCAGTAAAACATGAGACATATCTTTATAAATTACAGTGTCATAGGTTCATGTGAGACTTGGAACAAAAAATCTTACCCAAAGCCCAGCTTAAAGCAGGTTCAGTTAGATCAAGTTACTAAGAATCTTGTCTAGTAAAGCCTTGAAACATCATTTTCAGGTCCTTTTCTGCAAAATTTCTTTACAACTGTCTGCCCAGCATGTACTGATGAATGTCATTATTTCTCCCCTGGTGCAGTCCCCAAATGTCATGAGGGGTTTTTTAGCACATTTCTGCAGCATGTCCAGGTCCCTTTGAGCAGCAGCCCTGACCTCCAATGTAATAAACACGTTTTCCCAAGTTGGTATTCGGTATTATGTCTCTTCTCTTCTTATAAAAGTAAGTAAAAATTATCAACAGAATAGAATAGATTAATAAATACAATAATTTCAATAATAAGCTTATTGATTTTCATTAAATACTGTTGTACTTTTTTGAGAGGTTCAGACAGAGAAATTACTTTTCTGAGAGTAAGACACTATATTGGAGGTTGACTGTAGGCTAATTGAAATGAAAGTATAGTGTTCTAAAGATAAATAAATTATTTCTGTACTATAATGACAGGTAAGACATATAGTTTATTGAAAGACAAAGATCATATGCATGAATTTGGAAAATGTTTCAATTAGCATAGATTAAAATCATGCAAAGTGATATCCTATTAGTACATTACCCGAGAAATAGTATTAATTTCCTCATATCATAAGCTAAGGGAATGCATGTGAGTGAATGTGATAAAAGCTGAGAACTGAATCAGCTAAGATTCTTGATCTGTAAGAAACAGGCCAGGTCCTCTAGAAAAAAATGAAACCATTCCTAAAAGATTTCTGCTCCACAACAGCTCCTGGAAGTCTGCAATGCTGGAAACAAGAATAATCTGTGCAACATGGTCAAATTTGGTGGAAAATTTTTGATATAGACTGATCATACATGATCCTCAGGGCTCCTATCTTCCCAGTCAATTGTTTTAGAGGGTTGAGACAGACTCATGGTTTGCAATACTGAACTCTAAATTCACAGTATAAACATCCCATGTTTTATGGTGTCCTATCAAATTTCTTTATACAATGCCCAAGGAAACATTCATAGAATCAGGAATCACAGATTATGCTGAGTTTAAAGGGACCCATCTGAGTTACTAAATCCCGATGGAGAACACCCAAGGAGTCAGAGCATGTAGCTGAGAGCATTGTCCAAATCCATCTTGAACTCAGACAAGCTTGGTGTTGTGACCCCTTCTCTGTGAAGTATGTTTCAGCACTCAGTTGAGCCTTTCATCAGTTCCTCTTGACTAGCAATTAAGTTTACAACGATTTAGTGTTTAACATTTCCAATTTCACCTCTAGTCTAAAAAAATGTCTTTAATATAGTTTATCCTTCCTGTTGCTGAACTTTATCTTCTTACATGTTTGGGTTTTTTAGATAGTATTTTTTGTATTTATCTATTTGGCTCATGCCTGTGTGAGATATTGTAAGACTGTCTCTATGAAGCAGTGGTTAAATACTTGTTGGGAGATATTTCTGACCTTATAACCTGAGAGTTTTTATTTTTTCAACAGCTTTCTTTCAATTCTATTGACATTTTTTTAACATTTCAGTTCTACAAAAACTGACATAATTCATGAGTCATTTCAAATATTTGTTTTGCTTGAAGTTTTAGTATTTCAGAGCCTTTGAAGCAGATATCAGTAAAACAATTTTCTGAAACAGATGGCTAACACTTGGAGTGTGATTATAAAGCAGAGCATAGTGTCATGTAGACAGATATATTTGAACAAGCTCAACTATTTGAAAGTCTCCAATTAGATCACCCTATCATATGAGTCCAGTTCCTTAAGTGACTTGATTATATAACATATTCGTAATGGCTTTAACCTTTTCCATTTTGGAAGAGAAAAAGTGTCAAAACCCATTTTTTGCATTTATTTTAACACCAAGTAAATTTTGAAATTAATCTCATCCCATTACTATAATTTTATGTATGAAAGAAAGAAACCAGCAATACAAAAGCGTTAGTTGACATAATCTGTAAGCACAAAACATTGCAGGGCATTTATTTGGAAATATGTGTAGGTGGCTTTTAAATGCATATCAAAGAATTGCATCAAAATATTAACTATGAGTTTTAATTGAATTAAGTAATTGTCCTGGTACATCAGTGTTGGTATTTTATTTTTACATGTTAAGTTGTCATTTTTCTCTTGCTCTGCTGGAAATTTCTTATTTTCCTTAAGATTTCCAAAATGAATAATGACTTTGTATTCCTATGAAACCTCTCTTTTCCTTTAGACTAACAAAGATTAGTGCAGTTGTCCATCCTTATCGCACCACTAGTTGTTTACTATGGGCCAGTATGAAAAAAGTAATTCAAAACAACAAATAGGTTTAGGAACTGTTGTCCAAGGAATTAGATTTATAATTTAATCTTCTGTTTTCTAGTAGGTGTCTGTAAAGGTAGCTATATTTTAGTGATTATATCTATTCCCTTTTCAATTGCAGCTTCTGTCAGTTGATAATTTCTTCAATCCATCCAACCAGTAGTGGGTTACTGCCTCACCTCAGGTTTAATCTCTGAATTCAATTTAAAATTTGCCTTTCTTTTTCTACATGCTTACTAAGGGCACCTTTGCTGTCATGCTACCTGCTTTAAACTTAGCAAACCATAACAACATATTAAATTCTATGTGTTCGCTTACAAGTCTGCTGATCCACTGTCCTGCCACTCAGTTTTGTGCTCTTGCACTCACTGCCACAGAATGCCTCCAAGGAACATAAAAAGAACCTGGTAGAATTTCAGCAGATATACAATGACAGAAGTTACTTTTCTTTTTTTTACTGTGTCGGTGGTTGGACTGTGATGTAAACTCTGCAGACTGTTAGGGAGACATTTGGATTGGGTTTTTTTAAGTGGGAAATTAATATGTTGTTGATACGTGAATTATTATTTCAGTTCTGGTAGTTTTCATCATCCTTGCTGTAATATAAGGTTGGCATTTTTGGACAAATCTTTAAGCTGTTTTTCTGGACTTGTTGCAGACTGAGGTTTACATCATTGCATTATATCTCTTTGCCACTTTTGTTTCCTGATGGCATCTTGTCCACAAGAAAATTTTGTACCTTTTAAAAAAATTTCTTACAAAAGCATAGAGACAGCTAAGAATATTATGCTTCAAAAATTTTCCCTTATTATTAAGCTAACATATTAGAGAAACACTGAAAGGAGGTCATAGTTGCAAAGAAAATTTTTTCTGGGCATAAATGTGTAATACTTCTTTGTACTCATTATGTTGATTTTCCTTTACTGTGCATAGAAGTTAAAATTTTTGTCAAAAGTGTAAATTATTAAGATTTATTACACTTTTGTTTAGTAAAAATTACATGCTGAAAATATGATGTTATAAAAATAATCCGATTTTGGGAAAAAAAGCAACAGATCTTTCAGTTCAAAATTACTCACTTGACTATGCATTTAATTGTGAATATATTAAATATATATATTTGGTTATGGGAATATAAACTTTTAAAAAGACTGGTATGAAGTAATTTCTGTATTATGTGATGTACAGCAATAGCTCTGAAAACTAAAATCCTACATTAGGTAATTTGCATTTTGAATAGGGAATGAAGACATCCCAAGTAAAATAAAATTTGTTTTTTAATTCTTTCAGGGATCTAAATAAATTCATAGGTTTATTTGTCACTCTACAAAATATGTAAATACTCTTCCATTGACTCTGACATCTATCAAACAGATAACCGTTCTCTAATTTAGTTTGACTAGAAAATGTCCAAGCTATTATGTTGGGTTTTTCCCCCTCAGAACATTATCAGCTGTATGTTCCTGAGTCGGCTCAAGTTGGATCAGCAGTTGGCAAAATAAAAGCAAATGATGCAGACACTGGTTCAAATGCAGACATGAAGTACACAATTATTAATGGCGATGGCTCTGGGGTATTCTCCATCTCTACTGACAAAGAAACAAGGGAAGGAATTCTCTCTCTGAAGAAGGTAAGCCATAGAAGATGTAAAATTTGGGTGAAAATTCTGCCTTTGTCCTCAACCTGATTGAATCTTGTCATAGAAAGTTTATCCATGGTAATGAATGAATGTGTAATTCAGTTTTCATAGAATGTTATTCTTTGATTTACTTTCCAGATGGTATCTAAATGATCCAGTTTTGTGCTAAAGATTTAAAATGTTACTGGTAAAGCTATCACAGAGTTATCATTTGTATGTATAGATATTGTCAGTCTCAAAGATCCATCCACAAAGGGTTGATTAAAAATTGTCACAAAGTATTTCCACTTTACCTCCCTTTCCTTTTTTGAGTAAGAAAGTGGAGGAAACCCAAACAAAATACCTCAGTAAAAGCCATTTTTCCCTGGATCCTTCAAAAAAAGAATGGCCATCATGATCCCCCTTTGTCATGATTTTCAGAGAAATATATTCGTATTTTCCTGACTTCAAGTCAGCAAGTATCATTCAGGCTTCCCAGAAAAAGTGTCTAACAGACCATGTCTCTTCCATTTTGTATAATGAGACTGGAAATGTTCATGAAACAGATAGTTATTTCTCATAAAATTCTGTAACTCTTTTAGGAATTACAGTTAGCTTAATATGACATTTCCTTTTGGGAGTCTCATATTAGAAACTCAAAGTGCAGAATAATGCACAGCAACACTTTCCAGTTAGCCCTGTAACTGGTCACTTGAGCTGCATTTGGCATGAAAATCATGTTAGCCAGTGAATACATACTGAAGTTATGTGGGTTATTGTCATGGAAAGACTTTTTTCATTGGGGAAAAAAGAAACATGAACAAAAATTCTGTTTAATTAATCTAAAATGTAAATGCTTTGCTTTCTTTCTGGGGAAGACTTAATGATCTTCAGTGTTATGATAATTTTAAGTAAATACAAATATGATTTGCATATCTAGAGACGCAAGACAAGTCTGTCTCTCACCTTATAGCTACAGCTGATGATTGAGATGTTATAGGAAGTAAAAAAAGCAAATGAAAGCAAAAAAAGAAAAAAAAAAAAAAGAAAAAATCTACTCTAGCTACATTTGAAGTGTCAGCTTTTTCTGATTATCTGAATAGATGATCCCCTTTAAAAATGTTATTGTTTGATCAGAGAACTAGAGAAAATAAAGATTCTGTGTTACTACAAGACTTTTTGTCATTCCTCCTGTGTTTTCTGAGAGAAATAATTCTTTCTGTACAAGTTAATTCATTCATTGTCACTCTAAACTGGGTTTTCCAAAAAGAAATCAAAGATACAAGTTGCAGTCCTATTTTAAGCCTGTTTACTCTTAGAATATACATGCTGCAGAGAAATGGAAATCACTATTCAATATTTTGCTGCTCATAACAAAAAAACATAAATTAATGAACATATGAAGTGGAATTTACTAAGCCTATATTTTTTTGTGAATTGACTTGAGTAGCATACTTAGCTGGTCTTTCTTAAGTAGTGATAGATTGACCAGTCTATGGTAAACTCCCATAAAGCCTTTAAAACCTTTTATTTTTACATTAAGGAAAGGGAAACAGAGATTGTGAGGGTCGGAAAAGCCTTATAATTTTAGAGTTCAAAGAATGAATTAATTGTCCGTAAGTACAAAGAGGAAAAATCAAAGAAATATATTAAGTGTATATAAATCTTGACCAGTTTTTCTTACACATCATCAGTCAAATTTATTGTGGATTTCATCTACAAAAGGCATACTGACTGTGACAAGCCATATATTGAGTTCCCTGTATGTCTTGCCTAACGCACTACTTTGCCACTCCTTGGGGTGACAGGGAATACCAGTTTCAGCTTGGATGAGGAGTTTTTGTTAGATAGACTGTCATGTCCACACAGAATGATTCTGGTATCAGTGGAATTCATCCATGCCATAATAAATAAAAATTCTGTTTCTAAAAAAAAAAAAAAAAAAAAAAAAAAAAAAGTCCCACACATATGCAACTTCTTTTAATGATATGAGTGTTTTAAGACTGTTGGAAGTAGACTACAACTGTAGCCTTTCCTTCATTCACTAGAAGGATCACCTGGTTGTAAAAGTTCCTGTCTCTTACAGTGAGTGTTTTCCTGCAAGAATGAGCTTTTATTCAGTCAAGGATAAAAGAGATGCCCAAAAGAATTTTAATGTCCTCATTGCTGTCTATGAAACTTTTTTATTAAAGATGTGAATTTATTTTAATTTAGGATGCATCAGTCTCTTATCTTTTTCAGGATTTAGGATTTACTGATTAAAACCGTGACAAAACGTGACAAAATCCAGACACTACATTTTCATGAAAGTAAAATCCAAGGCTCATTCTAAACTCTAGGTTATTTCTAAAACTAGTATCTTTTCCAATATTCTGTTCTAGAGAAAAATTGAAACCATCCTGCTTCATTTATATCCTGCTACATACAAGGTATGGCAGTAGCTGCCAGAATATCAAAGAATATCATCCCTTTCCAGTATCATGAAAAAATGTTTAAGTTAAACAGAAAAGATGTTGCTAACAGGCTAAACTGAAGAACAGAATGGCTCTGAGATTTTTTTTTTTTTTTCTGCCAACAGCCACTCAACTATGAAAAGAAGAAATCATATACACTTAATATAGAAGGAGCAAATACTCACCTTGATTTTCGATTTTCGCACTTGGGACCATTCAAAGACGTAACAATGCTGAAGATCATCGTTGGTGACGTGGATGAACCCCCGCTCTTCACTATGCCTTCCTATGTCATGGAAGTTTATGAAAATGCAAAGATTGGGACACCTGTTGGCACAGTAACGGCCCATGATCCTGATGCTGCAAACAGTTTAGTGAGGTATAGTTAATCCAAATTATGTGGATTAATTATTTGATCATGACATTGAATTTGACAAACTTAAGTGTTAATGAGATCTAGAATGTATGAAGACTGTTTATTTTTTGTACATAAAGGGAAACATAGGTCAGAACAGTGTCATGATCAGTTTGTAAAAATTAGATTTAGTAATATAACCTTCAGCCTTTATTTTGTTTGCACTGTATTTCCCATCACTGCTCTGAGCACAGGTCTGATTTTCCAGTGGTATCCTGTAAACCTGTTAAATATCATAACACTGCTTTACCCCAGTCTGTCAGAACTGTGCTGGCCCTCTGCACACTGGCTGCACTGTAGCTGTCCCAGGTGCTTGTGCAAGACAGCAACAGGTTTAGATACATCTTCCTTTTAGAGACAAGTAGGATCATTTTTGCAAAACTTTGTTTGAGGATGTATCCAATATTTTGTAATATGCTTCAGCTTCAGTAGAGTATCAAAAGAATCAAATATGTGAATCAAATAATGAATTTTGTGGAACAATAAATGAACTTTATGTGTCAAAGGTGGTAGAAGATTTTAAAAGTTTCCAAAAAATATCCACAAAAACATTTTTGATACTTTTCCTTTCCATGACCTAATGGTACAACCTTCATAGTAATCATATTATTATATCCTTGGAAAGCGGTTTTTCTCAAGCTAATTAAACATATTTAGTCTCCTGACTGAGTTGAAATCTGCTGGGTATGTGTAATAGTCTTGGCAAGATGAAACAATATTTTCAGAAAAATTAAAACATCAGGTTTTTATGCTTCTCTTGTGATAATTTTCTAAGATTCAAAATGTTTTGTGTCAGAGAATCAATAGATGCAATTTCTTAGTGGCAAGTTATTGCCTTTGAAAAATTTACATTATGGTATTTGGGCCTAAATCATAACATACATAACAAAATTTTGCTAAAAATAGCTGCCAAATGCCTGGAGCTCTAATACTATTATTCCGAAGCTGCTAACACAGTCAGACCACTACTGTCATGGAAGTTTGGAGTAGGAAGGGCAAGTGAAGACTAGTTGGTCCATAATTCAACTGTCTGTTGCCCATAACAGTTTTGTCTGGAAAGATAACTTTGGCAAAAGGGAAGAAGCAGCGGTTTGTACAGAGACTGGGAAGGCCAGAAGTAGATTTTCTGGGTGAAACGACCAATAATTTGGAGATAGATGAATCAGAAGGGAAAATATTCACAAATATTGAGCTTTGTGCATTTGCCTTTTTTTTTTCCCCCCAAACCTGAATTTGTAACCCGTGATTAAGTGCAGAATATTAAGTATCTATATTATTCATATAATTAAGGTAAAAAATATTCTTATTTTTGTTTATCATGTTTTTCCCTCAATTGACATATGGTTTTGAGTTGTTCCTTCCATATCTGTATGTCTCAATGGAGAAAAACATATAGTGCTAATATAACGTAATAACCATGAAGATCTGAATGGAGCCAGTTCTCACTCTGTTATGTGTTGGTGGGTTTTGGCAAGGGAAGTGTAACCTCAGATATCCTTGGCATTATATTGTGATCAGGTCCACCCTCTAGCCAGGCTTTATCCATCTTGGTAGAACCGACAGTGCATGTCATTTGTGAAAGTGAATGTCATTTGTCATTTCTATGAAGATGCTGATTCTCTAAGGCCTGAACTGACATGTTGTTATGTGGCATTCTAAACAGACACCAGGCTGGGTTTGTGTGCCCTCAAGTTTTCCTTGAGCTTCCTGCTGTGGGAGCAGAAACGTTGGTCTGAGAATGTACAGCTCCAATCCCCCTTCCCTTACCTCAGCTTCACACAAAAACACTGATGGAGCACAGAAGGACTTTGTATTGTTTCAAGATCTGGCTACAGTTTGGGAAACTATGGGTTGGAAGAGGTGTGACCTGAGAAGCGGGACAGACTGCATTGGCTTAGCTGCTGCTCCACTTGGAGTTAGGGTCCTGCCCATGATCCACTCAGAGCAATGAGCAAAGGAGCCACTCAAGGGTGGCTGTATTTCTCAGAAGGGTCCATGCAGTGTGCTTATGGCCTTTTGTGCTGCTTTGCAGGAAATGTCTCCACTGTTTGTCTGAAACCCTGGTGAATCTGAAAGATAGTCAGAAATAACAAGGTCAAGTATCTTCTTTTTTTCCCCACAATTCCTAGTTAATTGAAAATGAAAATAGTGATTATAAAAATGTAACCAGGAAGATTCAATGTAACTTTCTTAGAGAGCAGAGATCACAATCTCCAGGGAAGATGGTACAGATAGGACTTGCCCCGCTGATCTCTGTGCAGCACAAGAGTAACAGAATCATGCTTCTTATTCATATGGCTCAGATACATCTACAAACACTGTGAGGCTACAGGACAAGATACAGAGCAGCGATTTGCTTATCAGTCTTTCCTAATCCACTTGCGTGTCCTTTCCACTTTATGAGGACACTTGCTGCTGTGTATTTGATTGATGAAGCATTTAGGTACACACAGCTGAAACTGTATCACTTTGCCATTCTACTGCTAAAAGAGATACAGTGCTGTGATTTCTTCACTGCCCAATTAAGCAACAGTTTATTTTGATGGCAGGAACAATTCTTGTATACAGAATAATGGTTGGAAGTGTAGTTAAGATAATTAACAGTGTCGAAATATTTTAAAGTAATTTGAACTGAACACGAAAATAAATAGCTGCATCTATTGCTATCAGTAGAAGGAGACAAAGTGGGGGTTTGCCCTTATTTCCTCACTGAGATTTTGTCACAGTGATTTCATCTTGTTCCTGAGCTCTGCAGTCTTCAGAGGGCTCTAACTTTTTGCGAGTGCTCGTACTAGTGTTTTAGTCTTTAAACCCCAGCAGAACAACCTCTGTAAAAACAAATGTAGCTAATAGTGGTGGGCTCTTTTTATTCAGTATGTATCTGATTGGTATTTTGGACTATTCTAGAGGATTTTTCTATTTAAGTTGATTGATTTTCTTTTTCTTTGAAAAGATAGAAATGCGTTTTCAGGGAAACTTTTTAAAATATTCTGTTTTAGAATAAGATTATTATTCTACTGAAATATGAAAAGCAAAATACAATAGAAAACATGAGAAATAAATATATTAAAACTTCATCATGTATTACTTTTAATTATAAAGGGGTTTTGAGTAGTTTGAAAATCACTTAAAATTTTCTAAAAATTGTTTTCTAAATCAACACAAAACATACTTATTTGTAATTCATTCACAGGTATTACTGCCTTGTTGGAACATTTATGAGAAACTAATCCCCTTTAATTGCTTTGTTTCAAATATTCTGCTTCCATAGTCATATCTTTTGTTGCTTGAAAATGTCAGGGTTAAGTCACGTCTTATAATAGCATCTGATGTACAAGTGGGTCTTGAAAGATCTTTTCCCACACAATACGGAAGAAAACATGACTATTAAATTCTCTAATTACAGGTTTTTTTCTTAGTCCATTATTCATTTTAGATGTCTCTATATCTACTCTGTTTTGGTGTGGTGTTTTTTTTTTTTTTTTTTTTTTTTTTTTGTTTTGTTTTTTTTTTTTTTGTTTTTTGTTTTTTTTTTTTTTTTTTTTTTTTTTTTTTTTTTTTTTTTTTTTCCTAAAATCATACATAGAAGACTTGAGTGCAGATTAGGGGTGAAAAAAGCTTTTAATTGGTGAGGCACTTACTTGCCTTGAGAGCAGGCCTCAGCTGTTAGTGCTGCCTCAGGGAAAGGCAGCACCTCTTGAAACCCTGACATCTTCTTGTAGTGATCCTTGGGTCATCCTTGGGTGGTGAGCCCATCCAGCCACAGCGCATACCCCAGGTGATCCTTGGAGCTTTCCAACTGCCTCTGGTCTGTTGCCAGTGGAATGGTGTTCAGAAACAGAATGCTGCAGCTGTTCCCCAAGCTACCTCCAAGGCAGTGATTAAGAAAAGAGTTAAGACATAGTTTTATTCAACTTATAAGAGTAGCATTTGAGAAATAAGACATCCCATTATAGAAATACCGTAACATCAGATCACTACTTTCAGTGCTACTTTGTCATGCAGTGATACTGGAGGTAAATCACTGTTTTGAGCATTAATGATAGGACCACTGCCCCCTCTAGTCATTTTTTTTACACACACTTATTATGTTTAATTTAGGTTGCTTACATTTCTGGAGAGATTTTTTTCTTGCCTGGTATCTAACATAAAACTTCTGGAGAATGGGGTACAGGTCTTGATCTGTACTCTGTCTGTGACAACAGTGTCAAATGATAAGGAAGATAAGCCTCTTCCCTTTTCAGAAGGTCTAAAACTGCCTGGTTAAAAACAATTTTGTATTTTTTTGGTGCTTGGAAGTTTGATTTGTTATATTAGTATGTTGAAATTCAAGTAAATTTTCTGTTAGATCATAATCAGGCTGTAATATATTGTACTCTAAAGTATTTTATTCACAAGGATTGATCAGCTAGAGGAAACAGAAGTCAGAAAAAAAAATGTTGTTTTGGAGTTTTTTTGGTGGTGGTGGTGGTGTTTAAATTTTGTGCTAAAAAAATTAATTTTAAAATTTTAAAATTTATTTTGTCCTAAAAAGTGAGTTTTAATTTTGTGCTAAGTTGGTGAAGAATAAAAGTGCAATCTCAGCCATGATCCTGGCTTTCCATTTTTCTAATGGTCTTATGTTGTTGCCTTAAATGGATGATGTATCATAATGGTTGTGATATATTTATATACTTATGAGTACAAAAGCTTTTCAGCACCACACCTGGTATGTAGAGGCTCTAATAAATACATAGTTCCCTTGTCCTATTTTGATTTGAATTGACAACCTTCTCTTTCCTTCTTTCAGGAAGAATATAAAAAAAATGAATTGATTACAGGTGCATATGATTATAATAATTTATGTGGTGTAGAAATTTTTTGTTCAATTCCCGCATTAGGTAGATAAACTTATTTTAACTTTTGCTGCATGGATTGTAAAAGATAGTCATCTTTTAGATTCATCTGAGGGTGAATACTTACTGTCATCAGCCATCAGAAAGTAATCTGAATTTTCAGTAAATGGTATTTTAAAAAGCATTCTCATATGTAGATGAAATAACATACCCCCTAAGTTTTGTGCATTTTTATAATTATTTCTCAAAGTCTTAAAGGTGTAAAGTATTTTGAAAAATTCAAGTTTTAAACTTCTTTTCTAGTTTAAAGTTTAACTTTGCTAGAGGTAGAATAAAACATCAATTTGTGATTCAAACTGAAGAGATGTGCAAGACAACTGCATGGAAGGATTAAAGGGAGGGACAGAAAATTAAAAGTGTATTTTGATGATCAGCTTGCTGAGATCAGTGCCATCATGTGGAGTGACTATCCCTCCTTCATATGTCCATGGGGGAACAGATGAGATTTTACAGATCCTTCCAGGCCTATGCTGGTGGAGACAAAGGCAGAAATCTGCTCTCCTCAAAGGAGATCTCAAAGCACAACACTATCGTAATTCTCCAGTATTCTCTCTAAGATTGTCAGTAAACTGAGACAGAAAAAGAACACCCCATTTTAAGTGGCTGGAGAGAGATAGGGATTTTTCTTCAATTTCTTCACTAATTCTCCATCTGACTTCACAGTGAGAAAACATTTTAAAACCTTTCTTTATATTGTTGAGGTGAGAGGTCTGTTGGTGTTTTGTTTTGAGGCCTGAGGCCTCAAATTAGTTTTGATTCTTGTCAAGTTATGTGTCCTAGGTCTCCCAGTAACAGATATGTCCATGTCCCTGAGCAGGAACTGGTAAGATGTTCTGACAGTTCTTCTGACTAGGAAGAATCCAGCTCAGGATAGTGGTCAGAATCCCAAGTCAACCAGAGCCACCTCCATCCCTCCCTGAGAGCTGAGAGAGAAAACACTGACAGGTCAAATTTTGACCATGAAAGATTTTTCAAGCCAGAACATCATCTCTATGTTTTTATGATTTCTACTGACTTCAGAATGCCTCAAGTATTAAGTTTCTTTTATGGTTTTAGAGTCAGCCTTCATATCTAAACATCTCTAGAGTATAGTCATTTGATAGGGTGAGGCAACTCCAATAAATGTGCATAAATCTATCAATTTTGCTTTAGTGTATAATATGTAGAGAGAAAAAAAAAAAAAAAAAAAAAAAAGATGGTATGTAAATAGAATACCATTCTTTAGCTGGTAGGTAGAAAACTAGGTGTAGCTGTAGAGAAGTAACTGTAGCTGTAGCTAGCCTGTAGGGGAAAATAAAAGTGTTTCCATGTAACACTGACTGCACCTTATTCCTTTTCATAATCTGCATGCTAATCTCTCTGAATAACAAGAAACATGGATATAACAGGATATAGTTCTGCCATCAACACATCTACCTGAAATGCTTTTAAACAGTCATAATTGCCTGAGGAAATTCATAAAGTCATTAAAAGAAGACAAACCTTTATCTTGCTTTGAATTCTTAAGTATGCCTTGAAGGGTGTGGCATGTTCATAGCCCACACTGACTGGTGAATTAGCTGGAAAAATGATCACTGTTTAACACATGCAGACAGAAACTGACAGTTAGAAATTATGAGTGTCCAGAAAGGGCTTATTCCCTTCAAATGAGGTGTTCCTTATTTCCTGCGTCCAAAGTGAGCAGTGTGCTAGAGGATGGGAATGAGAACTGGAGTGGGAAGCTGACTTCTGCATAAAATTCAAACCAGTAGTGGCTGCCTCTCAGGGGCTTTTCTGGGAGACAGTGGCTCACTGCTGTCAGCTCCCCCTGTGTCCCCTGTGTTCCAGCAACTCACATCTCTAGGAACAGGACATGGAATGCTGCCACTCTGGCTGAGCTGAGATTTCAGTATGAGAAGTGAACCTGGAGTCCTGTATGGAAACGAGGTACTGCTGATCAGATGTGGGATGTCAGCTGGCAGCCAGCCCCAGAGATAACAGCAGGAACAGCATATTGAATAAAATTCCTTTAAATGCTGTGAGAGGAACAGTATCTTTCTCAAAGTTATGCTATGTCTGCTTGAAAAGAGAGCAAATGAACAATAAACAGAGGGATGACTTTCTCCAAGCTATCTTCAAATGTATTTAATTTTCACACCTGGAAAGCACAGCTGAAGGCTATAGTTCTCAGTAGCAGTCTTCTGCCAAGGACCTCTGGAACATCAAAAGTCTCCTTAATGTACCAGACATGATGTAGGGAGAAAATTGGTTACCTGCTGATTGGCATGACTTCTGACTCATACTTCACAATTGCCTTTCTCTCCTGGCTGAATTTGTTTGAACTATGGGGAAATAAATTGCCCCTGGAATGGAGGTAGTGTAGTGCAAGACAGTCATGGCAACAGAATGTCTCTCCACCACCTCATTTGGCTTCAAGGGTTTGCTGCTGCTTCCTAGGCTCATGAGTGCTGCTGTCAGGAGGCAGAGAGAAGATAAAAGCCACACATTCAAGTTACGTCCCAGCATGGGCCGTTTCTTGTTGTTCTCCAGCTGGTCAAATACAGAGAGTTGAAGCTGGTTGGTTCTTTTACTCTTTGTATGGTATACCTCCTTCACTCACTCTACACAGCTGATTATTCTTCCTTTTCTAAGATATTTTATGAAGTTAAATACAAAATTTTTGTACTTTAAATCTATCTCTTTGCGAGAAAGTTTCTTGCTTAAATTTTTAATTGAACAGGTTTCTTATAATGTCATTTGACTTATAACTGATAAGTCTTTAAAGATATAATTAGTTGGACAAGGTTCTGTTCCCTTCGTATGGGATTTTTTTTAGTAATTCTTTGTAACCAGTTTTACTTATTACTTGAAAACTCACTATTTGCCAATGTCTCAAAACAAAAATCCAAGGAAGCAGTGTGATCTTTCAATTCACTTCTGGCTGAAATTTGTCTTTGGAAGTTTACTATCAATATGAGATTTGTAGCCAGGGTAGAAATATGTAGAGTTCATTTTTGCGGTTGATAAATAGGGTAATAAATGAAAAATAGCATAATGAAAAGATAAATAAAATATTTGATTAAAAGCAGAAAGAGACAACTTAAAATCTTAAAACTACTTTAAAAGTTCAAACTCGAGGCTTGGCCTAAAAACACGGTAATTAAAGAGAGCCATACCAGAACAGTAACAGCCTATGCCAGTTGTCTATTCAGTGATAAACTGTTGTTAATATTAAGAAAATAATGTAGGTAGAGAAATTCTGAAAATGTTTATGTCTTTCAGCTTCAGAAGCCCTCTTAAAAGATTTGGAAATCTTTAATATTTCTAAACTACTTTAGCACCTTTGAAATTTTTCTCCATTTTAAGCAGTCTTTGCATTATTAGAATATGTCAGGTTTAATACTAAAAGCAGATTTGTTTGTTCCATAGTGACCTTCTGACCAAGGGCCATCATTCATATATATTTTCCTTTATTTCCTAATTGATGCAAATGTTTTTATTTTTGGCAAAAAACTCGGGGGAATATCTGTCATCACTGATCCACTGCTTCACTAAAAGGCAGAAAGTGAGGAATGAAGCCAGAGGAGCCAGTGGCTTTCTTTGATCAGAAGAAGGGTATGGATGAACCTGGGAACGCACTTCCGTTCACTGAGAGCACCTAATAAAAAGGTGTCACATGAAGCATTTCCCAGTGTTACCAGGATTTGGTTTTGGTATTTAATTTCCTTCAGATTATCTTCAGGAAGCATGACTATTAAGTTTTCTATATTCATCATCCTTTTTCATGAAGTTTCCTTCAGATTGGTTTCTGTTGTTGGTTTGCATGTAAACAGTTTTTGGAGAGCTGTTTATCTAGGCATGTCTTATTATTAAGTCTCTTTATTAACATGTGCCATGCAGCTCTGATGTGCTGATTTAATGTGCT
This sequence comes from Hirundo rustica, assembly GCF_015227805.2. NCBI lineage: Eukaryota > Metazoa > Chordata > Aves > Passeriformes > Hirundinidae > Hirundo > Hirundo rustica. The sequence continues at coordinate 77,559,525 of NC_053450.1, read as the reverse complement.
GTGGTTATAAGCATACTAAATCACATGGCGTTGTCATGAGTAAATGTCTATAAATAAGTATTTCAAATGGATATTTTAAATTAATTTTTGAATTAATGCATTCTAAGTGAGCAGAAACCATCAACTGAGTTAAGGTGAAAAATCTCTTTTGAAATCACTCTTTGAAATTCAAAACTTGCACTATATCTTTTTGTGGTCTAGAAAAAGCATCGAAAAGCAGATCAGTAGATGTGGAGGGAAGGGTAGGAGCAGAAAGGAATGACTATATCTGTTGCCACTATTTTCCAGATGAAAGTAATTTTTTTCGATCAGATGAGATAAATTCAGAAGCTTAAATAAAGCATCATTGTCTTTACAATGTGCTCTGTTTATAAATATATCTGGTCTCTATTCTCAACATGTCGATAAATGAGCGACTATTATTTATAAAGGTCTGAATTTTTCAGCATTTTATAAAAAAAATGAAACTTGTTCTAAATGTCCTCTTACGTGACAAAAATGAGTTGCTCTACCAAGAGACTTCTAGTACTAAGTATTTTTAAAGCAGTTGGAAGCAGAACTACCATCCTTAGGTTTTCTACCGTGTGGGAATATCTTCTGTAACTTGTTTTACTTACACATTCATGAAGGTTGGGGAACAGACAAGTGCAAATGGCTGCTTTAGATATGATGCACAAAATAATTTTAAGGAAGAATCTGGAGTAATGGAGGAGAACTGAACATTTTAATAATGGGAAAGCCTATGAAAGTACCACTCATTTATTAATTGATGAAGAAAAAAATTGTCAATCTGTGAATATTTCAAGTTGTATACAAAAGTTAACACATAAAAAGGAAGTGCTACTGCAGATAAATTAGAAAAAAAAAAAAATCATTATTCTAGCATGATTAGAAGTAAAAGGGCTAGAACAATGAGTTACCACAGGATTTTTTTTTTTTTTTTTCATTAATGGCATAGAAAATACAACGTAAATTATTCATCCAATCCTATGTTCTTTAAACAGAGATTTGAGCTTCTGTGGAACAAAGTTTAAAAACTGATTTAGAAAAAGATGTTTATATTAATAAAAAGAGACCATCTTTTACAATATGTTTATGAAAATGAATAATTAGATGATCACAATTCATCAGAAAATCAAATATCAGTTTTTCTACACAAGCTTCATTTTTGGGACAGATATTTTTCATTTTTGTTCTGTACTTTACTCAAAGCAAGAGGCAACTTTTTTTATAAGTCTTATACAAACAGAAGCAGCTGGAAATTCATATTGCTTTAAGGTTTTTTTTCTAATTGAACCCCAATATGAAATTCTGTTTATTTTCAAGCTACTGCATACAAATAGTACATAGCCCTATTTTTATGGTTCTGTGGTCAGCACAAGAGTGACTAACAGAATAGTCACTGTGCCTGATGTCGATAATATGCAAAGAGTGCCCAGCCTAATTAATGTTTGCAGGGATGAGACTCTTGTATTATAAACTGATTTGGATTTGCAGTACATATTCCATAAGAACAGGTCAGGAAAGAATATTTGATTCATTTTTTTCAGCAAATAATTCTTGTTGTTATCAGGAGACTCCTAGAGTCAAGCAAAACAAAGGAGAGAAGTAATTAAATTTTATCATCGCATAATCAATGGTAAGCTCTACCAGTAAAAGGTCTCAAAGAAAATTGAAGGACAATTATGCTTCCCATACTTCCTCTCTTAATCTTCTAGTTCATCATGTAAAAGGGATTTGGGTACCTGTATATGTATCTTGCCAAATACAACCAAATATTCATTATTTCTCTGTTATTAGTAGTATGATGAAAACATTCCAACAATTTTTCCTAGCTCGGTTTTCCTAAACTGCCAAGCATAAGGTATAAAGCACTGGGGCTTTTCTCCACCTGAAGCATGTATTTTCTGAGGAAAGTTCAGATGTCAACGACTCTGTAGCAAATATGGCAGCTTTATGGATTTTTAGAGGTTGATACCACTTTGTCTCTAATTTTTTGTAAATACTTAAAGGTTGTGCTATCTATGAAGATGGGAATTTCTCCACTGATACTGGCACAGTCTTAAAGAGTTGATTATAGCTTTTGCAAATAGGGCCTCATAAAATAATGCCAAGAAAAGAATTATATGGTCCATTTTTGTTCTTTTTTTCTGATGTGTCCTTAGAAGATCCCAATATTCCTCAAAGCAAAATAAATTTTTTGGATGTCTGCAACATCCAGCATCTAATGATAAGTGACTGATGAATGTTCATCAGGAATTTTCTTTTAATTCCTCTCCTGAGGTTACCAAGCATAGAGGACCCCATCAACATTCAGAAGTGTGTCTGCAATGACTGCTGTGCATAAATTCACTAATTTTTTTGTTCTTTTTCTGTCAACATCACTGGGGATTTTTGTTTGGTGGGTTTTTTTGTTTGTTTGTTTGTTTTTGGGTTTTTTTTAAATTCAGTTAGCAGTACACTGAATAATGTCCTCTGAAAAAAAATTTCCTGACTTAAAGTTATAAAAATTGCCCCATCACCTACATAATCAAGTTATTGTTAATTCACTGGTTTGAAGCAATTTGAGCTGCCATCTTGCACATCCAAAGTGTTATTTTTGGGTACTTCTGGTGTATTTTGGAATGAGGTATTGTCAAATGTTGGTAATAATGACCTGCTGTCTAGGTTTTGAAAGACAGTTGTCTGCCAAGGAAAGCTAAAGGAGCCTCCCTTGGACTGGAGAATGTAAACCCCCTTCCCTCCAAATTATTATAATTTTTCAATTAGGGGCTTTCTGGCAAAGATGTGGGAATAGGAGTAACAGTTCTTTACTAGGAATATTAAAAAAAAAGAAAATACAAATGTAGTAGTACAAGAAAACAAGCAAGGAAGCAAACAAATATCCTGGAAAACCCCTGACAGAGTCAGGGATACAACCTGGCACCCTGTTGGTCAGGGTGTTGGAAGCAGTCCAAATCAATCCTCCTGGAGTAACAGATGTGGTTCTGTGGAGTAGAGATGGTCCTGTAGAAAGTCCAGTGGTGACAAGATGGGTCCAGTCTTCCTCTGGGAATCCAGTGGAAAAAAAACAGGATATCTTGTGTTCTTCAGTCCCAGTTTTTATCTAGCTAGGAACAGCTGGCTCCTCCCCCACTGGCTGGAGCATCTCACAATGGGTTGATGGAATGTGTCATGTCATTGGTGGGCCCTAATGGCCCATTATCAGAAGATGTCCCGCTGGAGGATGGAGGGGTGATGAAAGAGATATGAAACACTGCCCACCCTGGATTTAATGGCTGGGCCATTATCAGAAGGCATCTGCCCCCCTCCCCCCTGGAGTTACAAGAGAAGGATAAAACATCTCTCAAAAAAACCAGTTTTCCACAGATGAAATAGAATGCATATTTTTAGGTTACATAATCCAACACGCCTGCACAATAGGTTCTGGATTAGTTTATGGAAAACAGCAGGGATAGTCCTTGCTCCAGAGAAACATAAAATGAGTAGGAACTGAGGTCTGCTGTCTCTCCAACAACTCCCTCAGTCATATAGCAGGGCTTTCACTCTTCATGATGTGGAAAGGGAAGATGGACAGCAGGCAAAAAGAAAGATATTCTATCCTAGTTTTGACTGGTTTGATTTCCAGTGACTTTACATCTCTTTAGCTGCTGAAAATACTTGAGAATGATAAGAAAATGTGGAGTTCCACAAGGCAAGATAGCATGCTGTAAAGCAGATGTAAATACTTCTTGCATGTGGGAGAGGTGGGCTCAGTAAGGAAGATCTACCCTAAGTCACCAAATCCTCTCTTTTCCACTGAGTGTCCAATCCTTTGACCAGTTAAGGTGACTCACTCAGAGTTCTGCTTTCCCTTCTAAGTGCTTTCTTTCTTCTACTTTTTTACCTCATCTCTGCCTTTAATATATCATTCAACTAAATATTTGTTTGTTTGGGTTTTTTGTTTTTCTTTTTGCTTACACAAATGATATAAATAAGTACATTGTGAGATAAATAAAACTTATTTTTAATTGGTTTGTGCTTAGCAGCTTTTATGTGTGCCACTCTTTTCATTTGCTGGGAATCACACTCCTGGTGATGTAAAAATAAGAGCAATTGGATGGGACAAATAAATAATTTTTGACCTTTATATGCCTTCCATATGTTAAATATATATGGAATTACACAGAATGAAAGCTGGAATGACAAATTATCAGGGAAAGTAGCTATGATATAAAATAGTAATTTTCCATTTTTTTTTATTTTATTTTCTGGATTTAGTTAAGAAGGCTTGGAAGGGTTCTGTAATTGCTTAATTTGCTAAAAGCCATTGTAAATTATTCCAGCTTTCTGAAAAAAAAAGTCTTGTCAATCTCTTATTCTGTGTTCTTTCCCTCTGCTTCCATTACCCACTTCAAGGTTTTTACTTTCCCTGTTAGGCGAAGTACCCAGAAGCCAAGGGAGTGAAGCAGGGAAGTTTCGTTTTGCTTCCAGAGTAGTGTCGATGGCCGCTCTAGGAATCAGAGGTTTCTCTGTAATGGTTATGTTCCGAATGGCCTATGTGTCATCTTTTCATCAACCTCATGTCAGAGAGGCATGCTTCAAAAGCAGGAACTGAGTCTGATCACACTGGTTTGCAGTGACACACAAATAAGCTGAATAATAATATCTTAGTATCTGCTTTCTTTTCTGCTTTTTCATTTCATGATTTTTAGTCAAAATACACGTGTGTCTTACCTTTGACAGGGTTGTATTCTGCTGTGCAAAATACCACCTGTTAGAAATTTATATCTTTGTGACTCACAGTGGAAATATTGCTACATATCAAAAGAAATAAACCATTATGAAAGAAATGAAATATGGTGTTACTTGGGTTTCTCCAAATTATAGATTTCTTTTAGCTTGTTTTTTAAAATGTGTATGATTTTAAAAGCTTGAAAATAATATTGTTATATAGCTTTCTGTTACTTTGGATCGCATATACTACAATGAATATATATTTATTGTTATATTTCTTCATAGATATTTCATTGATCATAACACAGAAGAGGATAGGTATTTCACCATTGATGCTAGTACTGGGACCATTAAGACTGCCAAGATCTTTGACAGAGAGGAGACACCTTGGTACAACATCACAGTGGCTGCTTCTGAGATAGGTAAATAATTTATTTGGCATATAGTATGAAAAATAAAAAATAGAAAGGAAATAATCACTCTCATATTTTAAGAAAGGCTACCTTAATGTTATGTTCCTTTTAACACCAGGGCGTTTTTAGCTAGTCTGGATAAAGGAGAGTTTTCCCTGTGTGCGTAAATACTCTAACTCCACAGAACAATTAAAGAAAATGCCATATGCCTGTGTGATTCCACCTGTGTAAATTTGCCACATTTCTCTCTGCATGGGACAGAAAGCTGCCAACCGACCCAGCAACATTTCTAAGCATTCAAGGTCTTAAAATCAATATTTTGTCCCATTTATGGTTCACAATTTATACGCATTAGAAGTTAAGACTATTAATACTGTCTGAGAAATTGATCTTTCTTTCTTGTATCTAGTGTCAACTATTTTAGCAAACTGGATGCTGTCTGTATGCCCATGTTAATTTATACTTCACAGATGCCTAGTAGTTTCTGATTATGTCTCTGGCCTTTTAATACGTAAATTGCCAAGTAAAGATACAATAAATACCTGTGCATTTGAAAGTCCTCTGACTACTTTGAGTAGTCTGAGACAAATATTTCTACTTGAGGCAAGGAGAGTTTAAAGAACTTTAATTAAAAAGTTATTTTTTTATTACAGAGTCTTTATTTTTTTCCACAGTAAAAGTTTTTAATTTAAAAAACTCAACAAGGTAAATGAAGAAAAAAAGGGCCCCATCCTGGCAATCCAGATTCAGTCCTCCTAAGCACTATTCATGATACCATCCTTCAGTGGCAGTGATTTCAAACAAAATTGTGAAATGCTTTTATGTATATATATTTTTTTTTAATTTAATGTTAAAATGCAGGTTTTACCTCTAACATGTTCCACTGATATTATTGAGCTTGGTCTGCTTTCATCTGTTTCACCTCTAGGTTAAAACTTAATCTGTTCTGCCACTACAGCCCTAGCACATGCTACAAAACAAACAGCATGAATGTGATACAGGCTGCATGAGGCCAGTATGTTTTCAGCCCCACAAAGGCTTATCCAGTTCTGAGGGTTGACCAGCAACCCCCCAGAAATGGCTTGACAATAATTAATGAGATGGCATAATTGGAGGTGTTTTGAAAAAGCAAAAAGGTTTTAACTAAAGAAGAATATAACAAACTATACTAAACAAAATAATAAAAGCTGTGCAAGGTGCAGAGAGGTCCCTTGCACCTGCTAAGACACCGAAAAAGCCCTGAAAAATCTCCGTGCTCTCTCTTAAGTACTCAATGATTTAGGAGGATTTTTTGGCCTGCTGCCCAATAGAAAATAGCTACATTCCTCGAGGAACGACTCAAGGAACCAACTGATGCCTTTGTCCTGGGACTGAGCCAATTATGGTGATAAAAGCATGGAAGCTTCTGGTTCTTCTTCCTTAAAAGTTCCAGGGGTGAAACCCAAACTCTTTTCCTAATATGGAAACGCCTACGCAGGTGTAGGGGTGCACTACAATGTGAATGTATTTCATAAAGGCAACAAATTGTTTCTTACTATTGTACCTACATTCACAACTAAATTGACATCTTGGGCTAAGTACTTTTAAGTAGTAAATAATAGGATCTAGAATTTTATGATCAGCTCTTTGAAAAAGTAAGCACTAACAATCCTGTGTTCTTGAGAGTGTTGTCATGTATAGAATGTGCTTTTTCAATTCAGCATAAAATAAAATAAGATAAAATATACTTAAAGCCTAGTCATAAAAAGGTGAATGGTGTTAATTAAAAAAAAAAAAGTTTTAAAAGCTACATTTGGACACTGAAAAAAGGAGTAGTCATGAGTCCTTTTCTGGAAACCATTGAAATGCAATTATTTTACAGAAAGAAATCTCAGTAGCATAAAACTTAAACATAGGTTTCTCCACATTATTTGCTTCTAAAAAACTACCACATCACATAATCAACAGAGTACTGGTACATGTATTATGCTGAGAATAGTATGAAGAAGGAGGATTATGTTTAAAATTAAAACAGAATGGAATTAGTTATAAAAATTATGGGGTTTTTTGTTTGTTTGTTTGTTTGGGGTTTTTTTGGATACTCTGCTTAGAATTCTGTTTCAAGTGCAATTTGTTACAGTAAAACAGAATCTGATTTTTTTGTCCTCTGCGCTGCCTTTGTTACTGTTAAAGCTGGCATTGGAAAAATAGGTAAATCTATAGTGTCAGTTGGAAAAACAATTCATTTATGAAAAAAGGAAGAGACAGTAGTGAAGAAGAGATGGATGACAGACAGGCTGACAGGCAGTCTAAATGACAGATGGCTTTTCCTTGTCTACTTCCTCAACCATTTTCTTATCTACAATAATTTGGAAATTACAAAACTCTTGTTCTCTTCCAAATCTGTTGTGAACTTAATAATTGAATTTATGGTGGAGGAAAGAGCATATGTTGTGTATGGCCAAAGTTCTTCCTTTAAGTGCTATCTATCCTGTATCTAGTCTTGTGGCTTTTGCTTTCAAGTTCAAGCATGAAGTATTGCAGAACTAAGACTAAAGCTATCAGTCAAAGGTTATGACCAAAGCGTTATTTATCTGTGGGAGTGGTATTCCTCAAATTTACCTGAGATAGTAGAAGGCATTTGCAGTTTCTGACATCATTTGCTTGGCCAAGAACACGGCAGAACCTGCAAGGCCCATAAAGATTGTATTCCTTAAACAAAAAGAAGTGCTCTGCAGGTAAAAAGTGTTGATTGTAGTTAGTTTCTTGAAGAGTTTTCCTCTCTTGACTTTGTGCTGCATTTCACCAATAGAATCCAGTTTCTACCTATCTGTCATCCTTTTGGAAACTATTGTAACTGGGCTTATTTTATGTAAATGATATTTAGAATCGGCCTTATATTTCTACCCCCAACTGTATGATATCTTCATTCTTCAGCCTTATTCGTTCTGAACCTTTCATATGACATTTACTTTCACTTTTCATATCTGTATGTGATATATGCTGTCAGCATTTGTCAAAGGTCCTCTCTGAAATCTGAGCAAGTCCTACCCCTTTGCTCTGTGGGACTAATGCTCTTGTAATAATCAGCAGGTTTCTGCTGTCACTTCTTAAAGCACATCATTACCATAAGAGAGGATGGGCAATCCTTTTCTTTCTTTAACATACATTGTTCTTAGACAGCAGCATACACGGAGGAAGAGGGGAATTTTTGTGTCCAGAAGCATCTACTTTGATTGTTTCAGCATTGGTGCTTCCTGAAATATCTTCATAGTATTAGAGCATAAGATGATAAAGTAGTACTATAGTTTGTGTTGAAGGTTCTAGAGACTAAATCTGGGGCCAGGGGGAAGGAGTAATAATACTAATAGTAGTAGTAATATTTTAAAATACAGATTCACATAGAATTATCACCATTTAATTGACTTCTTAGAATTCTTTGAAAAAAACTTTAAATGTCTGTATGAAAGAGGGAGAATATACAATTTGCTTAGCTCTAATAAGTGTTTTGAACAAGTCTTTGACAGGACTCATTACAGGAGTAATGAGAATAGGAAAGTACAGAGCAAACACACAATGTTTTATAACAGATGAAAGTGATTTAGAGGAAAGAAATACAGTCATAGCAATACTGAGAATACAGTCAGTCCCTTTGGAAGTGGAAAAATTAAGGCTGAACTATTTTAAGGACGAGGGTAGAATATGTCAATTAGAATTCATTATAATGATAGCATTCAATGACAGGAATTGATTCAAATTCCAAAATTACCTCCCTAGTTGGTAAGAATTAAGGAAGATTGAAAGAGATTCATGTAAGAACTAGACACATAGAAGAATGGGCTAGATACATGAAAGGTGAAGTGGATTGAAAAATGTCTCGAATGACAGGTTCAAAGGGCTGTTAACCAGCAGCTGAAATTGCAGCTGGAGTCCAGTCACTAGGAAGTATTCCCAGTGTCTTATGCAGGATACAATACTCTCTTCCCTCCATTAATGACATGGTATGTGGAACAGAGTGCTGTCTCAGCCACTCCCACACTCTTTGCAAATGACATGAAACTGGAGTAATGATTGATACACCATGCTGTCATGTTGACAAGGATCTCAACAGGCTAGAGAAATGGGTGACCAGGAAATGGAGAGAGATTTAATAACAGGAAAATTAAATAGCAAAGAAATATTTAATAACAGGAAATTCAAAGTCCAGTACTTGGAGAGGAATAATCCTATGCACCAATTCACATGCAGGGCCAACTGGCAGGTGAGCAGCTTTTGAAAGGATGTGGTTGAGACCCTGGTAGATGAAAGCTGGACGTGGTGCCAGTGATGTGCCATTGTGGTAAAGGAGGCCAATGCCATTCTGCACTGGGTGAAAAAGCCTGTTTCCAGCAGGCTGAGTGAGGTGATCTTTCCCCTCTATACAGCCCTGGTGAGGCCACACAAGGAATCCTCCCAGATCTGGGCGTCTGAGTACAAAAGAGACATGGACAAACTGGACTGTCTCCAGTGCAGGGTCATGAAATCATTAAGACTGGAGTATCTCTCATATGAGGAGATGCTGAATAAGCTTGGAATGTTCAGCCTGGAGATGTGAAGGCTCAGAAGTAGTGCTAAGATAATTGTTAGAGGGAGTCTAAGAGGTGACTAAAGATCAACACAAGGAAAGAGTTATCTGCGTAGTATCCAGTAACATGACAGGAGGCAATGTGTGCAAGTCGAGGAACAGAAAATTTCATTTAAACCAAATAATAAAAATGGTTTTACTGTGAGATTGATCAAAAATTCAAACAGGTCACATTGAGAGGTTGTGAATTCTCTGCCTTGGAGACATTCAGAACCCAATCGGACATAGCCCAGAGCAATGTACACTGTAGAACCAGCTTTGAGCAGAAGAGATGGACTTGTAGATCTATGGAGGCACCTTTAAAGTCGATTATTCTGTGATTTTTTTGATCCTGGGAACTGTGTATTTAATGTGGAGGAGAAAATGAAAAAAAAAAAAAAAAAGAAGAAGAGCAAACCAGCTTATTGATGCATTTTTCAGGTGAAGTTAACATCAAAGGATTATTGGAGTTCATAAAATACTGGACATTTAGATGGATAATAACTGTGCTTCTAATCAGAAATGTGATTTTTTAAAATCAAGAGAAGTGCTTATATTTTTAAGATTTTAAAGGTAACTTCAACTGGGAAGATTTAACATGTTTCTCTTATGCAGCTGGTTATCATATCAGTGTATAGAATGGATTTCTGGGTTTATTAGATCATCAACAGTTTGGGGATCCTAGCTGTAGTGTTCCTGAGTGTCTCCAAAATACTCTCCAGTAGCTGAAAATGGAAAATCAGGCCATTTTCCACTATTTGCTTAAAGGACCAACTTGAATAAAACTACAGAAACTTGTGTATGAAGGGTCAATAAAGAGTTCCTAATTTTTGAAGCTGTGGAGTGGCTGTATAGAACAGGAGAACTGAAATAATGGTGTTTTATACCAGATTCTGTCATATCCCCCAGACTTAATGAAATCCTATCAAAAGACAGCAAAAAATGGCCATGAAAAAATATACTGTATATACAGAGCTTTGAAACCATAATGGATTAGAGATCAAAATACTGAAGAGGCATCATTATGCAGCGGGTTTTACAGAAAAAAAAAACAGGAACCTCCAAGGTGTTAAAAAAAAAAAAAAAATCAGATATTGGAAAAAAAAACCCAACAAAACAAATATATTTGTCTTTGTTTATACATCTTCTGTATTTACTTTCCCATGTGTATTTCTTATTTGAACTTCAGAGGAAAAAATACCTAAGTGTTGAGTTAGAGCAGTACGTCACTGATAGACTATGCAATACCATATCTGCTATGGAAAGGATACCAGGAAAAAGTCATTGCAAAATAGTACACAAATAAATAATTTTTCGACACATTTTAATAGATTGCAAACAAACCCTGCTCGGAATTTAAATATATGAAAAGTCAGGATAACTCACAAGAATGAAAGTTTGGAACAGTTATTTTACGAGACTTAGAGTAAAAACATTAAGGTGACTTCCTAGTTATAAGGTTTTTTTTTTAATAAGTCTTGATAAAAAAACAATAACAGAAAGATACAGTTACATAACTCAGAGGAAAACAGGATCTATGGGCCCAGATGGGATCCATCCCAGGGTGATGAGGGAGCTGGCAGATGAGCTTGCAAAGCCACTCTCCATCATTTACCATCAGTCTTGGCTCACTGGTGAGGTTCCAGATGACGGAAACTGGCCAATGTGACATCCTTTCACAAAAAGGGTGGGAGGGAGGATCCTAGTAATTATAGACCAGTCATCCTGACCTCAGTACCTGGCAAGATAATGGAACAGTTTGTACTGAGTCTCATCACACAGAATTTGCAGGATGGCCAGGGTCTCAGGCCCAGCCAGCACGGGTTTAGGAGAGGTAAGTCATGTTTTACCAACCTGATCTCCTTTTATGACCAGGTGACCCACCTGGTGGATGCAGGAAGGGCTGTGGATGTTGTCTATTTGGATTTAAGCAAGGCTTTTGACACTGTCTCCCACAGCACACTCCTGGATAAGCTGGCAAACCATGGATTGGACAGGAGCACTCTTTGCTGGATTAGGAACTGGCTGGATGGCCAGGCCCAGAGAGTGGTGGTGAACGGTGCTGCATCCAGCTGGTGGCCAAGTCACCCGTGGTGTCCCTCAGGGGTCTGTCCTGGGGCCAGTTCTGTTCAACATTTTTATTGGTGACATGGATGAGGATATTGAATCTTTCATTAGTAAATTTGCGGATGACACTAAGCTGGGAGTATGATCGGGGTACGCAAAGCAATTACACGGAGACGAGAGATTTCTCAGGGCAGAGTTGTTCCTCCGAGAGACCCCAAGGCTGAGCCAAGGCCCAGAGCCCTCTGCCTGTTTATTTCTTACTTTTTATACATTTGTGGGTCTGGCTGTAGATTGGCTTCTGGAGCTTTCACCCCTCAGCCGAATGGCCAGACCAACTGTCAGTTACATTTGTTTTCAGGTTAGAAATATGCAAACAAAGGACAGAGAATGAAAAACAAAGGATTTGTTTATGTTACATGTGTAAGAAAAAGTGAAAACTGCTCTAATATTGTACAGTAGCTAAAAAGTCTGACTCCGTTCTATGAACAATCAAAAGGCTTTAAAAAACTCAGAAAAACCAGGGTGACAGGGAGCATGTGTTGATCTGTTGGAAGATAGGATGGCTCTGCAGAGAGATCTGGACCAGCTGGATGGATGGGCAGAGTCCAATAAGAAGAAGTTTAATAAGTCCAAGTGCTGAATCCTGCACTTTGGCCACAATAACCCCCTACAGCGTTATAGGCTCGTGATGCTGTGGCTGGACAGTGCCCAGGAGGAAAGGGACCTGGGGGTACTGGTGACAGCAGCTGAACATGAGCCAGCAGTGTGCCCAGGTGGCCAAGAGGGCCAAGGGCATCCTGGCCTGGATCAGGAATGGTGTGGCCAGCAGGAGCAGGGAGGTCATTCTTCCCCTGTACTCTGCACTGGTGAGGCCACACCTCGAGTATTGTGTCCAGTTCTGGGCCCCTCAGTTCAGGAAGGACGTTGAGATGCTTGAGCACATCCAGAGGAGGCAACGAGGCTGGTGAGGGGCTTGGAGCACAAGCCATATGAAGAACGAGTGAGAGAGATGGGGTTTTTCAGCCTGGAGAAAAGGAGACTCAGAGGTGACCTTATCACTCTCTACAATTTCCTGAAGGGTGGTTGTAGACAGCTGGGGGTTGGTCTCTTTCTCCAGGCAGCAACAGACAGAATGAGAGGACACAGACTCAGGCTGCGCCCACGGAAATATAAGTTGGATATTAGGAAAAAGTTTTTCTTGGAAAAAGGGATAAAATACTGGAATAGTCTGCCTGGGGAGGTGGTGGAGTCACCATCCCTGGATGTGTTTAAAAAACGACTGGATGTGGCACTTGATGCCATGATCTAGTTGAGGTGTTAGGGCATGGGTTGGACTCGATGATCTTGAAGTTCTCTTCCAACCTTGACATTCTGTGATTCTGTGATTCCGTGATTCACAGAGACAACTAATAATATGTAGCAGTGAAATATAAAAACCCTCGAGATGCTGAATAATGAAAGTCCTATAATAACATCAAATAAACAGATAAAGTGTATTGTTATAGTGAGGTGTGGTTATATCTGTTCTTTAGAATCACAGAGATGTTGCTACCCATATTACCATCATTAAACAGCAAGTTATGAGAAGATTTTGACAGTTATTTTTTGCATTTTATGTTTGCAGGAAAGAAATTACCAAGATTTGGGTAGGGTACTAAAATATATTACTCCTGATGGCACTACACGAGGCTGTCATATGGAGAAGGATAACTGAAGCTAGAGGGGAGATATAAAGTATACATAGTATTTCTGTTAATGCTATTAAGAGGCAAGGTGATTTATTTTACAAAAAGTGAAATCAAAAGACAAAAATACATTAACAATTTCTTTTATTTTGATACACATGAAAGAAACATATGCATTGCCTGAAGGAAATAAGTCTTCAGATTAATAACTTCCTGGCATACAACACTAAAAGAAAAGAACAAGAATTTGTATCAATTTATTGTCTCATTTAAAATTTTTCCACATAACCAAGAATAACAGTAATAGCTTGAGTCAAATACTTAGTTTTTAGACAGTGTTTCCTTTACAATATCTTTAAGAATTTTTTTTTTTCTTACAATAAATATAAAATGTCCTCATAGTGATTTTCAGTCTTGTTTGGTTTTTTTTTTTGCTGTTTTTTTTAACTAATATTTTTTGTAGTAATAAAGAATAGACTTAAACAATGAAATTCACTACTTTTTTTCAACATTATTAGAGGGAAATATTGTCTTTTATATTGTTTTCTATATTTTTGATTATTTCTATAGGTACATAACAGAAACAGAAATAAAACTGTTACCACAAACCCTGCCTTCACCAAGGGAAAAAAAATCACATTCATACTTCCTCTTTGACCTCACTTGTATTCTGCCTGCTAGCACAGTTTCAGAAAGACTTTTGGTGTTGGTAGCATTTACTTTATTTTTCAAAGAAACAGAATCTTCCACAAAAAAATTTTCCTAAATCTGAAAGAGATTAAAGTAGATTGTTAAAACAAATCTACAGGGTCTGATTTTTGAGACTGAATTGGTCATGGTGTAGTGACAAGGACCTGGCTATCTGCTATTTTTTACTGGTGAGAGCTGGACACAATATTGGTACCCTGTTTGAACTTATCAAGGATACACAGTTTACTTTCAGCCTTGGCAAGGTGCCTACTAATGCATCATAACAGTATGAATTTATAGCTTCATATGATCATTAAGGTTGGAAAAGACTTCTAGCATCATTGAATCCAACCATTTAGCCAGTGGAAAAGGAGGCTCAGGGAAGCTGTTTTTGCTCTCTACCACTACCTGAGAGGAGGTTGCAGCAAGGTGGGGGTTTGCCTCCTCTACCAAGTAACAAGTGAGAGGACAAGAGGAAATGGTTTAAAGTTGTACAGTAGAGATTTCAACGATATTAGGAAAAAAAATCTTCATTGGCAGGGTAGTCAGGCACTGGAACAAGCTGCCCAAAGAAGTGGAAAAACAATTCCTGGAAGTGGTCAAAAAACATGTGGATATAGCAGCATCTGCTGTTCTTTTAAATGTGCTTATCAACGCAATACGTAAAGTCTACGAAAAAGCTATTTAAAAAATCCAACAGTCGTTGAAATGCAGTTCTCCATCCTGTTCAAGAAATGATGCTTCTAATTCCAATTTCAATGTTTATTCCCCATTTATATTGGTTTAGTCATTGGCTGCTAGAAATGCTTGATTTTCTTCTCCTGTTTCTCTGGGAAAAGCTATGATGGAGATATTTCTATGCTATCATCTGAAAATGAGGTAGGGTATGACTCAACTACCAAGGTGGGGCCCCAGAGCAGGGATAGAATTTGGAATTACATGGCATTTATTTCCTCATTTGAAGCTTTGTGAGGCTTCAGAAATCTCAAAAGGGGCATTTCTGGCTACAGAATCAGCATGTTTTGTGGTGCCCTGTTCTAATCAGGAAGTCAGCACCAAAATTGTCTGTGAGAATTTCGCTTGCATTAAGGCAAGAAAGGTTTTCCAGCCTGAAAGGTTTTCCAGCCTGAAAGGTTTGAATATTTTTGGTCTACTGCAATGCTATGGTTACTATTGCTTCTGTAGTTGCTGCTGCTGTCACTACTATTACAATAAAGAAGAAGAAAAAAGTGAGCAGTGCCTTCAGCTTTGTGTTCATCAGTAAAAAGTTAAATTTTGCTACAAGAAAACAATAAAAACATTTGCTATCTATCATCAGTTAACATTATTTAGAAGTACCCATTTCCTTAATAAAAGAATACTGGAACATTACCCTTATTCTTAAATTCTACTTTTTTTTTTTTTTTTTTTTTCCTTGACAGAAAATTTAGATAGTTTATGATATATATACCATCCTGAATTAAACACAGTATTTTATTAATATTGACACTCTCAGTTGCATGTTTGACATTCTTTCATCACTTTAGCTTTGTTTTGGTAGTGTACTTTATCCTTCCTAGATCTATGTTAATTCTTCTAATGTGTTAAAACAAAACTTTTTTAGAGAAATGCAATGAGTCCTTTGGACTTTTCTTTAAAAAGTAATGGTATACAGAGCTAGTTGAATTTCCCAAGTATTGGTTTGCATCGTAGGGTCTTGAAAAGATGTCATAATGGGCTTATAAAGTAAAAAGTTATGAACCAGGTTACAGTAATCTAACAGAAGAAAAAAGGAAAGGAAAAGAAAAGAAAAGAAAAGAAAAGAAAAGAAAAGAAAAGAAAAGAAAAGAAAAGAAAAGAAAAGAAAAGAAAAGAAAAGAAAAGAAAAGAAAAGAAAAGAAAAGAAAAGAAAAGAAAAGAAAAGAAAAGAAAAGAAAAGAAAAGAAAAGAAAAGAAAAGAAAAGAAAAGAACCCCAAAAATATTGTTGATGTTAGGTCTTCTATTCTGAAAGTCATTCAGATAGATTTTTTTTTTTTTTTTTTCATAAAGTCTATGGGAATTTTGTTAATGTGAAAAGAAAGTCTCAGACATCAGTAAAAGTACTAAAATTCTTTCCCCTTATATAGTGCTTTTAAATTTTGGCCACAGAAACTACTAGAAGAGAAGAGTCAAGGCTTAACATTGGCTGTTAATTGGGTCTTCTGTATATCAGAGTGGACTTGACAATAGAGGATGTGATAATGAAATTGATTTACTTTACAAATGTGTGGTATTCTGGAAGAAAAAATATTTATACTAGGAAAAGTCTCAAGCATAAAAAAGTAAGTCCCTAGCATAGGTAAATCAGAGCAATATTTCTGCTTCAGTTGCCCCTTAAAACAGAGAGCATTCACTTTGAAAAATATACTCCTGAGGCATAATGATAATAGCGCACAGAATATTTTGTAATGCACAGGCCTGAAATGTATGTCATCATTGATTACCTTAAAACTGGAAAGCTGCCAGACTGATGCAAGAAATTTGTCTAATTAAGAAAAATGTGCTATCAAAAGTGCCACTTATTAGATTGGTTTGGAGATTGCAGGTGAATTGAATTCTTGAAAAAGATTGGAGTATATGTTGAGTCTCAAAATCAAAATTTAAAAACATAAAACAAAAAAAAGTTGTATTCCCTTTAATTCCTTCTCATTCTCTTCCCCCTTTATAAATTGTTCTGTTGCCTTGCATGCAAATTTGTGTTGTATGCACACTGTTCAAGACTGTTTTGGTAAGTGGTGTTAATAATGTACCATTAGCATTTTGTAGTGAGTGCCCTTCAGCATGGAAATTTCCCTGCAAATGTCAGTGATCCCATGAGGTACCAGCTTCCAGAGAGTTACTTATATTACCTTGTGCATGAAGAGCTCTTTTGAACTGATGATGTATTTATACATTCTTTGTACTGCACAACAGCTGCAAAAGAAATAAAAGTAAACTTTCTGAATCTCCAATAAAATCTCTCTGTAAAACTACTGCAAATCTAACAGACTGAGTAAGATTGCTCCAGGCAGTAGTGACAGGCATACAAGAGGACACATTCAAGATGGGGCAAAGAGTTCTGCAACACTGTACTGAAACAAAAGCATTTAACTCTTTTTGTCATACACCGGACTAAAAAGTTTGGGGTTTTTCCTTCCCCAGTAACTATTCCAAACATGCCAGGCCTACAGAGCAGTCCTTTATCTCTGGTACCCACTGCCCTGTGCTCTCACTGCTTTTTTGCTTTCTTCCTCTTAGATGTATTATGGCCCCTTATGCCTTTGAAGATGGTCCTGCTTTGAACTGGAAACTGGACCAGTGGCCTCCAGAAGTCCCTTCAACTAAGATTTTTCAATGATCTTATAATTATCTGATAATCAAAACTTCTGTTGCCTTCTTGCTAAAGCTCTTCCAGGTTTTCTGTAGCATTAAGATGTCAAAATTCTTTGTTAGTTTATGAATCTCCTCAAAAATAATTTTATTAATCTTTAACCCTTTACAATAATCCCTGCTTTCTATCTCCTTATTATGCTTTGTGTATTCTCTCTTTATGTGCATTTTCCTTCCTTTCATTTATACCACTTTCTAGTTCACATACCTTACAAATTATGTTCAAGAACCTCCCCAACAAAGCCACAAACCCAAAGTTTCTTTGAGCCATAGCTATCATATTCTGTAATTATAATTACAGCTCTTTTTATTATTATTATTATTTCACTGTCTGATTACATTGACAGAGGGTATTACTTAAATGAGTTGTAAGTTACATTTAACTGAGCAGTAAGAGAAGTTACATCTATACTGTCTGGGCTTTTGACCTACTTCCAAGAAAGGAACAAACATATTTTTGTACTAATACTCATACTGCAAATGTTCTCCTGGAGAGAAGATTGCTTCCTTCAGAAAAATCAGCAAAGATAGATAAATGGCTCCTTTCTCCCAAATACTTAGTGGACAGACAAGTGTCATTCTTCCCTCACTTATATATCCCCAGCATTTTAACTTTCGTCAAAGTTTTCTACTCAAGGTGTTTTTAGATGGCAACAGAGAGCCTCATTCTTGCATAAACACAATTGAGTTCAATTGAGTTCAACACAATTGTTCAGTTTAATCTCTTAGTTCACCTCTTACAAAGATAACCATAGATTTGGGGTAAAGATGAAGAAAACAGTCAAGGAACCTTTTAGCAAGGTAATAGAATTTTCAAGACTATAAATGTCTTCTGAGCATGTTCTTCTAACTTCTAATGCTAATGGTAATTGGGAATAGGATTAGTTAAGCCTTCTGTTGACTTTTTAAACTCCTTTCTATTAATATTTTATGGGGATGATTGACTAAGTTTCAAAAGTGAATTAAAATCATCATGTGAGCATACTTATGTTAGCTAAAAAGATAACATGAAAAATCTGAGGAAGCTTCTAAGACCTATATGCTTTGGCTAGTATCCCATGTGAAAACAGAAAAAGAGAGATCTCCCAGTTTGTCAAATAAACTTCAACATTCTCAAGTATTCTTTCATTGTGAACCCATATCACTGGTGGTTTTAAAGCCGAGTACATGGCCAGTCAATGCTTCCCAGAATTCTAAGCAGAGATCATTAAAGGTGTGACAAATACAAGATATTTTACAAAAGACCCTTTTTAACAGAAACATGGTAGGGATTGATTATGATCAAAATAACCATGGTGAATGAAGCTTCACCATGAATGAAGCTTGGACTACTAATGTTTCTCTCTCTCTTTTTTTTTTTTTTTTTTTTTTTTTTTTTTTTTTTTTTTCTCTCTCAAGGATACACACAGAGACATGAACTTTTAGAATGTCAATCTATAATACTCCATTCTTCCATTTTATTCCATTTGAAAGATTGACTTTACTGTCTTCTACTGATAATCTCATTTAGTTGGTGAATGTAAGATGAAGTTCGTCATCTAACTAATTGATACTTGTACAGACTCCAGTAGGAATGTATTAAATAATAATAAAATGTTTAAATACATAATTCTTCCAGCAAAATAAAATTACATTAGTACGTAGAAGTAAGAACAAGGATGTTACAGACTGAAAGGAACTGTGTTGGTTTTGGTTTTTTTTTTTTTTTTTTTTTTTTTTTTTTTCATTTTATCACGGAAAGTGTATTCTTATTGAAAGGATTCTATTTATTGTTCTTTTTTTAGAGTGTAATCTTTCTGAGGGTGAGTTCTCATGAAAGAACAGATCATAGCCTAAGGCATTGGTACTTAAATATTGTTTTCTTTGTGCAAAAACCAGACTCACTTCTGCTAAACTTTCTTTATTTTCTTCTGCTAAAGCCACACTCAGTAACTACTGTGTGAAGTGCCATAATAACTTGTGAGAATCCAGAACTTAAGCTTGGGAAAAGTTTATATATACCTATTCATTTTATTATTATATTTTCATTTTATTTTCCAAACTCTTTAAGGAACAGTGAAAAATAAAAATACTTTAATATTTTTTTGTATTAGATTTAATTCAATACTGCGATGACAATTTAACATTCATTACCAAGAAATTGATAATTTCTTGTCATACAGTGTGACAGTACAAGTCCAGCAGCTTCCTCCCACTTCATTTCCAGAGTAGCTCTGATTTAAGTGACTTAAGACTCATGCCATACTTCCCACTCTTTTTATTTTTTCATGACATTTCATAACATTTCATTCATATTTAATAAAGCACAACAAACATCTTTTAGTATGTTGTTACATAAATTTCTCTAGCTGCATCCAGTTTTCATCTAGTTATTTTGTTTAATAACCACTTTTAAATTAAGGATGATATGCAATATTGAGTATTTCAAAAGGTTTAATACCATTCTGTGTGTTTTACAGACAATCCTGGGCTAGTGAGCCACGTTCCAGTTGGTGTTAGAATCCTGGATGTCAATGACAATCCTCCTGAACTTGCCAGAGATTATGATGTAGTTGTCTGTGAAAATACAAAGCCTGGTCAGGTAACTCTCATAGCTATATTTCTTCCAGTGATAAACAACAATTACTTTGTTAATGTCACATATGTCAGAAGTTTGGAACATGTCATAACTCTTCCTGATTTCATTTTACCATTTGGCATTTGACTAAAATTTTAATTGTATTAGGAAAAAGGAAGAAATTTTTGGCATTTTTTCAGTATCTCTTTCTTGTTGCTGCAAAAAAAAAAAAAAATACCCAAGCTATCTTCTGTAAAGACAGGTAAAACTTTAATCCTGTCAGATAAGGGATGGAATTTGACAAGCCACTATCCTGAACAAAGTGAATGGAGCAGATTTAACTTCTCTCATCCGAGTGCCACATAGTAGCAATGTTTCAAATGCAGCTCACTGAAATGGCTGGTGAGCATGGCTCACATCCTCACTTTTTGCTTGTTGGTTGCCCTTGTCCGTAAAGTGTCATTACACAAAAGATCTTGAATGGGTTTTTCACAACAATAAGCATGGGGAGGGCCAGAACTGTGACTGAATAGCAGAATCATATTCCAGACACTGCTCCTCTGAATAATGTATGCCATTGCAACTCAAGGTTTGACAATTTTGCCAAATTCTTTTGCTTTTCTGCATAGATTGAGTTTTAGCCACAATACTGTTCTTGTTTTTCATTATTGCACAGGCTGTACATTTCAACTATAAGCTCACATCTTTCCTGAGGAATGTATTACTAGCAATAGCATTATTTTCATCAAATCCTTAAAAAGGGTGTGCACAAATGCATACTGAAATATTTCTGGTTTTAAGCCTGAGACTATAAAAATGCCATATGTCCTCTGACTGCAGACAGATTAAAGTTATCTTCACTCCACCAGGAACCAAAAACCTGACACCTAAAGCACAGTACAAGAATGTGGCAAATGTGTATGATACCACTAAGACTTCCCTGGTATCAGATCATTTGCTAGTAGTTTCCTGATCTAAATGTGGTCTGTGTATTTTTTAATAATCCTTTAATAAACATCTCATATGAACCTGTCTAAATTTTCCTACAACAAACATAAATTTTTAGTATCTGCTACCTCATGTGCCAAGAAATTTTGTAGTTTAATTGCATAAGTGCATGCTTCAGTAAGATCTAAAACTTTTTTTTTTTTTAATAGTTCTATACTGTCTTCCATCAATATTTACCAGTTATTTTGGGAGAGAAAGAGGGAGTGCAGTTGATCTCTATTTACTATTGCTGTGACCTGCATAAATCTCTAGCACATTGGCCCTCAGCTGTCTTTTGTCCAGATTGAGTCAGTCCTATTTAACTGGGGCAATCAACGATAAAGCCCTTCCAGATTTTTGGTCATTCATCTTTTCCTCCTTTAAACTTTCTCTAATTCCTCTCTACTCATCTTGAGAGAGAATCAAGATTCAAGATGCAGGTATGCAGTGGTTTATAATTCGTAAAATAGCTCATGCTTCACAGTATATGAAAATCTCTGCTTTGATCTTTAGTACTTTCATAGCAATTTCTATAAACTACTTTGCTTTTTAATCACTAGTAAGCCTGCCATAGCACCAATATCATTAAAGGTAATAGATCAAAGATCATCATCAGGTGTGTGAAGTTGAGACTTTATGTCTATGTAGAATGAATTTAATTTATCTTTATATTGGCTGGCTACTGAGTATTGGAAAGTCTTTAACATCAGCCTTTCCTCTTTTCTTCTTTGAACAATTTAATATCATAAGTAGATTTGTTGGGCTGATAATCATACTCTTAATAAGACATTTACTATTATACTGATCAATAAATGGCCCAGCATAAGAAGGAAATCACTGTGTGAAATCTCTCTCCTTGTGTAATATACAATTTACAGAAGAGATCCTATTTCCTGTCTTTGGGGCAATTATGTGTGCAAGGACCTTCCATCTTATCCAATGACTATGAAGTGTTCTTCAGGGGTCTTACTGAGACGCTAGAAAATCCAAGTAGGTCTGTCTGTCAACAAAAAAGATAGTATAACTTTGCATTATCCAACATCCTGTGAGAATATTTCATAATATTTATGCCTAAATTACAAATTCAGTACTGCTGAGGACATCCGCTTGACTTGGGCTTCTATGTTGCACTGTGCTGTAAGATCCATTATTTCTTTCCTCATCACATCTATTCTGAATTTTTTATGTGTGAGATAAACTGACTCATAGATAGTCACTGAAAGATGTTTTGCGTTTGCTTATTTATTATCAGAAGACCCTTTTATGGAGTGAAATCACAGTGTCATCAAAGCCTATCCCCTGCTTTTTTTCCCTCCACTGCTCTATGCTTTGAGGGGGACAAAAAAAAAAAAAAAAAAAAAAAAAAAAAAAAAAAAAAAAAAAAAAAAAAAAAAAGCTTCAAGGGTTTAATGCTTAAGCCTTAAGTTTAAATGACCAAACCTAAGGTATGTAATAAAGAAAATGCTTATAAGGAGACAACAATTCAGTAATTTCCATGCTGACGTGACAGCTTTAGTCACTTAGTAATCATATGGTTGAGAAGATAAGGAATCTGCAACAGATTCCAAGTGAAGCCTAGTTTTGATATTATGTATTAAAGTAGATGAAGTAGCCATGATTTCATCTTAGATAACATTCAGGCTTGGAGAATACTGACTTCTAGACATATACTGATTTTTGTGAATGACTGTGAAATTTAGCCCATGTAGGAAAATGACATTTTGCCATCTTCCAAAAAGAAAATCAATGTTAGCTGGCAAGGAATGACTCTGTTATGTATTTTTCATGTGTATATTTGCTTGTGTATTGATTCAATTCTAAAATGATTCTGAGTAGAATTTAGCACCTGCTTTCTGTCCTCTTCTATTAGGTCTCCTCAGTTCTTGAAATTCTCTTTTCTCATCATGTCTTGCCTTTAAAACGATATCATGACCTTTCAGTTTCATCCTATCAGTGTTGTCAGCTGGGCTTTACTGAAGCTGAGATTGTGTGTCTGCATTTTTATTTTAATCAGGCTTGGCAAGGTACATGTTAATGTCTGCTAATAGGTTATTAAGTACTTGACCAATTAATTAGAAAAGAGTTAATAGACTGTTTGGTTTTCAAGATGACACATACTTTTGTTTCTCACTGCTGAATTAATGTCTTAAATTTTTTTTCTGGGAATGTGTGAACTTTCTGTTTAAAATCAGGTCAAAATGGTTTTGACCTATCTGAGTAAACATACAATATTTATTTTCTATATGAAAAAGCATAACTTTTATACCGTGTGGTGCTTTTTACATACATTCATGAATTCAGGGAATACTTGAATTTACATGTGTGAAATCAGGGAATATAAACAGTGTATTTTGAGTTATGAACTTAGTCTTAAAACCAAATACCTTTTAAACTAGACTTGTCACTGAGACCTTGATCAAAGGTAATTTTGTTGCAGAATGGCATGTTCTTGAAGCAGCATTCTGTAAAGTGTCACTGAATGTTTTATATAGCATAGGGCAACAGGATGAAAATTTATCCACAATGGTGTCAAAAAAAGCTGAAGCTGCATGGAAAAATTGACTTATATTTCACTAAGAAACAACACTGAGAATTTACAAAAAATATTTAATAAAATAATATTTTTTCTTATGGTCTTGCCTGAAGTTTTTGCAGATATGTATGGCATTTAATGGCATTTTTAGTATTTGAACAATAAAAGAAATTTGAATTGGTTCTTTTGAACATATTCTACTATCACCTTTTTTTCTTTCTTTCTTTTTCTTTTTTTTCTTTTTTTTCAGTAGTGAAAAATTAGCTTTTACCAAAATTTTCAACCAGTCTTGCCATGACTTTGGTAAAAGTCTTCTGCATAAATATAGGTGTTTCAGATTTTTTCAGATTGATCCTACTCTTCTCCACTTCAACAAAAGGTATTATGACAAACTAGTAAAATATTATTGGCAACCATCATATTTAATTGTCTCAGATGTATATAGTCAATGCAATGTATTTTACTATATATAGTAAATGGAATAAGCATTATACCCTGTTGAGTTGTCATGGTTTAACCCCAGCTGGAAACTAATCCCCACACTGTGACTCGCTCACCTCCCCACCAGTGGGATGGGGAAGAGAATCAGGGAAGTAAAAGTGAGAGCTTGTGGGCTGAGATAAAGACAGTGTGATAGGTATAGCCAAAACTGCACATGCAAGCAAAGAAAAGCAAGGAAATTGCCATTTCCCACAGGCAGGCAGGCAGGAAGGCAGGCAGGCATTCAGCCATCTCTGGGAGTGCAGAGATGCTGCCTCTGGAAGACAAATACCATCACTCCGAACATCCCCTCCTTCCTCCTTCTTCCCCTAGCTTTATAGGTGAGCATGACATTATACAGTATGGAAAATACTTTTGGTCAGTTGGGGTCAACTGTCCTGGCTGTGTCCCCTCACAACTTTTCCTACACCCCTATCTCCTTGCAGGTGGGGTGGTAGAAGAAACAGAAAAGACCTTGACACTGTGCGAGCCCCGCTCAGCAATGACAGAAATATCTCTGTGTTACCAGCACTTTCTCCACCACAAATCAAAATCATAGCCTCATACCAGCTACTGTGAAGAAAATTGACTCTACCCCAGCCCAAATCAGAACATGGTTTTAAAAATATATTTGTCTTGCTTCTCTTATGCGAATGGAGGTAGAGAACTCTGTGGTGTCTTTCAGTTTTAAAACAGTCCAAGCCACTGGAGTCTGTATGGTTTATGCTTTAGGTACAGTCCAGACAGACTATAGCTGAACACTGAACAGAAAAATTCTTATGAAAAGAGCACTTTCCCTCCCACTTTTATGTTTCCCTCAGGATATCTATCAGCTCTGTGCAGCAGTCTGTGTGGGCTTCGCTGCCTATATCACAGAAACAACTTTTATTGGATTCCACTTTAGCACTTGAGTTTCAAGACCCAGCACGAAAATGAAAGCAGAGGTAGAAATACTGTTTGGTCCCACATTTCAAGAGCTTAGATCAATTTTAGTTGAAAGTAAATTTTAAAAAACACCAGGGTTTTCAAAGGCAAAGGTCCTACCTTTCAAAAATACCTCTCTCAGACATGGTTCTGGCTACATCCAGCTCTGCTGCTTTTTGGGCAAACTAAACTGAAGCCCAGAGTGGCTGCTGTTCTTCCTGTTCTGTTGTCTGGCAATTTAAAACTGATTCTTAACTGGATTTTTGTAGCAGAAATACGGCTAACAGAAATATTTTAGTTAACTGATTTTCCTTATCAATATTGAAGTACATTTAATTATTAGGACAGCAGGCAGGTGACTTTTCACATAGACCATCCCGGCTCAGCCTGTCTTTTCGCTCCATAAAAACAGATATTTAGCTAAAACTGTAGTTCAGGAAGTCAGCAGGATACAATGAAGATGGTGATAATCTCTACACCAGGTCTTGACTGTATCAAAACATCAGAAAGTATAGATCCTTTAGATGCTTTTACCTAGCTCTTAAGTGTGGTTCCTAAAATATTTCCTACTAGAGAAACCGAGTTAATGACCGAGTCATTCTATCTGCTGAACTCAGCAGCAGTCAAGTAGAAAATTAAAATAAGGTAAACTTAAGCATCCTGCTGAGGTCAGGTACTATATGGGTCAAGTTCAAATTTCAACATATTCACTGTTAATTTTTATTTCAGGTAATTCAGACTATCACTGCTACTGACAAAGATAACTCCGCAAATGGTGCAAGATTCCATTTTTCTCTTGATGATGGGCTTTCTTTGAATCCCAACTTTACTCTAAGGAACAATGAAGGTAAATCAAATACTTAAATCTCAAAGAAATTGGCTTCTATTTTATCTGGAGTGTCTCAATTGAACAGAACAATTTCCTTGCATTTCCTGACAGAAATAGAAAAATGTAATATGCCATCACTGAGCTGTTGGATCAAGGACCTGTGTACACAATATGTTGCAAATTATGAATAGGATACTGCATTTTGGATTTATATTCCACTTTATTTTAGCATTTATACATCATACTTTCAGTAATATTTTTGAAAAGTGGATTAATGAAAAGTACATAAGTTTGGCCTACTTTTAGGGGAATAGCACTGATTGGGGACTTTCAAGGTTATTGCCAATTATTGCTTAAAGGAGAAAAAAAAAATAAGGGGCATAACAATTGGAATTCATGCTTACTTTTCAGGAGCAGGTCCTTCTGTGGTTCCTGGATTATAGTCTATTGCTTCATGCCATTCCTAAGAAAGTGTGCCTAAACATTACAATCAGAAATTTATAAGAGATAAGCCCAGAAGGAAAACAGCCTCAGAGTCTCTCAAACAAGTGTTTCTGAGTATTTCTTGAGTGAAAAAAATGTCTAACGTTTTCAAAACCCAAAACTAAATCAGCCTTGTTCTTGATCAAGTATTACCTTGTGGTCTCCAGTTTGCAACCTGATGAAAATAAGAGTAAACTTTAAATGTTTGTCAAAATTTTCATCTTGAGATTTTGTGTATGCATGTATTGTGGGGATTTCTTTGCATGCCCGTGTGGAAGTGTGTGCAATTTGCTTTAGTTTAGTTATATATTTGTAGTACTGATGTACTACTGTAGTACATTTTGAGATCTTACTGATCACTAGTCCTCTGTAATGCATTAACTCCATCATTGGTATTTTTTGTGCATACATATATTGAAATAATTCTTTAGAGACTTTTTCATATGTTTCTTAAATCAATCAGGGAAGAAGATTGTATAATCTTCTTAAAGAATCTGTTCCAGTGTTTAACTATACTTAGAGCAGAAAAATAATCATGCTATTTATTTTGAATACATAAATGCATTTCACATTCAAGTTCCAGAAGAAGTCAATAAATATATACCAATATTAATAAATAATCATAAATACTGAAAGGCTAATTCATATATTAAAAATATTCCCTAAGCAAGATTCCAGTACTTTCTGAAATTAATATATCAACCCCACTCAGATTATGATGGAACATTATAGAAAAAGCCAAACTGTTGTTCCTGAAATCAAGGAGGGGTACTGTTACATATTTCTGTATTTTAGTCTGTGTTTCCAATAAACTCATTGACTATGATCTCATGCAAAAGACCATGTGCATGTTCATCTCAATATAAGACATTTATATCAAGAAGGTTTTTTTAATAGTTCTACTAAAATTGTGATTTGTGACAAAGTACATATTTTATGGTTTTGAGCATATTTAAAGCTGGAACTGTGTTATGTGTGTTCATTACTACATAAGTTATTTAACTACACTGATTTATAAGAGGGCATGAACTTCTAACAAACATTTGATGCAGCAATGTTATGTTTTGGATAGAAATATTCAACTTTGAATAGAAGGACTTGCTCCTTATTTTTTTATTTCCCCAAGGTTAGTGAGTAATGAGCTAG
Organism: Hirundo rustica; assembly: GCF_015227805.2. Taxonomy (NCBI): domain Eukaryota; kingdom Metazoa; phylum Chordata; class Aves; order Passeriformes; family Hirundinidae; genus Hirundo; species Hirundo rustica. Next base: position 77,532,045 of record NC_053450.1, on the reverse strand, counting down.
CAAACAGCAGCTGAAAGCAGTGTTAGGACTACCCTAGATTGGATTTTATGGGGGGAGGTAGAGGAAGGAAGTGAAAAAGGTGTCTTTTAAGGTAAAAGCATATTGTGCATTATGTTTTCACCTAAGGAAGTACAAAATTCTGCACTTCCTACGGTATCTTGCATAAACCTTATCACATATACAAAGACTCCAGAAATGCAGCTTCCAAACTGGCCATATAATTAAAAAATGACTGCTTAATTCAAAACATAACAAGAAATTTATCCCTAAAGCAAATGCATAGTTATGATTTTGCTTGGTACAAGACACTTTGAATCTGTTGTTTAAACACTGTCCTTTAATTGGACCTTTGTGGCACAATCTATACATAAAATATTAGCAAAACACCTGTGAAGTACATGCACAATATGCAGCTATCTAGCATTTACAGCTTTCATATTTCTCATCTAGATTTTTTGTTGCTTTCTATTCTGAGAAAGCAGAAAGAAGGTAGGCAGAAAAGTTTTTTCTTATGTCTGTGACAAGTTTGCACATCTGAAAACTCATGGTTTTGAGCATCAGACATTAAAAAAAAATCAGAGTGCTCTGAACAGAAGACAGCTGCTATTTTTACCTCTGGATTTCCAAATTCTATAAAGGCTGGCATTTTGGGAGGATTTTATTTGTTTGTTATGTTTTTAAAGTAAAAACATACAAAAATTGCCTTAAAAGAATTTTTATAATGTTTTGCAGAATGATAGAACCCAAATTCTTGTTTTCACATAGAAATTGGTAGTCAGCAGTCGCTGTATCTGTCTCCAAAAAACTGTATTTCTCTAGCAGTCACCTTGTAATTCTGTCATGCTCACCTTTTTATTTCTTCAGGAAAAAGATTTCATTTCATTAAAATATCCATAGACATTTTTTCCCCTTGTTCTCATAACCCAAAACAACAGAGTTTTGTTCTTGGACCCCAAATAGCTTTTTGCATGAATGTTCCCCTATTCGTTTATTATCAGTATACTACACAGCAGTGCACTGGATCCTAAAATATTTATGTTTGTGTCTACACACTTCGACAGAAATCTAAAGCTTGTACAAGTATAAGATTCTGTAGTTTGCTCCTATCTACCCATATAGACTGCAGTGATATACAATCCTAGTGTGTGTATGGTTCAGCTCAATAATATTCTATGGCTTCAGCAAACAGGTATACTTTAATACCTATTTAATACTAATTTGTTATTAAAGCTTCAGTCCATATAATTGGTCATTTGACCAGCTAAACTTTTATTTCTTGCATCTGATCTTGTGCATTATCTAAAATAAAATATTAAATCTTCATTTGTGGAATATTCAGGCTCATAATGCAGAGCTTAAAACCCTTTGGGAAATGTAGTTCAGGATAGAGTCACAGGGCTATACCAAATAGAACATCCAGCAAAATTAAGAGTTCCTTGGATTCCCTTCTTTAGTCTGTGTTAAAATTTTCATTTGAAAGAAAAGAAAAGAAAAGAAAAGAAAAGAAAAGAAAAGAAAAGAAAAGAAAAGAAAAGAAAAGAAAAGAAAAGAAAAGAAAAGAAAAGAAAAGAAAAGAAAAGAAAAGAGATACAGAATTAGATTTTTTTTCTCTACTGTATTCTTAACGTACAAGAGATTCTTTGGATTCTTTGTTGCTATTTAAGTTTTATTACATATTTTAAAGTACTGTTCAGAGAGAGCAAAGGCTTACAAGTTTTAACAAGAGGACAGATAAAATGATGCAGTATCCGTGCTCATGTAAGCTAGGCAGAACAAGAGCTGGAATAAAATTTCTTTGTTATACAAAGAAAATGCATTAAATTGTAATAGTTTTCTGCAGCTTTAGAGAATAAACCTAGGGAAGAAACCTATCTTTTTTTGTTTGAGAATTATACTTATGAAGGTCTTTTAATGAAAACAGGGTTGTTTACAATTTATTCTGCCTAGAAAATTGTTAAGATTTCTATTAATACCTAAGAAGCCAAATATTATTTCCACTGTGCTTTTATGTAGATCAGATTCTATGTAACTAATTTCTTTGTCGTCTGTGTTCTCCTCACTTTCTTTTTTAGGATATTTTCATCGATAATTTTGTAATCTTTTTCCAAATACAATAAACTTACACTTTTTGCCGAAATATCTTTTTGCAGAAATATCTACTTTTGCATATCCCTTTAAAAACCTTCCCAGAACAAGATGGGGGTAGATCAGAATAAAGACAAGTTCTTCCCATTAGATCTGTTTCTATGTATTGAACTCTAGACTCGTGCTTTTTTTTTTTTTTTTTTTTTGCTTTTTTTTTTTTTTTCTCTTACCCTAAAAATAATAATATTTTTCCAGATGCTTAAAGAATTGTGGATATATTTGTTAAAATGTTTTAGTTGGACGGGAAATGCATTTGAACGTGTCATTATCATCATATTTCCAAGCATTAATATGTAGACACACTTCTCTTTCAGATCTTACATAACACTTTTCAAGAGATGAAAAAAAAAATGAACCCTCAGAATACAGTTCACTTAGAACATTTAAGAAATTTCTGCACTGTAAAGCACTGTTTTGCTGGTGCTGTTTTTTATCACAAGATATACAGTCTACCATAGATGCTTAGTAGTATTGTAAATTTCCTGGGCAGGAAGGGTTTATGAAGATAATGGACACATTCACCCAACACTGCCAGTAATGCCACTGTGCATTCTCTTACTTCAGTGAATTGAGATTGCTGACTTCTGATAGCAGACTAAGTTTAGTTTACTTTCAGTGAAGAACAACTCCCTGGAGAATGCTTAGCGCTTGTTCTGCTCTTCTTTTATTTCTTCAGGACAAAGGTTTCATATCACAAAACTATTTGCAATTTATTTTTTCCCCCTTGCCCACTATCTCAAAGATCTGGCCCTTTGATTATTGCCCAGTGATGGAGAATATTCTGGAATTGGAATAAAGGTATGCCATTTTTCTAATACTATAATTCTGGAGATTCCATTTTCTTAATTTTATATCATAAGATCCATTGATACCCACAGAAATGGAGATGTGTTTTTCTGTAAAATCTAGAGCGCAATGAGTTCAATGGCATCTGTAAAAAATGCAATTTTTAATGTATTCATCCACCCATGCCTGTGATATATATTAACCTTTTTCCCTCTGTCACAGATCAAAAAATAGTAAAAAAAAAAGATCAATTTTACTCATCATTGCTGTTATTTAGAAAAAGAACAGCTTCCGGAAAGTAACTGATCCTATCCCAGTAACTGATCCCATTCCCAGTGTGAATTTTTTACAGACCCTTCTGTTTATCACTCTGCCCTTCTTATTTCCTACCATATTGGACAATGTCTCTGTCAATTAACTTCAGAGCTTTCAAGCTGTAAATGAGTAGATCAGGTAACAGACCATGTCTTCGTTGTTCTAGAACATTTAAAGTGGCATTTAAAATGGTTGGATTGAAGCACCCACTTTGCAACCCATCACAAGGGGAAAACACCCACATAGCTCCCACTTTCATTTACATCAGGGTCGTGCTTGTTCTGGTTATGTGCTACTCTGAGTTACTGCTGACCTTCTGTAAAATATCATCCTTTAAAGAAGACAAGTTGTAACTGGAGAGAAATGATATCTGAGAAAGTGCAAAGTTAACATCACCCATGGTGACTGTAAGTGCAGTCCACAGAAGTACTGTTACTGTAAATGGATTGAATGTCTGAGTAGGTATTATCACAGAATCAACATATGGAAGTTAAAAAGGAATTCTACCATGAGTATAACGGAAAACCAGGACCAGCTACCGCAGAGGGAAGACATTTTCCTTCTTCAGCCCTCTGAATGCATCTGAATGTCTTTAAAATTTTTTGATTTAAAAAGTTGGCTCTAAGATTGATTGTAAAGTTAGTTAAGTGCATAGTGTAGAGGTTCTTGCATTTCTTTTCTGGACTGCAATGTGTTGCTGATACACAAACCAACCATAAGCAAATAACTGTATTTCAGGCCAAAAATGTGTTCTGTGTTACTTTTCGTTTTTGCTACCCACTGAACTAGAAACTTATAATAGCTTTTTGCCCATTGGCAATAGCTTTGAAGCCAGCAAAAAAGAAAAAAATATTTACAAGAGTTATCAATAAAGAAATGAAACAGAAATGCCTATCATGTAGTCCACATAAACAAATTAACAGCTCCAACTTTAGAAATGTAAGAAATGCAAATCATTCCAATGTATCTTCTTTGGTTTTAATTAGTTTATAACTTCTCATAAAATTTATAGTAGTTGAACTGCTGATACAAGCAGAACTGAAAATTGAAACATGCCTGAAGATATAAACAGGATTTTTTTTTTTTTTTTACTTCCATTTCTCTCTTCTCTGCTTTCAATACATAACGTGTCAAAGGAATTCTCAAACTGTGAATAATAAATGAGCATCCTCCAATGTGCTCCAGCAGTCAGCTTCCATGGTGTTATCGTTGTATCTCTGCTTCCTTGATTTTCCTATGGCCTCCTTTCTTTATTTAGATCAGAAGCTCAATGTATAAAGGCAGAGATGATGGAAAAAAGACTGTGATAACAGCCTTGTATACAGTGTACAGCCTGGCTTAGTAAACTATGACATCTTCAGAGTGTGAAGAGTTGCTGTGTTACAGCCATGCAGCATTTCCCATGCGTAACTTCAAACTCATTTAAGATGAATTTCAACATCTAGTTGACATATTTTCAAAGAACAGCCCAAGCAGGAGTAAGTTTAGGTCATTAGAAAGTTTAGATCATTAAATGGAGCAATGCACAACACAAGGTATCAGATAAATATTTCTTTCCCTATGCAGGAGTAGTTAATTTTCGTTAGCAGTCAGTCCTATAATCTCCAGTGAGTCCTGGTTATTTTCTTACTCCTCAGGGGTGAAGTTCACCATTTAAATCTATTGAGATAAAAACATCTTTCCTTCCAGGCCTAGAAGAATGAGATCGGTAGTTCTCATCATCCTGTTTCTATTGCTGCTATCCTATATGCTTGTCTTGCCTGACTATTTGCTGTGTCACTTTTTCAGATACCAAAGAAATTTCTCACTACATAAACCCCTGGCTCCCTTTCAAACTCCTACTGTTGATATAACTTTTTCCCCATTTTCAATAAACTCTTCTAGATCATCAGTGTCAGACTTTATACTTGGTTTCCTATAGCTTTTACAGATTGTGTGATTTTTGTTCTGTGCAAAGCTCTGAAAATTGTCTTTCCAGCTCTTCTCTCAACATGTTCCTATAATGGTTTTTGATGAAGAAAAAAAAGCAAATAAAATTTGAAAGCTCAGAACTTGATAGTTGTCATGATGCAGTCAACATTGCAGTTTGGCTAAACTATATTCTATCCATTAATTTTTTTGGCATACCTTTGCATATGATTGTCCTCGGGGACAGAGCTCTGAGTAGAGCACCAGAGATGTAATTTCTCTGTTATGGCAATATGATTGGTTTTGCTAATTTTCTGCCATGCTTGATTCTCAGTGACCTTCAGAAAACCAGACACAGTTTCCTTTTTGGAAAAAAGAAAAAAGAAAAAGGAAAAAAAAAAAAAAAAAGTCAAATACCTTATTTGTAAAATATTTTAAGAAATTTAATGAGAAAAAAATAGTATGTGAGAGTTCAGACACTTTCCAGTATTTTACTTATATATAAACACAATGTGCTAAGTTACCGTATCTAAATCTGTGATAGAGTAATAATGAGAATTAACACCTCTAATAATATTGGGAACAGAAAATTTCCAAGCCAGTTGTATGAAAGATCATACTTTTTATTTGTGTTAAAATTTGTGAAATTTCATTGAAAGAAAAGCTTTACATTGTTTCTTTGAGAATGCTTTTCACTGGGTATGTTATTACAGAAACTTCTGGATATCTCATGTAACATCTGTTTCAACAGAAATCTACTTAGTACTAAAAATAATACAAACAGCAAAATTTCACCATGGCAATTCTGTGAAATTAAAAATGTTGTACTGGTTCCATTTTTCCTCTAATTGTGTCTTATAATATTTTATTGGCTCTTATATTTAGCTGAATAATGTTAACAGTACAATAAAAACAATTTTATATTGAATGAGCAAATACAACATTGAAAGAAAAAAATATCTATTTTTTCAATATATATTTATTCTGTACAGTATAAAAATATCAGTTCTTTGTTTGGAAAGGCCTTCCTTCCAGAGAAGCATGGTTTTATTATAGCTTCTACACATCTATTCACTGTGTAACATTGAATTGTATAACTTCCCCATTCCTTAATTTTTTCTCTTCTTTTCTTTTTTCTCTTAGCTTTCATATTTTTTTCCCCACAAGTTTCCTCCCATCTGTCCACATTTACCTCACAGCATACATTCTTACATCTCAATGTTCTTTCCTTTACATCTTTGCCAATAGCCTCGGTGCTAAAATTCTATCATTACTGCAACATCCCTGATCAGGAGTCCTCAGCTTTTCTTCATTATATTAAGTCTCTGATGCTTTTGTTGTCAGCCAGCATTTTCATCACTTCTACTGCAGCTGTGATCTGGTTCATTCACTTTTTTTTTAAATTTATGTCACAGGCAACAAGCACAGCGCCCAGCCTTCTACCTCCTCTTGACTCTCTGTAGAAAACCCAATGCAATCCAGATTTCATAATCAAGGGTTTTTTCACTTTTGAATCTACAAAATAATGTGAAAGCTGTATTGAAGCTCAACGTAGTGTTACCATATTGCAAAAGGAATTTACGCACCATGGCGTGTCATGGTGTGTGCATGAGGCTATTTAGGGATGCTTAAGGATCTGCAGACTGTTGGAATAAAGTTGAGACAAGAAACAAACATGGTGCACTTTTGTCCATACTGCTTGAGAAGGGTTGCTGGTGTGTGTTAACAACAGTGACTGTGCTTGGGTGTTATGCGAGAGTCCTTGTTGGCCCAGAACAACAAAATACAAAATATTTTGGGGGCAGGATGCATGTGTAAAAAATAACTTTGCAAAGTATGTTACATCGTGGACATTTTTAAATCTTTATGGAAATATTATTTCCACAACATGATGTTCCTATGTTCTACCACATTTTTTCAGATTAAAGAATTATCTGTTCACCTTGTTCTGGTTTCAGTAAAGTTCTGTAACTTGAATGAACATAAACAGCATAATAAGTGACTGATGTCATCAGTCGTCAAAACATAATTTTGTAAAAGCAAACTTGACGTAAACTAGTAGAAGCAGGTCTCCAAGGCCAAACAAACAAATAGTTTATATTGTGCTCACTCCAAGTGAAAAGAACAGCACTTAATGAATTTATAACAAACTCACCATGCTGGATATTTGATATTTCCAAAATGGGGGAGCGTGGAGGGCTGCAGAGGGGTGTTGTGGGGGTTACTTACATGAGGAAGTAAAGCTAAAGGACTTCAGTGCTTAGTTCTTGGCTCAGCATCAACGGTATCACTTCCCAGCTCATATATGTATTTTTTGTGTGAAACCTATTACCAAATATATTATCTTGTGATATCATGCTGATGTGGGATGATATTACCAGTTTTTTCTAAATATCATTGTCAGATGGTATGCAAAACAAAAAAGGTTGGCAAAAATGAGTTAAAATGAATGGTTTCGAATTTTGCACAGAGCTTAATAGAAAGTATAGCATGAAGATTAATCACCTGAAACAGATCTTCTATCCAGATTAAACAAAAACTTAACTCTTTCACTCAAATGTGCGTGCATCAGTCCAATGGGCAAATATATGCCACATTAGCTATATTGTCACACTAGATTTTCAGAGTGACATGGATTTCATTTTTCCATAGATTGATAAATTGTAGCTACATTTAATATTGTAGCTAAATTTCTTGTTTCTTTGTTTGAAATAGGAAGAGAAATATGGCAGATGTATTTAGTACTTACCACCCTTCTGTTGTTGGCTAAGAATTTCCAACCTCATAACCCCACAATTTGGAAACCATGTGACAAGCAATACAAGAAGAAAACTATTTTCTTCTAATGTCTCTTTCCATTTATCAGTCCCCATCTTTTTCTCTCCATAATTGCTTTTACTTTAACTTCTCACACTCTCTCTCTCTCTCTCTCTCTTTTTTTTTTTTTAATTTTTTTTAATTATTATTTTTTTTTATTTATCTTGGACTTTATTCAGGGGCTAGTAATTTCATAGCTGTGGCAACAAACTGAAAATAAATTTTACACATATGAACATTAGCTATAAATATATAATGTTGTAGTATTTCTTCCTCTGCATTCTCTTTACGCCTCTTAATTTCTTGGATTTATCTTAATTTCTTGGACTTAAAGGGATAGGTGTGGCAACTTCCTACCCTCCTTAGTGCCTACAAAGCTCTTGCAATGTGTGTGTAATAAGCTATAGATTTTCCTTGTCTGTCTATGCCAGATGTACCTGTAGGTAATAGAAGGGTGACAAAGTCTTATGTCACTATCTCCCCCTTTCTTATTTATCTTTGAACTCTACTAGTTTAGAATATGTAATATCCACTCTTTTCCCCTTCCTCTGCCTTCCTTTGCCTTCCCTCTTCCTCCAGACCTCTCCAAAGAATATGGGTTTGGTTACTGTCCTTCCAGATGTTTTCTGAAATCTCACTTGTACTTTAAAACCTTTTGCAAACACTAGAATATAAATGTCTTATTTTAGCATTTGCTAAAGAAATTTTCTTCTGAGAATCAAGAGGCTTTTGTGTTGTGCAAAAATTTCACTATAGATATCCTCATAATTCCAGGTATTCAAATTGACAAGGGTCCATATGCTCCAACAGCGTCACATGGAATGAAAACACTTGCAAATTGGGCCCAAAATGTTTGTCAAAGTTCACTTAGATTCCAATAATAATACAAGAGTTTTAAATATTCTTATTTATATAAGGTTAGTTACTTTCTACCTCCTCCCCTTTTTCCTCTATTGATCAGACAGTCTTCCTGACAAATTTTAATTCTAGATTGTGCATTTTCACAGATTAGGACTGGCTAGCTTTAAGATGCCTGATGTCTCCATTTGATGGGAAACAAGCAGTAAACAACGAAACAACTTTTTTTTCTTTCTTTCTTTCATTTTTTACTTCACTGAAATGCTGTTCTGGTTTTGATATTGTAGATAATACAGCCAGTATTCTGACAAGACGAAGGAGATACAGTCGAACCACTCAAGATACTTATTACCTCCCAGTTTTGATTTCTGATGGCGGCGTGCCCCCTCTCAGCAGCAGCAGTACCCTCACCATCCGGGTCTGTGCCTGTGAGAGAGACGGACGAGTGAGAACTTGCCATGCTGAAGCTTTCCTCTCCTCGGCTGGCTTGAGCACAGGAGCTTTAATCGCCATCCTGCTCTGCATTGTCATTCTTCTTGGTAAGCCATTTGCAATACTATCCCTCCAGTGCCTCTTAGAATCTGGCAGGGCACTAGGTTTCAGTGTGGTATGATTTTCAACCGGTGGCTGCCTGGTAGTAGGAGGCAATTAGGAACACATAGCTGTGATTAGAGGGGAAAGGTTTAGCTAAAGTTAATAGGGAAAAATGCCTTTAAAGTATGTTTGTGAATATCTGGAATCCAGTAGAAATTTTTTTTCAGAGGTTATCAAGTAATTAGCAATGCAGATCTTTATTTCTGTAATTTGGAAACATTTCAAAAAGAGGCTGGCTCTAATTCCATGTCAAATAGTGTGAAAAAATTTAGAAAATAGATTGGCAAAGCTTTTCGAAATATATTATGCTGTAAGAAGCATCATTAGCACTCTACAAAAGCCATTTCTTAATTACCTTTGTGTAATAAACTGATAGCAATGCACAACATAATCCACAGGGACAACCGACATAGGAGATTATAAGCAGACTCATAAGATTAATCCCATTTCAGGTGCATTTCCTCTTGACTATTTTAAGGTTTTTTAGTTTCCCAGGCCAATTCCAATGTTATGCATTATTTAATATTGTGGTGGGTTTTGTTTTTTTTTTTTCTCCTGTCAGAGACACAGCTTGTTGCATACACAACTCTGTGTTACTCATGTGATTTTCTGCATTCTTATAGAGATGGTAAGAAATAGTAGTAATTGCAGTGTAACCAAGAGGATATTTTGAGATTTTCTAAGACCTACTTTCTTTACGGCTTACTTCAGTATTTTCTTGCCAGAAGGCAGTTTTAAAATATGTAGTTACAGATTTATCTTGTAATTTTGTATTTGATTACACAAATTGGAATATTCATAAGAAAAAAATAATCCTTTTACAGAATAATTCAATTTATATGCTAAACATTGGCTTTAATGAAACACCGAAAGCCCTGGATTACGCTTCTGAAAAATGCCAACTTTAGTTACTCATTTTTCTTTTACCTGAAAGAATGTTATCTCCATTTATCTTCTATATGAGATCCCTAAAAAATTAAGTAGCAGATGATCACAAATACAAGTACTGAAAATACCAGTACTGAAAAATATTATACCTTTGTATTTTTGACTTACTGTCTGCTATTTCTGTAACATATTCAGATGTAAACTTTAAACCTACTCTAATATCTGCAGTTTTCTCTTTAGCAATTGTGGTCCTTTTCATCACCCTAAGACGTAGCAAGAAGGAGCCTTTGATCATTTCAGAAGAAGATGTCCGGGAAAATGTCGTGACATATGATGATGAGGGAGGTGGAGAAGAAGACACAGAAGCATTTGACATCACAGCACTGCGGAATCCGTCTGCTGCTGAAGAGCTAAAATACCGGAGGGATGTTCGTCCTGAAGTGAAGCCTCTGTCCAGGCATCATCCCTCCTCAAGCCTTGACAGTATAGATGTTCAGGAGTTCATTAAACAAAGACTGGCAGAGGCTGATCTGGACCCCAGCGTGCCCCCGTATGACTCCCTGCAGACATATGCCTACGAGGGTCATAGATCAGAAGCTGGGTCTATCAGCTCTCTGGATTCAGCAACGACACACTCTGACCAGGATTATAATTACCTTGGAGACTGGGGACCTGAGTTCAAGAAGCTAGCTGAACTCTATGGGGAAATAGAACCAGAAAGAACAACTTAGTTGTAACTCCCAGAACAGAGAAATTCCTAAACAACTGGACAGATAATGACAACAATGGTAACAAAAAAAGTGAATACAGTACTTGGAACTGAGTAAGTTGTATGCAGTTACTGTAGAACAAGTGCCCTTTTCATATTTGAAACTGGGTTCTCCAATTGGAAGAAAGTCAAATTTTGGAAAATACAGAAAAAAGAATCTATTGTCCCTTGTGTATTTTTTTTTTTTTTTTAATTGCTGATTAAAGTTTCTGGTAACTTATCTGCAACAATACCTAAAGTAAAGCCAAGAATTGACATTTTTATTGCAATATTCGTAACAGCTCCAAGCTGCAGTAAGTTTGTGGTCATGTCTGTTTAAGAAGAGAGCTAACAGAGGATCAAATCTCTTGCAGGTGGTTGTGATGTTGCATTTCTAGCTGTGTTCTAGGCCTTGTTTACTATCAGTGTGAGAAGTGCTACCAGTCTGTTTCCTTTACAGAGGTGATAAGCCACACCTGTCCTCTTAAATAAATGGTCCTTTGATAATTTAATCTTATTGACTGAGCAGGTTGCATTGACAAGATGTCACTTCATTATGTCCTTCATAATCTTGTCATCCATAACCAGCTAACAGATGGAGGGCATCATTACCTGTAGCTCAAACACAGCTCTAGTCCATAACCCCAGATCTGTTCTGTTACTGCGTGCTAGAGGAACTGTTGTTTCCAGTGTTGTGCTTTTTATTTTTGTCTTTACATGGGAACACCATTCATCTAAATGGAATAGGCCCAAAGTACTCTTTATGCAGAGAAGCAGTTGAAGCATAGGCTTTTCCAATAAAAACAATGGCAACACCATTAAACTATGCAGTTTTTTGGCTCACTGTGCTTCACTTAATGTCAAGAGCTGAAGCTTTTTAAATATTTTGCTAGTCTGAATCCAGAAGCTACAACAGTCTATTTAAAACCCAGAGTTCTTAATCATAATGTTTTTTCTATTTCCATGTGTGATTAAAGGCAAAATAGAGCTGCTGGTAAGACATTGGGATACCAAAAATTGAAGCAAAGATAATAAGATGATGGTGCTTTTTTCTTTTAAGTTCAACCTGCTGATATTTATTTCTCTTAGAGTAATTGCCACCTCAGCAGAACAAGATGGTTTTTCCCTATTTCAAGCATCATGGAAACAGAGCTTTTTAAGTCACTGAAGGAAATATACCACTACTGTGGTTCCTATGGATTAAGTAAATTGATTTCTTACATTAGTAACTTCATAGCATTGCAGAACTGATAGTTCTTAACATAGCAGGCTGCTTAACACCTAATCCAGCTTTTTTTTTTCTTCTTTTTTTTTAGCTTTGCAGCAGCAGAACTGCTAAACAGTTCTGCTTAACATAGCAGCCTACTTAGCACCTCATCTAGCAGATTCTGATTTTTCCTTTCCTTTGTTTGAAATGTTAACTTTGTCTTTCTGACGGCCAGGAAGTCATAATATCCCATGAGAGATTATGACCTATAATACTCACAATCACTATTAACAGTCTTCTGCTTTCAATTGTATCTCCACTTTAGGGAAATGTACTTCTTCTAGTATGCATTTGATTGGAAAACTGTCCAGACTAGAATCTGTGTACTTTTTTCTTACTCTCCAGCTGGGTGTGCAGAGTCATACAGATTTGTATGATGCATAGATTCCTCCCACTGCATTTTAGGTGCCGCTTACATTCAGCTTAGTAAAGAAGGGTCTATATTTATTGCTGATCTACTGTGAGCCATATAGGTGAACTAGATCATTAAACCTTTTCTTTACTCTGTGGTTGAATAGGTCCTAGACATGACTGAATTTACTTTGAGAATTTTTTTTTTCCCCCGGAGATGTAGTTGACTGCTTTTGGTTTAAACAGCCTTCTGGAAAAAATAGCAAGTAGCTTTGTAAGCAACTTTTACACTGTAAAAAGTATTAGTTGCACTGTAGTTCCAGAATTGTTTTATAGAACGCTATTTTGTTTAAAATTTCTAATGTTTCTTCTGTCTTTCAGAATCTGAACCCACAGGGATATTCAGTAGGGAAAAACACCTGAACCCTAAGATACTCTGCTGATGACTTGAAAGTAGTTTAATAATTTAATTTTTTTATACTTTTTATGAAATACAGAATCTTTTAGAAAAGCATTTAAGAAGGCATTCTTACTGTAGCATGAATTTAGATGCAGTAAGAGTTGCACAGAAGCTGAGAATTGTTGTCTTTTATTGTCATTTTTGAGGGGAGAACTAGGATGTTTCAGTTTTGTCCCAAATAAAGCAATTAGTAGTGTGCAATTTTATTAGGAGGAAGTTTCTATTTATTTAGGTCACACTTGCTTTATGCAAACATCTAAATTTTTGTACTGCATAAGTAGTGTGTTAAAAACCAAAATGTTTCAGCATTACTACTACCATAATACTTTGTATCACAGCTGCATGAAAATTGCATTCATTGTTGTATTATAGTTTTGAGAACTGGGTATTAGTTATCTTTATGTCTATTCCCTCTGGCCCTACACCAAAACAGGGAAAATCAATTGTATTTTTTGTTTTAAGCAGTGTTCATGCCATTGTTTTTTCTTATTTACATCACAGAACATTCAGGCTTAAAGGCAACAGAAGTGCAGTGACACAAACAACTAATCACTCCTTATGCTAATGGTCAGTTCAAGTCAATAATATCTCAGAGAAATAATAATCCCCTTTTTTGACATTCCTGGTGCTCTCTTTGCTGCTATACAGCACATGCGTTGTACCCCAGGATACCTGAATCCTTGAAAACTCTGCAGGGTTATTGAGACGCTGCTTCTGTGATGCTGCAGTGTGTCCTATTTGTTACATCCTTTCCACAGTGATCACCAGATGTGCTTTTCTATCATGGTATGTCTGCATGCTTGCTATGCTTACTGTGTTTTATTCAAATACACATCACAGTGTTGTGTTGTTTGCATGACAAATAAAAAAATACTAAATCTTCAGGGCCACAGAAGAAGGCCTCACAGTGCAGAAATAACATGTTTACAGTTTTATTATCCCAATCTCACTTTTTTTTTTTTTTTCTTTTTTTTTTTCCCTTTGGTCCTTTGTGTCCTAAAAACAAATTCAAACTATATTTGAGAAATTCTATGTTGACCTAGATTGAAGCGAAAGAAAATTAACACTGGATGGCACAATCATTTTGTGTCATTGCTGTTTTAACAAAGTATATATTCAGTGAAATTATCATGGGAAACTTTTTCTCAGTTTATGGTTAAGCCTGATTATGCAGACTATGCTTAAAGTTTTCATGGATCTTTTGTGTACTCATTCTCAAATATTTTTTGATTAGCCTAAATTGTAATCCTGTTGCTGCTTAACAACTAAATGCTGAAAACTGCCAATTTGACTTAAACTGGAAATACTGAGTAAAGTTAAATGGCACATGCAAAGTGATACTTAAGGGCTTTTCTATTTACAATTTGATTTCTACAACAACCATTCAACTAATAATACATTTCCACCAAAATAATTAGTTGCATTCCTTCAAATAAACCCTCTTTCTTGTAATGGTGAGGGCACTCAATATGCTGTAATCTTGACAAGTCAAAACAATCTGAAAAACTGGTCAGTATGAGAATTGTAAAATGTGAAACTATATTGTCAAAACAAAACCTGTCAAAAATGTAGTTTAATGCACTTTAAAGACAAAGAAGAGATTGAATTCAGCTGGAGTTAGTTGAAGATTCATACATTGAAAACAAATTAATTTGTTTATCAGTGTTACTTTTCATTACATACACATAGAATACCGTAAAAGTTGAAAGAAACTTCACTCTGTTATGCACTTTATTTTTCTGCATTCTTCTTTGAAAACTAAAATAGCTGCAAACATTTTTGAGATTTAATTCTAATTGATGCAGTTGTTTAAATTGTGAATACTGAAAGAAAATGTCTATGGGAAAGTATTATTTCTGGTATTTAAAAGGAAATACAAAATGTTTGTTGTCTAAGATTTTTTAAATCATCCTTTTGAAAATATAAGTATTGGACCAGTCTGGAATTAACCAAACTCATAAGCTCACACAAGGGTAACAAAGGGAATATTCTGAATGCAATGAAGGATATGAAATTATGCTGCCTAGCACTACTTTGTGGATTATAAAGTGCTAAGACCTTGTACTTGCAGTACAAGTAAATGGCACAGTGCATTCTAAGGAACATTAGAAGTGTGTTGCAAGTTTTGGGCCATTCTTATTTTTCCAAAGTCTCAAAAAATATATATATTTTTTTTAACAAAAGAGTAATGTAAAGTATACCTCCTTATGCAAGTGTTACTGATAGAAATTGTTACATTTTCTTTTAATAAACAAAAGGGACAAAATCTTTTATTCGTATTTTTCAAATAAAATGTGCTCTTTGCTATGGTGATGGGTTATTGTATTCCTCATCACAACCAGAAGTCGATCGTTTGTCTTCACTCCCGTATTCTATACTCACCAAGGAACCAGAACACCTAAAGATGCTCCATCTTTAAGACTCAGATGTAACACAGTATTAATGAGGCCAGTGTCAGAAACAGCATGAGAACTTGAACAGGGTCTGTAATGCCTGGTATAATCCCTTAGTTGTGCCACTATTTCAAAGTGGCAAAGGGACAAAAACTGTCTCATGATTATTGCTATAGATGGATAGGGTTGGAGAGAGACACCATAAGATACTTTATAACAGACTGCAGTATAGTTGCTAAATGGTTCATTACTTTTACTTGAGGCAACTGTTCCTCTCCAATGAGCACTGTCCTGAAAGTGATATACAGTGTTATAGGATGAATATATTATCCAGATGAGTGAATTGGGGAATTGCACATCCAGGAATCCACATTGCTGGTAAAAGCCATGGTTATTATCTTAAGTTGACACAGAAGACAAAAGCAGACAAGGATATTGACAATGAACAAGCTCAGGCACATGTAATGAAAGTGCACAGGAATTACTCATTCTTATTCAATGGAATTAACAGGCTTTTTCAACAAGTGACATCTTAGAAAATAATGATATCATACCTCACAACAAACTTGTTGCATGCAAGGCTGTCATTCCCACACTGTCATAGAATTCAAACATCAAAGTGGACAGGAAATGTAAGTAGAATTTTCTTGCTGAACCCTACTTACTCTACTTTATTGTCCATGTGTCAGTTTAGATTGTGCACCACCATGCTATGCAATTTTCACATGTGCCTCACCACAGACCCAGAAAAAAATATTATAATAAGATAATATCTGCAACATAAATATTGTCAGCCTGAATCTGAATGCAAGTTCAGGGAGGTTTTGCGGTATTTGTTTTAGTCCTCAGTTGAAGTGTTAAAACTTTCAAAAGAATTTTTAGAAGTATCTTAGATAATCTTTTATATTTAAGATTGATTTTTTTTTTTGGGGGGGGGGAGGGTGTGCTTAACAAAATTTACCATTATCTTATATTATCCTGAAATTTATTTTTAGTTTGCTTGGAGTCCATACAACTTCTATATATGTGGCAAATATATTATTTATACTTAGGCACAGACAGTCTTCAAAAGTTAGAACATTTTGCTTGTGAGTTTAGCAGACTTTTTCTGTGGGCGTCATGATTCCATGTAGTATTTTTGTGTTCATGCAACTCCTCACAAGTCCATCAAGGAAGTCCCAAAGGTCTAACAGAATTTCCACATTAGCTGTCTCTTAATCTGGTTTGTTCTGGAAGTACATGCAACAGAGCTGATAGGCAAGTCGGTATCTGCAGAAACATTCTCATCCAACAGAGATACCCTCGAAGCAAAAAAAATGGACATTGGGATTAGCACTCTAGAAGATCATAGGACACAAAGACCTTTGAAGGTGATAGATTCCTAGCCAAAGTTGAATAAAATCAAGGTCCACAGGAACTTCCACCATAGTGGATGTTGTCATCCTGCATGTTCAATGCCCTAATACCTGGTGAGCTCAATGGAAAGCACAGTACAGGTACATGTAAATAAGTGAACTGGTCAAATATCAGAACTGCCAAATCTTCTACTAGAGTTCTGGGCAGGAATGGGTCTGTCTTAATACATTTGTCAGGCTAACAGTGTCAACACAATTCTGAGATATTCTGCAGTTGTTACACACAAATTTACCTACCACATTAGCTGTCTTGAAATTAATTGGATTGCTCTCGACCTTATTCTTAAGATTATGCATTGTTTCTTTAAATCTGAATTAATAACCTTGGTTTAAGAGTAATTCTTCCTTTTATCTTCTAAGACTAATCTGGGTACAAAGCGCCTACAATTAAAATTCAGCCCTGTTGAAGCCTTGAGCACACACATCTAACAGCCAGTTTCATTATTGGATTTGGGCTGGGCAAAAATCAAACACTGCTTGTGTATGAAAAATAAAGCTTGCTCTTACTAAGCAAACTACTTTTTCTCTGCTAGTGTGGGTCTATTGATTAAAAACTATGCTTGAAGGGAAAAAGTGTATGAAAGTACACACATCCTGATTATGTCATACAAACCACATTTGGATTTCTCAGAAAGAAGCAAACATGGCTCATAATCTGTACTGCTTAAAATTATATTAACTTTTTTTTTTTTTTTTTTTTTTTTTTTTTTTTTTTTTTTTTTTTTTTTTTTTTTATCAGACTTGCATTTTCCAGATAGTTTCAATGCTTTGTGCTGCAGAAATTTTCATCTGACAAATGGTAACATGGAAAAGAATAATTGAGAGATCAAAGTCTTTTTAATCTCTAGCTACTCCAACTATTAAAAAGTAGAAAACTTGAAAATATTTTTCTTTATAATAAAAATTGAAAGATCAGCTCTGAAAAAAAGTCTCTTGCATATGATGTTGGTAGCAATAAAAATAATTATGTTACTGTTCTTTCTTACTTGTTCTAAGCATCTTTATTTAATGTAGGATGCCAAAGTATGCCTTTAGTGTTGAATAATGATTTATATAACTGAGAGTATGGCATGCAATTTTCTGAGAGAAGGAAATGAAACTTAAAGTAAAACTCTCAAATCTTGTAAATGAAACAGAAATGGAGACTCTTTAAGTGTATCAGATACCACCACCTCATAAACATATTCTATCCCATGAAGTGCTATTAAAAAACAAAAGGGGGAAAAAAAAGGGGGAAAAAAAAAAAAAAAAAAAAGGCCTCCAATGCTCACTTGATGCTATGTCCTGCCCAAATTACCTTTAAATGTATATTTATCGATAGGTGTTGGGGGTGGGTTTTTTTGGTTTTTTTTTCTGTTTTTTGGGGGGTTTATGTTTTTTTGGTTTTTTTTTTTTTTTTACTTTTTCAACAAGGCTCACTGCATTTTTTGGACAAAATTTCTTCTTTTGATTTCCTCAGAACATTATGAAATAATTTCTGTTGAATTTGATGGAAACTTTATCAGAAGAACAGTTCTTTGACAAGTCCAGCATAGAACTTCTCACCAAAATCTGCAAGGACTAATCAATAACTAACTGGTCAAACACTTTATCATGGATGAGCAAGACAGACCTCAGACCTGGATGTTACATGGGGATCTCCCACTTCAACTATTTATCATAATCCCACATTAGAAGTTTTAATTAATTTTTACTGATTGATTAATGATTATTTTTGTGTAAAACAACATTCTTGCTTTCTGTAAAGATCTGTGAGCATGAGGGAACCTGAAAACATGACTTATACATGTTCCACTTCGTATCCTGCTTTACTGTTCCTTTTTTTTTTTTTTTTTTCCCCTACCCTCACAGGCCCCCTTTTTGCACTGGGTGCTTGAAGCACTGCAGTATAATAACTCAGGTTAAGAATAGCAGGGGGATCTAGAAATACAACTTCATCTCTCTGAAAAAATGGGAATACTTTTTAGTGGTATCTGATGCTACATGTACTGATCTTAATTTTTGTACCTTGGGGTAAATATTTAAACTGGACTTTATCACACCTGAAGTCCTTTTTCCCTGCATGATGCTCCAAGCTTCAAACCTCTTTTTATTATAACTTAAAAAACCTTGCTGATTTTTAGCATTTATATTGTCCAAGACCCTAGTGTCTGAGATCACAAGGAAAATTCTATTATTTGCCAAAGTCATTACTTACTTTGAAGGCAAGATTTCTGATTTCAGTGTTACAAAGTAAAGACTTATAAGTGAGGAAAGGGAATTACAGGAAACATGAAGAGCAATGGAAAGGCAGTAAAGCAGACAACAAACACCACAGGTCAGATGTGATTACACAGAAATCATCAAAAAAGTATCACTAAACAAAGTGCATAGTGATAGAGGGCAGATTTTTCAGTAAAGCATTAGAATAGTTATAGTAAATTTTATGAATTAAAATTGCAATATTTTATTACTAGTCCCCTTCAAGTTAATAAAAACATAAGTTATATGTGATATATAATGGGGATAGGTTAGGAAACCCAGAAAAAAAAAATCCAGTGGAAAATGGACATAATTAAAAGTTATTTATCTATTTCTTATTGTGTTTCTTCATATTATTAAGGTTATGCTAATTTCTATTTCTGGTGTTGTGAATCACCCTTCTGGATCAGTCATATACACACAGATTCCCACTGGTATGCCTAGGTTTTTGTCTTTCTAATTTGACATGGATTTTGAAAGTATTTAGTTTGTTTTGCAGGAAGTTTTAGACTGTACTTTTCTAACAAAAAACTGCTACAACTTCCTCACTTGTGGAGTAGATTTTTTTTTTTTTTAATAGATTGCAGGAACAGTGACAAAAACAAAACTAATTTCTGCAGGTGAAAATAGTTATGTACCTACTTATAAGAATCTATTAATTTTTGTAATAGATTTATATCCACACAAAAATACTGTCAGTGCTCAGAATGCATTGGAGAAAGCTGTGGTCATGTTGTACGTAAGAAAACCTTTGCTGACTCTGTTCTATTTCTTTCACATCTAACCAAATTTCAGGTTAGGTGAGTCTAAAATTACTTCATTGCTCACACTTCGTTTAACTTGTGTGAGAAAACCCACAAAAAATATAAGCATTTCATGAAACACAACAAAAATGCACCATACATGAACTTAGGTTATACTTAGCTTACTATCCAAGCTTTATCCCTAAAAGCACAAAGTGAAAAGGGGCAAAATCTTAGGCTATCTTGGACATTCAACATCCACACTGGAATCTCAACTGTAAGGTCAGTGAAATAATGGTTTCAATGTGTGCATGCAAGGATGCAATGTGTCAGTTGAAAAGTAAGTGACTTTGGGCAGCAGTTTACCCGTGAATTCAGACTGTCTCTTCCCAAGTTATATTTTAGAAAGGAAAAACACATTTTGATAAAATGGGTCAGATGGTAGAAACATTGTAATTCAAGAGAGTGGAAAGAGTACTTGTCGTCTTGTAGAGTTCTATATAATTCTGACAGCCAGGAAGACATTGCTACGATGTATTAGTGTGGAAAAGCAAAACAAAACAAAACAACAAAAAAAAAACCAAAACAAAACAAAACAACAAACAAACAAACAAACAAATGCCACACCCACACTTTTGGCCTCTGAAAGTGAAAAGTCTCTCCTTGCTTTTGAGACATTTTATGACAGACAAAATCACAAATCTTTGAAAGGATTTATCCTGAATGTGAAAGGTTGTAATGATCAATCTGTCTTTTTCCACCTTGGGCAGTTCCCATTGATGGTGCAGTCTGCATGGCCCCTGGTACTGCTCAGGAGCATCCCATTCTTGACAGACTTTTTAATAAGAGTATGGTTGTAAATGTATTTGGTTCAAAAAATTAACATGAAACTCTGAGCATTTCAGTTCAACATCACAAGTTCATATTTGACATGGAAATGTGAAATGCAAACATGAGTAGCAGTAAATGACTACTTCTTTACAGGAAATTTGTTTCTAATCTCGCTTCAGTGTTGGTACAGAAAACCCCCAGGACAGCAGTGCCAAAGAAACAGTCACTCAGTATGATCACCATATGCATGGCTGCTCCTAATTGTGTTCTGAATCTCTTGTTTGACTACGGGGGTTTGACAAGTAATCCTGTAACAGACATATCCAAATTTTAGGTTAAAAGTATTATGCCTGTATTCAGCTCAACATTCCATCTCCAGCTTCCACCCTTGCTGCTACATCAGTGCTGTTGCTTCCAGACTGCAGTGGAACTAAGGAGTTTATGGTTGATAAGGATCTGAACTTCTTGCTGCTGAATAAACACCAGCTGAGATTTGCTACCTCTGGAACCTTAACATGTACAAGAGGCTGATGAATTTTCTCATCCAAATGTTGACAGAAGCAACATGGATAGAAATAAAATAGACTGTGTTTTATAATTGAAGTCCCAGAGACAGATGAACTAAAGAAAATAGAAGATTAAAACATTTCTGAGAGAAGCGGAATAAATAACTTGATGCTTCTGGGTGTTTACAATGGAAAATGTATGGATGAGCAAAAGTCCTTCTTACAAGGAAAGATGAATAGCCATATTGGATCCAGTCATAATGGACATGAAACTGCAGTTCATTTAGGGATAAGAAATCTCTCTGTATATGCAGTGATATAGAATCAAGGCCAACAGTTTTGTATAAAAGAACAGTACAGTAGAAGAAAACTTGATTTTGTGTTCAGTAGAACTAAAAGCAAAATTCTTTTCCATGAAAAAGAAACTATGTTTCATCCATAAACAAATATACTTTTCCTGTCTCTGTCATTGATTCCCTATCTGTCCTTAGGAAAATACCTCAATATATGCCTATTAACAAGTCATTGAATTTTTTTTTCTAGTCTGGAATTAGTTAGACCTCACTGTTCATGTATGCTTTCTTGAAATCAATCTTCTCTATATATAAATGTACCCTAAAGAGAAAATGCTAAAACAAAAGGTGCAGAAGTTTCCAAGTCATAATTTCTACTAATAACCTGGAACCTTCAATCTCAATTATTTAGAATTTCAATTCAAATGTTCAGCTTGGAAAATCTCTTTTTGTTATATACTTTAAGAACCTGGGGTGAAAATGTTGGAAAATTCCAAAACCTACAAATTCTATTCTGAAAATATTAAAAATTGTGTAGAAATAGCCACAAACAGCAAAATCAAGTGGACAAAGCAATTCCTAGGATATGCAAGTTAAGAGTAAACCTTATTTATATAGAAACCTAATCTTCTAAGTTTTCTTGAAGTACTCAATAAGCCTTTGAATAAAGGTAATGTGATTTCCAATAAGATTTTGATAAAGTCTTTCATCAAACTTACAATGGAATTACATGCTCTTAAAGACATATTTAAGAACAGGAAAAAAAGCACAGGCCTACTTTTTAAGGCTTGTCCGTGTTAAGAGTACTTTTAGGCATTATTTTAGGACTGGAATTGTTTGATACAGCCAAATATATTCTAAAAAACCAAACTGTGACGACTTTCAAAGGAATCAATGGATCATTACTGCATGCACTGAAGCTGTGGTTGAAACTGAAAAAAAAACCAAAAGTAATGAGCAAAAGCTAAATCTACCCAAAAGCCACCTGCTCCTTGAACTCAGAATAAGTTTAGTACTCAGGGAGAATATTTTGAGTTGCTGTTTCTGACTAAATATCTGCTAGGTAGTGGCCAAACCCAACATAAACAAATCTGGTATCAAAACACATTGACTCAAAAGAGAAAAAACAACAAAAGTATCATTATGCTTTCAAAAATTCAGCGTGATTCCACATTTCAACTACTCCATAAAACAGTCCAGTCCCATTCAAAAAATGAGAGAAAGCACACAGAAATTAAGACAATGGTTAATAGTTGTGAAACAGTATGCCTATCAGGAGTTTTTAAAAGTTAGGACTTTTCAATATGAAATAGTGTGGTGGTTTGAGAATCACCCACTCTTTTTCCTGTGGGCAGACAGGATTAGGAGAAAAGGCAAAGCAGGCCCAAATCTTAAAAGGTGTCAAGACAGATTTATTAACAAACACTAAGAGAAAAGAATGAAAATCAAAATTAAACTTTCAAAAAACACTTCTCCTCCCCACAAACTGTTCACTTTCCCACTAACAACATAGAGAAAAAAGCCTGTGATTTTTAGTCAGTTTCATAATTTTAAAATAATCTTTCACCAATTCTTAGGGAGAGGAGTTTCTCTTCGAATTCCCATGAAGACATAACCACAAGAAAATAGTCCTCTGGTGGTTCCCATGTCATGAATCTGCAGCTACCCAGGGGAATTCTGCAGTCTGTGAAAAACTTTCCCATCAGCAGTTTTCCCAAGCTGCGTATGGGTCGTGGACGCTTTGGGGTGTCATTTCAAAGATACAACAGCAAAAGAAAAGGATTTTCTCCATCTCATGGGACAGAGATCTCTTTTCTCTTTCTCTAGGGACAGAATCTTCATCTTCATTCAATCTCTTTCTGTTCAAGCTTCTCTTAGGATCACAGCACTTAGTCCATCACAAAATGCCTTTGCTCAAAATCCACAAATCTGAATAATCATCTCCCCGGTTTATACAGTCCACAGTTTAAAGGGATATTCTAATATATTAATGTTCATTACCATGGCTCATAAAAAACTTTCAGCCTAAACTGGGCAATTGCTCAATCCTTTCTCCCAATTAGTCTTTCACTCTCTCTTCACTGACTTCCATCTCATGTCGTGCCTTCTCTACATTTTACTCTGTCCTTTTTCTCTTGCTTACAAGCAGGATTAGAGTTTTAAAAGTTTCATCTGCCAAGGAAAGAGTTAACACTTGCCCAGGCTTGCAGATGGTCATGGGATCTCTGCCAAGCTGTGGCCGCTAGGATTTCGAAGCCGTGCTGAAGGGGGAGGCTCAGGAATGGTGGCCAGGATCTCAGTAGCTAGGCTGGTGGATGCCTCCTCCCCACCCCACAGTCTCATGCAGGGTGGCCCAGCCTGGGCTCAGGGCTGCTTCTGGTGGGTCAGGGGAACATCTCTCTCAGCCCAGCCAGCGGCAGGGCAGGCCTCAGAGTCAGCTGGATGTTAACAGCTACTTGGGCCTGGGCTCAGTCGGGACAGGGCATAATCTCCTCTTCTCCCTCTGCCTGAGGGTCATCGGGCCCACCCCGGCTGAGACGGGCCCAGGGAGCCACGCAGTAGAGAAGGGCTAACCCTGTCAGCTGTTCCAAGGCAGGAAGGAAAAGGGAAGCTTCCCAAGATTCCTCAGATATTTAACCCTGTGCGTTCACAGAGATGTATCACTTCTCCAGTGGCTATATTAGATGTCAATTTCAAAGTCAGTCACTGACTGCTTCTGCTACAACCTTCCCAAACTACCACAAACAGAAATGAGCAATGGGAATAATATCTAATAAGTCAAAAATTTCAAAATTACAACTGACATGTGGGAAATGAATAGAAAACTAGTATTGTTTTTACAAGAGAAAAGTAAAACAAAACAAAACAAAACAAAAGCCACTAGGAACTATAAACTTTTAGTTAACAGATTTGAAATAAAAAAAATGAGATAGTTTTTCACATGGCATGCAACTAAGTGGTAAAAGTCAAGAGATGATATCGGCTTTTTTCCACAGATGTGGCTTTGAAAGTCCCACGGTTGCAATTTTTTTCTTTAGCTATGGTGTTGTTGACCTGCACTATTGTCCTGGTTTTTTACCTGGTGACAATGGGAAAAAAAAATCTGGCTTCTGGCAAAGAGAAGAGTGACTAAAAATGAAACAAAATATCAACAGTATTAAAACTGGTTCTGTGTTTGAAGCCTGGAGGAGTTTGGAACACAAAGAAGACATCAACTAATTTCCAGCCGTATAATACTTACCTCCATGCTCTTCTGTATCTTTTAAATCTGCCAGTCACCCGGTTACAGAAGTAGTTCATGAACATTCATCAGCTGACTTGGCTCATTCATAGATAATACCAGTCAGGAAAGTGAACGCACAAGTTCATTTAAAGTCTAATGAATTATGAAATGGAAGTCAATGAACTGCTCATGTCTACTCATCCTGTACTGTCCACAGGCTTCTACTAGACCATTCAAAATGCTCTGAAGTGAATAATTACTTAATTAAATTACTGAGATCTGAGATTACATAAAATATTCAGAAAATTAGGTTTAAAGAGAAATAGAAGTATGAACCACTATGTTTCTCAACTATTAATAACATCACCTGTGACACAGGCTTCTTTCCTTTTGTGCATAAGACCGTAGCTGACAAAAATGCCTGTTGAGAAAATAACTCAACTATGTGTTTTATTCAGTATTAGGACACTTCAAAGCCAACTTTGAAAATAATGATTCCAGTTATATATGTTAAAACTTGGGAAATTCAGAGTAAACCCAACTAATTGTTTGAATCCATCCATTGCTGAAAGTGGTAATTTAGAATACTTTGAACTATCATATATTTTTCTTCAAATATGACAAATTGAAGAAAAGGAAATTAATATTTGAAGCATATGAACTTATAAATTTTACATTGTCCATGTAATAAGCAAATAAATTATTCATATTATGCAGAAGGAAAAGACACGTGTGCCCAAAACACATTTACTTCTTGCCTGCAAATTAGTGAGAGATTTTTTTATAGTTACTCCTCTTCTTTCCAGTGCCTAAACTTTTTTAAAAAAATCACTCTTAGTTATTTTCACTGATAACATTTTTATACTTTTTATATAAAAAAATACACTGTTTTGTAGGGAAAAAAAATATTACGTGCTGAGAAAAAAAAGTAATACATTTAATTTAACAAAATACAACATAATCATATTGATTACGATAAAATAGATGCATGGGACTGGGACTATAAATAGCTCTATGGAGGCCTTTCTGTGTGTAAACACATCAAATAAATACATTAAATCTTATAATTATGACTTCCACTTGCAGAATGAAGATTGCATTCTTTGCTTACTGAGAGTTTACTACTAATACACAAATAATTTGTGGGGTATCAATTGTTTTGCAGTGAGCTATTTCTTCCTTCCTTCTTGATCAGTCAAACATTTATTTGTTTCTTGTCTTTAAAGTTCATCATTGTACCCAGGCTTGTATCTAGTTTACAGCATTTTATTAGCTCTGCCAATGTCATTTGCAAATGTGACAGCTATCACCTAAGATTAACATCTTATTTATCTATACAAAAATCACACCAATATACTGGCCAAAATCATCA
The DNA here is from genome assembly GCF_015227805.2 of Hirundo rustica. Lineage (NCBI taxonomy): Eukaryota > Metazoa > Chordata > Aves > Passeriformes > Hirundinidae > Hirundo > Hirundo rustica. Next base: position 77,505,891 of record NC_053450.1, on the reverse strand, counting down.
TAAAACCCAGTTAGGCATAAGACATTTAATGTGCTTCACACAAAATGCAAGAGAAAATATTGATCCTATAAATAAATAACTCTGCCTATTTCATTTAGAATAGCTTGAATATTCTAAGGTAGCAGCCTTATATTACAAAGTTCTTCTTACAGATCCAATTTTACTCAGTAAATCAGATACCCCCTCTCCCACAGTCACACTACACATACATTCCCCTGATATAGTATTTCATTTTAAACACATTAAATATAAGGTAAAATTACAAACTTGGTTTGAATAAAGTAACAGTGGCCGAAAGAAAGAAGCAGAATCATAGGAGAACAACAAATTTCATGCACTCATGTCAAACTAGACAGATTTTATTATTGTACTAAAAAGTTTCAATACATCATCTTTTACTAATGTGTTTATTTGATAGAAGCAAGGGGTGTTTTTCTGAAAAAAAGTCTTTCTGATTTGCAATATATACTAACTGACTGGGATATTCTTTCTTATCCATTTGGGATAACATTTGAGCTAGATTATTTCTGGGTGATGTATTTATATTTATGTGTCTGTTTTTTAGGATGAATCATAAGACTGAAGGGATCACTTAGTTCTGTGATGGCTCTCTTGCTCTGCTGCTTCCATTTGATATAGACTCAAGGTTTTTGTTGTTGTTGTTTGTTTTTTTGTTTTTTTGTGGTTTGTTTTTTTTTGTTTTTTTTTTTTTTTTTTTTTTTTTTTTTTTTTTTTCCCCAAAAATGCTATCCTGATAACCTTCCTGAGGGAAAATTGTTTTGCATTACAAGGTGTTGGGGTCGTATTAGAGTAGAAATGGCAGTGGGTGGTATGTGCTTAGAGGCATTTAATTTCAAAATAACTGAGGTGGCCACAGGTCTGATCTATATTTTAGTCATGACTGATGCCTCTATATTACCTAAGAACCTTATAGAGCATAAAATTTTATTTATGGGAAAAAATATCACTGATGTGTGAGATTCAATCATTTTTTACTCAAAAATTTTCTATTTTAACTACTCTATATGAGACAAAATGTAGATAACTGCCCATAAATCAAGGCTTTTGTGTTAAGAGATAATGATGGGTTTTGTCTTTCTGTCCTGAAGAAGCACAGTGGTAGGCTCACCTACATCAGAATAATTCTCCCGAAGTCTAAATTTTGTGCAGCTGGGCATGATGAGCTATCTTTTGTATATTGTTGAATGGAGTGAAACTGCTTTCCAGCAGGGTGGGCTTTCTGAACAAATTTTTGCTGTAAGTCACCCATACAGCTGCAGTATATTCACACTGTTGTCAGGGACACAACACTGAGAAAGAGGTTTCTGTATGAAGAAGTCACACAGTTCAGCGCTTGGGAGTCATAGCTGTTGATGTCTTATCATGGAATATGAGCATGAGGGAATAAGAAACTTTGCTTTCCCATGCTCCTGGGAGCTGAAGTATTTGTTTATGTTGCTTAGAACTTAGACCTCTGTCTAATAGAAGTCTTGATTTAATTTTTTAGCCTCAAGACTAGGTGGACAAGGTCCAGACTTGCCTAATACAATTCCACTGGCTTTTTTTTTTTTTTTTTTTCTTTCTATTTGTAAGTAAATTTTATTTTAGCTTGTTGTATAATTTACCTCTCAGGCATGGCAGAAATACAAGCAAATAGGAAATCTAGAGCAGAAAAAGTCTTCTTGAACTTCTCTGTTTTTCTTACATTCTTCAATTAATGAAAAATAAATCATTAGCAACTCAAAAGCTTTCAAAAATTTAATGATTAATAATGTTTGCTATCAAGTTTGGGCAGACAGCTCTATAATGATGCATGTTAATGTGCATTTAACTTGACAACCATAAGCTGGGTTCACCCCGGTCCCAGTGATGCTACAGCAAGGCTGGTCTCCATCTCCTCACAGCCCTGTACTTCCTGGCCATAGGTACCACTAAGCACCCACTCTCAGGCTCAAATCCTGGCCACCCAAGGGTTGCCCCTGCAAGTCCACCCTTGCTGTCAAAGTCTGGATGCAACACAGGCATGATTTCTCCATGATTTTAATATGCCTGGCACTCCTTTTTCAGAGATTCCTAAGGGATTTCCAAAAGACTGTCTCATCTCATCCGTATGCTGTCCGGACTAACTTCTATAAAAGCCAATAAGAAAGTTGCTGGCCTTTGGATTACCCTTTGAATTAACTGCACCTATAACCTGCATTGCATACATTTAAGAGTATCCCCTCTTGTTTACTGATCAGACAAGAAATGGCCCCAGATGATGCAACATTTGTCCAGTGTACTGGGTTTCCATGGGCAGGTTTGGTAGCAGGAGGTCTACAGTGGCGGCTTCTGTGAGAAGCTTCTAGAAGCTTCCTCCATGTCCAACAAAGCCAATGCCAGACAGTTCCAGGACAGACCCACTTCCAACCAAGGCTGGGCAAATTAGAAATGGCAGTAAACTCTCTGTGGTAATGTACTAAAGAAGAAGAAAAAAAATATTGTACAGTTGTAATTGCAGCTTGAGCAGAGCAGGATGAGAACATGTAAGATGAAAAACTCTGCAGACACCAAAATCAGTGGAGAAGGAGAGAGAGGAGGTGCTGCAGGTGCCAGGGCTGATGTTCCCCTGCAGTCTGTAGTGCAGATTGTAATAAAGCAGCTGTCCCCCTGCAGCCCATGGAGGAGCACATGGATGCAGAGATCCACCTGCAGTCAATATAGGAAACCCAGGCCAGAGCAGGGGAAGGCCTGAGAGGAGTCTATGAACATGTGTGAGACTCGTGCTGGAGCAGGCTCCTGGCAGGACCTTGTCGACATGTGGAGAGTGGAGCCCGTGCTGAATCAGGTTTGCAAATATAAATTATGCCCAGATGGTCCTGATGGTCCTGATGGACCTGAAGGACTGTGCCTTAAGGACTGCACCCCATGGAAGTGTGATCCATACTGCAGCAGTTTGTGGAGAACTGTTGCCTATGGTATGGACTCATTGGTAAATTTGTGGAGAACTTCCAGAGCAGGGGAAGGACTCCTCTCCATTTGCAGCAGAAAGAAACAACATGAAATGAAATACTATAACCCCTATTCCCTATCTCCCTGTGTCACTGAGAAGGGGATGGAGGTGTGGGAAAGTGTTTTAAGGTCTTATTTTGCTTCTAATTATCCTGATTATTGCTACTAATAAATTCAATTAATATCTCAAGTCTGTTTTTTTTTCTGTGAGAATATATGATGAGTGATCTTTTTTCAAGATCTTTTCCTTATTTCAAGATCTTTTCCTTATTTCAGCTTAGGAATCCTTCATTATATTTTCTCTCCCTGTCCAGATGCAGAGGGAAGTGATGGAGCAGCTTTGTTTGGTGTCTGGTAGCCAACACCTAGCTATTCTTATTTTGTTGCTTTTCATAGCTTAAGGGCAGCTTATGTGATTTAATGCATCTAGCTCAGAGAATATATTTGATGGTTTTCTGCTTGGCAGCAAAGCCTAGTTACCTAACAGAACTGCAGAGAGGAAAAGTCATTCTCTTCTTGACATTAGATTTTGCCACTTCTATGAACTTCAAACTGAATTTTAAATAGCACAAACAGAAGTGTGATCAATTTCTTGGTGTGAAAGATATAGGAACCTCTAAAACATAATTTAACATGATAAAAACTATGACCCACAAGAAAAACTCCTCCATATTGAAAAATTCTCTCCAACCTTCATACTGTACTGTCACAGTATGTGCAAGAAAATAATCATGAATACTGCATAATATGTATTTGGAAAATAATACATGGTGTAATTCCTGAGTAAGTTGTTACTGTACATCACCATATATTTCAGACATAGAAAGAGGTGCTATTTTCTTGTGCCTTTAAATCTAATTGCTTAGAATATTGTATAAAATCCTGTGTAGTTTTGTGCAGAGAACAAGACAACAAGAAATTCTTTCTTTAGTCTATTTTAAACGTTGCTTCCTTTACCTCTTATTTTCCACAGCAATGATCAAAGCTCAAAGAGGCTCTTGCAACACTTTTCAGATAGTTTCAGTCATTTTTGCTTCACTTGATGGAGATTACTATTCCCATGTGTTGTGTTAGCAAAGTAGTCATGCAATGCATTTGAAGCTTGAATTAAAAGTCCATTTCTTCCCCCTGAACAAAATTCATAAATAAAAAATACCTTTTTTGAATAAAATTCAGGTATTGCACTGAAGAGAAAAGGCTTTATATGTTAACACTGTCAAGAGTCAACGATGCATAGTAAAATGGTCCCACAAGTGATGAAATTCAGATTTCAACTGAAATTCTCTAACTTTAATTTTAAAAAAATGTTCCAGGCCACTCAATTTTGTTAAGATTTCTGTTGGGATGAGTTCAATGTTATTATGCACTTGTGCTAAATAAAAGCCTCAGATATATAGGCTGCCTTTCTGTACCTTAAATCAGTGGGTTGACCCACTACACTAGAGGAAATTACTTTCAGAGCATTATATCTGAGACAGTGTTAGGTGACATCTAGATGCATCCATTTATTACTCACACACTTTTCCTCCTCCTAACTCTAAAGTTCATTCAGCAGGTTGTATCCTACTTCATCCTCAAACACTCAGCTGACTGTCAGTGATAAAGAAGTGAAGACTGTTACCAGTCTTTGGGTTCTCATTAAAATGATCTGTTGAATGCTGTCAAATCACATCTATTTCTGCAACAGTGAAAGGAATGCAGTTGTTCAGATTATGGTCTTTCCAAGTTCTGTTAGTTCCCTTGAAAAAACACTGACTATTGTACACATTCAGTTCACGTCAGTTAGGCATTTTAGAGAAGGTGTCTATGCTCAGTGCTCATTCTTGGTGCATGAACAGTGTCCCTGGGCAATAAGTATCTACGGCTGCTCATGGGCATTATTAGGATAACTATTTGTATCTAGCTGGGACAACTGAAATTCTTTACTGGACAAGTGTTCAAGTGCCATACTGATGTAATACTCAGTATTTAAATGTGTTTAAATATGCACCTATGGTTTGGATGAGGGCAAGTTTATTTTTAAGTTGTGCTTTAGAGGGTAATTAGTTTTGTGTTAATTTAACTGGGTTTTTTGCTACTTTGTCCATCACTATTGGAAAGACTACTATAATAAAACTAAACTTGAAGATAAAAGTAGACTTGAAGGCAAAATAGATTAGAAATAATTGTCTTGGTTATACAAATAGACCTGCTTAAAAAAAAAATAAATAAAACCTGCTATAAAAGTTCAAAATTTGCTTTCTATTTCTTAGACAATTTTCCTAAGAAAAGACATTTTTCATATTCTGGAAAAATATAGCCACTTTCAGAAACTGACTGATTTTAAGAGTACAAATACGTCAAATGTAGCTTTTGAAATATTTAATTGTACAGATTTGCACAGATCAAATTGAAAAAATCCTTTTTCCTGCTATATCCATCTTGGTACTGTGAACTGATGACATGTCAGATAGACACACAGAACACTCATGAAAAGTTACAGCTCCACAAGTATTTTTGTGGGCTGAAAAAACAGTTAATTTCATTGCTATTTTACTAATGTGTTTACCAAAGAGAGACACAGTGGTTTTGCTCATTATGTCAATAGAGTTGGAACTCTGTTTCTGTGCAGTTGATGGCCTCTCATGTAAAGCAGGTGAAAGCTTTAAAATCCTTTACTTGGCTTGATTAGACAGTGACCCTTTGCTTGTCATTGATTTCAGGATCGAGAGTTTATTAGCAGGTCACCAGGGTATTTTTCCCCTCTGTATTTTTTGCCATTACCCAGTTTGAATAACTGAATACAAAACCAAATTGGAACCAAAGTTTTTCTCTTTTAAAAGATTTCAGTGTTTCTTTTTCCTTTGTATAGTTACAGAATTTTCATGTATATACTAGTACTTTAATGTATTTTACATACTTATGGACTAATTCTAGAATTTTATTGACTTTTAAATATAGGAATGCAAGTGAAAAATAAATGGTGAGTCAGTATGGATTTCATTTAAAGGTTAATCCATATTAAAGGCTTTTAATGAAAAAACAACCCCAAAACCTCAAAACAAAGTAATAGCAAACCAGATGGAAAAAGCCAAACAAGATATTTCTAAAGTAAAAGCTCATAAAGTGATTTCCAGCATGTCACCTCATTCCTTTCTGAAAACAGAAGCAGGATGACAGGTTCTCTGTATAGTACTTATATGAAAAGAAAAAGCAGTGAATAAAGTACAGAGGAAAAAGAAGGGTTACCATCTGCAGGTTGGTGGCTGTAGCATGGCTGAGCATAAAGCATTGATTGAAAGCACTGGAAGCAGAGCATCTAACAGTGTAAACAACAGAATAAAATGGATGCTGTCCAACACAGCTTTCAAGACCTCCTGTTTTGGTGCAGTTTGCATACTTGGTAAGTGTACCTGCTATTCCATCATTATGGAGCTTGAAAATAGTGACTGGTAAGGGGTTATGGTCCAATTTCTGTATAAAAGTACGCAACCCATTATTTGTACTTTTGATTGTGATTTTCAGCTGGCTATTCTCTAAACAGTTTCCGGATAAGGTCTGCAGGCATTTGATTGAGGCTGCAATCAGGTTGTGTTCCCCTAACCTGCCCACAAATATCATATGAAAGAGCATCATACCAGTCTTTACTTGTGTCTACATGTGTGGAACATTTCTTTATTCATAAGAGTCAATGCATTGTAGAAGGTGTAATATTGGATAGAAAGAGAAGTATCTTCACCACCTGAGTTTTAGCTGATATAAATAAGTTGTAGGACTATTTTCTTCAAAGTTCTGCTGTTAATTGGACCTCAGCTCATTGATACATCGTATTTTTGTTTGATTGTTTTAGCCAGGCAAAATCATAGAATCATGGTATGGTTTCTGTTGGTTGGGACCTTTAAAAGTCATCTAGTTCCAGCTCTCTTCCAAAGGGCAGGGACATCTTCCACTAGATGAGGTTGCTTTGAGCCCAGTCCAGCCTGCCCATGAACACTTCCAGGGACAGGGCATGTACCACATTTATGGACAAGATATACCAGTGTCTCACCACTCTCAATATCTAATTTAAATTTATCCTATTTCAGTTTTAAACTACTATCTCTTATCCTGTCACAACAAGCTCTGCTAAATTTTTTTTTCTGTGCTTCTTAAAGCCCACTCTCAGATGTGAAAGGCCACAATAAGGTCTCCCAGGTGCTTTTCCCTTCTCCACAATGAGAAACCCCAACTGTCCCAGCCTGTCCTCATAGGAAAAGTTTTCCATTCCTTTGAATATTCTTGTCACTTTCCTCTAGACCTGTCCCCACAGGTCCTTGTCTTCCCTTGTGCTGAGGACGCCAGAGCTGGATGTAGTGTTCCAGGTCAGGTCACAGGAGAAAGGAGCAGAGGGGCAGAATTCCCTCCCTCACTGTGCTGGCTTTTCTTCTTTGGATGCAGCCTAGGACAGCAATGGCTTCCTGGATTGCCAAAAGGAATTATTGACTCATATCCATCCTTTCATCCACCAGCACCCCCAAGTCCCTCTCAGGGGGAGAACTGCTGTGAATTTGTTCATCCTCCAGCTGAACTGTTTCTAGTTTTCTGAGATAATCCTTATCTTCCATTCATCTCAAAATAGAAAATAATGTTTAGAACCATTAGTTGTGTAGGAGCTTTGTCTCATAAAAGTAGTGAATTTCCTAGTGAATTTTCTGGCAAATTAAGGGAACAAAGAAGTTACTTTGATTTTTAGTCATAATATGTATAGCAGCGTCCTCGCACACCTCCAGGCGTGCAGGCTGGCTCAGTTCTGCACTGCCACAGCGTGGATCAGTCGGGTTACAGGCAGGGCGAGTAGCCTCCTCCCGGTGAGTTCTTGGTTCCCCACACCAGCGAGTGGACCTGATGGAGTTGCGACTGCGGCGACGGAAAAAGAGTCGTCTCTCTTTAGGCAGGGTAGAAGGTAGTTTATTAAGGGGAGTCCAGCAAGGAGCTCCGCCTCAGACCGCTGCTGCCCAGAGAGAGCAGAGATCAAAGCTTGACAGCCACTCATAAACGGGGGAGGGCTGACAACAGGTCAGCCAACCAGGGAACACGGGGGTGGTAACAGGGGTGTCAACCTTTGAACCATTAACAAATCACAGGAAGGTAGGAGGGGATTCCCCAGGCACCAGCCTACCACTCGACACCTCTCCTGGATCTTTCCAGAATCCAGGGAAGGGTCTCGAAGTGACAGACAGGGCGACCAGGAGGAGAGGGGGGAACTGACAGGGACAGGTGCAGGGAAGGAATGACTGACAGAAAATGTCTGGTTAAACAACCAACCAACTTATAAGGGGGGAAAACTATTACAAAACACAGGGGGGTACAGTGGACAGAACCATTACAAAAATAACTTATAAATACTACAAAAATAACTTAATAACTTAATAAAACAACTCTCACACCACTACAAATATGCACGCTGTCCTGCAGAATTTTTTCCTAGTGTAGGTGTGTATATCCACTTTGTATGTTGTCTATAGTCATCTGAAGTCCATGAAAAATAAATCTTATCTCTCATTAGGACTCCCATAGTTCTTTCAAAAGGGGTACTTTGAAGCTGAGCTTTTAATATAGTTTCTTTAAGAAATTCTTGTTTGTTTCTGATATTGGTTTCCATCTAGAGTAGTTGTATTTATTCCAAGGAACCTTTCAAAAATCTCCTTTTCTATTCTGGACTATCATGCAAAAGGGTGTGAGCAGCTCTAACCACCACCCCTGCAGCCTGTCTTCAGCTACAAAAATCTTGCAACACAAGATAAATACTGATAAATACTGATTCCTCTCTGTTGCTTCTGATGAATAAGCTGACAACAAAGTTGTCTGTGTTGTGGTGTTTTTTTGGGTTTTTTTTTCTGGTTTAAAGTTTTCATCTCTAAATGGGAAAAAGGAATAATCTCATTTGATTTTTACAACAGTTCATGTAATATTTGCATTATGTTATGAATATGGTTTTAATTTGGCATCAATAATGAAAAAATGTATTAACAGTTACAGTTTTTCTATATTGCAATTGTGTTTTTCTTTCCTATCATAAGGAAATATAGACTGTATTTTCCTCCACTCATTTCCCTAACTCATTTCAAAACAGAAATTCTTTTTCATTTATTGAGGGAAATGTCACAAACACAGTAATTGTTTTGACACATACCTTAAGTTATGAGGTGAGAAGTGCAATTTTGAAACTTTTTTTTTTATTATTATTATTTGTTAAATGACTTGAGACAAGAAAGAAAATTAAATACTTTATCAAAAAAGATTACATTTGTTTACAATTCCTTTGGTAAAAGAGCATTTGTCACACCTCTCTGTTCTCCCCCATCTTTTCATCCTGAGCTATAATCCCATCATTTGCTTGATGGACTTTCTTGAACTTTGACCTTTGTTTTAGTCATGCAGTGTGAAAAGTATTAATCTGGTGCATGCACCCAGGTGTGATCTGCTTGCCTGTGCAGTCACACCTTCTCTGCCTCTCATTTGTCTTAATAATAATACAGCTAGAAGCATTAAGAAGCCCAGTCAGGTTATATCAGCTAATGGACTGCTCTTGTCGCAGACCAGATTTTCTTGTTAGAGGCAGAAGGAAATAATTTCAATGTTAGATCTCTTCTGGACGTTATCTATCTGTATAGTTTCCCCCTCCCCTGAAGCTCTCCTGTCTAAAGCATCACTAGTTCTAATTAATATCCCCTCTTTCCTTCTTTGAGTCAGCGAACCAGTAATAACCTATGATGTGTCATTTTCTGTTATGTTATACTAGTTGTACGCTAGTATCTTGAGCAGGGCATTAAATCCCATTCTGCAGCTGAAGACCTACTGTTTATTGTTATAGAACATTAAAAAAAAAAAAAGTCAGAGTAGAAAACACCAATTAAATTACAAGGTAATTTATTATTTATATTAGCCCTGAATTCACAATACAAAGTGATAATACATTTAGATCACACTAACAACAGAATATGATCTCTAAATTCACTATAAAAGCAGACTTTCAGCTGAATTTTGTTGATAATTTAGTGGAATGGGGATACATTATTTAATTTTATTAAAATTCAGATTAAAATATAAGGTGTCTTGGAAAAAAAACACGACTGGAAGGGGATGAGACCTCTGTTCCAGCACTGCTCATTCTTTTTATAATTTAAGTGGTGTCATTTTCTTTCTCTGCATTTTTCAAAGCTCATAGCCTGCATCCAACCTTGCTTTTGGAAGGTAAAACCTTGAATCCTGTCCTGATTTTGGCTCAGATCAGCAGGAGGGGGGATTGCCATGACTGAAATGTTATTTGATAGAGAGGACATTCAGAATGGTGTAAAGTCCATGCTTCCTCAGAGACTTAATATGGGGCACAAAATCTAAAAAAATCAGTTCTGAAATCCTTAAGTTGATTTCTAGACAAATTTTAAGGCTTCTTTAGAATTCAAGAATTGATTAAAATTAAAAGCTGATATTTACTTGATAAACTCAAGACAGTTAACAAATTAGTTTTCATATTGTAAGTCAAATGTTTAAATCTTGAATTATTCATTCTGTAACTCTGAGTTATAAAGTCAAGAATAATATTCAAAGCCTTTTCTGATTGCCAGGTATGTCAGACATATGGCTGGTTTTGTTTAGCTATTTCTATCATTTGCTGTTTAAAAAAAGCATAAATGTGTCTATTCTACTAAGGGGTGCCTTCCCATATCCGATTAAGCATCTGTGTAAAAGCATTTTATAGTCATAAATCTATCAAACATATTAATGCTATTTTATTTCTCAGGATAAGGAAAGTAGTGGAAGTTCAGAAAACTATGAATTTCATTGAACACAGGCAAACTTCTCATTGATCCAGTCTCACCATCACTGCATAGCCGGCACTTCTGTTTGCATCCAAAAGAACAAACTGTGTAGCATCACAGTACCAAATCCTGTCTAACAGGTCTCTTTCATAAAAGCAGTCAGACTTTTGCAGATTAGATTTTTATCTGAAGATAAAACTTTTCATACAGAATTTTTCAGGCAGAGAATTCTTGTTTCACCTTTAATGCTGAAAAACTAATAGACCACTTTTTTGGTAAATGCAAAAATCATGGGTTTATGCACAGTTAAGCATGGATGAATAAATAATGTAATTTTTAAAAGTGATTTACATGTTTTACAGAAACTTAGGTCTTACATTTAATAAGCTATAATGCATGGCTAGCCAAACTACTTGCAGGACTGGATTAATATATTTTGAGTGTACTTCTTGAAATAGTTTATGTTGCACAGCCTAAATAATTTGAAACTTACATAAATGTACATAAATGTAGTGTAACCAAAAAAATGCTTGTGATTGACAGTATTATAAAAACTCATTAATCCTATAATCTTTTTGTGTTTTATGAAATTAATTGCAAAATTCGTTTTCTCGCTCTCTCTCTCTTTTTTTTTTTTTTTTTTCCTTTCTTTCCCTGCTGGTAATGATAGACATCTGTTCATTTTGTGTCAAAAAACCAAACCAAACCAAACCAAACCAAAACAAAACAAACCCCACAAACAAACAAACAAACAAACAAACAAACAAACAAACAAAACACTCATGGAGATCTTCTTTTCATTCGGAATTCAAATTAAACCAAACCCAGGTAAAAGAGCAGGATATTACTGCTCTATAAATTCTATTGATCATATTAATGTCTATTTTAAGTATCAAGGAGAAGCAAAATGATGTGCAAGTATTATGCAAAACAGTCATAAACAAATCAGACAGAAGCCTCAGTGGATGAGCAAGCACCCAACCAAACCCCTGCTTGCTGTTCTTTAAAGCAGACCCTTCAGTGGAGTGGGAGGTCATGGGGGAAAGACATAGATAATTTTCATTTCCCTCACAGCAGGACACTTATTTCACTTAACCTCCTGAGTGGCCAGCAAATCTTGAAAGATTTGTTGCATTAAAAAAAAAAAAAAAAAAAAAAAAAAAAAAAAAAAGTTGATTTATAGAAAATAACTCTGATTCTTTATGTATTTTCCATTAACACCTTACAGCTTCTGTATTCCTCCACCATGCCCCCTAGATCTGTGATGAGAAATTGGAGCTTGGAGCTCCAGGTCACAAGAAAGAAACTGCCTACATTGTCGGGAAAATCCTTCCAGAGTAATTTAAGAATGTTATCAAAATATTTTTATCAAATTTTATAAGATTGGTTAAAGCATTTGATATCTACCTGATGAATATTCTTCTTCAGTGGGTGAGAGCCAGGATAATACAATGACATTAAAAGAACACTAAATAGCCTTGAATATGGAGGTGCAAAATAACTGTTTAGAAACTTATGAAAAATACTATTTCAACAAAAAGAAGGAGAATATCTAATATATAGGATTTTCTGTAGCAATCAATTTGACTGCTACAAAATAATTAGAAACATTTGCTGCTCAGTTGCTTCAATAAACTGCACTACTCGTGAGCCTGGATTGTGTAAACTCTCATGGAACTTGACTAGACCTTTTGTATCGGATTGGTAAACTGCATAATTCATGGGTCAGTGATTGTGCAAGTTTTATTAAACTCAACCAGGCTGGTAGTGCTGAATTGGCTATAATCAGAAATTAAGCCCAGCCACACCCAACCCTTCTGATCCCTGAGAACCAGCTGTAAGGCAAGAGGGTATAGTTTCTGCCAAATCTCTATATCCTTATTGCAAGAGAAAGTAAAGCAAAATGAAGTAAAAATGTTTTCTGTAAAATAATTTGAATAGAAAGGATACAAGTTTGGCATTGGGTTAAGTTAAAAAAGTATGTAGAAATACTGATGACAATTGTGTCTTTTCAGAAGATCATTATAATTAATTCATTAAAAACCCCACATTTTACAGATAAACGTCATGTCAAAATCAGTGATCCCATAATTAAATATGTAAGATGCGAGGGTAATACATAAAGCAACCACTATTTCTGTATTTGATTTATATTTATTTTTTAAATTGTAGGATTAGAAAAAAGAGATAGAGACATTAAGTAGCACATTACTTATGCCTTTGGCCTTATCTGTAAAGAAGTAAATAAAACATGGTATAAAATTTTATCCATAACTATGACTGAACAAGTTGGAAAGACAAAACAAACCAAACCCAAAAAACACCCCATCTAACTCTCTTACATCCCACTTTTCTGTCCCTTCAGTGACTTATTAAAGAAAACAGGGTATTGATCTAGTATCGATACCCAACTGTGACGGACAAAAACTCTCTAACAGTTTAAAGTTAGAAAGTGTATGTTTATTATGGCGCCGGACAGTGTGCGGGATAGCTCCCAAATTCACACCGCAGTTTACAGGTGATCACAGAGTCCTTTTATTTACAAAAGTATTGAATACCCAAAACACAAATGCATATTCATAACCCTGGTACATCCCATTCCCGGCTTCGTATGGTAATTAGCTCAAAAGCTATTAAGCATGCGTAGTTTGTTCCTTGAAATGGGTCGGTGGTCCTTTTCATGGGGAGGGGTCCCCAAAATGAGGAAGTAAAGAAGTCTTCCTTGCTCTGACCTTTCTACCTTTTCAATGCAAATGTGATAAATGAACCCTTGGTAGGACTCCCACTTCATGTTCAATGACTTTCTGGGCAGAGGAGGCCTACAATTGTCTTATGTTCCTAAAAGCTATTCATCAGTTTCAATATTCTTCATTATAAACACAGCTAACCAAACAAAGTTGACAAGTAATCAGTTATTCTAATATGGAAGAGTGATCCCAAACCCAATTTCTCTTAGTTAATTACTAACTTTTAATTTCAGCAAAGCCTACCTATCTACTTTAATTAATTTCAGCAAAGCTTATCTCTAACTAAAATCTTAACACCTCTAAAAATCCTTAATTCTCTAAAGTTTATGTCTCATCAGGCACAAACATAGATGGAATTTTTGCTTGGGTTCAGAGGTTACCTGAAACAAAGTAGTACAGAGAGTTAGTAGAGGATGATCACTAGGCTTTAACTTCTTAGCACAATGGAATCAGTAGCATATTCCTTTAAAGAAGCCCACTGTATCTTATACCTAATCAAATCACAAAGACCTCAAAGCATTATGTGAATAAATAGTATATATATATATACTATTGTCCTTTTGACATGCCCACATTTTGGTAAACTTCAGTTTCTAAACTGTCACTGATTAAGTTTTGCCTAGGTTATCTAAAATACTTGCTTTAGGACTATCTACCATTACTGTATGAACTATTTCTGCTACAGTGATTTGCAATTCAAAACCAGGCACCTAGATAGTTTTTAAAAATTGATTAATTGAACCATTCTTTTCTTCAGCTTCCAGCATAGCTAATTAAACAAAAAGAAGTAAAAAAAAAAAAAAAAAATCTTTTGTAATGTGAACAGTTATTAAATCTCCAACACATTCAATGGAGACATTAATTTCAATTAATTTAAATGGAAAGTGTGTGGTAGTAATGGAGAGGATAAAACAATATGAAGAGATAAAATCTGCAACAGTACCTCCGTCACACAAAGATGATGAAGACTCCTCTAGTAGGAAGAAAGGGGAGCTGATGAGCTGAACAGGAAAGGTAAAGCAAATCTCTTCTCCCTTAGACAAAGCATTCGTCCCTCCTGCTCCACACCCTGCATTGTGATCTACCATCTGGGTTGCCTCTTTTCTTTTTGGACTACCACAAGCAGTTTAACATGTCTTTTGGACATATCATTTGCTTCAGTTGTCACTGGCCATGGATTGGTCTGCTGTCATCTATTTACTCAAAATTAATGTTAAATAGCAAGCATGGTTCTACAGTAAGACCAACTGTACCTGCCAGAGATGCCATATTTTCTGTTTCTTATGTAACATAACAAACTGAGTCTTTTCCTAAGGAGCCACATAGGAGCACTGGCTTACCTCTGCAGGATATGCATCTGATCAAACCTACAGTCTGTGTCAGGGATGAGAGCTGAGCAGTTTTACCTAGATCAAATTTAGTATTACACTTGCATTCTTTTCTAAGCTTTAGAAGTTTGCGCTAATTTCTAATTAATAAGTTATTCTGCAACATGAACATCATGTCATGTTTTCTATATTATGCTAAGTGCATTTATTTAAATATCATCAGCTCAAGTGAAACTGTATGTGTGATGGATATACTGCGTTGATCAGAGATGCTTCCCTAGAATAAGGTCAAATTAATGATGGAAGTGTAAAAAATGCCTCCTAAGGTTGGTTTACAGATGATGTAGACATTACATCTATGCTATAAATTATGTAAAGAATTATAAATAAAATAAATGCACTGTACTTTTAAGTTTGTGAAACACTATAGAAAGCAGTGTTTTCCTGAAAATTCATAAAATGTCCACTTGGTTATAAAAATCAAGTCTGAAATCAGTTGCTTTCTTCAAAAGTGAGGAACAAACAAACCAGCTGAATAGATGGATATTTCAATGCAAATATGTAACCCCAGAAGCTCTCTTTAAAGTTGATATTTGTGAATGTTTTGCTGCTTGTTCTTCTTCATGATGGTGAAGTGATTTTCATATTGTTATCTAAAGCTACAAATATCACATGTGAAATATGTGCATGTACATATATATGCACACAGGCTATACTGGCATGTCATTATTTCCACTTAAAGAACTGAAAGTGAATAAAAACATTGAAATTTTATACACAGAAGCATACTTCTGAAGGGTTAAAGTTCTTTTTCGCCAGTCATCTGTTCTTTTCTAGGAGTACACTTCTGGGTGAAATGCATTCGCTTAAATACTTTGCCGTAGCCCAGAAATGGTAATAAAATTTAAATAAATCCACCATTTTACACATATTCACTAGAGATTAGTGTTCTAATCTATAACACCATGCAAGTGTTGGTATTATTAACTGGACTAATGACCTGAACCTGTGGGCAAAGAGAATCTAGATATAGATATCTAGATATAGAACTTCAGGCATTGCTGGCACCATTTCTTTCTTAATAACTCATTTCAATGTGAAAACACATGAAGAGAGTGTGGTCATAGAAAAGGGATTTTACCCTTCTGAAGTTCTCAATCTCATTACTCATTCTTCATTACTCACACCTTTAGAAATTCTCTGCTTCCAGTGTACTTGCTCATTGATCTGTCTTGGTGCTTCATGTCTTACTAGTTGTCTGATGTCTTGTATTTCACAAAACTGTTTTCCAAAACCCAGGTAGATTGAGTCACATTAACTGTTTTTACCAAACTTGTTTGGGTTGAGACCTCCATTAAAACCACAAAGCAGTTAAGCAACAACTTAATATTTCTGGAAATGTTTCATGTTCTTATTTTGTCTTCCATCTTTTCACTGCTTTTTGAACAAAAGGTACAACTGCCAGTGTCTGAAAAAAAAAAAAAAAAAAAAACCAAAAAAACCCAAACAAAACAAAACCCAAAACAAAACAGACAAACAAACAAATCAGAAAAACAAAACAAACCCTTGTGGAAATTCTATATATTTTCCAGTTTTAAAAAATTAACAAATTAGGATGTGTATCTCGACAATGGCGGCTTTCAAGGAGCCAGAAAGACAAAGAAAGAGCATATTTAGAGTGTTCATACTTAAATTATTCCAGAGGTGTAATATGTAGAGAAAAACCCAAGGCACAGGAAAACTTTCTATTTAGTCTTTCCAAATTTTTATTCTCTTGGAGAGAGAGCTGTTTTTTATGAGGTTCTCCGATACCATGTTATGTCTACATTAGTCTCTAAGTAAGATTTCTGTGTCGCAGTGTCCTTTTATGCGCTGACCAGCGCTGCCCCAGGCTAGCTCAGGTGCACTGCGGCGAGCGCTCGAGAGGTCGGGGTGGCGGGCGCAGAGAGCCACCTCCTCCCTGTGGGGCCTTGGCTCCCCACACAGCGACGGGCACTTGCTGGTGACTTCAGGACCACGGCGGCGGAGAAAGGAGTCGACTCTAACTCGAGCAGTGTGATAACGGTGGAATTTATTTGGGAGAACAGACTCACACGGAGCTCTGCCTCAATCAACAACCGCCCGAGAAGAGCGCAGAACAAGCCTGTGCAGCAACTTTTAACTGAGGGAGGGAACAGGGGTGGCGACAACAGGTCTGCCAATAGGAAAACACTGGGGCGTAACTGGGGGAGTCAATCTCGTGAGCAGCAACCTATCCCGAGACGGGGGAGGGGTTTTCCCTGGGCACCCACCTATCACACGACGCCTTCCCTGGATCTTTCCAGCAACCAGGGAAGGGTCCCAGCTTGAGTGACGGGGCGCCCAAGGGGAGAGGGAGAGGATTGACAAGGCTAAAATAAGTAAGGGGATGATTGACATAAAACGAACTGGGACTCCTTAACTCGTAAACAAGTAGAAACCATACAGAACATAGGGGGGTACAAGGAACGAACCATTACAGCAATTTACAAAACTTCACACAAATAAAACCTTTAATCCAATTGCGCACCTCCACATTTCTGGATGTGTACAGGCAAAAGAGATGAACAAATGGTCTTGGTGCTTTGGCTGTCACTATTAATTTTCCTGAACTTGTTTGCTTACTATTAATTATGCATGCACTAGCAAGGATGTTAGGAATGTCAGACCAGCTTTGCTAAAATGGTAAGTAAAGTTGTAACAAACTCAATGGAATGAAAACACTGAATACGTAAAAGGTTGATATTTATAATAGATGGGCTTTCTTAAGTGATATTGATTTAGAAAAGGCTCACTTGACAAGAAATATCACTGTGCTTTTAACAGGCATTAATCACCAGATGGCAGTGGCCTTTTAGAAAAAAATGTGTGTTTGATTATATTATTACTAAAGTCCAGATCATGATACAATACATCACATTCAAATGAAATATGAATTTTCAAATGAAATAAGAAACTTTCCAGAACATTAATGTTTCCTTTATAATGGTAATTCCCACCAAAGACTGTGGGTGAATCTTGATTTCTTTAGACAGTTTCATCCACTTGTTTTTAATTTTTAGGACAGAATATCATGTATTACTAGCAGAACACAAGTCTGAGTGAATTTAAATGAAATTTGTTCCCTGAAACGCTGTACTCTCATGGGAAGATGCCAAACATATTCAAGTAAAATCGAAGTCTGGAATAGTCTTGATTTGTTTTAATAGTTTATTACACTAGCTATGAAACACTTGGGTGGCTAAAGTTGACTTAAAAAATAAAATGGTGGTTGTTGTTAAACTACAGACCATGTTCATTATTATTAGTCTCTGCACTTATTCAAAAATATTTTATTAAATGGCTTTATCTAATGCTTAAATGTTTGAGCTAATGATTACCAATAGCACATATGACAGTACTTTCCTGTGCCATTTCTAACAATGGCCCAGAAAGCAATGGTAAGAAAAGCATTTTTATAGTATAGAATGGCAGGCCAAATGGAAGAGATGTATATTGACAAATGCCAGCATAAAAAAAAAAAGAAAAAAAAAAGAAAAAAGACATTCTCAAGAAGTTTCCATTGTAAACACAGAGTTAACAAACCAGCATGGATTCTATTCACATGCACTTGCCTAAGGGATCATGAAACCATTTGTGACCACACAGTGAGAAAGATGTTCAGGTAATAGTGACATCTGTAAAGTACACTACTAAAAAATTGACTGTGTGATTAACTTCCACTCTTATTTTTGTTGAAAATTTTGCTTACTGGTGTGTTGTGTGGGTATAACTTCGCCTGGAAGAGTAATGACTTCTGGCATATGTCAATACGAGCCATAATAATGCCACCGCTATCACTGGTAAATCCATAGTTCCGTATATAGGATATGCTTCACTTTTGCCCATAACATATTTTTGAGCATAAAACCAGGGAGCTTGGAGGAAGCACCTAGTGTTTTGAAGGTCTGGAATACCTCAGAGGACTAGGATGAGGAAGAGAGGGTGAGAGGTTTTCTCTAAGATATTGACCTTAACCTCCTTAACTGTCTGAACTTTCAGAAGTCAGACATGAATATGTCATCGTATATTTTTACTCATGTGTGCTAATGTGCAACAATCTCATTCTGATCTTAGTGTTCTTATTTTGCTGAGGGAAAGATCCCAAGTTCGACACTCCCCAAGACCTCATATATTTACAAAAGGGTTTTTTTTTTTTTTTCCATATAAAGAAACATAAAATATCTGGGAATATTCTTCTCTTAAAGATTTGTAATAACAAAAATGTTATTAGGATTATAGCTTCCTTGAGGCTGAGTTTTCATTGTTTAGCTTTTGTCCTAAAAGTCATACCATCCAAGGTTTATGCACTGGAGGATGATTGCTCCTTTCTCTGTTTTATTTTTTATTCTCTTCTATCAATTTTTTACTGTACTAGGACTTATCTAAACAAGCCCTAGTCTCCTCTGTTTTCTCTGATTATCAAAGTGCTTCCATATGTTGCTTCTTACATTATCCTTCCCAATTTTTATAGACTCTTCCTTTTTCAGACTATTCTACTACACAGTTGTATGCACACAAGATATATAAAATACATGTATACACATACACATGCACATACATATATATGTATGTATGTATGTATGTATGTATGTATGTATGTATGTATGCATGCAGAACATCACAAATGCTTCTAGACAAAGATCACCAAAAATGATATAATAAGCTGTGTCTGGCAACTGAAAAAGGAATGGGCAGATTTGCTAATGATGAGCCCCAATGCAGGTCATAATTTTGTTTCACTCAGTTGTCACTTGAGTTGTTACTTGAGCAGAGGAACTTCAGAGGCAACTGCATCATCTAAGACAGTAATATTGTTCTAGCCTAGTGTTTCTGCACTATAATTCAACAGGCTTGACTCACCTTTTTTGCTGGCTGGCAGTGGGGGTTTTATCTTGCCCTTCCTTCTGGACTGACTTTATGCTAGACCACAGCCTCTGGTTTGTGGACATATTGGAAGTGAAAGCAGTGAAATTCCCATTACAGTCCATGTTCACCTACTGTGTACTTCTAATAGACTCACAAGCCCTAAGATTTAAGAAAGATAGAAGGATGAAAGAAAACTCCTTCCCTTGATTTCAGTCGTAGGTTCACTGTTTCAAAGACAGAAACCAACACAAAATTCTTAACCACCTGCAAATTAATGCACTAATAGGAGCACATCAAACAGGATAAAAGAAAAAAATTTGAGATGGTCTGACCCTAAATATTTCTATGTTTCAATTTTGTCATTATTACCAAGTACAGAAATTGAACCTTTTTTTTTTTTTTTTTTCTTTTTAAAGACATATGGCTTCTTATGAAAGTACTGGATTTGGGAAACTAAATTTTTATGGTGTCATACTACATCTAAATTCATACAGAGTGTTGTGTTCCAATACTATGATGTGGTAAGAAGCTCCTGAAAGATCAACTACTACATAAACCTGCCAAAAATATCTCTAGAGCTGTAGCTACAAACACTTGCATTGTTGTGTCCCAGATTCCATTGTACCTTTTATAATGCAACTCAGTTCCATCTCAGAAATTTGGTACATTATATAGACTTTTTGAGAATATTTCCAAATAGAAGAAAAACTCTACTACAATTTACTTATTTTCTTTCTGGCAGTTTCATTTGTTATTTTCATCTGTTTTTTGTCTACATGTTTCATAGCAATGTTATGGGATCCCGCATTAAATATAAAAGACTACATGTGTCATATCTGTGTATCCCATTGCTTTTCCCAAAGAAGGAAAAAATTGACATTTTGAACAGAAAAAAAAAGGTGTGTTTTTTATAACACCATAAAAACTCTTCCATTTAGGAGAGTCCCTACAAACACAGTGTGAAGATTGAAATAATGATAGGGAACAATATATTACTATATTACTTTTTCTTAATTTTAATGAGCAAATGGCATTCATGCCTGTCAACATGTAGTCAGCAGACATAACAAAATATAATGATATAAGAAACTATGTTAGCACATTGACAGTTATGAAATATGGAAAATATAAGCAATTACTGATTAAGTTATATATTCCTTCTATGTAAAGTCATGAATATATAGAATTCTAATAAACTATTTATATTTTAAAGAAATTCAGTATTCTTTCAGCATGTCTGTATAAATATGTTGAAATACTAATGAGGAAGGTAAAAAATACATGCTTTTTTAAGAGCTGCAGACCGTTTCTAGGCAAAGGATTTAAAAATATTTAGGACAAATTAAACAGCAATGTGTAATTGAAAAAGGAGTCTGAGTCTCATTTTCAAATGCCAAAGTAGCTGAGAGCACCTAAATATTCAGATTTGGCCTATCTGGAATTGCAAATATTGGCCTGTGACGTGTTTATTAATTAATCTCTTGGATTATTCACCATTAGATATGCGGAGCATAAGGGATTCAATTGAGCTGCGTGTCATGTTCCTGTAGAGATATCATCCCATTTTGAAAATAGGAGAAGTAAATATATCATACATTTTGTGAGAGCTTTCTGCTTTAGAGCAGTGAAAAGACACAAAAAGTTCCATTTTCTTTCTTAAAAGACTAACAATACTATATTAACAATCTCATAATGTATTTCTTGAAAACTACTTTTATATGCAAGTTATGTCTACATTGTTTTTAGCTAGACCTGATGTTATCTAGAAAAACTAGATGAGACATATGCCCAACAGTCTTGCTTGACTGTACATGTAGACTTTTGCAACAAGAAAGACAACATATAGTAAACAAGATCCAGTCAGTCTAAAAGATTGTAAATCTTAAATTTTAAGTTAATTTCATTTTTCTTAAAAATGCAAACTAGAAAACAAACAAATCCCCAATATCTATCACTCACACAAAATAATTCAAACCTATTATTTTCCAGTTATGCAATATTTCTAGGTACAAATTCTTGGAGTTGAAAGGGTGGACATGACAAAAATTTATGCATTGCTAATACACTGCTGGAGGCACTCAGGCATTAAAATTACTCTTATGTGATAAGAATGCATGTAGAAACAATTGATCTGACCCACAAATACACTGCATTGTCTTGGTTTTCTTTACCTATTATTGATAATAGCAAATCATTTGCATCTAAAATAAACCATATCCAAATTCAGTGGCAGAAATGGAATAATACTTTCCTGCAGTCAAACAAAACATGTTTAAGAAACAAGTAGGCTGACAAGGACCTTAATTTTTGAAAGTGTCATTTACGTACTGGTTTGTCAAACATTAGGAATGTTTGACAGAAACTTCACTGTGTGTGGAGAGGCTTGTAGAGATTCTGGGAATAAAACACATTTGCCTGTGGAGCATTAAATGTGAGCAGAAGTGAAATTTTACTCAGAAAATCAAAATGCATTTATCTTCTTTCTTCCCAGCTTTCTTTTCCTGTCCTCCCTGTTATTCCCAGCATCCCTGAACATTACTTTTTGGTTCTATTTGGTTAGTACTAACAGTACTAACCAAAGGACTAACCAGTACTAACCAGGAAAAGAGAGGGGGGGGAAAAAAAAAAAAGGAAAAAAAAAAAAAAAAAGACTTGTTAGTATTTTGAAAGAAAACAATAAAAAGAAGAATATCTAAACAGAAAAGCAGGAAATGAGGATACATTGGAATTACTTGATACCATAAAATCAATTATTCAGAAGAAACAAGAGATTGAGCCAAAAGCATAGGTAGAAAATAATGACAGCAACAGCAAGAAAAGGAGATGTGTAAAGGAATAAAAGATCTGTACTGTGTCTGCATGACAATTTTTTCATGGCTTATGTAAAAACTTCTATGCACCTTCATATTTTCTGTATTGAGGCCATAGTATGACTGTAGTACCTCAAGGAAAAAGACAGCATTTCTCTGCCAATGAAGAAAACACTTCTTCAATAATTAAATATCCAAGTTCTGAAGATCATCAGGCATGTAGAGTCTTAGAAGTAACTACAGCAATGATAGGTTAGATGTCTGTGCGTGAGTGAGGCCCTCATAAAAACAGGTCAAAGTGCAATTCTCCTTCAAAATTGGTTCTTTAGACGTTGACAGTAGAAATGCAGGGTATGCTTCTAGTGATTTTTTGCAACATATCATGTGGAGTTTATATATTGATACCATTTGGTTACCCTTGGCCTAGCAGCATTAGGCAACCACTGCGTCATACTTCAGCAGTCGTTGGACAAAATTCCCCAAAATAACTCCCCTGACGCAGACTGAAACCTAGGAAGTCGCTAATCAAAAATCAAAACCCACAGTTTTGAAACTAAAATGCAGAGTAAAGATTGCAGAAGATTTTTCATGTGTTTTCATTCTTCATGCATTGCTTTAACACATGGGGGAGTTTCGTACCAGCTCGCTTTAATCACTGTGAGATTGGAGCCTGACATGCACAGATACTGCTGAAAGGCAGAGAGGCTTCCCTATGGAGTACTTTTAGATAGGAGCTGAAGCTATGTGTCCCAAGTAATTCACTAGATGATGCTCTTTCTCTTATTTATATGTAGGTCCTAGACAGACTAGCCATTAGGCATATTAATTGGTTGGGTTGTTCTGCTTCCCTGATGGCCTTATTTATGAGGTAGGATGAGCTACTGTTACAAAGAAAGCAGAAAATATATTAATACAAAGATAGAGGGAACAGGTTCACTGCACCAGTGAATGAACAAACTCTACCCAAATCCCAGCAGATATTCTTAAAATTGCTAATGTTTTTAATTGAAGTAAAGGGATTTTTTATGGTGGAGTTAATTTGGTGGTGGTTTGTGGGTTTTTTTTTTTGTTTGGTTTTTTTTTCAATCAATTGATATTAGTGAGTTTTAGACAAAGGAGTTCAGGTATTTTTAGACAAAATATCTTGAAGATAGCTGCCCTCAAGCCAACCATATATAATTTTTGGTTCAAGAACTTGACCATTTGTCTATAAGATTCCACATATTGAATTCTTCTTTACTCAAAGACAGCTGTATTCTGTGCTGTGTAGTAGTGTAGGCTTTTTTGTTTCCACCTACACACCTACAGATAGCTGAGTAATTACAATTCAGGTTCCATTTGCCACTATGCAGGAATCATGATCAGGCATAAGGAGCAAGGCATATCTGTGCACGACAGCCAAATAGAACTGGACTGTATATGTAATTCCTTGGGACGTACAATATCTCAAAAAATAAAGCAGCAAAAAATTACCTTTTAATACAATTGGATGGAAAGGAAGATTCAGGGCTCTGCCACACTGCTTGGAGTCACATAAATGGAGAGATTTTCCTCTGTGATCTAAAAAGATTTTGAATTATTTTATGTGGTATAGTTTGTTCAATGTGAAACCTCCAGAAGCACCTGCACTGTGGTTGGGAAGATAGCTCAAAGCAAATAAAATTAATTTAAGAAACTTGATTGCTACCATTTTACCTTTTCCTACAATTAACATTTGTTCTCTTTTTCTCACTCATTCTATGCTGACTTATATAGTGAGAAGGAAAGTCTGGCAAGGGCATAAGGGAGAAGAAAGTATTTTCAAAGCAATCAAACAAAAAGTACTCTTGATGAAATTTTATCTTTGTGTGTGTGGAGGGGGGAATATTATTATTTACTTGTTTTGGTTTGTTTGTTTGTTTGTTTTTTGTCATGGTACATTGTTTTATTCAGCCCCTAGATCCTGCAATTCTACCTCTCATGCAGCAAATTTCTTAGTCTGCTTAGAAAATGTTATAAAGTTCTGCTGCAAAAGGAGCTTTCTTTCTCCAAGAAAGTTGAATTATTATATATTCAGAAGATATTTAAAGATGGCAAAGATATTTAAAGGCTACAAGGAAAAATCTTCAATTTAATATGAATGTATCTCTTTGCTCTGCTTGTATTTCATTTTATTGATCTTCTAGAATGCTCCTGTCAAATGGCAGTTTGCACAGTCTGTAAAGAGCAGAGATAGCCTGTCTATCAGCAGATGTATTGCAGGTCCTTCCTGAGTGGCCCACAGAGGATTCTATTTGGTGACAAAGACTCCAAACTGAAGTCTCTAAAGTGATTAGGGATATATCACCTGGGTGTATGGAATACAAAACAGTGACAATGCATGAGTCAGTTAATGGACAGTAGTATTATTAAGTAGCTTTTTTTTTTTTTTCATATTAGTTTGGAACTGATAAAATATACAGCATGTTTTCATGGGTGATTGCATCTCATTCTTGTCAGCTGCAGCAAATACTGCCTACCAGGGGAAAAAAACCAGAATTTTTTTGGCAGTCAATGACTATATAGATCAGTCACTCAGATTTCTCTGATGAGTCTAAATCTTAATTTTCCAACTTGTCTAGAAAAGACAGCTTACTATTTTGCAATTCCCTCTGGAATTTGGAAGCCAATGGCTCTACTGCACAAAAGTAGCTATGAATAGGTGATGCATTTTGAATTTGCCATATCTTATTGGATAAATAAGGGCATAGTTTGGGGAAGTAAAATATATGTCTTTAAAAGGTTTTATAAAATGAAAGTACTTTCTTATGCTAGTTTCTTGTTCTTATACAGATCTAAATTAACCTCCTGGGACCATGACAAATCTATTCTTCCTCTGCAATCCCTGTTTTAACTTTATTGTGCTACATGATCTTGCTTGTAAAACATTTCCTCAAAAAAGCCACTAGGGGAAATGTCAGACAATTAATCTTTTAAAAGGAAACTATACAATCAAGAGTCCTTCTGTTACAAATAATTCTGACAAGCAATTAGTCAGAACTCCCAATTTTATGTCTCTCTTTTATCTCAGCATTAGTCTTCTGAGTTTGAGATAGACTAATGGCAAAAATTTTAAATATGGTACAAGAAGGCAAAGAATCCATGTGTAATAGTTTGTAAGTTCTGAAAAAAGATACACGACTTCACATACACATGTCATGAAGTCTTGGCAGCTGATTTGGGAGTGAGAAGAAAAAGAGTAAGGATGTCTGCTTTAACTAAGGTGGACCACAGAATAGTCAGAACTTGATGATCTAGTGGGAGCACACTAAAGCTTCCTTCTGTCTCAACTAGTCATTGCTTAAGAGGTAATTGTAAAGACCTGAAATCAGTAACAAAACAAACACTGAAAATAATAACTTTCCTCTTTTATTTATTGTCTTCAAAAGTGAACTCAGTAGCTGAGGATGACGTCTCTGGAACAGAAAGATATAATGTATTTATAACAAATATGTTGCTGTTTTAAAATGTAATCTGAAATTACAAGCAGAAATTCAGTGCATATGCTTTTTTATACCAACTGTGCAGAATTTCTGGTTGTTCTTTGATATTGTTATATTAGTAAAAAAGGAACCTTTTATTAATGAATGTGCTTATACTACTAGTACTGTACATATAAAGTGGTGCCATTCTCTTGGGTTTTGCCTTTTTGGTGTTTTTGTTTGTTTGTTTGTTTGTTTGTTGCTTGTTTGTTTGTTTTGTTTTGGTTTTTTTTTTAACCTCGTAAATAATGAGATCACTGTAAGATCAAAAGAGGATTAAGTTTTGTCAAAAAAAGAGGTTATCTGTGTACTTCCACTGCTAAGGCAGGAAATCTGAGATCATGAGAAAGAAGTTGCAGAGGAAAGTAGGCAGAACGGGATTTTTTTAATGGAAGAGACTATACATGTATATAATAATATTTCTTAGTTAATTTGCTAGGAAGGTCAATGATTATTTTAATATACAATGATCTTAGCACAGAACACCAAAATACTGTCATGCATCACTCAATTAAAGCCTCAAAAACTGCAGAAAATCCTAATATTTTATCTTAAGAATAAAAAAAAAAAAAAATTTTAGGAAAAATGTGGGTATGGGTAATTTTTATTGGGAAAATATTAAGCACTATATGAAACATACTAACAAAAATAAGTAGGGCTCCATTATATATATAAATATATACAAGCCTATATTTTACAGAATTTAAAAATTCCATGCTCATTCATTTATTCTTCATATTAATCTGGAACAAGCACCGTAGCTGAAAGAAAGCTTTCTCTGGAAGGCAGGATGGGTTTTTTTTGCCTTGCAACACTGATGTTTTTCCTCCTAGGATTTCAAAGAATGGTGCTCTCAGATGTACTTAATGAAAGTAGAAAGGATGCTTCTCTCCTGTGATGATTTCTTCTTTGTAAGGGTGAGTATCAGTGAAGAAAAATCATAAAGAAAATGTCATCAGCTAGAAATAGGCAAATTTGGAATATTTGGTCATAATGTTAAGATTGGGAGAAAATAAGAAAAAAGGTTATTATCATTACTATCATTAAGTAATTAGTATCATTAATTTCCTTGTCTTGCAATGCTTAGAGGTACAGGGATAACACTAGTAGATGCAGAAAAGAATGAAAAATTTTACACCAAGTGGTTCAAATGAAGTAGTTAAACTACAATGTCCTGTTGAAACACCATTTTATAAAGACTGCTAAATTTTTAGGGTACACTTTATATATATACAATATATGAAACAGTAAAATGGAGCCTTATTTTTTGTGATGTAATTTAAACTGGAAAAGAAAAAGGGAAGTCTCATTCAAAACCTAGATTTGCTTGAAGGATTTGGCAACAACAGTAAATATGGGGTTCATTGACCCTCTCTCTTTATTGGGTAGAGAGTAAAATCTCTAAAGCATGGATCAGCTATTCTTAAGTTAACATGTGGCAGGCAACACAGTATTGGCACTATACATGTAAGCTTGCCTATTTTTTTGTCAACAGCTCTTAGCTCCTTTGTCTGAAGTCAATGTTTTCCAGTTATCTCTGTGTTCCCTCATAAGCTGCAAACCTAAACTAATTTTCTTCACTCCATTTGGGGAACCAAGGGTTCAGAGATGTTCTAAGTGATCTTCTTTCTCTTCTGTTTTATCAATATTTTTCCTCATAATATTTATAAAGCTCCACATAGTTCAATTTCCAAGTGTATGATATTTTTTTTTTGCCTAGTGTAAGGAAGCTTTTTATAACTTTGTAGGAAGAGTTAAGATTCAATTAGGCTTCTTCTGTGTTATTTTCCTACAGAAATCTATAAATTTTCTTATAATCTGAATTTTTAGAAAGTATTTAGATGCAGTGATATAATAAAAATAATACAATGGAATAGGAGAATGACTTCATGTTATATATTGTACAGCATAGAAGAGGTAAGAAGGCAAGAGTGAGAAAGCACTCCCAAATTTATTAAACTGAGAAAAGTCGGGAAAATGCAAAAAATTCATATTTACTAGACTATTTTGTATTTTTTTGAAAGAACAACCTAGAAAAGAGATAAGCTTGCAATGTCTTCCAAATCTTAGGACTTGTATATTGCAGCATAGTAGCAAAGCACCAATTTCAGATTAAGTTCTACTCATCACATTGCATCCTGAATGACTAGTTGAGCTCTTTTACTGGAAACTTCTCAAAGTCTCTGCTTTGGTGTTCTCTGGCAGATAGGACCTTTGACAGATTTCCACAAACAAGCAAACTGTTATGTTCTGACGTGCTTTTCATACCCATGACTTGCAAGTAGGATGAGCAGACTTTGATGGCTTTTCCTACTATAACTAACATTTATCAGTTATTCCAATTAAATCGAGTTCTCTCTCTCTTTTTTTTTTTTTTCTTTTTTTGGGGGGGTATTTTTTTCCACCTGGCTGCAGCACTCATTCCTTCACCCCAAGAAACGTGGTGTCCCAAAGTACCACTACCAGGCCTGTTCCCAGATCATGTCTGGCCTACTGTGTACACAACAGAAAAGCTGTACAACTGGAACATTAAGGGGAAGAAGAAAAGGTTTATGTGGGAGCAAGAACACATACAAGATGTGCACTGCTCATCTCTTGACACAGAACTGTGCCAGGACCCAGGGATAAGAGCAGAGTTTTACATTCCAAGGGAATATCCTCTCTGTTTCTCCCTGCCCGAAATGTTTTCAGGAATGTGTGATTTCACTATATATAATATTATTTTTTAAGAAATTTCCAAATGTTAATGAAAATATCCACACAGACCTCATAAAGTGACACTTCACCATCAGCAAATGGGCAAGTATTCCTCCTCTTGCCTACCTACAAGGTGTCTACTTTCCTCTGTGCCATTGTTTCTCTCCCCTACCAGAAAGTGAATCTCAGTGTAATCCTATTAGAGTCTTTGTGCTATGTCTGATATTTTGTTGCCACTTACCAAGAATGATACCTGCCTTCCTAATTTCTTCCCTTTGATTGTTTTACCACAGCCATTTCTTTGTTTGGACTGGTCTTTTTGCTTGGAAAACTACTCATGAGAAAGGCATTAAGGACAAGTCCAAATGTTGTATTACAAAAATGCCTGAAGAAATTCTGTGTGAGTTTCAAAAACGATATAGAGTGGCATTAAATCTAAGGCAATCTGGCTGGGAGGGAAAGTATGTTGGCATGAGTGTCTTATCATATTAAAAAACTGAATGTTTTGCATCCCATCATTTTCAATGTGAGTAAAAAGGGTTCAAGTTGCCTGCAGTATATTGAAATGCTGTATTTTTACTGTAGCCCCTGAAAGATGTGGTCATTGTTGATAACATTACATTTATCAACACTTCCACTCTCAATCCGCACTGTCAGTTTTTCTTGATTTTTTTTAAAATTATTTTTATTTTTATTTTTCTCTCTCTTTTTTTTTTTGTTGTTGTTGTTGTTGTGTGTGTGTGTGTGTAATCAAAATGCCTCTAGCAACTTTTGTCCTGAGATAGTTGCTATTCTCACTATGCCATACTATCTGTCTGCATACAGTATTTGACAGTCTTAGTTTTTTGAGGTTTTTACACATAATGTTGGTCTGATGATATCCTGTATTCCCCTTAAAGGTTTTGTCACAGGCTGAAGCAGCAGTTAGAATGTGCTGAACAACTTCAAGGGTGTCTGGCATTTTAGCTTTTATTTGACAGCTGAGTATAAATGTTATACACCAAAAACACAGTTGCAAACCAAAATGAATGAAAATCATGCTTTAAACTTTTTATACCAAGACTGGATTTGAAAGATTATTCCCAAATTTATTTGGTTTGTGTAGATTGATTTGTGTCCCAGTCCACTGGTGAAGAGACTCTGTACCCTATATCTTCTGGGTTATTTCTCCATGAAAACAACCTAGTTTTAAGAGAAAATTTTTAGTGGACAGAGAACATATGATAGTCCTCTCTATCTCACATACAGCTATTTAGATGCAGTCTGCTATATGTATGCATTCTATTTCATTTGATGAGCTGTTGGAAACACCTAACTAAACTAACAGCTTCCCATCTTATTTAGGTATTTCTAGAAAACAAATTTTGTAAATGGAGGTTTTGGCAGAACAGTTGTCTTCTCCTGTAGTGTTGCAAAACAATTTACCTTTATCTGCATTACAAATCCCATTCAAAACAAGGTCAGTTTTAAAGCTGAGCAACCATTTAACAGCCACTTAGAAACCTGCTAGTGAGAAAATGAGACATCTCTTAATGCATGGTCTCATGAAGTATTTCTGTTTATTGAATCAATATCACAGGCTATTTTTCAATAAGGTCACAAATAGATGTTAAACAAAGGGCTAAACCTTATGAGACTGTAGCTTATTCTGACCCTAGAGAGCAAACCCAAGAATCATCAGCTACACTGGGTTAACAGCCTCTTAAAGACAATTCATTATATGTTTCAATACTTTTTCCTATAAGCACTATTGAACTTGCCTTCACATCATCCACTACACAGGAAGAAACCCAGAGTGTGAGGAACAAGTGTCTATGCTCCTTCTCTTCATCCATTTGCTAACTCGTATACCTTTCTGTTGACACGATATTCACAGAACAGAAAAAAGCATTTAAGGAGAAATTGACTTCTAGCATTTCTTTATGTTGATCACAACTGACTTCAGAGTGGATTCAACTAGAGCATCAAGGTGTTAGCTTCGGGTCCGTTTTTTCAGCCCCTGTTTATTTTGGGTCCCGGTCATGGACAGCTCCAGTTTGTGGATGGCTCCAACTCATTTCAGCTTTAGTTTGATTTTGCCTCCAGT
The DNA here is from genome assembly GCF_015227805.2 of Hirundo rustica. Classification (NCBI taxonomy): domain Eukaryota; kingdom Metazoa; phylum Chordata; class Aves; order Passeriformes; family Hirundinidae; genus Hirundo; species Hirundo rustica. The sequence continues at coordinate 77,475,025 of NC_053450.1, read as the reverse complement.
TTATTCACAGATCCCATGTTTCTGCTCTGATTTGTTACAATTCCAGCATGTACAGTAATTAGGTCTCAGTTTGTCCACAGGTCCTCTTCAGTTCTGGTTCATTTCAGCACCCATTTAATTTAATTTCTCTTTGTTCAAACAACTGTTGGTTTTGACAAGGTTTTAAATCACTGGGCCTTGCCAGGGGAGCCAGGTCCAGCCTGCTGGTGTGGCTGTCATAAAAGGATGGGTCAGTGAGAGGAGAGCAGTGAATCTTGTCTACCTTGACCTCATCAAGGCTTTTGATGCTGTCTCCCATAACATCCTCATAGGTAAGGCCAGGAAATGTGGGTTACGTGAATGAACAGTGAGGTGGATCTAGAACTAATAGAATACAGAGCTCAGAGGGTCATGATCAGTGGAATAAAATCCAGTCGAAGGTCCTTGTGGCCAGGACAACCAAAGATATCCAGAGGGGCATTGAGAAGAGCATGACCAGAAGGTCAAGGGAGGTGATCCTGACTCTCTCAGCCCTGTTGAGGCCACATCTGGAGTGCTGTGTCCAGTTCTGGGCTCCTCAATATTAGAAAAACAAGGAGCTACTGGAGAGGGTCGAGTGAAGGGTGACAAAAATGATGAGGAATCAGAAACTCTCTCTGAAAAGAAGAGACTGAGGGAGCTTGGCCTGTTTAGTCTGGAGAAGATGGAGAGCATATAAAATATCTCAAGGGCAGGTACCAAGAAAATAGTGTCAGAGCCTTTCCTGTGGTGCCCAGTAACAAGACAAGAGGTAATGGCCATAAACTAAAACACAAGTTTCACCTCATCATGAGGAAGAACTTCTTTACTTTGAGGGTGGCAGAGCCTTGAAACAGGCTGTCCAGGGAGATTGTGGAGTCTCCCTCTCTGCAGACATGCAAAACCAACCTGAACATATTCTGTTGTAACCAGCCATAAGTGATTTTACCTTGGCAGGGGGATTGGATTAGATGATCTCCAGGTTCCTTGCAACCCTAATGATTCCGTGATTCTATCTTACTGATAATGTGCATGTCAATTCCCTGCTCATATGTATTCATTCCAATTCTGCATGGAAAAATGAAGTAGCAAGAAAATTTATAATTTTTTAATGAACATTTCCTTGAGGAAAGCCTGCACTGGCTAAATGTCTTCAGCATGAAAGGTGGATGTGCAATATTTGTTAGATTAAAAAAGGCAACATCATAGAGAAGATTAGTAAGGAATATTCTATGAGCATGTAAAAAGAAATACTCAACTAAGTAACTTAGTCTAAACTTATTTGAAAAAGTACTAAACCCACACATGGAGGACAGCCCAAACAGTGCGTTTTGCAAATAAAACTCTGGGTGAAATTCAAAGCTCTAGGAGACCTCCAACTAGAAGTTAGAAATATGAAGCAGGAGAAGGTTCTTAACTATCTGTAGTTGTCATTCTCACATGTATAGATTTGGGTAAGACACAATTTTTAGTCTCATCATACAGAATTTTCATCCGTCACATACTGTTTATTAAGGTGAGACCAAATAACTTGTCGTACTTAATACATACTCAGAAAGCATAGTTCAAACAAACAAACAAACAAACAAACACAAAAAAAACCAACAAAAACATACACAACTGGGAAAACATACTTGTTTTCTTTTCTATTTTAGCAATTTCATTCTATATTTACAGTATTACTGACAGAAAAGATTGCAGTTAAACAAGCAGAGAAGTTATTTCAGATACAGCTAACAAACTATTTCCACTAATCAGAATTTTTTGCTAAATTAACCTCAAAATTTATATTGAATGAAACTAGAGGATTTTAGCCTTTTTTAAGAGCACATTCTGTTAGCTGAGTTACTGTGTAGCAGAGAGTAATATTTACTCAACAGTTTACAATTATTATTTGAAATAAAATAACAAGGTCTTGTGGAATTTGGCTTTCCAAGCCCTCTTGAGGAAATACAGATTAGAACATACACAATATATAAAAAAATAAATAATTCTTAAGCTTTATGTCAGATATTTTTGGAAAATGAAGTGCAACTTTCCTAATACTTTATAAAAAATGCTTAAAAATTGTTTAAAACAAATTCTAGCATTCTAAAAATTCTGCATTGGTATTTGGAGTAACAATAATGTTTCTAATTAGAAGAGTAAGTCTGATACACTTATCCCACTTTATTAGAGCCTTATGTGGAAAAGGAAATAAAAACTGTAGGAAAATGCACCCAACCATTGTTTCTCCCCACACTGATTTTTCCTGTGTAGCCTTCTTCCCACATAAAAAAATCTACATCCTCCATCTTAAAGGCATGGTAATTTACTGATTTTTCCTCATGAGTGTGGTTAATCCATTTCAGGATACATTTATATTCCTGAACTTACAGCCTTTATTATGAGACAAAAGTGGTTAAGGGACATGGAGATATAGTGACTGCATTTTAAATTTAAATGAGCTATATATTCCTGCTCTTGACTATTTATTGGATGAAATGGGAAGAAGAGTTTTTATGCACATGCAAAAGAGTACTGCCAAAAATATTATGTGGCCAAATAGCTTATAATTTCAAAAATCAGTTTTCTTATGCTGTGTCTGTAGAACAGATATGGTGATATGAACCTCTTATTCCCCAGTCTAATGTTTTTATTATGATTTGTCACAATAAAACTTAAGATTGTGTTTTGTAACATTTCTTTTGGGATGTAGTATTTTTTATAAAATGCTAAGTTCAATTACTTCAAAAAAATCTGTCTGCATACTCCCCTCTAATGAAAGCCTGAGAAGCTTTTGAAAAAAAAGTAAGCTGAGGATGTGAAATTGTGTCTACTGTTGTAAAAAGTATAATTTAAAGAAATAAGGATAATTGCTGACATTCATGCAGACAATTGCTTATGAGTAAAGAAAACTGCAGAACCCAAGATCAGAAGATAAAGAAAAAAAATTAAAGAAGTAAGGATTTAAATGGATTGCTTCTTCTGCAGAGAACTCTTGCATAATAACAACATTCCAAGCAAGTTAGTCAAAGGAATGTTGGAAATATTTGAATATATTGGAACATTCCTGTATTGGAATTAGAATTTCTAAGTTTATATCTTCTGTTTCCAAATCCATTGGTGTTGTAATGCATTAATTGGGTTTATATTTCTAATGTTCTTTTCCCTGCCCAGCAGCACCCATCCCCCTCACTGAGATGTAACCTAATCCTGTTTCCTCCCACTGAACACTGATTGAGCAATGCCTCTGGGTCTCGCCTATGGCCCTGCCCCCTGGGGAAAAAGCCAGGGCAGGGGAGGGGCCAGCACTCTCCGGCATGGGCAGTCCGTCGAATAGGGTCTCAAGGCTGAGCAGGACATAAGAATAAAAGCAGAACGATCCCACCAAGTCAGAGAGTCAAGACTACCTTCGGCGGCGTCTAGTCTTGGGAAGGCTACACATTGGGATGGGGGGGGCGGTTGTTTCTTTTGGTTTGTTTTGTTTGTAATCTAGGGACAGAAACTATCAGAGCAATTCATAGTGTCTATGTTTCTTAAAACAGTTGATGCAGTATTGTTTTACTTGCAACTTCTATTTCTTAGACAAGATGAGAAGCTGGGGATAAAGGATTGGAGTTGATTCATTTATATGAAATAGTAGCTGGATTATGAAGACTTATGGTGAAATGAATAGGAATTATGGTGTAAAGCAGTATTTTCCATAAGGGCACCAGATTATGTGTCTTACACAGTAAGCTATCTGGATGGCTTGGACGAAAACTGACAGCTGAGTTCTGGCAGACTGACGATGAAGAACAGCCTAAAAAATGAACAACATCTAGCTCTGAACATTTGGTTAAAAAATTGGAATTTCCTTAATTTTTCTGTCTCTGAGGGTATCTTGCAGATGAAATCTTATGGATGCATATACACTGCAAAATTTCTAGTTAAATTTGTCATTAAGTTAGAGACACCTGACAAGTGTCTATGTGTCCTCTACTTTTATTGAGCTGAAAATCAGTATTTTGCAACATAATAGAAATGAGGTACAGGAGACTCAATGTATTTGCTTTTTTTTCTCTGAATGCCACAATAAGCAAATTAGATCTTAGACTGTTAGATATGAGGATTAGTATTAATTTTAGCTTAATGAGCCAGTTACTTGGTCCATTTAACAGTGCAAAAATCTTGACTCCAGGATTTGGCGGATTTGTTATTCCTTTGTTCAGCTCCAGGAAAGCCTTGGATAAGACCTCAAAAGGGAATTTTAAAAAATTAAGCTTTACATATTTTTAAAAAATCAGTTTAATGGTAAGGAAATGTTTGAATATTATTCTAGACAGTTGATTTTTCTGCATCTCATTAGGTGCTTTGTCACTGCTAGGTGGTTAAAGCTGGAGTCTCTAAGAAAGCATGTCTAGCAAGACTGTATCCCTTGCTGAAATACGTTTGTGCATATTTCCCTGCCTCACAACTACTTTCATGCCAGGTATCAGACCTGAGATGATGATTTTTACCCAAATTCGAGAAGTGAACAAGTGGAGTTAGAAATTCCTTTATCAAACTGTATGCCTGGATACAAAAGGGTACCCTAAATAGAGCTAAGTTCTCCCTATTCAGAAAATAATCCATCCCAACTCACTAAAGAGTAATGCTAGTGCATAAGGACATTTTGCAACACACAGTAGAGACTCTATTATAAGAGAGCTATTGTAAGTGTAAGAAAGTCCTGTGAACCATAAATTTTAATCAAGTTAGGCTTCATTTGAACTGCTATTCATAGAAAGGCTTGTTTCTATAACCACTAGCAAGTGTCCCAGAAAAAATATCCCAGCACTGACCAAGGGATTCTTATCAATCAAGCCTGATAAGAGTCTGCCACATATAATTTCTTCCCTGAAGAAAAATTAAAAAGACAGGAAGTTGAACTTTGACATGACACTTTATTCAAATTATGCAACTCTGTCTGAAGCAAATATATTAATGATGAGGAGAAGGTTAATAGAGTCTATCTCATTAATGGAAATCAGGCACTGAACTCCAAATGAATTTCAAAGCCTAATTAAAAAAAAAAAAAAAAAAAAAAAAAAAGGACAGAGGTACTATAGGGTTATTTCTTTGTCCACAAGTTTGTGGTTTACAAGGTTCCTTAACATCTTCTCTTCCAGTAACTGCACATCAACATTAGGCCAGATCCTGTTTAAGAGTAGTTTTGACAATTGTCATTACCAAACCACTAGTTATGAATGCCTACAGAACAGAATCCAAACCTCTATAAAGATTTCTGCTAAAACATCATTCTTTCATTTCTTGCACTCATTTTATGGTAATAAAAGGAAATTTCCTGATGTACACTGAAGAAATACATGGTGAAAGAGAAGGTAATAGTGCCTACTCTGGCCTCCACATTACAACGTGTGATGTCTTTTGCAACATATGTTATTTTAATAGATTACATCTTCAACTGTTGATACAATTCTGTCTCTATTGGTCTTTTGACTGGAGGGAAAAGAAAAAAAAAAAAAAAAAAAGGTTGTTTTATGCTCCAAACAGTGCTAGTTGTACTGCTGGATTTTCCTGAAGAAATTTGAAAGGACACCTCTAGAATGGAAGGTTTTCTTACAGCTGATCTTGTGCTTGTAGACAAGTGGGCTCTTGCTTTTACATTCCTATCTTTATGCTTTCATTTTTTTTACCAGTTTTGGAAATCAGGAACTCCCATTCTTACATACCTGGCTTCAAACATGTATCTAGAAAGAAAGTAAATTATGTAAAACTAGATCTGATGTTGTGAAAAACGAGGTTCACTTTCCTGGTGAATTTTAAGAACTAGATTTAATAAAATAAAAATAAGACAATTAGGAAACAGATTAATCAAAATTGCGGTCGGCCGGGTGACTTGGCATTCAGCCAAGTCCACAACCTGCTATTTCAAAGCTAATCTTTAAATACCCTTTCTATTGCATCAGTCTGTTGCATATTCATATTTTCCCATAAACTAGTTTCCAATTCCAGGAACTTTTTTGCATGGTCCCTCCTTGGGTCTGCCTTTTAAGAGCATGCATGTTTCTTAGCTGTGTCTTCATTATCACCTTTGGTTTGGGCCTTGGTCCATACTTCCTCCATTCATGCTGGATGCTGACATTTGGTGTATCAATAGCAAGGTCTTCTTTACACATTCACTGGATGTTATCCTGATCAAGCAGACTGTTTAAGCATACTATATCAACTACTACCACTATGTCTAATTTTTTACTAATAGTAAAAGTACAAACTAATAGCCTTACAACAAAGTTATTAATCATATAGCACACATCTTGTGAAAAGCCAGCTTTATAATATACACTTATAACAATGCAAAACAACCAGTATCAGGGTGAATTTAGATTCAATAGTTTCAAGACTGAAAAACCTGTGTTTCCTATAAAGGCCTCCAAATATAACTCAAAACACCAAGAATTAATTTCAATTTCCAATATTGTAGGGGTGGAAACATAAGTCTAAACATTTACCAACCCTTCAAGAAAAGCAGAATGTCAGAAACATCACCAGTGTTTTAACTGAAACTTGATACATTTTTTTACATGCATAGGGAAATTAATATTTTTTAAATTTTGGTTTATTTTTTAACCCAAAATAATAAACCACCAAGAGCTGTTCTAATTGTGAATCTGATGATAAAAATGAAAATTCTATCACCTTGGGACCCAGAAAGATTCACAGGCTGACCTTTTGGTCAATGACATTCTAAGAGCTTTGTTTAAGCTCTGGGAGTCTGAAGTGGTTGAATTGTTCTGATTTTTCTAATATTTTGAAGTCTACTCATTACTTAAATAAAGAGAGTGAAGTAAAAGCATTGTGCAGAGGAGCAGTGAGATATGGGGATTATGTTTCTGACTTTAGATATTTAACTTGTCTATCTAAATTAAAACTAATTTTTGCTGTAAACTCTTAACATAAGTAATGAAGTTAAATAGAAATGTACTCCTGTCTCTTTTCTGAGGAAGTCTGCAGTGTTTAAAACCCTAGTTTAAGTATCTGATTGACATAAAATTAGTTAAATCTTGCATTTGGTACTGTTATCTTCTAGTTCTTACTGTCACATCCTATGGCCAGGCATAATGAAAATTCACCCTGTTGCTGATGGGTGACCTTCTGAGTTACCTGCATTGAAGCACATACTAGGGTTTTGAACAGGAGGTGAAGTGCATCTTACTGTGAAAAGCTGTCAAAGACCTCTGCAGCACAGGAATCCAGACAGATCTGATCTGAAGCTCCCAGCAGTAACTGTCTGTATGCTTGATGATGAAAAGTCTCCTGGCTTGTATCCCTCTGGAAAAGACATGGATGGAAATAGTCAAGAATTTTGTAAAAAACCTGAACCAAACCAAACCAAGACCCCCAAAACAACAATTTACATCCAAAACTAGAAAAATAAATAAATAAAAAAATCCAAACTATGTTAAGAGTACATTTATTCAAATGTCCCAAATGAATTGATGAGATGAGAGAGGCAAACACACTATCTTTAAGGCATATAGATTTGTTAGTCGTTGTGGTTATTGAAGACCTAAGTTCTGCCTTAGATCTTCTCAGATGACAGAGGTTACTTTCATTATTTTGGTGGGAAGTTTTTTTTTCTTTTTTTTCTTTTTTTTTTTTCCTAGCATGAGAGATTGAGAATGACCTAATTCTCACTGATCAATAGATAAAAGACAAAATGTGAGACAACTTCAAAATATGATCTTCCCTCAGGGTCTTCCACATCGCCAACTAGGATTCCTTGTTTTACAGATATTGTCTTTCTACTTCTAAGAGGAAAAAAAAAAAAAAAAAAAAAAAAAAAAAAAAAAAAAAAAAAAAAAAAAAAGATCAGCTTAGTGTCATCTAGTGTTGTCTATGAATTATTTTATCAGGTCTGTGGAAAAAAGCTTCTTAGAGCACAAGACAATGATCCACAGTGAAAAAAACAGGCCAGTGTTGCCACAAACTGAGCAGGCAGCTGATAGCTGGTGTTTTAGGCTGCAAAGGAGTTACTTTGAGGACATTGTGAGACCCCAGTCTGGGATGTGCTGTCCCAGTACTGCTTCTGCTGTCAGTTATCACTGACCTCATGACTGCAGCTTTGTTAGCACTGGGTTTTATTCTTGAAAAGGCACAGAAATGGCTAATCCATCAGCACCTCTTTGGAGTGCTGTGAAATAAGTGAGAAGACTGCAACATAAACTAAAAGTTAACTGTGTGATGACAGAAAAAAAATCATTCTCCTGGCATGAGCTGAATGTTCCTTGAATTGTCTACTGAAATAATAAGTCTTTACCAGTAAGTAAAATATTTTTGCAAATAAAAATATTCTCACATAGGTCTTGAAAAAACAGCTTTGGAAATTCATACAAAATACTTAAGTGTTTAATTCTTTAGGTACAGCAAGTAAATTTTCACAATACACCTTCTTTCTAATCTCTGTGTACCGACACTTCAAGAGTCTGAGCCATGGGAAATTTTATCGAAGATCCTATTGTTTTTACCAGTGTTCAGAGTGAAAAGAACAAAGCCAAGGACATAGTTTGCATTCTGCATTTAAACAGCAGCTGATTAGGTGATAACAGCATTAATTACTCATTGGCAGGCAAACAGCCTAGGTAATCAAAAATGTATTTTCTGCAGTAAGATTTGTATTGTCATGAGAAAATAGGTGCCAGACACAGCATTTTGTGGGAAGAATCTGGGCAAACTCGGGCTCCTCTCTCTCTAGGTGTAGCAGCAGTACTGCCAGCTGGTAGATTGATTGCATCACAACATCGATGAACATTGGCTTAGGCTGCACCCTCCTACTAGAGGAAATGGCATTATTACATAAGTACTAATAAAACATTTGCATAGAAAAATTATAAAATAATAGATACTACTTCCTGAAAAAAACAGAAAAAATATTATATTTAAGCTACTATTACAGTATAATTCCTAGATTTTATTTTTTGGGGAGATAATATGGTTTCCTGTTTTAAGTGCGTACAATGTAGCTTCTGGCATCAATACAGGTTGAAAATGAAAAAGTTTTAAGACAAAGCAAAATCAAGCACAAAAGTAAAATTATAGTTGAATATCACAAATATTTACTAGGAAATTCATGACCAATAATAATTAACTTTATTAGGTATATCCTAGATGTTGTCTTTGAAGGGACACTCCAGCTCATTCATTTTCATGGATACTTTTTGTTGACATTTCATTGAATCCCTCTTTATTTGCATTTTATTGAATCCTTCTTTTCTTTTATGTTAAAAAAAATACAGTTCCAATTATGATCAAGTAAAAAAATTAGTTCATTTAGAAATATAATCTGAAAACCAGACAATAGGTCTTTATAAACAGTATATTTAGTTAATTTTTCTTATATTTCAGTTACTACTTCCAGAAATTTTATTCAAAATAAACCTGAACTCTCATTATAACAAAGCTGTCAAGAAAATTTATAATGAAGAGTGTTGTGTGTTATCTACAATGTACATTTTAGCAAGGAGCTGTTGATTGCTTCTCCATTAAGATAGGTAAGATTAGGTGAACCCACATAACCAGCATTTTTCCTCTTCTGAGAACAGTTCCAGAACATAGAGGAGTTCTACTTACGATTTTCAGATTTTGAAATAAATATAACACTCATTCAAAAAGATAGAGGGGTGCTCTACATCTCAGGAGACTGAAGAAAATTCTAATCTTTTATGATGCTGCTAGCACAATTTTTTTTTTTTTTTTTTCAATAGTGCCGTGAAGGTGGTGTTTTTCTTTTATTTGGTGTGTTATTTAATTGCAGATTTTGTTTCAGTTTGTCCTGCCAAAGGGAACTCCTCGTTTATGTTTCATTGGTGTGTCCAGTAATTAGAATCATTCCATTAATGCCAGAGTCATGTCACAAATTCAATTACAACAGCTGTTGCATACAAGCAATTAGACATCTGCGCAGCAGCTCCCTCCTTGCCGTTGCCTTTTATCATTCTGTTGCTGCAACTAAGCTCATAATTTATATCTGTACTGTGCCTTCCGTGCATGGGATCTTGAACAATTAACTGCTCATAACCTCTTCCAAGGCAGATAAAATGCCAATATTTTCACTTTCCCTTGTGGAGCAGCTGGCAGAGCACTTGAAGCCTGATTTACCTGTAGAAGGACAAAGGACAGAAGGCAAATAGCCAAGACCAGTTGCACCAAACCTTGTTTTAAATTGAAAAGAACAGAGGGTCAAAGATAGCCACTCTGAAGCACATCTTTGTTAACCACAAGGGCATAAAAATTAGCTGAGAGGAAGATAAAAGGACTGTTGGATTTGTTGTTGGAAAACTGAACAGAATTGTGTTACAAGTGATATATTTTTCCTTTCCCTGAAGGAATATGGTGATATAAAAAACCCCCATTGTACTGGTATTTTTATTCTGCACAAAAAAACCCCAAAAAACCAACCAACCAACCAAACAAAAACCAAACACGACAAATCCAAACCAAAACAACAACAAAAAACCCAACAGAATTCACTGTTCATCATGATTGCACAGCCTTACTGAATACATATGGGGATTTATTAGTGCAGATGTTTGTCTGAAAAGAAATCACGGATCAGATTGAAGTAGCTCTTCTTAAAACTATTAAGCTATTTAGCTGAGGGTTGTTTAAGATGGAATTAAGGAAATGAAGCATTCCTTTTTCTCATAAAATTCAAATGTGTCTAAATGTTTTTGTGTATAATCCCCACCCCATCTCCAATTTGTGCCATCAGTCACTGCAGGATGGGATGAACAGGTGTGTTACCCAACCATACTGTGAATTATATTGAATTCCAGCTGCACTGCCCTGGATCAAGACTTCACAAAGTTCAAAATTAGTATCCCATAACTCTCACCTCAATGTGCAGTTCCATGAACCAAGGGACTCAACAGCAACACCAAATAAAGAAATTCTTACCACTTCTCAGTGCTGACTCTGCACTGGAGTTTGCATTCCTTTACTCTTTCTTGACAGAAGGCAAATGGATACCTAGGGAATGTTAATATTTTAGTGAATACCACAGTAACACTAACCCTCCTCAATCCTTCATTCTTCAGAGTTTTTGTTTTTGTTTTTGTTTTTGTTTTAACTAACATCAATTCAGGTGTCTGGATTACAGTTATTTTAACAAAATGAGGGTCACTTTAAAGGTGAGCACATGCAAGCAGAGGAAGCAAGGGAAACTCTTAAGGTGAATGTGCTGCCAAACCACAGTATTACAGTTGCGTGTTATAAATTTCTGTCAGACACCTTTTTTGTTTTGATAATTAATTTTGGGCAATGACTTGCATATTTGTCTTCTCTGGCAGAGAGGGAGACTGCTGCAGCATGACACAATTAACTATTCTTGGTGCATTTATGGAAAAGAGACAAGATAAGTATTTAAACTAACTCTGTTCTTTGAAGGGGAAGTGAGTTGTATATTCTTGTCATTTAATCTTCTAAACATCTCAGGGATAAGTCCCGACCAAAATTTGTGGTTTTATGTGGCGGTGCAAGAATTGTTTTATCAAGTTCTTAAGTAATTTTGTAAGTTTTATGAGAAATTTTATGTTATGGTTCATTCCACTGTGCCCCCATTTTCTGTAACGGTTCCTCCCCTATGAGTTTGCTGTATAGCAAGTTGTTTTATGTCAATCATCCCACCCCCCCCCCCAACCTATCCTGGTCAATCCCCTCTCCCCCCCGCTCTGGGGCATCCTGTCTGTCACTTCGGGACCCCTCCCTGGACTCGGGAAAGTCCCAGCAGAGGCGTTGAGTGATAGGCTGGTGCCTGGGAAATCCCCTTTTCCCCCCTTGTGAGTGGTCCGATGTTTAAGAGTGGACACCCCCTGTTATCCCCCGGATTCCCTGATTTGCTGACCTGTTGTTGCCACCCCTGAATCCTCCCCCGTTTATAAGTTCGGGGAGGGAAATTCAAAGGGGCTCTCTCTGGGCAGTTTGAAGAGTGGCGGAGCTCCTGCCGCTCGGACTTTAATAAACCATCATTAAACCTGCCTAGCAGAGAGTCGACCTTTTGTCCGCCGCCGCAGTCACGACGCAATCAAGGCCAGCCACTGGTGAGGAGCCGAGACCCACAGGAAGAGGTTGCTCGCCTGCTTGCAACCCCGACCGAACCGCTTTGGCCGCTGTGCAGATCTGAGCTAGCCAGTGGTCAGCACCTGCCAGGTGTGGAAGGACACAGCCACAGTTTTAGAACTGTGCTAGAATTCTGAAGAAAATTTTCATACACATTTCCAGAAATTAAATGTGCTACAGCTCTGCATCTCCAGAGATAAAGATTTATTCCAACAGAGTTTCACTTTTCTAAACACAGCGACTTAGACAAATTAGTGGCAAGAGAGTAAAATGAGTTGAGAATTCAGTCTCTTTACCGCATTCTTTACTTTTAACTAATCCTATATTCAGTTAATGAATTTTTCTGAGTTTCAGCAAAAATCATACCCTTTGTCTAGTTCTCTAACAGATTTTTTTAAATCCTGTCACTTATTGTGGTGTGTTTTATGTATAGTGGTTTGTTCCATTTCCCCCTGAATTGTTGGTTTAGTCCCAAATTGTATCCTCCCACCTAGTTGTCTATCTTGTCCCAGCCCTGCCCCTTGATCCAGATTGCCCCCTGTCTCTCCTTCTACTGAGCTGTCAATCCTGCCTTGTGCCAGGCCCCTGCCATGGAAATCCCCTTGGAAATTCCCTGTTTCTCAAAGCCCCATTGCTTTGTGTGAACTGTTCCCCTCCCCCTGTGCATCCTCATTGTTTTATGTATTGTTAACCTTGCCTTGTGATCCTCCCCACTTCTTTCCCAATTGGTTGAAAATATGTGCCCTCACCTAGATCATCCCCTGTAGAGAAGACCCTGCAAACTATTATTCTCTGTCTTTCATCACTGGGCCCTCCTTGGTAATAAACCACCTTTGGAATCTACATGGAAGGTCTCTCCCTCATTCTTGTCTCTGCCCTTGGCACTTCAGTACATCACTGTGCTGTAGAGAGCAAGCCCTGCTCTACTGCTACTCAGATTGCTTTGCATCTGGGAACAGCCACTCTCAGCACGTTGTCGGGAGCTAGCAGGCTATTTCTGACATTTGCTTATTTATCTGTTCCATTGTTCTCCAAAATCTTTCTTTTGGTCTTACTGTTTCTTCTGCTCATTTTCTGTTGCTGCCTGTACCCTGTTATGTATAGGAAAGTCACCTATTTGAGCAGCGTCAGGCATGCTCTGCAGAGGTATAACTTACCCTTGCTCTGTAGAGGGTTTTGCCGAATGCAGAGGTTAGCAGGCAGAACCAGGAAAGCAGGAGTTCTTCTGCCCAGCCATGCTCTTTAATAGGAAAGATTAACTGTGAGCAGAGCTGATACTACCCATCATAGAGAGCAACATTTGCAACTGTTTTTTGAAGGGAAATTAAGTGTGTTATATTCAAAACCTTACTTGTTCTGTGCACTTAGGATTGTGGCCATTCTCTGAGGTAGCTCTTTCTGGAGTGAATTCTATTTTTCAGGAGTAGGAGGAAAATGCATCTATCTTCCGTTGGATTTAAAACTGCAGTACAGTCTGATTGCAGCAATTTCAAATCTAAATATATAATTTCTATGGCAGCCGTCTGTGAAACATTCATTTTATGAATAGTGTAATCATGTTTAACATAGGAGATGCTTGTGCTGCTTAGTAGGCAATGTTTCAAAGTAAAGAAAGTTTGGACAAGAAGAAAAAGCATTGGGAAACAAGGCCTGTTACAGAGCTTCTTCAATTTGTGTAGAGTTGATGGAAAGAAGGAGCTTCATCACATCGTATGATGGTTCATTACTTGACAAATGAGCCATAAATGTGCTCACTTGTACATCCAGCTCACACTGTTCTCAAAATCACAGCAAGATTTTTCTCTTGATGAGCCTCATGGGCAGTTATTTTATCTTCCTTGCACTAACTCCAGTTCCATGCACCATGGGATTTTTCTTGTCTCACATTTTGTGAAAAAAATGAGAGCCAACTGGAAGCAAGAGAAATTCTAGCACCAGAGGTCAAGCACCAAGGTTCTCTTTTCCAAATATCCTAATGTTTATCTTGTTTTGGCCAAGTGACTCCATTTATAACTATCACCAGACAGAATGGACAAAACATTCTTTGCTCTGGAGTAGGTAACTTCATATATGCAGTGCTTTGCACTGGAACATGAAACAAACCACCTCACTGCCAGGCTTGCTATCCTTTGCCTGCTGGATCTCCACACTCCTAAGCATCATTTGCAACGGGTTTTTTATCCATATTGGCAGATACCAACAGTTGCCAATAGCTGTCATGACAGGATAATGCATATCAGCTGCTTTGGAAAGAATTCTGATATGGAGCAACATGTCTACATGTGCTGGTACCTACAATGTCATAGCTATACACTAATATCTGGGGGTGGTTTTTGATTTTCTTTTGTTTTCTCTGTTAGTTTGTTTTTTGTTTGTTTAGAGGTTTTTTTTTGTTTGTTTGGTGTGGGTTTTTTTTTGTTTTTTTTTTTTTTTTAATGAACTGCTGATGAAGGAAGTAACTAATAAGTGTTTATGGGAAAATCTTTCAGATGTTTTCAGAATGTTATGAGCAGGACAAAGACATTCTCCTTAAAATGACAATGCCCATAGTGATGAACATTGAATGCCATGTGTTTCTGCAGCAAAAATAACAGCCCTTGCAACTTATTTCACATGATGCGGAATATATATAGTCACATTTCGTGTCATTTTGTCAGAACTTCAAGGAATACATCAGGACTATTTATGTACAATATAAAAATAGGTAAGTATGTCCTAGATTCCTTCCATTGGTATGTTTAAATATATACAATTTAATTCCAATCTTACCTACTTTAAAAGGTCTGCAATTCATTTTACTTGTACTTAAAAAAAAAAATTTAAATATGTTTATTTTATATTTTATACATTCTTTGCTATAGCTGAAAAAACCTATTTCTCTACCTTCCCCCCCCCCAATCGAAGTGCAAGTGGATATAAATATTTTTAATGGAAAATGTATAAATATTTAACTAAAATTGAAACCTAGAGCAAACAAATAGGAAACAACTGAAACATACAATTTCAGATCCTATTCTGTTGGAAGCACCACAAACATAGCAGAAAGTAAAAACAGACTTAAACTACATTTTTTAGGTGGGATGGCATATTTTCTTAGAAACAAAAGCAAAACTATCTGATATAGAATGACCTGCAAGACAATTTTCTGCCCGTAAAAAAAAAAAAATCAAAAAAAAAAAAAAAAAAAAAAAAATCACATTAAGTACCTAAGTACCTTAAAATCCATTTATATTTGCTTTAATGTACCTATCAAAATTAAACTAATAGATGTTTTCAATTATTTACAACTACTGAGCCCTCATTGTACTTCATACCAGTGACTTTTACTGTCTCATTTTTTCATATTTTGCTCCCCTTTGCAAATGCTTCAAATGCCTGTGTTGTAAAAAATGGCATTTTTCCACTTGTTTGTTTGTCTGTCATTTTTTTCTTTTCTCACTGTGATCCCCTGTGCTGACAAGGACATTCACAATCCTTCAGTGGCTCCAACAGAATGTATTTGGTCTGGAATTGCATCACCGTGTCACACAGGTATGGACTTCGGATGAGTACAACAATCAGCCAGCCAAATCTGAGTGAGACCAGATCAAGTGAACATGCTTTCACACCATGAAAGAACGCTTAAACAAAAGTCCTGATAAAATTATTTTCTAAATCTGTGTCATGTGCAAAAAGCATGGTATGGCTGATAGGCAGCTGTCCAAGAAGCATTCTTCCATCTGTTGCCAAAGATGCACTAGGTTACGCTCAACGGAGAGGGAGTCCAGAATCTGCAGTCTTGTCAGGGACTATTGGTGCAAGTTATTCCTGTGTGTAGAAACTAGGCTTTGGGAAAACAGACTCCTGTGTGTCAAGCGCAAGACCATCCAGAGCAAAGGAAAGAAGCATGTGAAAATTAAAAGAGGCTTTTTTAAATGGCCTAAGAAACACTACTCTTTCTTGAGTAGGAAAAGCCAGCCTAACAGTAGCAACTCTGCCTTCAAATTTTCAGCCTGCAGTGGTGTCCTGGTTTGGGACAAATTTGGGAGAAAACTCTTGTACAGGATCTCTCTAAGGAAGCAAGCCTAAGTGGCCTCTCTCTCTAACTGGTCTGGTAAAAAAAAAAAAAAAAAAAAAAAAAAAAAAAAACCAAAAAAAAACTCTTTGGAGAAAAGTGGAAAAAACTATTTTACTAAACAAATGAAGTGCATACAAGTATAAAGAATGAATAATATGAAACAATAAAACCTCTCCTTCTGGAGTGAGATGGCAAACTGAGAAAGTCCTTGCCGTGGGTGTAGCTCGGCTCTCTCTCAGTCTCTCCTCAGTCCCAGTCCCTCCGGCGCTGCTGGAAAATGCCGAGCTCCAGGCCCCGGTGGGCCGCAGGTGCAGCCCCCAGTGCTCCCCTGGGTTTTCAGTCCAGAGCAGGTTTAAACAGTTCTAAGAAAAAGGGGAAAAAAACAGTCCAGGGAAATTCTCTGCCCTAGCTAGCTGAAACTAACTAAAAGCAAAACAAGATCTCTGTCCTGCAGTCTCTCCAAGCCTCCGCCGAACACGCTGTCCGCAGCAGAATGTGGAGGAGTCGGGCAGTTTTCTCAAAACAAACTCCGCGCTTCTCCTTGCTCTTAGAACCAGTCTTAAAGGCACAGGACTCAATATACAGCACAAACAGAACAGACGATTGGGGATACAAGCATCATAAAGTTACCCTAGGACAAGTGGGATTTCCTAGGGAGTAACAGTTTACTTCTAAATTTAAAAAAACAAAATGCTGCTAAAAGGTACAAGACTGTTTCCTTAATCTGTTTGCTCTAGCTCTTTGAAAGCCCTGTGATGTCTTCAGTGCTTATTGCACTTTCCTTCCATTTCTGCCACTGCAAGACTGAATGGAAGAAATACTGTTGCTTGGGACTCAATCTCCCACACTCTACTTAGAAACCTTGAAAAATCATACAAACATGTCCATGCATCATAACCTATTTAAACACAATTATAATTTGCAACTTAATGGAAGGGCAGAAAGGCACATAATTTAGAAAATTTGTTTCTCATTTGTCAGTATTGATGTAGATACTAATTAACCTTTTTTGTCATTTACTCATGGCATACGTCGTGAAGGTGTTACAGTTTTCTTCTACTAATTCAGTACTAATACCACAAACTCGGAAGGTAATACTTAGAACTCAACATTGACACTAAAATTGCTCAGAAGTCATATATCTCTAGGTGAGGGCTTACTTGTCTGACACTCCCTAAAGGGCCTCATCCATAAGATTTCAAGCAAGTATATATGCTACACCACAGCTTCCCTTTCTGATACCTTTTTGTCTAGGGAGTTTCTGTTCTATTCTTTTTGTCCTTCAGAATCACAACTTTATTAAAAAAAAAGAAAAAAAACAGTATGTGATATCCATTGGAAAAATGACTGATTTATTTATGTTGCAATAATCACCTTGATGTGCAACACTATTAGAAACACATCTGACTTTATCTCTCTAGAGTCAGGGTCTTCAATGTTTTCATGTCATCTGGTATTTTCTTCATCTAGACAAATCTGGGGGAATAAAAATCCCTGTTCCGTGTCTTCAAGAATATTTCATGAAAAATAATATTGAGTTAGCTATCTCATCCCCAAAAGACATCTAAAAATACGTGAAAGAAATACATTATGTCTGTGTTAGGAAAGACATTTATCTGAGTCCATGAGTAGTCCACACACTGAATGATTGGTACAAGTTTGTGTCCAGGCAGGTCATTCTTCTCCCTCTTCTAGAGTTGTACCTCATATAGTACCTCCCTCATGTTCATTACTAGAATACCTATAGAACTGACCATGGGAGTTGTCCACATTCATCCTTGGCTCTTCTCTGCCATATGCACTCTGCAAAGAGAGCTCCTAGGACATTTTAAATTAGAGCATTTTCTGAAAAGTGACAACACATTCCTCTACAGGATACTGGAGTTGCCATAGTGTGTTGGAAAAAAGAATTGTGAGCGTGCTTTACTTTCTCATCCAGTGAACATCTGGTTTAGTTTTGGGTTTTGTCAAGGATTTTTTTTTTTTTTTTTTTTTTCCCCTAGCTGTTATTTTATTCTGCTTAAGCTGGCAGAATATTTATTTTACTATCTTTAAAGAAGTCTGCTTTTAACTCCCTATTCTGAGGGAGTTAAACAATACTGAAAGCCTTAGGTAAGCATCCTTAAAATGTATCCGTGTAGGTTCACTGGGGAACAACAAGAAGTAAATTGCACCAGTGTGAACTTACTAATGCAGATGATGTTTGAATTCAGCACAGAAACATTCCTGATAGGCTTGCTAAGGAATGCTTGCGAATGTGAGAAGTTGTATCTAAAGCTGACTCTTACTACAGAACCTCGCCTGAAATTTTACACATTGATAATCTGAAGCAGTCCAGTGAAGAGAAGCTTTAAATTAAATCCTGTGCTCCATCATGTCATCTGAATAAATCTCCTACCCTTTCATATAGACTGCCTCAAACATTAGTTTTGAGAATTAATTCAAACCAGTAAAAGTTAATTTTGAGATTGGAGAAAGCTGAAAATGTTTTAATGAGAGGCAATCAAGCATTCTGTTATGTCTGATCATATACTCGTCTGTTACTCCATTCTAAACATTTTCTTTTCACAAGCTGTGGTGACCTCATCAGCTAAGATGGTACTAAATATCTTGGGAGAAGGGTAGTGGCCCAAAACTTGTAGTATTAAATTAAGAAGCGGCTTGATTTTTTTTTTTTTTTTTTTTTTTTTTTTTAAACAAAGCCTTAAGGAATTGAGAGTCTTCATTCAGCGTTCTTCCTTCAAAGTCTCTAATTCCATCTTGCTCATTTTACTGGTCCCCAGGCCTTTCTGAAAACATCTGCTACTCCCATCTTGATAGCTGCAGTGTTTCTAACATGGAATAATAAGCATGCTTCATTATGGATGCACAAAAAGGATAGGCATTTACCAGAATGAAGATGCAGATAAAGCTTTAACCCTGCAATTGCCCACTGAACCAGGAATGGCAATTAAAAAAAAAAAAAAAAAATAGATTAATCTCCTCATGAAAAATAATTAAATTACCAGGGACTAAGAATAAGAATTGGAGAATTGGCAGAGCTAAGAACTTCAGTGATTTTCTTGAATCAAGCTGTACTTTCATTTAATCAGAAAAGGTGTCTGATACTTAGAGTACATTTTCATAGCTGCTATGTCATATCCAGTAGACCACAAAGAGGAACATTTGCTCTCATCAGAGTAAAGAAATGAAACATGCAAAGGAAAATGATGCATGTAAAGGATGAAAAGTCTATCCTGCTGTGTGTTGGAAAAATAACAAGGGATTTCAGAATTCTGTGTGTTTTTTGTTTTTTGTTTTTTGTTTGTTTTTTTTTTTGAGGGTAGCATCTCCTGAAAAGATAAAAGGTAGAATCCCAAGCATCAGCTATGCATTCTATTCCTTTCACAGATTATAATTTCATTCTTTTAAGAGGAGAAATACTATATTTAAATCAAACACTCCTTCAGTTCTGAAGCTTTCCATTATAAGGGGTTGGCAGAAGTGATATTGACTGATTCAAAGGTCAGTAATGACTTCTTGAAGCTACTGAAATTCTAAATGTATAAGTGTTGCCACTTTCATTTCACACAGTTTTATCATTCTGAGCTACTATAGTAATGTCAATTATTTCTTCTTCCAATACGTTTCCCAGTGTTGGGATTCTTCAGTCATCACATGTTGCAAGTTTGCCCAGAGGGTAGTTGGACACTAGAAGAGGCTCCCCAGGGAAGTTGTCACAGCGCCAAGCTTGACAGAGTTCAAGAAGTCTCTGGACAACTCCCTCAGCTGCATGCTGTGACACTTGGGGTATTCTGTGCAGGGCCGAGAGTTGGACTCGTGATCCTTGAGGGTCCCTTCCAACTCATCATATTCTGTGATTCAGTGAAATATCAGGATGCATACTCCAGTTTATGACAGTGCCCTTGTACTTTTTTCATTGTGGACAGTGAGAACATTTTGTCTCTGCTTTGTCAATTACTAACATTTTCTGTAAGCTTAGTCTGTGCCTGTTCTTATCCTCCCTTTATGCTACAAGTTTTCAAACTTCCAATTCCAAGATATTTCAAGAGGATCTGAACTGATTAAGTCCAATTTCATGTGAACGTATTCCACAGGCTTTTTAGCTGTTTCTTAAACTATTACTACTTTGTCTTCAGTCTTGCCTTTTGGAACCTTAGCTTTTGTTCTTAACTCTTTTTCTCTTCCACAAAAGTTTTTATGTTCTGCATGCCTGGCAACACTGCTGAGCTGAAACGGAACTTTTTTTCTTGTAGCAGGGGCAATAATCTTTATATTCCTGTTCCTGTTTTCATGAGACTTATTGGAATTTAATAGATGTGAGCTCTCTACTTCTGTGCTAAATGTGGTAGAAATCTTCAAAATTATTAGAGAAAGTATCAGCAGATCACATAATTTATAACTCACAGAAAAAAAACTGGTTCTTTATGAGGATAATTATGATTAAGACACAAAGAACAATAGTTTCCAGAATTTTATTTTACTAAAGAAAAATCAATTTTCTAATAATAAAACAAAATATCTTTGTGAGTGACATATTTTCTTGTGCTCTGGAAGGTGTGTTTGTTCATCTGATGCACATTCAATCCTCAGCTTCTAAGGACTTTTTGTACAACACCCTATTTTTCAGCATATCATTCACTACCCTCAACTTGGATTTACCTTTGTATTTCCTGAGGTTGCTTTCTTTTCCATCAGACCATTATATACATGTTGTAATGCATTAATTGGGTTTATATTGTGTTTCATCGGATTTGTAATCACGCGGTTTGTCCTTGCTCAGCTGTATCCCAACCCTGTTCCCCTCCCACTTTATCCCTGATAGGGTAGTGGTCCCTGCCTCTGGGCCCTGCCCCCTGGGGAAAAAGCCTCGACACAGGCGGGGGCTTGCTCTCTCAGGCACCGGTGAGCCCCTGGGAAAGATCTTCAGCCAGGCAGGGCAGGACTCGAGAATAAAGCTGTTGTATCCCACCCCGTGATAGAGAGCAGACTCTTTTCCTTTTGCCATCGGCGGTCGTCTGGTCTCATAAAGTAATAACACAAATACGTATATTAAACAGCAACAGTCCCAGTGTCAACACCTGATGAATACCAGCCATAATGATCTTAAAACATTTTGAGATCACTAGTTGAGCCAATTTTCCTCATAGCTCCAGTACCCACTTAGTAGATTACAAATCTAGACACGGTGATTGATGTACAGTTCTGGTAGCTAAGTTTATTTAGCCTGGATACAAGTATTAATATTGAAATCTATGGTTTTGCTGAGCTGTTGAGACAAAGCTACTGCTGCAACTGTGTGGCTATATCCCAGAGTAGTTTTCCCTGCAGTGAGCTGAGCCACTTTATATGGTATCTTTCCCATCCAAGTCTGAGAATTTTCTTTTAGGCTCACAGATCATGGCTATGAATTATTGCAGGTCTATGAGACTCATGGTGACTGGCCTATGTTCCCACTGCAACAATAGCAGGCAATAAGCATAAATGAGTTTTGTCCTGCTGGGAAAGACCATGTGGGATCCATGAGACCTTTAAAAGAATCCGTCTCTCCCTGAGGGTATGAAGCATAAGCAAAATTCTCAGTGACAAAGCAGGCAGAATCTTTTTTTTGAAGTAGAATGATTTCCTCTGTCCTTTTTTTGACTGGAGTTGGAATAATAACATGACACTGCTAGTGGGGAGCCACAGAATAAAAGCAAATACCTCATCTCTCATGAACTATAGGCACTACAGTTAACCTTGAACACTGCCAAAATGATTTCCTGGGAAGATGGGCAAAACTATTTTTTTTCAAGTATTCTATCTTAGAAAATATATAAGTAACACCTAACAGCTCCAACTGGAATACCTGTTTATAGCAATAAAACAAGTCCTGCAAAAAACAATTGTATTAAAATGAAAATATAGATTTTTTTTTTTTTTTCCTAAACAGCATCTTTGCTGCCTAACTGCAGTTGCATTGCAACTGATGTATTTTCTTAGATCCAACCCCTGCAGGAGAGGACTGAGAATTTGGAACATCTGTCATTTAATGTAAACAAGATAGCTATTATATTTTTCTGGTATTCTTAGTTGAGAAAGTACATAATAATTTAGAAATAAAAAGGTGAAGAAAATGTAGGAGACAGGGGGATGTTCAACAAGGGAAACTCAACTTATACCTTCAATAAATTCCAGAAGTGTGTACATATATATTTTTGTAAATGGGTATGAAATTCAATTTCCTTTGGGTGTGAACAGTTTGGGCTCCTCTTACAAAATTAGCTTATAAGCTCTAGGGGTGTTTATGAGAGAGACAAATAAAAAAGACTCATATTCTATCTTTGAAAAAAAAATTCTAATGAATAAAATTTTAAAAAAAATCCATACTTTAGTCAAAAAATAAAGTTACACTGGATAAGAGAAGCAGTAAGGCTCTGCTGTTGTATAAACAAGGAAAACAGACAGCAAAGCAAAACCAATTGAATAAATTAATTTTGGGGAAAATGAAAATCTTTAAGGTTTTCTCTTTCATTCTCCTTGCAAGTAAATAATCTGTATATATCCCTGTTGGAGTATGTTGCAAAATTTCTTCTAACAGAAGGAATAAAAAATATCAGAAAAAAATATTAGTTTCTATTGGACTGCAGAGGATTTTGAAATACAGAAGCCCTGTATAAAACTGCATTTGCAGATGACATATATGAACACTGATGTCAGTGCTTATTCATTATTTTGACTGAGGTGCCTAGCATGATGCAAATTAGTTCTTTATAATCTTTCAGAATCTGTTGACATTTAAGGTTTTATTGGAACTCAGCAAACATCTGCTGATAGAATTGCTTTACATCATGCCTTATCACAAAAACTTAATCAGAACTATGGCTCAGTTTTCAGGACACATCAGCTGGTCTCCACAAACCCTCTCATTTATCCTCATCCCTAAGGACGAGTCAGGATATGGACATGTACCTGGTGTCTTTGATACCTTTCTTCAAGCTTCTTTAAAGATGCTACAATGGCATCTGTATAGGGATACTGACAGCATGACCCCATATACAGCTACTTTTCAGCAAATTGCTTTCTTTATTTGTACCCTCAAAAAAATAATTAAATTTCCAAGAGAAAACAAAACAGGCTTTGTTCTCAATGCATTAGTATTATTTGTATCCATTTTCCAAAATTTTGGTTCATGAAGAAATAGCACTTAATGAACTTCACCAGAACAGTGAAGGTTCTGCCTTCATCAGTATCCTGCCTCTAGCTCTAGATTTCCATCTGATACTTCAAGAGAAGTTGAAAAGCCACTCTCTTTTTACCTGCTCAGTTAAAATTCTGTGGATAAAACACTTATTTTTTCAATCTTACCAGAAAAGTACCTGGACCTCTAAAGTGTGAGATTTTATTCTTAATTCTTGAAGTCAGGACCTCAGGAACAACTTCAGTCTTTACTTCTCTGGAAGGGAGGAATACAAAGATGTTGCTTATTCTCTCTCACTTACTCTGTATTTCTAAGTGCTTTTCATTCTTTACAGACACTGACTGCAAATAGTTCATAGATTGTAGAGACCTATGGAAACCTGCTGCGAGCTTTAAGACAAAGGGATCTTGAGGAGAAGAGTAGGAAAATACCATCTCCACTGCCAGTTCCAGTGATTCCATCTGAACTACATCTGAATGGTAGAACACATGCTTTAGGAAGTTCCTTGGAACCATTCTTGTTTAATTCCATGTTTCGAGTCTCTTTGTAGCTTCAAGAGATCAAATACATTTTATTTCCATCATAACCAAAATCAACCTTTTCTGGATGACCCAAATAACATACTGAAGTATTTTTAATGTCCTATGCAAACAGAGGCAATTTTGCCTGCATTTAGGAAATGATTGGGAAATGCATTCCTCTTCTTTCTGACCATCTTCAGAAAAGTAACTTGATTTGCCACTCAGTACCTGAAAGAAGGAGCCCTGGTTTATGATATCATACAGTTTATTGTGGGTACTTACCAACCAAATTAAGGATCTTGTAGAGAAGGAAGGGAACCCCCAGCAAGTTTCAAAATCGTTATCTCACATACAATTAAGATCATCATTGGGGACCACTTGAGTAACAGTCAGATTTGAGAGAGCATCTGCTTCTTCTTCTTCTGACAGTTTTGGACACTGACAGACTGACAGAACAAAGTGTGTGGAAGACGTGATGAAACTGCCATACAACCAATAAGTCCAGCATCAGAATGAGCCAAAGCCTTCCTTCCTGCCATCATAAAGATTGTGCTGTTTTTCCGAACCATTTTTAAATTATGTCCTTAGATAATGAGGTGCTTTACCTAGATTCACAGTTTTTACTATTCACTCTGATGTTTCTCTTCTGTGAGGATCAAGTTCATCTCACTGTCTGGTTCACTATTCAAAAAGATATTGGGAAAAAGCCAGAACTAAAGCATATCTGAAAAGTGTTGGATGTGGTTTTCTTGCTTCTGCTAGTAAGGATTTATAGATTCAGCTTCTATCTTCCTTTCTGTGCTAAACACTCTTCAAACTAGGTGCTATTTTATCTTTTGTGTGGATATTTTAAGTACAAATAATTTCTCATTTACTTTAACCAGTCAACATTGGAAAAATATTTCAGAGAATCATAGAATCATAAAATATGCTGAGATGGAAGGGACCCATCAAGATCACTGAGTCCAGCTTCTGACCTTGTGCAGGATACCCCAAAAATCCCACCATGTGCCTGAAAGAATTGTCCAAACACTTCCTGAAGCCAGGCTTAGTGCTTTGGCCACGTCGCTGGAGAGTCAGTTCCCTTCTACAAAGCATGATGTTATCCATATGGAGTCCTCATTCTAACAATAGTTTTGAACATTTAAACACTGATGATATTAAGCTGAGAATCCTGGAGTCTGAATCAACACAGGCTTTCCTAAGGCCATTTTAGGAGTTCAGTGCGTCAAAAAGAACTGCAGCATACAGTATAATCTGCTCAGTTTTTACATTATGGTAAGATATTTAGGAGTTGCTTGATACAGATATAGGTTTTTGATTATGGAAAAGAAAGCTCATAATGTGATCACTGTGTCATCTATACATTCCTATGTCCTCCATTCTCTTCTATGACCTCCATAACCAAAAACTGATTCCTTGTTTTCAGTCCTCTCAGGAATGAAGACTCCAGAAGATAACACAGATTTGTCTGAGAATATTAATCACCAGAACACCTTAAAACAAAATGCTTTCAGTGACTGAGGACATTAAGATTTACTTGAAGAAAAGTTTGCATTAAGTCCTTTACTGAGTTTTTTACTTTTGTCTTATTACTACTTTTTTTTTTTTTTTTTTTTTTTTTTTTTTTTTTTTTTTTTTTTTTTTTTTAATGTACTCATACTCATTTTGGAGTAGGTCATTAGGATCTAAAATTTAAGGACTAAATTTCAGCTCTAGTGGGAATAAGGGTTTGTTTTCCAAAGTAACTTCATTTGTAATTTTGATGTCTTTTTTCCTTAAAACTATTTTTTCTTGCATATGTAAAAATAAAATAAAAAATATTCTTTGTAGTAATTTTGCTAATGTATACCACATGTCATTTATTGTCCTAATGTTTATATTGTTAGGTATCTATTATCTATATTATATATATTTTGACTGTGTAATTTTCCTTGGATCAAGTTGGACAGAGCACAATTAAATGTATAGGTTTTTTTCATATTTGAAAGGGATCTTATCATTCTCTACATCTACCTGAAACAAGATTGTAGTGAGGTGAGTGTCAGTTTCTTCCAAAAAACAAGCAATAGGACAAGAGGAAACAGACTGTAATTGTGCCAGTGGAGGTTTAGGTTGAATACTAGGAAAAAATTAACCCAAAATGTTAATCTTCAGAATGGACTGTCCTGGGAAGTGGTTGAGTCACCAGCTGTGAAGGTATTTAAAAGGCAAGACTGTAGATGCGCTGGTTAGGGATACAGCTTAGTGGCAGACATGGATGTCGTTGTGCCTTATCGCTTCACACAGACCACAGGCTAGCTCAGGGGCACTGCGGCTGGCGTTCTGTGGGTCGGGGCAGCAAGGCACGCAAGCCACCTCCTCCCCGTGGGTACTTGGTTCCCCACCAGGCGACAGGACAGAAGATGTAATCACGACCACGGCGGCAGGGAAGAAGTCGACTCTCGAGAGCAGTGCAAAAGGATGGTTTATTCGGGGAGCACAGAACGGAGCTCTACCTCGGGAGGCGACTGCTCTCGGAGAGCCCCGAGCAGAGCTGTGCAAGAACTTTTAACCGGGGGAGGGTTCAGGGGAGGCGACAACGGGTCAGCCAATGGGAAAACAAAGGGGTGTAACTGGGGGCATTAACCACAAGATGGGGGTCCAATCCTAAGAGGGAGGGAGGAGACTACTCGGGCACCCACCAACCACTCGACGCCCTCCCTGGATCTTTCCAGAGCCCAGGGAAGGGCCCCGAAGTGACGGACAGGGCGCCCAAGGGGAGAGAGAGGGGATTGACAACTGGGGTAGAGGGGGTAGGGATGATTGGCATTTAACGAAAGGTTATATAACACTACCAAGGTTAAAACCATTGAAGGAGAACAGGGGGGTACAAGGAACAAACCAAATTACAGAGAACCTTAAAACATACACGAAACTCATCACTAATCCAACAAATTTTAAAAACACGCCACTACACATGGAAGTGCTGGATTAATTTTAGAGTTGGTGCTTGCAGAAGTCTTTACCAACCTAAATGATTCTGAGTCTGTGATTGAAAGGTTTGACACGTGAAAGATTCCTTTGATGCTAAAAGATACCACCTCATTAGCAAAATAATTGTCATGCAGGTAATTCTCATACCAATCCTTAGAGAGATCATCTTTCTAAGAAGTCTGTTTTTCCTGTCAATTTTCATTTTGAAACAATTTCCTTTTTTTCTTTCTCTGACAGAAACTTGATTAGTGGCCTTGAGATGACAAAACTACACATATGTTCTGAATTGGAAGAAAAAAAGTGCTTTTTCTTTTTATCTCTTTAGTGACATTCATTAGTGAAAGCAGCTTTTTGTGTCCTTTGTAAAGTTAATGAATTACTGCAAAGGAAATCCTTTACTTTGTTAAAATCCACTTCTCAGCACTATTTGTGAGGTAAAGACTGAACACAGTACAGACTTTAAATGAAAGTCAGCATTAGATGTTAGATATAAAACAGAGAACAAAAAGATGAAGAAGAAAAGATAAACTAAAAAAAAAAAAAAAAAACAAAAAAAAACCCCAAAAAAAACCCAAAAAAAACACTTAAGGGAAGGAAAAAATAAGCAGGTTTTTTAACTTTTAAGAAAAGAAAATGAAGAATGTACTCAGTGAGTTCTAAGGCAAATGTTTATTTCATCAGTGCTGCATAAATAATTATATGCTCTTCCTCTAGTCCTCCTAAATCTAGCTAATATGATATATCCACTGAATTAAGAAAGGTACTGGACAAAATTAGAATAGTCAAAGACATACTAGAGATACAGAAAATTATTTACCTCTTATGCGTAAAATCAATATAAAATAATTATCTGAAGTAAGAATATGAGAATCCTATATTTCGTGTTCTTCCATACTTCTAATTACACTGGATAGATGTCTTTTATAATGGGGCTTTTTACTGCTGTTGTTGTTCCTGACCTGCTGTAGTTTACCAGGATTTTCTTGGTGTTCTTTCTTCACCTCAATAATTTCTTCAATTTCCTTTATTTTGAAGCTACCAGATCTGAAAGATATCTGTATGGGTACTGTAGGTATGTGCATGGAAGAGAACATCTGTGTCTTAGAAGGCGCCTCATGGGTGATTTATTCAATGTCACAAATTTTTCAGAAGGAACAAAGGCAACCACACGTTACTTACAGATGTATGTATTTTCAATAGGCTTTTAAAATTAGATTTTTATTCTATATATAATATTCAGTGCATAATAAAAATACAGGATGATGCAGTGGCTGATACTTAATAAATGAAAAAGGGGGACAGAAGAATAAGCTACAGAGAGAAACGAAGTCATAGCAACATAATATACATGGAGATGCCTGCATAATTACAAGGATTTCAAAATTAGCAGTGTCCAAACCAATAGTCAGCCAGACACAACATCGGAGTTGTGGCTACTATTCTGTTATCTAGAATTTGCACATTTTGAGATGAAAATGAGAAAATACAAACTCTGTTACTAGTATTAGTCTGACAGAATATAAAATATCAAAACTGGAGGCTTGATAGAAAGTTTCAAGAAAGAATAATGGACTGTACAATGTCCTGGTTAACAATCAGAATGAACCACTTGGCTAAAATTGAAAAAGATTAAACTATTCTTATTTTCTAGCAAAGATAATGGATTTTCTTGTTTCCCTTAGGAATAGGAAGTCAATTTTTCCTGTTGGAGATTGAAATGCAAACCCTAGGCACCCCTAGAATTTAAAGGGAAAAGTAATTTTCCTTTCTTTTTTTTCCCCCACCTCTTTTGTAAAGTTCTCATTATTTAAATAAACCATACAGAGAAGATAGAATAGTAGCTATGTTTTATTAAAAAAATAAATCATGACAGAAAAGTACTGGTCACACAGAAAAATCAGCTGATTTTATTGAAGTTTTATATAGTTAACTTGCAGAAGTGAAGGTAGATTTGTTGAAGTTTGTCTCTACTTTCACCTCCAGCACACAAACCACACTGAATGCTAATATTTAAGAAACTGTAGGCTAACACTGCAGGATCCAAAATAAAGATCATTTATCCACTCGGGTTTTCTTCTACCTCTTGGACTTCCATTTAATTAAGTTTTAGAAAACGCTGCATGATTTCAGTCTCAAGGTACGTCTATCTTGTAATCATGCACCTTTGAGAAAATGCTTTCATTTGGTCTGGTTTTTGTACTGCTGGATTTTGAATCAGTTTCTCCTTCTCAGCAGCAGTAATGAATCTTGTATACCAATCACAGCCTATAAATTACTGAGTCCTACTTCCTCTGAAATAGATTGCAATAATATTCTCTGATTCCACATAATGACAGAATGGCTGGGATTGAAAAGGACATCTGGGCATCATCTGGTGTAAAGTCCCTGGTAAGGGAGGTTCACCCAGAACAGGCTGCACAGGATCACATCCTGGCAGGTTTTGAGTATCTCCAGAGAAGACTCCGAAACTTCTTTAAGAAGCCTGTTCCAATGTTCTGTCACCTTACAATAAAGAAGTTTTTCATCATATTCAGAGGTAACTTCCTGTGTTTCACTTTGTGCCCATTGCCCCTTGTCCTGTCGCTAGACATTACAGAAATGAGTCTCTCCCCATTCTCTTGACATCTGCCTTAAGATATGTCTAAATGTTTTTAAAAGCCTCTCTCAGTCTTCTCTTTTTGAGACTAGAATATATTTACAATCAGGGATAAAATGCATCAGACGTTGGTGAAATTTTAAGTGTTTGGTATTCCACAGATAAACAGCTACTGCATTATTCCACTATTCCAATCTCAGAGGTCCGAAAACTAGACTGAGCAGTTCACAAAGAATTTCTAAAGGTGCAACATCCAAGAATAGATATGTTTTATCTAATCACTCTTAGAATACATTTCTTTCGGATTGCAAATGTGTGTATCTGGTAACACAATCTGCATGTAACAAAGTGTTTCTGGCCTGAGAAAAGTACTTTAAAAGTCAAATCTGAACTTGGCCTTCCCACTGAATGATTTTGTGTCTTTGGTACCCTCCAGAGTCTTTCAGGTTAAGGTGCCCTGGAGGATCATTACACCTTTTCCAAAACAGGCCTTTACAATATTTTCCTGCTTGCAGTAACACGTGCCCATCACTTAGCCCAAACACTGTTGATGCCACACTCAGTACTATATACAGGACACTGTGTGACTCAGGCTGTTTTCTCCCAGAATGCTACAGCAAAAGGCAGGCAAAAAGAGGCAATTTTGACAGGGAAACAACTTAAAAATTTGTCTCAATACTGATTATGAGACTTCTTTGCTTAAAGGATTGTCAATCCCTATATGTTGGGATACAAAGACTTGACCCAACTAAATAGAAAGCAAAACAGACAAACTCTCCCTTACACTGTAAAAATTCAGGTACATATATGTCATAGGCTACATCCATTGTCTCTTTGGAATGTGATGGCATTTGTTTGGATACCAGCAACACAAATAAGCTCATACAGTCTGGGAAATGCTTTTTGAGCAGAGAATACAAGTTCTGCCTGTGTTTTCTGCTTGTTCATATATATGGTGGTTGTACATTTTCCTGTCCAAAAACAGCACAGACAGTTGAGATGGTCTCTCTGATTGAAGGTGCCATGGTGATCAAAGAGGCAGGGAGGAGGAAGTCATGCAGAGGAAGAACTGTGAGCAGTGAGTGCTGAAGCAAAAAATTACATCAGGCATATGCATGTGTACAAACTGTCCATCTAGATATCATGTATGCTGCTCATTCATGTGCTCGTGGTGGCAAGGCAGTAGTAGTTCAGGTTGCTCAGGTTGCAGGTTTCCCTAATAATAGAAGCTGAAGACAGGTTTCCCACTAACAAGCAAAGAGCTCAGTTCTGTCAAGTGTAAGCTGACAACAGGAGATGCAGAAGGTTTTTTATGCACTCATTGCATGGCCAAAATGTGTTTCTACTGAGTCATTGAAAACTGATATAGTCATGTGTTGTTTTTCTCCACAAGACTAGATGACCACTGATAGCAAAAAGAAAGAGCCTGCTCTTTGTCCGGGGGAAAATATTGCTTTATTCTTTAGTCCTGCCCTGCTTTGGCTGGAGATCTTCCCCGATCACTTTCCAGTGCCAGAGTGATCAGCCCCACCCATGCTCGGGCCTTTTCCCCAGGGGGCAGTGCCCAGAGGCAGGGACAAGACACTACCCAATAAGAGAGAGGTGGGAGTGGAGGAATTAGGTTACAGATGAACAAGGACAAACCATTTGATACAGATTTCAAATCTGATAAAACACAATATAAACCTAATTAATGCATTACAACAGTCATGGACAAAGACCCTCTAACCATTTAAAGTTAGAAAGTGATGTGTTTATTCACCGGGGGGCGGCACGGGAGTCATCTCAGAAAGGCGTGGCCACCCCAAACAAGGCTCTTTGTGCTGCCTCCGCTGAGGCATAGCGACCTGGTTCAGGAACGACACGGCAGCCACACCCAGGCTGCTTGGACCATCAGCTCACAGACACCAATGTGGTGGACGGCAAATGGCGTTTATTAACTGGTTACATGAAGTTATAAAACTTCTGTTTGCTACATCACTTCCGTCTGCTTACGTTACAAGCTACGTGTTACTTACCTTATCGAGGACACTAAACAACTAAGTGTTGAGGGAGGGGTTCTGTCTGCCCGTACAGCGCGATATCTTCCGATTGCCTGTCCCTAATCTCCCATATCTTTGCTCTCTATTTATTTTCCAGGATCTTACATACAATACATATGCATAACCCCAGCACCTCCCATCCCCGCTCTGTATTAAAATGAAGCTATCAGTCCTTTGCGCGTGCGCAATTCTTCTCTTGAATTGGGTCAGTGGTCTCAAACTGGGTCAGTGGTCTCAAAGGATGAAGTCAGGAGGGTCTCTGTGACCCTCTGGCACGATCCAAGGTCCCCTGCTTTGTGATTGATTGATACGAAGTCCAGGTGCTGGCCATTGCTCTTAGTGGTATCAATCTGTTCTTATGACGGTTCACTTACTCCACTTTTTCTATAAAGAAGCTCATAATATAACAGTTAGCTCTAGCTTGGGCATTTAGTAATCACTAACCTACCATTTACTAATCTAACTTATATCTTGAGCAGTATAAATCGCTTCTAACCCTAAGCTAAAATCTTAACTCTTTAAAATCATGTTTCACTAGCATCCTGTGGGCTTAAGAGCAGGATAATATAAGACTGTAGCATAAACAGGTCCTGTGAAGATGTCAGACTGGAGATTATCTCACCAGATGGGTATCCACAAGGTTTTTTTTCCACTTTTCAACTGTAGGGTTTTTGGATTGCTGCTCCGGATCTTGAAAATAAAGTTTGTACCTGGGCAGAAGACAGGGCAAGTGCACCCTAGAGAAGGCTGTCAAAAGTTAATATTGATGTAACACGACTCAATTTTACTTCCCATGGCTCTGCCTTCTACTTTCAGTCCATAGTTAATGGTCTTGATGTCCAAAAAAGGCAAAGGAAAAAAAAGTTGCAGAGTAATGCTTCACCACTATCCACAAAATAAGTTTTGCTTCTTTGAATCTGCACACCCTGACTCTGAATTGCTGACTCAGGTTCCTGGCTTGACCTCAAATCCGCCCCACTAGGATAGGCATGCTGGACGTAGACTCTTTGATAAACTCTGAGCAGACTGGTTCTACCCATCCTGTTCATGTACTGTGAGACTGGTGCAGATCATTCAATGAGGCATTGGTCCTACACCAACTCTATTTCTATACAAATTTTGCTTCTGCTCCCTACAGTAATGGGTCTACTGCAGTGGACAGTCCTTGTATGATGTGTGACATTTGCCCAGATTCACACTAATGTAATATCTACACAATATTTGAGCCAGTACAACACATAGGCAGAGGAAAAGAACCAATCAGAAGAATAATGATTGAAATGTGAGCCGAAGTGAAGACCTTTATGTCACCTCAGGAAGTCTCTGCCTACTGCTGTAACTACTTTCTCTCTCAATCCACTTGCCTATGCTTGGATCAATACTATTCCCTGAGGACAATGTAGTGAATTGACTAACTTTTCTAATGCCAGTCTTACTTTGTCAGCAGTTTTCTCATTGGCTTAGAGAATGCATGGAGCAATAGTCCATGTGTGTGCTATTTCAATTATATTGAATTACATTGGATATACTCTGGTGATACTTCCAAAATAAAAGCCTTAATAAAGGCTACTCTGTCAAAAGTGTCACGGAAGGTAGACCCATGCTGTCAAGCAAATATCATGCAGGTTTTTTCATAAACATCAATGTAGCATTCACACACTGGAAACTTCAGGAATGCTGATACTCTTAAAATATGCAATATATCTCTAAGAAGTGTGAACAAATAATCTTCCCTTCAATGCTAAAAATGGGTGTTGGAGTACGAATCCTGCTGGGCCAAATCCATACAGGCCCAGGAGTGCCTAGAAATGTGAGGACTGAATTAGAACCTTCAGAAAAGCTCAAATACATAAATCCACACAGACATGAAGTAGAAATGCAAGTTTAGTTTTAAATAGAGGATTTTAAGTGCCTGTATTAGCTAGAAAAAGAAGCCCTAAAGCCTAAAGTTCAAGTAACATTGCCTTTTGCAAAGTTAGCTAAATTTTAGTCATATCAAAAATAATGCAGCCTTGCCAGATAGAACATATAGAGCTATATACATAGAAATTGTGCAAGAATTTGTGCTTTTCTTTGTACATCAATTTTGGCTTAGGATAGATCCAACACTACTGTAAGAAAATTTGTGTAAGTACCTAATTGTCTAAACACAGAATGAAAATGCACTACTTTGAGAACACACACACAGAAGACTCATGAAAATACCAATGCCACTGTTGTTGTTACTGCTGCGACTGCTACTGATAAGTCGTTCACGGAACACAGACTACTGATGACATTACTGTCGCTGTGGCTGTTGCTTTTGCTTGGGACTTTGAAACTTTATGTTGCAAGGCTTCTGCATACTGCCAAGGACTCTAATTTAAACTTAGCCTTCATGGGACTGATTTAACAATTCAACAAAGGACTTCTTTTCCAATTGCCCAACTTCCAGTCTTCAGTGAAGACACCCTGAGAACTTGACAAACGCGGAAATCATAGAAGCTATGTCAGGTTCTCTCCGAAATAAATTAATTTTAACAAAAAAAAACCAACCCCACCCCCCAAAAACAAAACAAAACAAAACAAAACAAAACAAAAACACACCAAAAAAACCACCACACCTTCAAACGACATCAAAATCACATCACCTTCATGTGAATAATAATCATTAATATTATTATTGCAATTAATTGGATCCAAAGTGTCTGTGTAAATCATTAATTAATAAAAAAGCACATTTATTAAGAAATTAAACACTCAGAGTCCATTTAAACAGAATACCAACCTAGCTTCTTCATCAGTAATATCACGGACTGACTATAACACTAGAAAATAAAAAGAAACTCAATTTTATATCTTGTCAAAGGTTTAGCATTTTTCATTTTTCTTTAATTTGCAAGTTTATTGGCCAAATAGATTCAGAAGGAATATTTTTCTGGACTAAAATGGTACATCCTAATGCCTCATTGATTCAGCAATAGGATTTTTTTGTTTTTTTTAAACTAAACATTTGTCTATATACAAATCTTCCTAACTTTTGGAGATGTTATATTTTCTAAAAGTTCACAGTATTTTTCTTTTTAGAGGTAGGCCAGATGACTTGCTCAATGCAATCCAGGAAGTGTGCAAATAAGTCTTGTAACCTGTCATGTTTTAGTCACTACAAAATTTCTTTTTAATGGTGTTAAATTATTTTATTTAATATATTGAGGCAGACCCACTTGAGTAAGATTGTGTGTTGCATCTACATTAGGAGTTCCTAATTTCTCTAGCCATTGTGAAGTCTAACTGATAAAAGTTCTTCTAAGTAATGTAGAATTAAAATTTTTAAGGATTCTTCCTACTCTTGCACGTGCTCCACTGCAGATATTATTTGACCTCCTTTCTCTTAAATGTTATGGTAGCAACAAAATACGTGGAAACATTAGGAAATATGGCAGGTTCTTTTACTCTTTCTGTCTCTCTGGTACAGTTACCATTATTTTTTTGAAAATGCTTAAATATCAAGTATTTCATTGCAAATATTTGAGTATAATATATAGAACATATGAACATATATACTGTACAGTGGGCAGTGTTTTCTAGGATCTATCTATTATTGCTTTTAATTTTATGGAACGTTGTCTGTGAATCACCAAATTAGGCACACAAACAAATGTGCGAAGTAGTTAAACCTTTGGGTGAAACAAGTCAGTTTTATTCATAACAAAGAGAGAAATAAGAGAGAGTAAGGTGTGATGTGACCTTAATACTGAGCTGTAGCTAAACTGCTACAAGGATAGGATCATCAGATCTTATTATCAGACTCCATTTCTGGAGGGAGAGACTCCACTTAATCAGGATGCATATTAGTATGAAAGGCATTTAACTGAGAGATCTTTCAGGGGAACAGATTTAAACCTAATAATACTGACATTAATGGTGATTTAATGTCAGACATTTTACTGCTTGGTAGATTGTCTAGGGGTATGATAGTGAGCATTGCACCTTTCGACAGTCATGTTTGTTCTTGCCTTCTTGCCAGCTTATTAGCTCTGAAGTCTTCCTTTGAAAGCACACACTATGGGTAGGGTTTACATTCCAGCTGCTGAACTTGCAACCAGAAAGCCAACTATTATCAGTATGCGTAGTCAGGCAACCGTCAGCAGTATTAAAGTGTTAAAAAAGACAAATCAAACAATGCATAAAGAGCAACACTTCCTTGGTATTTCCTACACATTTCCAAACTTTAAAATATCTTTTTTTTTTTTTTTTTTTTTCAAAATATAAATTATGTTTTACATTTGTCAAGACTGGTAGTAGAATTTGTCAGGGCATTGGTAAATGCACGCATCACTGACATGCACTATTAAGAACAGAAATATTTTTGGCACTCAGCAAGCTTTAGTCCGTGCCAGCTGCTGAACACGTTTCATCATATTTTTATTTTACAGCTGCCTTTTTTAGTCTCCAGAGGCAAAGAACAAGCTATGCCTCTGTTCAAGTGCAATACCCTTACCTACTCTGCTAGGATATTTATGTCCTGGGCCTGCCCAGCTGATCAGCTATCCAAGCCTCGAGACTGAGCACAGCTCCAGGTACAGCCTGTAAATACCTCCCAGGTCATGCAGGGCACTGTGTGCAGAAACACATGCAACGGGTTTGCTAACTCAAAAAAATGCCCTCCTGTACTGTGATCACCATTACACTCACTGTTCAAGTGTAGCTCTGCAGATGAATCACAATTATCAGGCAGGAGACATTCTATCAATGTGTATAAATTCCTCACCATTGGAGTAACCCTGGCTTCTCAGCAAGTCATAGTACAACTTTCTTACACTGGTGAAAGAGAATTGCAGTTGAAGAGTGTAAAAGGGGATTACAGACCTCTCCAAGTCAGAAATTTCTAGAGAATGAAAATGTTTCAAAATTGATGCAATAATTAACATAAATTTGGAATGATTCTAAGTTATTCATTAAAATTGGCTAATTCTGATTCACTTTAAAGTTTCTCACCAGCAAAAGCCATGAAAAAGGGCATGAATGAGGCTTTTGTTGTATAGTTTTGTTGGTTGACTGAATTCTTGTGGATGCTGGATTATTTAAATCTGATACTATTATATTTCCAAGTATTATTTTTCTTTAATGAATATTACATGTGTACTTAATATTTTATTGTTATAATCTCTACCTTTTATCTGTTGGGAAGTATCAAATCAAAATAGTGTCTGCCATTCCCAAACAGACTACAAATGACTGCAAAAAAGGAAAATAATTGAATGGCTGAACAATGAATATATTTATTCAATATGAAATACTCCATCCCATTTCAGGAAATGTTGCTCTTTACCTCTTTGTTGGGCTGATTTTTTGTGATCCTGCTATATTTAGTTTCTCAGTAGAAAGAAGACAGCAGAGGAAGATGAGGTAAGAAAAATTAAAGAACTTAAAAAATGCAGAAACTGAAAGATAACCAATTTTCATAGAAATAGGTAATTAACATGTCAGCTACAGTATTTGTGATGTGAAATTTAAAGTATTCTTTAAAGGTTACAAGTGTATATTTGTCTTTAGTACTTACTATAATAATTATTTGATACTGCCAGTAATATAGGTGCTCTTACAGCAATATACAGTGGAAGCCAGATAGCTGCTTTTGAGGTAATTTGCATGGGGAATATGTTTTATACAAATATTACTAGTTGAACAATTTATTTTACAAGTATATTTAAAGGCTGGGATATGGGTCTTAAAGAAGGGAAGTTATTGTGTCTCACTATTCATCTGTAATCTGTGGATAAAGATGTTTAACTCTTTAGTAATATGTGTACAGACCTACCAAAAAGGTCACTATACATCTGAGTCCAAGTAGTTCTCACAAAGGGATGCAAGATATTTATTTGTTATCAGATAACGCAGAAAAAAAAATTCAAGAATGTTGAATAAAATGACCACTTCTGTGGGGTTTTTTTGTTGTTGTTGTTGGTTTTTTGTTTGTTTGTTTGTTTGTTGGTTTTTGTTTTTTTTTTAAACTAGTTATTTCCATATGATGGGGGTGTTTTATGTTTTCCCAGTTGCACTCATTATTTTGTTCTCTGAAATATTTAACATCTTTAAGGTGACTTGGTTCAAAGCAATTATCATTATATTAACTTGGGCTAGTAAAATATTCAGAAAATGCTAAGAAATTTTTGAAAGTTAATGTATTTTCCAAAATTTGACAATTTTTCTGAAAATGCAATGCCTGTCATGAATCAAGTGTTGTTATTCTTCTTTCATTTGCCAGTGTCAAGATTGTACTGAGAATCCATTGTTGCCATGTGAATTTGGCATGTACACAGTTCCACTGAAATATCTGCTGTTGATATGTGGAAAACACAGAGCTATATGACTACAGGGCATACTGAGAGAAAGGATATGGGATCACACTGTAATATCAAACACACTAGGACTGTTTCATCATGGGATGCACATTCTGTAGTCGTATACACTTGTGAAAAGGGTCAATAAAACTCCATCATTATCTTTTGACAGGTTTTTGCAATGAGCACACAAGTAAATGTCACACACGGTAGTAAATCTATGGACACCAGAACATCAAAATTTCAAACTTTTTCTGGTCTGTAAGGAACTACTAGGAAAACAAAACAAAACAAAACAACAACAAAAAAACACCCCAAAAAACCCCCCAAAAAGCCCCCCCCAAACCCCCCCCCCCCCCAAAAAAAAAACCAAAAAGCCCCCCAAAAACCAACCAACCAACCAAAAAACCCCCCACAATCTGCCTGGAATGCAACAGAACCAGTTTTATATATCCCATAAGCCCCATGAAATGTTCTGGCATCTTACACTATACCTAAAAATTCATCTTGCACAATATTTATGATAGCAAAAATTGTTTGGATTTTGACTTGAGACAGCAGGCTTATTTATGAAAATGATTCTTCAAAAAATGGACCAGATGCACTTTTCACATGTTCACCTCAAATTACTGGTTATATCCTACTAATGTCATTATTACAATTAGAATATTAGTCTAACAGGCAATGACTTCAAGGGTTTAACTCAGGTGCTGGCCATATTGTCAGCATTTAAAAACAGTAAATATCTAGCTATAGTTGTTTATCCATCCAAAGTTTTCCAAATCTTGTCTGACAAAGTAAAATACATATTTTTAAATAGTTTGCATAACCTCAAAACCCTGTTGCTATTGTTTTCTTTCACACAAATGACAAATGCATATGCATTTTTTTGAATAGTTTAGGGCTTTTTGCCTTAATAGATCAATTAAGTATTTTTACAATAAGATTAAAAAGGTGACGAGTATGCAACACAGTGCAACAGAAACCATTCAATTTGCATTGTATTTTGGTGGGTATGGAAATACATGGCATAAGTAGAAATTGGGAAGGAAGTGATCTAGAAAGATTGAGCAGGAAAAAATAATTTAGCAAAAGGCAGCAGAGTAGATATATATTTACTCTGTTGATATGTTGGCTAGAGAAACAAAACCTTACATAATAAGAGGTTTTAATGGATGAAATCAATTGCACTTCCTCATAGATCTAAACATGAGAAATATCAGACGATTTTAGAGTTCCCTAACTTAAGAATACTAATACAGAAATTAAGGAGAAGGGCAAAAAAAACGACACAAAGGTGGGAGATGACTACATGAGATTTGCCAATTTAATATATTAATAAAATTAAAAACTCCCACAACAAACAAAAGCCTGAGAGCTAAAGATGGCAAGCAGCTAGGGGTATAGCTCTTGTAGAAGACATTCACTGATGGGATCAGCAGGCTGTTTGACATATGGACAGGTCAATGGGGTTATGCTTTGGAGGTGTAAAGTACAGTAAAGAGTACTTTGGAAGACTATGCAAAGTGTCTCAGACAGAAGTCCAGGAACAAGCACACATTTTTATTTTAAATTTTCTGTTCCCATCTGTAACAATGGCACAATAAGTACCAACCCTTCATTTCACAGGGATAGTGTGAAAATATTTCATACCTGTGAAGCACTTAAATATTGTGCAATGATTCATTTTATACAAAACCCCACATGTAAATAAATATTTCTGAGTTTATAAAGAGGTTGAAAACTGTGCAATAAATACAGTATAGATCAACAAAATGCACAAGACCAAAACAAAATATTGAACAGCTGTTTGCTAACAAACAATTATCCTGCCAGTGCACAGAACTAAACACAGGGGAGAAGACCATTGCAATCACGTAATTAAGATTGAATCAAGATGCAAATTTAATAAGCCTCTGAATTAAGAATATATCGGATCTTAAATCTTGAATTTCTTTCCCCCTGGGTGGTGAATGCTCCAGCACAAAGAATTTGTGTGCCATTTTCTAACCTTTTTTCTAAAAATCTCACTGAGAAAACAGTTTTCTTATTTTTCTTTTCGTAATATTACATTCATACTTAACTGCAATGCTATAGTCTTTGGCTCCATGCAGAATGTTGCTACTTGGCCTAATAAGGAACAAGATGACATGTGCTTGGCTTTTATGGAGACCAAAATAAGAGCAGTATGAAAAGCAATGCTTTGCTGGTAGGTTTCAGACAATGTGATCAGAAGGAGAGCAGGGTTTGGAGTAGGGCACTTTCTGGAAAGAACTGTACTCTGCTAGACCCAAATGCTTCTTCCCTTTCCCTTCAAGTATGATCCCATTTTGTCCTGGGAAAGGCTGCTAGAAACCCATATGTAAGGGGCACATGTCCTTTCCTTGGCTTCTCCAACCAACCAAGCAGGGCTGAGGCCAAACCCAGGGCCCAGTGTCTGATCCACAGGGATGGCCACTGGCCATATTAGTAAGAGCTAACAAAGCCCTACCAACAAATCCTTAACTCACTCCTGTAGTTGCTGAAGAATAGCCAGTGCTGGATATATAGAAAGAGTACAAAAAACAAGCTTATTAAAGTGATCCTTCTTATTTTCTGTGTTTGTGTCAGTCAACTCCTCAGGAATTCCCTGAGCCAGAGAAAGCATGTTTCACAGAGAGATAATGTTCCCATGAAACACTTCTGTCCTTTCTTGCCCTTCAAACCCATATCCACATCCAAACCTAATTCATATTTCTCTGCTTCTTTCCTCTCTAATACTGTATTTGTTCTGCTTTAGCCTCCAAAGTTACCCTCAGCAACACAGGAAAGATGGATGCCTGCTCTCAGATAAGCATCTTGGAAGCACCATAAACTGTAGCATCAGCTCAAAATGACATTAAATATAAATAAACCTGGTCTCTGAATTTAAGTAGGCCCAAGAAAATTGAAGTTAATAATTTCAAAAGTCCTTTTCTTATGTTTACTATTTTTTATATTTTACTGTTATGGTTTTTAATGCAAACAGATGTCAATAGATTTTTCCCTGTCAAAAATTCAAAAAACTTACTTAGTAAAAAATCCCAAAACTTCTGATTTCCTTTAGTATTGTTCTCTGAAATAACTAAGCAATTCACACTAATATTAAATAAGAAAAAAATTCAGCCCGCCAGACGTTCTCCCAAACAGTTAAAATTTGATCCAGTATCCCAGCATTTACAAAATGTCTTTCTGACAGGGTGATGAGGAGCAATCTTGAGAATCAACCCATAAGAGTATACAACAATTTAAGGAAGGTGTGTCAAAAATTAGAATTGATGATGGAACTTGGTTAAATAGGCTGTTTGATAGATGGAATTTAACATCATGGGTGAAAGAGCTTTTAAAAATGGGTCTATACACGTTGGTCATTATAGTA
This sequence comes from Hirundo rustica, assembly GCF_015227805.2. Lineage (NCBI taxonomy): Eukaryota > Metazoa > Chordata > Aves > Passeriformes > Hirundinidae > Hirundo > Hirundo rustica. Next base: position 77,433,855 of record NC_053450.1, on the reverse strand, counting down.
GTTGTGCTAATATTGGTGCCTTGTTTGCTCCAATGTATATGACAGATGATTAATAAAGCTATCAAGAGAAACTACATGCTTTAAAGAGGAGGGGGAGATGTTGAAAACCAGATAGAAATCTCCCAGGACCCCATGCACACAGGCTTAGAGGCAGAAAGGAATGCAGGGGTTGGTTTGAAACCCTTGGAGAAACTGAGATACACAAAGTCACACAGACATGAAGATGAAGAGGGAATTTAAGTTTTAATTTTAGGTAAGTAAAAATATGCCTTAAGTGCCTTAAGCAAATAAGAGACTGTATTAGTTAATAGAAAAGCCCTAAGGTCCAGTTTAAAGTTCGGTAACCTTTTACAAAGTTAACTAAGTCCTAGACATGACGTTGCAGCACAGGTGGTTTGCTGCAAGCTTCCTGAACAGCCCCCACAAGAAGAGCGCTCCACCAGGCACACAACAAACACTACCTTCGCACGCAGCAGCTGATTAACTATAACAGCAGAGGCAGGAAGGGTCTTTATGTGGATTTGCAGCAGTAGTTTATTTCACCTGCACACCAGAAGAGCCCAGGGACAAAGACCCCGACAGGTGGAGGGCCCAGGCTTAAACGCGGACAGAAGGGGATGGAGCCTACAGTAACAATGAATCACTGAGAGGTGTGGGTGGGAGAAGGGAGTACAATGACCAGTAGGGAAACACGAGGGTAACGAGGGTAAATGAACAGGGGTACAAACCGATGGAGTTACAAGGAACAAAGAACCTACTAGAAACCTGACCATATATGGTCAGACAGGGGTGTAATGGCCAATGGGCCAGCAGGGGGGTGTGGTGCTGGGGTTGACTGACAATCTGTTAGTTAAACGGGGGATCCATAGGAGAGGTTAGGGCCTAGGGGCATTATTCCAAGGCATAGCCCTAGGAAGTCCCCTAGAGGGCCCACAGGCCTCCACAGCACAACTATCATTGCTGCACAGAATAGATAGGCTATATGCGTAGGCCTTGTGTAAGAAATGGCGACCATTGTCGCAAAACTGTGTTAGACCAGGATAGGTGCAAAAAGACAGTAATAGCATTGTGCTTATATCTGATTGGATGATATATGAATATCATACACTGCATCGAGCCTGCTGCGAATGGGACTGCTGGTACAGCTTGGGACATGGGGAATTTATGTCAAACAGCTTGGCATAATAGCATGGACTGTTATCCTTTGAAGTTTTTGCCTTCGAGATTGATCTTCTAGCCATGTGATAAATAACTATTACAACAACCCAGCCACTCTAGTTTTCTTTGAAGACCCTAGCAAGCCTGACAGTGAAAGATTCACTCTGAGGAAGAAGAGTCCTTGAGAGAAATCCCTGATGAAGGTTGCAGAATACTTTGGACATTTCCATCACATGAACCCTAGTGTTTATGCATGTCTTTTGTATGGCAAATCCAGATTAAATGGCCTAAAGTGTGAGTCAAATGCATTAAATTTTTCTAAATGTCCAGGTCTATTTACAATGCAAGGTAAATGAAACGTAAGATAGGCTATTCTGGGATGATCACTAAAACTTAAAAAAAAAAAAAAAAAAAAAAAAAAGTCTTTCAGGTCTAATTAAAAGAATAAACTTTTAATTAATGATAGACGCGTGATGAGGATTTACCCTGTACTATAGTGAATTAATATTTTTCTGTGGAAAATATTTGAATTTCTAAGAAAGAAACAAGAAGACCATTCTCATGCAAGATTTACTTCTGTTCACTACCCGACACAAATCAGATGTCACCCTTTTGCCTCTTAGGAATGGCACAAGTAACAGAAGTATGAACAATTGGTGAAAGGGCATCCTACAAAAGTGAAAGAAAGCAATATAAATTGCATAATGTCTTCTCTGGGAACCTTGTAGCTATTTGGTAGCCTAAACAATCAAGAGTGATATAGAGCAGAAATAACTAAATCAAAGTTCTCTTGACTTTGAAAAGAATTTATAGTTTAGAGTTGAATTGTATAATTAGATATTGTTGGAACCTTGAAGGTAAAGTTTTTATCTTCTTATTGAAAACTCTAGGGAAAATGCATTATTGAAAGGAACCAATGATTTCTGTGACCTAATTAAAAATCATAAATATTGAAGAAATGAAACTGACAAGTTTTTATAAAAGAACTGAACAAATAGCAAAAATAATGTAACAGTACAAAGAATTGCTGTTGAGCTAATCTCACATTAAAAACCTGTCAGGAACATGATAGCTAGCCCAGATTTGCATAAACTATTTTAACATGCAAATACATTGTGCATATGTTATTTTAAATGGAAGTCTCAACATTTTTTTGTTTCTTAAAACTCCCTTATTTTTACAGAAAGGACTTTACTTCTGTCTCCCACTTTTTAAATGTTATGCTTTATCTGATTTCCCAGGAATCTTCTTTGGTGCTTTACTCCAAATTAAAAAAAAAAAAAAAAACAAAAAAAAAAAACCAAGCCAACCAAACAAAAGTGTTATTTTCATATTCCGGACTGCTTAAAAAAATATTTACAAGATACACTATTTTAGGTTACATAAGAGCTCATCTGTGTGTGTGAGAGAGCACCTGTGTGTCTCTAAGGCTGAGAGCAGAGAGGCTCAGGTGTGGTACCAGGGGAGTCCCCAGCAGGTCAAGGTAAGGGTTTATGTGTGCCTGTGTGTGTACAAGAATCCATACCAGCAAACAGAGTGGGACTTTTTATGGCCAGGGTGAGCATAACTTGGGAGACTGGGGTCCAAGATGCAGGAACTGGACACACTCAGAAAGCCCAGCTGCTGGAGAGATCCTCATTGTATATAAATATATTTTCACCAATGAACTTCTTTTCATGTTTAGACAGAGAAGAGATCCTCATTGTATATAAATATATTTTCACCAATGAACTTCTTTTCATGTTTAGACAGAGAAGAGAGCAGAGTGAAACCATTCATGCAAGCCTTACTACTAGATGAACCTGCAGGCATGGAGCGACACCAGCCTCACTTCTCTCATGCCTTGGACTGAGACATGATTTATCTTCCTTGAATATGATGTTTCTTCTCTCTCCCTATTTGGTCAAATACAGTTTAAATGCACCACTTGTAATGATGTGTGATATTTACATTAGCAGATATCTCCTATTTTTCATTCTCTACCCACAGTCATATTGTATCAAAAATACAAAGAAAATATAGGAACTAGATGTTAAAAAATGCACAGAAGTTTTGTCTTTCTTTACATAATTCTCCTTTGTGTGAATGCATTTTTTTCTAGATTCCTGGTTGAGGCAGTGGTCTCATCTGTGTTTGTTTAAATAAAGTGTGTTTTGCTGTGTCTTAATTTGTATTTTTGCTCCTGTGGGTTCACCACAGAAAAAGTGATGAAAGCATTTGCTATCCTATCTGCCCAAGGTACAGTTAGCTCTTTGTCTCAAATGAAATTATGACTCTGGTACAGTGTTCTTCACAGAAGCGATGGTGACCTTTTTACAGGAGTTCTTACTAGAGACTTCTTCTCTACTCTGACAACTTGCACGATGCCTTATCAGTAACAATATTGCCACCACTCCTCATTTTGAAGTTAAAAATCTCTGTTCATAAAAAGTTCCATTTGAAAAGTAAGTGCTTCAGAATCTATGCTGTCATTGATCGCTTCACTGTCCACATCTTCCATATGATGACGTACTTCTGTATTCAGGTTTTTAAATTGTGTGTGCTAAAAGATAAGAAACCTCTGTGAGAATTTTAGTTCTTGTATTGGCACACCTGAGGATGTGACTTGTGCAGGGGCCTTTGTCAGTAGGATTCTGCTGCTCCGGTTCTTGGTGCTTCTCACAGCATAAAGAGAAAGAAGAGAAATGGAAAGTAAGTATTAGTTGAAATGCAACATTCAGTGAGGTAAAGTCCATATTTTTGATTGGGCTAAGTTGTGATCACAGAATCACAAAACTAGATTGGAAAAGACCTTGTGATTATCAAGTCCAACATATAACCTAACACTACCTTATCAACTAAACCATGGCACTGAGTGCCACATCCAATCTTTTTTTAACCACCTCTGTGGGTGGGGACTCCACCACCTCCCTGGGCAGCCCATTCCAGTGTCCAATCACTCTTACTGTGAAGAATGTTTCCTAATCTCCAGCCTAAGCCTCTCCTGGTGCAGCTTAAGTCTATGATCTCCTGTTCTGTCACTGATTACTTGAAAGAGACCAACTACCACCCAGGCTACAACCTCCTTTCAGGTACTTTTAGAGAGCAATAAGGTCTCCCCTTAGCCTTTTCTTCCCCAGGCTGAACAGCCCCAGCTCCCTCAGCTGTTTTTCATAGGGCTTGTGTTCCAGGCCCTTTATCACCCTTGTTGCCCTTCTCTGGATGTGTTCGAGTATCTCAACATCTTTCCCAAACTGGGAAGCCCAGAATGGGACACCAAGTGATATTGATCTACTTGGCATTTGTTTAATCTGCCTGTGAATAAAGAACTATAGTACTGCAATATTTGTGCAAGTAATCCATCAGTTTCATTGTGTGAAGATCTTTACAGATCTTTCCAATCCTTTCTAAATCACAGTAGCTAGTGCTGAAAAATAAGCAACAGATTGTTCCACATGTCCCAAAATGAAATTATTAGGATAGAAAATACAGGGAATTTTGTTTTCTTTTGGGACAATAAAAATTTTGAAACAGCTGTCATGGAAAGAAGAAAATATACATTCTGCAAAGGCTTCCAAAATCTGAGCTTTCAAAATAAACTAGAAGATGATTATGTGTATTCTGAATGGTTGATAAGAACTATGGACTTTCAGAAAATTTTAATCTTCTGCAGATGGATGGGATACAAGAGAGTTCATTGGTTTCTCAAATTAAGCGTATGTGTTGGAGTCTAAAAAAAAAAATCCCTTGCCTTTGTAACTGGAAAGTCTTTTAAATAATGCAGTTCATTATTTCCAGTGCAATGTCAGAAAACATGAAACAAATTGTCTTGGTACATCTATCTTAAAAATACCCCAAAACTATAAGCTTTTTTGTGTTATCATTTCAATCACTCATAATTGGTAGTTTGGTAAACTACTTAGCTACATATTATTAAGGTATACTTTATAAAATGTTGAAGTGATGGTGTCCTGGTTTGGGACAAATTTGGGAGAAAACCCCTGTAGAGGATCCCTCTAAGGAAGCAAACCCAAGTGGCCCCTCCCTCTAACTGGTCTGGTAAAAACCAACCCTTTGGAGAAAAGTGGAAAAAACTATTTTACTAAACAAATGAAGTGCATACAAGTATAAAGAATGAATAATATGAAACAATAAAACTTCTCCTTCTGAAGTGAGATGGCAAATTGAGAAAGTCTTTGCCGTGGGTGTAGCTTGGCGTTCTCTCTCAGTGCCTCTACCAAGTCTCAGTCTCTCCGGCGCTGCTGGAAAATGCCGAGGTCCAGGCCCCGGTGGGCCGCAGGTGCAGCCCCCAGTGCTCCCCTGGGTTTTCAGTCCAGAGCAGGTTTAAACAGTTCCAAGAAAAAGGGAAAAAAAACAGTCCAGGGTACTTCTCTGCCCTAGCTAGCTGAAACTAACTAAAAGCAAAACAAGATCTCTGTCCTGCAGTCTCTCCAAGCCTTCGCCGAACACGCTGTCCACAGAAGAATGTGGAGGAGTCAGGCAGTTTTCTCAAAACAAACTCCGCGCTTCTCCTTGCTCTTAGAACCGGTCTTAAAGGCACAGGACTCAATATACAGCACAAACAGAACAGACGACTGGGGATACAGGCATCATAAAGTTACCCTAGGACAGATGGTGATAGCTTTTAGCAATAATAGTGGGACTCACAAAAAAAAAAAAAAAGTCAAGTAGCTAGGATACTACCATTTATACCATTTATATCTAGGATCAATTGGTGGAAAGAAGCAGACAGGTCAGTCCCTGTGGATTAGTAGTCTAACCATCCTTTTTAAGTCAAGATTATAGGTAAGAAAGACTTGCCAGTCATTTTTATTTGGATCAGGAAAAGGAAACAGTGATCTTATCTCAGCAAAGACCATAATTAACAAAAAATATCTGTGTGCAGAAGTGGCTGGTTGGCCCTTCTTCTTATCACCAGAGGAACAGCTGGGAACACAAGTATGGCTGCCCTCTGTTGGCTGAATAAGAGGGTTTAAAGCCTTTTTTTTCCCTATTATTTCACTGCATTTTTAAAAAATATCCTTCAACACAAGAGACAAACATCCCAGTTGAAAAATTGTGTCAATGCACAGTGTAGTGTTGTCGCATTCCAGTATTGGGAACTGCGAAAAGTTCTTTTAATAATGGATGGTCAGGAACAAAGTTAAGCCAAACGAGGCAAATGTATCTGAGAAGATTTATTGGTAATGAAAAGACAAAATAAAAGGAGTGATTCTACTAAAGAGGGCTAGAGAAGGCAGAGCAAGAGGAAGAAAATAGGAGGGGGAGAGAGAGAGAGGGGACAGAGGGAAAAGGAGGGCATATCACTGGAGGTCAGGGAGCACCATCCATGTCCCCAAGGCAGGGGCTGTGAACGCTGCCTGACTGGGGATAGCATCTGCAGTTTTGGGCAGCAAGACATGAGGTGACACGAGGTGAGGGGTGCTCGGGCAGGAGGTCCAGAAGCCTGGACAAGGTTGCGTGACTGGTGGACAGACTTGAAGGCAGGCTGGGTTGGATGCAGGTGACTCAGGCAGGGACAGAGAGATGAAGCAGGCAGGACGTTGGTCAGGGACACAGGGAAGCAGGACAGACATGATGGTGAGCAAGAGCCAGTGAGGGCAGGAGAGCCAAAAAGCAGGACTCCAAAAGCAAGTTAGAAAAGCCCCCAAAGAGTCAAAAGGCAAGGGACAGAACAGCCCCCAGAGCTTGGGGTACAGTTACTTTTTATGCCTCCAGCTCCTCCCCAGGTCTGCCGGCTGACAGGAGACCTTTGGCCCAGTCCAATGTCCCAGCACAGTCCATTGCTGGAGACCTTTTGCCGTCTGAATGGAGAGTGTCTGTGGGGTACAGTGTCTTCAGTGCTTCCTTGCTGACTGCCTGTCACATGTCAGACATGAACTGGTGGCCAGGCAAAGTCTCCCCACAGACAAGGGACTCCATCTTCTCCTGTCTGCCTCCTGGACTTGGCGCATCTGCAACCCCTCCCCAATGTGCCTCTGACGACCATTGCTGAGGCACAACAAAACTGAGTTGGTTCTTCACAAGTGTCCTTTTGGATTATCATATTTGTAGTCATGTGACTTTCTTTAATTTGCAAGATGTCTGAGAAATAAACTTTCACAACTCCTTATCTTTTAGCAAATAAATAAAAGAAGTTATTAAAATATTTTCTAGAAAGACTTATTGTGGTCCCCTTACAATAATTTCTTTTCTTAAAACATTAGAAGTTCAAAATATTTTTTCAAATTTTCTCAGGCATGTTCTGACCCCAGCAGAGTTGGTCCAACGTTCAGGAATAGTGTTTGATATTTTGTCTGAATTGAGAGATCCATCAAGCCTCTTATAAGGAGAGAATATAACCTTGCCAGAGGTTCAGTCATTAATGTCCAGACAGATTTTGGGTGGTTTGTATTACCGGTTGGCAAACCTTTGATGTTACAGTGAGAAAAGTAAGCAGAGAGAGTGTATCCTTTAGAATTATTTCAGCTGTTAGTACAGACACTTCATAATTAATGCTGGATCACTTTCCAGGAGCCTGGTAAGCAACATGGAAAATTAGTATACTAGTATATGAATATTAGAGTAAATGTAATTGCAGAAATCAATATATTTTGTGTTTCTATGATTCTTCATACATGTTTATTAATAAGCACATGAGATAAAAATGTTCCCCAAATATTGAAAAATCTTGCTCTAGATCAGATCAGTTCAGATAAACCATCTAACTTTTATTTCACATGTAAGCTTTTTTTATTAGTGCATTATTAGTCATAATCTCCTAATTCTGCTATTCCGTATGAGATACTAAATCTCATATGGAAATATCAGTTGTATTAGTAATAAAAGGGGATAGTTACACTGTAGTCATTGGATTGCTTTGAACAGCTCAGTGTCTAGACTACAGAAAATAAGGCAATAATTTTTCAATAGTAGTGATTTCAAAAAAGGTGTTTAGCCATCAAAAATATTTCAAAAATTGTCTCTTCATGAAAGCAAGAAAAACTTGTAATAGAAGGAAATATATTACATGAAGAAAGTATATTCATATTGCTGAGAACATATTTGAAACCATGTTAAATTGAAGACATTTAAATATGGACCAGATCTGGTGACTGTCATTTGGGTTAAATATAACTTAAATTCCACTTCATCCTGTGAAGAGAGAACTTTTGAACAATAGGTATTGTCTTTTTTATATATTCCTCTTTTTGAAACAAGAGGAAACCAGACAGATCACTCCTCTACTGCCTTCAAGGGCAAACAGCCCTGTTCCCTTCCTTGCTGAGTATAATTTGGGATTTACAAAATGTAAAGACTGCTGCACTAAACCAGATCATCTCCCCATTATTCTACTCCCTACAGAGGATATTAGGGAGAGAAGCACCAGACTTACTCATCCCCAGAAACTCTGAGAACAAAGCGGGCTGAACAAAGTGCTGCACTGAAAGAGGTAGTGAAGGATAAGCACAGATCCATACACCAGCTGGATATTGTCTGTCTCCACTCTTATACAACTGCTACTATCATGAGGAATATTTAAAAAAAAATTAAAATTAACACTTATGGCATTAGCTTGGACAGTAGCACTTAAACTGTGTTAAAAGCTTGCTACCAATTAGAAAGATACATTTATAGATTGCTAGGTTCAATCATTTCAGAAGAAAGGATTTTTTTTTCAGAAAAACAAAAACAAAAACAAACAAAAATCAACCAACCAACCAAACAAGGCAACAAACAAACAAAACAACCAAAAAAACCAAATAAAGTTTTCTTTGCAAAATGAAATTGATTTACACTTGATCTTTATTCTAAGGCATTTCAGGCAGCATATTCTGATAGCAACTACCAGTGGATAGTATTCAAAATTGTCAATATCCATTTTCAGTGTTCTGCATTGGGTATTTCAGGAAGAATTATATGAAGACAGAATTACATTCTCAGGAAATAATATACTTTCAGGCAAATTACAAGCAAGCCCCTTGACAGGTTCATTATAAGCCTTTTTGTACCTTAGATTTATTAAACTCTTTTAACTCATACTGTGAAAATTATATGAGAAAAAAGAAGAAGAAAAAAAAAAAGTCTCAGAGAATTCTATTACTGATCTGACAAACAAGTGACTCAGGTTTTAGAAACAGATCTTGATCTGGGTGTCTTGGCCTCCAGTAAAGGAGTTTCTCTCTATTTCTTCACAGCAGTTAAAGCTGATATTTTTTCTTCTGCTAAAGAGATAAAAGACAAAAATGTGCCATGATTTCTGTGTAATGAAAAGTGTCTTTAAAAGAATGGAATTGAAGTAACAAGGCATTGAGAATTCTGGACATGTTACTTGTCAGAACTCCAACATTGCAAAGACTTAGGAAAAGTGATGCCTTTTTTTTCCTTTCATCTGGTACTTCTAGGTGGCTTATGGCATTCTTATGGTATTCTAGGTCTCTTTTGTTAGAGTTCTGGTTCATTTTTCTGAACAGTCCAAGTTTGACCCAGGGAATACAAGTTAGTATCTCCAGCTAAGGTCAAACTGAATTCAGAATCTGTATAAAACAGGTAATTTGGACTATCATATATGGAGATACTGATACTGTATTGAAATTTATAAGAGAGGATGCCTATAGTTCTAACATCTCCTTTCTTCTTCTTCTCCTTCCTTGTCCAATAGATCACCAGTGATTATCAATGCAGATGTAGAAATTACCCTTGTCTCCCACTGCCACAGGCAGCAATTATTTTATAAAGTTCATTTGGATCTAAAACCCCAAATAATAGCTACTGTTACAGAAAAGAGCAAAGCATATATATCAATTCCTCATGTTAAATGGTGGCATCTTTAGTTTCGGTAAGACCGCATAATTCTATCAGATGTCTGAATGTTCAAGATATTTAAATGTCATTTTTTTATTTAAAAAAGAAAAATGTCATGGCTTAACTGCAGAAAACAATGTCCCAGATATTTGAATTATTTTTTAATATTTATTATACTGTATGGTTGTTTTGGGGGTGCATATGCATATATATACATGCATATATCTACATATATATATATGTGCATATGAAGTGAGCAGCAGGGGATTTCTTACTGGTATTCCATAATTTTTGCAGGCAGATATCATATGCTTAGTCTAAACTATTGGAAGGGAACATTTATAATATAGCTGGAGGAAGAATTTACAATGATTTCTTCATAAATGAGTCTTAGAGAAAACAAATATGATTACAAATGCACAGATTGATATCTGGGGTGATATTTATTTGTACACAGTTTTTTTATATTGATTAAGAGGCTAAAAGCATAAATCTACTAATAAAATTATTAATGACTGCAGATAAAAATTATTAAAGCCGCAGATCACAGATATGTGATAATGAAACTTAAAGCATAGAAAAACAATTAAAATCCTGGACTTCTTAGTGCCTGAGAAAAGGGGATTTATTACCTATTTTCTATATGATTAGCACAGAGAACTAATATGTTTGGCTTTTTTCTCCCTTTTTTAAGGGAGAATGTAAGGAACTAAGTCCTTTTGTAGATGAGGGTAATATTTGAAATTTAAACTCTGGAGATTACAGTAGCTGTATACCACTGTATCCCTTGTTTAAATCATTAATTTTAATAAATTTATTTATGATCATTATTGGATCTGTGGTAGTCCTAAAATATACTTACCAGGACTTTAGGAATGAGGTTTCCATTGTGCTAGGAAATGCATTAAAAAAAAAAAAAAATCTGAGATGGGCAACAAAGTACTTAAGAGCAATACTCATTGTTAAATGAATACCACAGAATAACATAAAGAATTTAATGCAGTAAATACATAAGTTAAGTGCGTGGGTTACTGGACAAATGCTTTTTAAATCAATGGAGCACTTACTACCAGCACTTACACCATTTTGCAGGTGTGACATGAGATGAGTTTTAATGCAGAACTGAACCAAGGCAATGTTGTTGGTTTTAATGTTTATTTTATGCATGAAGATCAGTAGTACCAGTGAGAAACATTTGAAGATACTTGATACATTAGTCGCAATGACAAGCACAATTTCATAGATCCTTTCTTTTAGAAAAAAAGTCCTTCATATGCATTTCAAAAAAATGCCATAGAAATTTTATATGTAAATACAAGATCACAATAATTGAAAAATTTAATTTTTAATACAGGTGTTAGTACAAGTCCAAAAAGAGACAACATCTCATTCAAATGTGATTTAAATGCTAAATGTATTTGCATAATCCACATAAATAAATGGTTAATTTTAACATATAAGGTCATTTCTGCTCTTACCCAAAGTCTGGTATATTAATCTAGTAGTCTTCAAGGTAAATATTCTACTTTTTATTACCAAAAAGATGCATGTGTACTGGCTTAGTATATTATTGCTTGTTGATAAGGTACTTGATTTTGTGAAGGTTGCTAGGTGCTTTTGTGAACTTTTGACTCTGCTGACATGATTCAGCAAGAACCAGACGATACTGCCCTCTGCATCTTCTCTTGCTGATCAAAAAGGACATAAAATGTGGTGAATTGCTATGACAGTACCTTATCATGAGACTGAAATGTTATCACCTCCAGAAAGAAGTATGGATAGAAAGAAAATAGTAACACACCTTTTTTTTTAAGCTTTAGTTCACAGGAGACTATCTCCAAAAACAAATACTGCAAGAGTTCCAAGAGTTTGACTCTCATAGGTATGTGGTGCAGCCTAATTTATATGCACCATCTTTTTACATTGAAGCATAGGAATTAAAGAGAGGAGAAATCATATGCATGGTTCTTAATGGTTTTGCTGGTAAAGCTAAGCTCTTCTGAATAGTCTCAGCTTTCCCATAAAATAGAAAAACATTGAAGAGACAACTAGATAAACTGTAGAGAAAGTTTTGCTTTCTCCTTAAAAATTTCTGTATTTTTTTCAGATATCATAGTATTTGCAATATTCACAGGTTTGAGTTGTTGTCAGGATATCTTAAATTTACTATTTGAATAACATAGAAAGCAATTTATAAGGAATATATTTCTAGCTCCTTCAGGAAAAAAATCCTGAAAAAATCTGATAAATTATTAGCTGAAGTACACCTACTGAAATTCTTACTAGGTGATTTATACTTAAAAATAAAATGCATGCTTTCTGGCATACATCTTATATGTGACAGGGCTCTCTTTTCTTTCTAAAGCAATGATAATCAAATTTTATTAACTATATTTGCAACAAAACTCTAAATCTCATTTTGCTTATGTGCTGGATTTCTGCATATGACTGCATTAATTTAAGCAGTTTTTTATTATTTATTCAGTATGTATATGCCTTCAAAAAATAAAAATAAATTATGTTCTTCAATGACCTACAAATGCAGCATCCAGAGCTATGTCTCTGACAGGAATACTCATAAAAACAAACAAACAAACAAACAAACAAACAAACAAACAAAAAAAACCCCTGTAGTTAAATCAAATAAATTTATCTTGTCACAACACTGTGCAAGCTCATAAACCTAGGAGACTATGATCTGTGAGCAGTCAATTTCTCTTGACATTGAGAAGAACTACAAGAAGAAAAGTACAAATAAACAAACAAACAAAAAAACCCACAACAGAACTATAGCATTTTCTGTCTTATTTTCAGGGTTATAGGAAGATCAAAATTTAAATCCCTACTGTGAACCTCTGGGTCACAAATCTTAAGGGGGGGCTCACAGTTGGAGACTGGGGCTCTCTTTATCCCTACAGCTGCCTGCAGAAAAAAATACAGTTTCTGCTTTGATTGCACACCTTAAAGAGGAAAGGGAAAAGCGTGCAAGAGTGGAAAGAAACTGTGCTGATAAAGCAGTGAAAAAGGTGATGAGAAGAAACTGAAGACTGCAGAAAGAAGTCTTTTGTTAGCAATCATATTTAAACATAAATTATGACATATTTCACAAGCAGTAGAGGGGAAGGCGGGTCAGGCAGCTGAAAATATAATTGTTGCCCCTGAGAGGGCTCCCAAGGGAGTTCCCTGTGCTGCCCAGGGATGCTCCTTTTTCCTGGCATCATCTCAGAACAACCTCACAGCCGCCCTTCAGCCACACTTTGGTTGTTCTCTGGAAGTGCAGCTGTCTGCCCAGGTCAATGTTCCCCCTGCCACTGTCATACTGGGGGATGACAAGGAGCTAGAGCAGAGTGTGGAGCTCTGCACAGGTTTGGTTCATGTAAACAGCATATGTTCTCATGCATGAATTGTTTATTTAACACAACAACTGCTTCAATCAGTTACAGTCAACAGGAAAGGAAAGCAACTAAGAGAGCAAGAGAACCATAAAATCTGAATGAGGCCCCAGGAAAGCAAAGCAATCCATAGCTGTAATTGTCAGCTATTCTCTCTTTCTGGAAGGGATCTTAATGTTTTCTTAACCTACTTTGAAAGATCAGGCTTTGCAACTCTAGAAACAGGAGAATTGCTATCACAGAGCATTGTATTGAGTTGACTGTCCTCCATTAACGATTTTTAAGTGATTTACTGGGGCTGTAGTTAGTTAATAATGTTTTTTATTAATCTGACCTGTTTCCACCTAAATCTGGAAAACTTTCATGTGTAAAACTTTACAAAGGGATTATCCCATTGTCTATGATTTTATTTGCTTTAATGTTGTTATTTTTAAAAAATGCTGTGAGAGTACAGATAAAGGAAATTTACAGAGTCAGACATCACAGTATAGTTAATTCCTTTTCAAGTCATGTCTCCTTAGAGATGAGGTAGAGAGCTCAGAATCATTATTAAATAGAAGCATATATATAAATGAATTGATGTATCATAAACAGTAAAAACTTACATTATATAATATAGAAAGATCATGTTTGAAGTTCAGACTTAAATTAATGTAAACATATTTAGACTTGCCCATGGCAAGATTTTCATGTTATGACTTGAAAAAAAATCAGGATCTAAGTATCATATATCTTCTAAAAACCCATTTATTGCAGAAACAGAATGTTCCTCAGAAGAGTAATGCTTCTTACTTCCTATTAAATATACATATTAAGAAAGATGTTTTAATACCGTTATCTGTGAGCTTCAGAAAGTTGCTCTGAGTTAACTGGCAATATTCTTCATGTTTAAGTTCTGTGAAGAACAAGGTTTGACATAAAGCACCACACAGCAAGTGTTGTCAAACTGAGCTTTCTCAGGCAATTATTTTCTGAAACTAACAGGTTGAATGTTGAGGATTGTTCTAATGATGCTCACTGCTGTCAAGAAGTACAATAATAAATTTCCAAATGTGAAATTCAAAACTCACTTTCAAATTAATAAAATATTGCTGTACCTTAGTATTGCCAAGAACTTGGCATAAAACAGAACTGAAAAGTGGTGTAAAATTTGACAGTCAAAATTTGTCCAAATATTTCCTTTTTCTCCATTCAGGGTTACTGCTACCACCCAGATACTTTATGGTCTTGAGTTTTTAAAATTTTATCTAAGAACATTTTAGAATAAAGGTCATTCTATCATTCAAAGTTCTTTGCAAATAAGCTATTTCTAGTATTAGCCATTTCAGGTGCTAGAATGGTTTTTCAGACAAATCTTTCTCTTGAGAAAGGGCAATAACCTGACATATTTCATGGTGTGTTTCAACAAAGTCTAATATTTAGATAAAAGAGTGGCTTTACCTGCTCCTTTTTTTATCTGCCTTTAAAAGTTCTGGTACGATAGTAATTATTATTAGCAATAATAATTTGTTTCTTTTTATATCAGGAATCTCTTCTGCTGTTGAGCAGTAGCACAAAAGCTACCACTTTCATGTTCTGTTCTGTTCTCATAAGAAAAATATTAAACCTTTAGTTAGTACTGAATCAGTGTTAATACCACAGATTTGAATACCGAATATAACCCACTAGGTCTTTAGAAGGGAGGTAATGTTGCTATCCTGCTGGCTATGAAACCAGGAATGTAAACAGAGAAAATACCTTTCCTGTGCCAAGGGCTAAAAACAAAAACCTTGAATAATATAGATATGCCTGCATTTTAAAAACAGAATAGACAAATAGATAAAAGAGGTTATGTACAATTTATCTCTGGATTTTTTGTAGCTTTAACATTTTCCTTTATGTTAAAGATGTTTAAGCTCAAAAACCTAGAAGCAAGCATATTAGGAAGTCTAGAAGCATTGCAGAGAATAACAGTCCAAAATGTACTGCATTATTTCTTTTTCATTCTTTTGTGACTTAGGTTTTGCTATTTTCACAGTTATCAATGTGTTAACAAGTACAGGAAGACCATTAGTTTTACAGAATTACAAAGACACTGTTTTTATATTATATTGTGTTTGATTAAAAAATAGATTTACAAAACACATAGGAAGCTGATGCAAGTCTGAAAGCTAGAGTTACTTAAAGAAGTGAGATATTCCTTCACTTTAAAATTACTCACCCAAATACAGGCTTTCATTTCATATGTAAGACACTAGTGTGCTTCTTAAGGAAGGGGGGAAAATGTTGGAGAACCTACCAAGAAATGTGCGAAGCGAGGTGTCAAAACATTGCTTTAATATAAGAGAAAATGAAAAGTCCTTGTAATGTTCACCCAACACAGGTGAAAAAAAGAAATAGAAAACAATAAGGTACCTTTTGTATACATCTTAATTTTCAATGATTGGTCTGATAATTTTCTTCATATGCATTCAGGATTTTTTAATTAAAAATTGTGTCTGACAAGTTAATGGTGGAAATAAATGTTGACTGTAGATACATAGCACAGTGCTGTAATAATATAACCTTTTAAAGAGTACATTAACTCCCCTTATGTGTAATCCTTGATGCCTCTTACCATGAAGAGCCATAGCTAGATAAGAAAGACTATTTTAAACAGTTGCAACAGAGATCTTTGCCCTATCTTCAGCATTGTTATGAAGTTATATCTACAATGAGCCACTGTGTAATTTTAGAGGAGATGTCAGATTAAAATAAAGATGATACTTTTAAGATAAGAATCTCTCTTTTATTAATGAAACATATTTTTGATGTAGCAGTGTACATTCCCTTCAGATTTTTTTTTAAGATAAAAATAATCATATACAGAGATAGCTCTTGTAATTATAGAATTTGATGCCCAGAGGTATAAAGTGCAGATTTTGTATTTCTTTTGTAACTTAAATTACTGATATTATCTGGAATGGGTGTTGTAGATTTAGGAGTTAGAGAAGAGTAAATACTGGTTTATGAGTTAGAGGAAAGGTCTTGAAATGGATCCGAGTATAGAAAAATAAAGTTCTGTTTAAAGCATTAATTTCCTTCAAATACATTTCTTCTCATCAGAAAAATGAATGCTGATATTAAAAAATGCAAGGCTGCGCTATGTCCCTTTTTTTACAAAGCAGACATTAATGAATGAATTTGATGGTGTACTTGAGGTCTAGTAAAAAACATGCAAATTCTTTAAGATATTGTGTGATTGTTGTGTACTCTTTGTACACAGATAG
This sequence comes from Hirundo rustica, assembly GCF_015227805.2. Taxonomy (NCBI): domain Eukaryota; kingdom Metazoa; phylum Chordata; class Aves; order Passeriformes; family Hirundinidae; genus Hirundo; species Hirundo rustica. The sequence continues at coordinate 77,417,273 of NC_053450.1, read as the reverse complement.
TATATAAATGAGAAAAAGAAAATTCTTTTCTGTAGGAGGTACTCCCGGGAAAACAAATTTTGAATCACTTATATAAATGATGAAAATTGGCTTAAAATATAAAAAAGTAATTTTGCAGGTCAATTGCCTGTATCAGTGTCACATGATGTCAATTTTGGTGTGTCAGAATATGTTTTAACTAACAAAAAGTAAGAAATCTAAGTTTCTCAAGTGAATATATTTAATTCTGTAATCTTTATGCTCTATCTTGCTTTAGCTGTTGAGTATTATAGGCAAAGAAAGGATGCAGCAAACCCAGATAAAATCTTATTAAAATGCAAATGACATGAAGTTCTAGATAATGGAGTATGCATTAAACTTGAACACTAATGAACATAATAGTAAAAAGTATATGGAATATTTTATGTACCTCTATTTTGTGTTCAACTTAGGTGACTGTATTGACATAATTATAGATATTTTATATTCTTTTTTTCATAAAACTAATTGAGAGTTTTAGACTCCCATTTTCTTATCTGCATATTTGTTTTATTTTTCTGCTTATACAAACAAAATATTTCTGACCAACATAAAAATTCTCCGATATCAGCAGCCACTTTTGGCAATTTTTGGGAATCCTAATTTTTTTTTTTTTTCTTTCAGAATTAAATGCAAATAACTCCATTTGCACTATCCACATACATTGACTCTGCATTTGACTCACATTTCAAATGATCACTTCTGTTATATTTTTTCAAAAAAAGGGGCAGCTATTAAGACACTACAAAAACAATTTTCTCTCTGTTAGCTTTTCTGAATTTGGTTTTGATCCTTACTTAATCTGAACTCTCCTACCTCTAACCACTTCCTCAATAATGAGCTTGTCCTTTACAAAAGAGACTTTTCCTTTCAGTCCATTAGTAAAGTGTCAGCCAACACAAAATTTTTCTTTGTTAAGCTGGCTTTTTTTTTTTTTTTTTATGGAAGTATAAAGCTACTCTCAGGAATATGCATTTAGAAACCTTTGAAATTCTCTTCATACAGCAATCACACAAATCACACCCAAAACTGAATCGAGTCATCATAAATTAATAGACTTAACTGTGAAATATTTACAATAGCAAAGTTAAAACCTGTGCAGCCACTGCCTGTAAGGGCGCCTTGTGAAATGCAGACTCAAAGGGTCAGTCATAGGGGTCTGCCACAGGTATGTGAGAGTAAGATCAGGGAAAAAGCATTCTGATCATACTTGTTGTAGGATCATCTTGAGGGCGAGGAGATTCTGTGAAGAAGAACAAAGGTAGGAGAGCAGCATGAGAACTTTGTTTAACAAATGCCTTTTTTTAACAAGCAGCTTGGGAGCTAGCATTTCGGCTGCCACTTCTTTAAAATTTTGTTGAATTATTGTTGGCAGACTCCTATATATCTCTGAGCAGTCATAGTTAAAAAAAACAACCTCAACAAACTTTCAGGCTTTTAGATTGGTTATGTCACACTGATTTTCATAAGTCACTAAAATTACTTTGAAATATTTTGTGATTACTTTCTTTTTTTAAAATATAATTTATTATTATAAAAATTAGAGTATTAAGAAGATACTTAATTATACCCTGCTTGGGATGATTCATAGCGACAGCAGATTGCTGCCATCAATACTACAAAGAATCATGGAATGGTTTGTGTTAGAAGGGACCTTAAATATCACCTATTCCCCACTTTCCTGCTGTGGGTAGGGATGCCTTCTCTCAGACCAAGTAGTTCAAAGACCCATCCAGCCTGGCCTTGGATGTTTCCAGGGACAGGATATCCACAGAATCTCTGGTCAACCTGTTCCAGGGCCTCAGCACCCTCACAGTAAAGCATTCCTTCCTAATATTTAATCTAAACAGAAAACTGGAACTGGGGACACTTAATTTGCTTAGCAGGTAGGAATGGTCGTTTTTTAGTAAATGGGAGAAGTGCTTGGCCAAAACTGCCCTTTGAAAATAGTATCATGTGATTTAGTTAACTTAATGCTCAGAACACTAAGAGAGTAATTGTGAGGTAAAAATTCTAAATTAATAAAGAATTTTTAATATACTTTATGTGGCCAATAAGCTCAACCTTAAAAATAATATTAAGACAACAAATGTGGGTGTAATACTTGCTAGACAGTGCTATCTTTGCAGACAACTGAATCCATATATCAAACAGTATTAATTTTTTCTAGTAACGTCGTTCCTTATGTAGGTTATCATTTATTGTAACTTAGAGCACAATGATGCAGAACTGGTCTCCTTCATCTGGTAAGTTGAATTTTTTTTTAACTGAATTAGTGGTTTTTTTCTGTCAGATATTCCATCTCTTTTTAACAAAAAATTATTTTGCTTGTCTTATAATTAAATGCTTGACCTACTCAGATTTTAAGTTCACAAATTCTGTATGAATAATATTAAGATTTAACAGCAGATTCAAATTATTGTATTTAAAACTCTATTGTTTTATGTAAAAGACCATTAAAGAGGAATAATTAAATAATTCTTGACAAGTACAACTAACTCCTTATTTTAAATTACTTACTGTATTTTGTATTAAATAAGCAAAAAGAAACTCAAATTAATTTTGCCATGTTAGGCAGCAGCCTTTGATTACACCTCCTTTATTTCCATATACATTTCAGCACAGTTGTTTAAATAAGCAAAAAAAGAAATCCAAACATAAAACTTTAAATAGGGTGGGAGTATGGGTTTTTGTGCTATTCCAACATTTTCCCTAAAAAAAAATCCATTGATGAAGCTATATATTTGTGACTTTACATTTTAAAATTAAGATTCTCCAGATGAAGCATGGAAATGACAAGGATAGAATGAAACCTGTAAGGAAACTTGTTAATGGCTGTGCAAACTGAATATTGAGTATTACTATGTTCTATTGCAAAAGTCCAGGGAAGTTTGTATGGAGGTTAGGTCTTTGAAACAAGATAATCATCCAGCACCTACTGTGAGCATCTGGCCTTTTCTAGATAGGGGGCATGACTAGAGTTCTTCAGAAATTTGTCTCAGCTACTTATAAATAGAAAAAGTTTCCATCCCCTAATAGGCTACGTTATTATGTGCTGTGAGTATGTCCTGAGCTACTGGGGAGACTGATGGAGATTTGGAAGTTATTTGGTAGAAACCTGAAAGATAAATTGCATTTAGGACAAAAATAGGGTTGAGAAATTAAGAGGAAAATCTCTGAACTTTGTGCTACTGAGAAAACTGGGACAGGGACTCTCAGTGAATCACTTGCTCCATCTGTCAGATTGCTCCTATCTCCAACTTACATGTCTCATTTAACAGTAACCTCCCTTATTTAATCGTGTTGATTTGTTTCTGGAAACAGGAGAATCAGAAACTGTTTAGCAAAGGAGTGGTGAGGGCAGATGTTTATGATGGCAACAGGGATAGCAAAATATTAATTAGGAAATATGATCAAGACTAAATCCAGTAAGAGGTATTTAATCCTCTGACAACAGTTTTCACAGCTTTCTCTATTAATCTTTACACCAGATGTACTAAAAGCCTAAATGTGAAAGGTGAAATACAGAATTGCAAGGAGAATCATGTGAAAAAGACAAGCATTCACTTCATAACCTTTCAGGTCAGAAGTCCCCTGAACCACACAGCACACAGGTGAACAGTCTGAATGTCTTCAAAATATTCTCAAGGTTTGGAGTGCTGAGATTAAAGCTTTTTTTTTTTTTTTTTTTTTTTTTTTTTTTTTTTTTTTTTTTTTTTTTTTGGCTACTTCTTTTCAATGGATTTCTGTTATTTTTTTTATTTACAGAGTTGATGAACTAGTTAAATAGTCTGTGAATCTTTTAATTAAACATTCCCTATGTGTTGCAAAATTCAAACAAAGCTTTCAAATGTGGGTTTTTTTGTCTTTATTATTAATTTAATTTTCAGCTACCCTTTTTAATTGTATGAACATTTATATAGTTTCCACAGAAGCCAGGAAAATATGGAGTATTTCTGTGAATTTTAAACATCACTCTCCTGCTATTCTTACTATCACATTGAGATATAAAAAATATAAAAGGGAGCAGAAGGCAGTTAGGGACTTCCTCAGAACAAGAGCAAGTTGACAATTTCTGGGGGCAGCAAGTCAAGATGTTGTCACTAGAGTCCACCTCGAATGAACAGAGAGCAGTGGCTGAACTTGTGGAAGCTGATGATTTTTTTTGCTTGTGTTTCATCTTGTCCTCTGAACTTTTCTCACGGGTATTGAAACACTTCGTCCTTATGTTCGATGGAAAAACAGCCATTCCAGGACAGAAGCTATAAAGGAAGGGGTCTGTTGGGGAAGATGAGATGCATTTTCTTCAACATTAGAAAGCAAATGTGATTTTCACCTTTGAATTCATGTAGATATGTATGAATACCACACACACACACAAATATATGGATGACTCCAAAATTTTTCTGTCCAAATGTGGACTTGTAATCCTGTCTACTTCTACTTTTATCCTCTCAGAGTCACTGAAATCACACAGCCTCCTTCTTAAACAATGGAGTTATAGAATAATAAGCAATTCTATCCTTTCAATTCTTCTTAAAGGGTTATGCCAATCTTTTGATTCAAATGCTTCAGCCTCTTTGATTTGTAGAGAAGTCATAGGTATATAATTGGAACCTTGCAGCAATTACACAGTTAATATGAACTTCACACTTCCAATAATCTGGTTTTCTTATGTGCATGAAATTTGATACATAAATAAGTTACAGTGTCTGTGCATAAATATACAGAAAATATAGTTTCTACTGCAAGATAAATAAATATCATTGTTTTTGGTGCATTTTAAGTCCAAATGTATTAAATCACTTCAGTTTTAGGTGATATAACATTACTATCATTTGAATTTTTAAGATTCATCGCAGAGACAATGTTCACAGATATTTGTACCTTACAAGAAGTGTGAAGAAATGCAAAAGCTCCTGTCTAACCGAATGATCCTCATTGTGCTTACTGAAAGAATTCATGATATTTTTTCATGACATTAAGTCTTTGTTAAATATAACCCTATGCGTGAACAGTCAGGACTAGAAAATAATTTTGTTCTAAATGTCTTCCTGTTCACTAGAATAAGTTGAGGAAAAACATCTTTTTGAAAGATCTGTGGAGCCTGATCAATTTATTTTGGTGGGATGAGTGAGTCAAAGCAAAAATTGAAATTGCTGATAAAATTCTCAATTGGCAACTGATGATCTCCATTGTCACTGAGGTGGGTTGGGGGGTTTTTTGTTTGTTTGGTTTGGTTTGGTTTAGTTGGTTGGTTGATTGGTTTGGTTGTTGTTTTTTTTTTTTCTTCTCTCTGTTCCCTGAATACCAATAATTCCACTGATTTGTAAACAAGAGACAACAGTACACTTTGATGTAAAGGTGAGGAGTGCATATTAATGCGAAATATGATATTTAAAACATCCCATATCTTTTAATATCAAATTCATTTATTCTGTTGTAAGTAAAGATGAACTGAAGCATTGACATTTCAATCTGTGTGATGTTTGGACTTCTGATTTCAGCTCTGACACATAGCTGAAAGCACAAAAAGAATTTGCATTGAGAAATTTGAATTTAACCTCCACCTAAAGTTCTGAGTATCTAGATTTACTGCCCTGGATTTATGCTCTTTCTAGTTCTGAAGGAGATAACATATTAATAACTATCATGTCAGTAAATCTGATGAGCAGATGTCATCACATTTTAGTCACTCTGTAATGAAAAAGTAAAAAAAAAATATATATATACACTTATAATCTTAATTTAATTGCACTTTGTGTAATTTACCTGGCTTTAGCTCTTGTCGCAGTTTTCTTTCTTGTACATAGGAATTTTATTACGGGAAAAAACCAAAACCAAAACCAAAACCAAAACCAAAACAAAAAAAAACCAAAAAAACAAAACAAAACAAAAAAAAAACAACAAAAAAACCTAAAAAAAAAAAACAAAAAAAAAACCACAAAAAAACAAACAAAAAAAAAAAAAAAAAAAAAAAAACACCAAAACATAGTAAATAGACCCAGCTATGTTAATGTTTGAAACAAAACTGCAACTTTTATTGGACAGACATGCATGGTACTAGAACTGGATTTTCGACTTGAAAACAGAAATTAATCATTATACTTTGTCTAATTTACAACCATATCTATTCCTATATGCAATCCCCAGATATATAAGCATTTCTGCCAAACAGCAGTCTCTTTATGGCTATTTGAAAGCACAAAGGACTATGAAACTAGAAGCCATCAAAAGGATCTACTTGTATGCATTACAGTTTTAAACCAGAACTGAAGCTAGAATGTGAAGTGTTTTACCTCAAAGAGAAAGCATTATTTCATCAGAGCATAATAAAACCATATACTTTTTAATGTGTGGAACTCTTAGACTGGGAGGCTCATACATTGGGCAATACAGTTCAGCATGATGTGCCTTAGAAAATAATTGTGAAGATGGGCTGAAATCACACTGTGTGCTTTGAGAGAACTGAGTTTGAAATTATGCATAAAGCGACTGACGTGCTTCTGAGAATGTTGAGAGGATATGAATGTGTCCAAACTTTGTTTTGTGCATATGTGACCAGGAATGAAAATATAAATTGGAGAGCTGATTTGGTTTCAGAGTGTGCCTTTTTCCCTGACGGTGATATCTTTGATATTTCTTCTGGTTCCTGTTCATTCCAAACCAAAGGAGTTTTGAATATAAGGTAGTGCTTGGAGGGTTCAATTTGCTGGTTTACTTCTTTTTGAGAGATAGTGTAGTAAATCCTGGTTTGTTGTTTTTGTGGTGTTTTTTTTTTTTTTTTTTTCTTTCTACTGTGGAGCAAGAATCCCCTACAAATACAAAATTTTAGATGACTAAAAAGGAAGACTGTAGTCAATAGTTTATAACATTTTCTTCTTTTTATCTAATAGCATTTTACTCCAAAATTTTTCTGTTAGCAAGTCACTTGCTTGTTATCCATGCTGCCTCTCTCCTTGTTTAGCAACATTGCCATTGCACACGATGTAGCTGTTCTAGGAACATTCTGTCTATCAATTGAATCATTACTATACTCTCACAGAGTTATTCATACAATCATTGGTGTACGTTACTGCAGGGGTTTTTTTAGGAAAATTAAACCATTAGGGGATGCTGGCTTACATTCACTTAGTTTTCAGGTATGTTGCCATTGTTGTATCAGGTCCTGGTGCTACAATGAAAGTCTCTTTTGGAAACAGCAGGTGTATTTTGCCTCCATGTGATCGGGTTACACAAAGCAATCACACGGAGATGAGAGATTTCACAGGGCAGAGTTGTTCCTCCAAGAGAGCTAAGGCTGAACCGAGGCCGAGAGCCACTTTGCCTGTTTATTTCTTACTTTTTAAACATTTTTGGGTCTGGCTGTGGGTTGGCTTCTGGAGTTTTCACCTCCCAGCCGAATGGCCAGACTAGCTGTCAGTTACAGTTGTTTTCAGGTTTGAAATATGTAAACAAAGGACAGAGAATGAAAAATAAAGGATTTGTTTATGTTACATGTGTGAGAAAAGGCAGAAAGTGCTCCTAATATTGTACAGTAGCTAAAAAGTCTGACTCCATTTTATGAACAATCAAAAGGCTTTTAAAAACTCAGAAAAACCAGGGTGATACCTCCATACTGTTTAACTCCATACCTTGGACTGACCTAGCAATAGGATGAGAACATTCACACTAGACAATCTGAGCACCATGGATTAACTGATCCATCTCCAGCAGATGAGAAGCAGGATTTGTGGTAAGTGTGCCAATGGTGAAGAATTTCACAAGGAAGAAACAAATCATTCCACATTGCAAGGCTATTCAAATGCTCTTTTTTCCAATAACAAGACTGACAGTGAAGTTGGTACCCATGAAGGTTTGCAGTTATTTTCTCAAGGCTAGAACAGCACATGAGATTTCTCATTTTAAGTGATTTTTAGAGAAAAAAGTCTGTACAAAGGTTTCTGTGTAATGACTACCGTAGCTGTCTCTAAAGACATAAAAGAAAAAAATAAAAGTTTTCCAGAATTAAAAGCTATTTCACTTGTTCATGTGTCACTTATGTACTTTTACAAGGAAGACAAATGATGAGTTTAATGTCCATCCGTTACAAAACATGTAGTCAGTTCCATGCATTTTAATACATGCGTGGAAGTAGACAGGGATGGGAAGAGGTGGTCTTTTTAAGGAAGGCACTATGATATCAGTTCTGTTCTGCTTTTGCCATAAATGTTCTACATTATATCTGAGGTGTGGCTTTCAAAGCATTGTTCATTTGTCTGTGGGGTTTTGTGAGGATAAATGCATTTGTGTCTGAGACAAGAAGATCCTCTGATGGTAAGACACAAAATAACTGTGAAGATAAAATTAATAGGTTTTTCTTCATTCTTGTACACAAAGCTGGTCTTTGTTTCCTTCTGAATTAATCTGGTATTAATCAGTCATATCTTTGCTTCTATACATTGATCTGTGGCTTTTCTTTTCCTCTACATAATCTCCTTGTAGGACTCCATAACGTCAGCATGTCAGGCAAAATATTCCTGCCTGTATTCTTCTTGAATAATTTATACAATGTTGGTAATTCTAATGTTGTGTCAGACTCTCCATCATGTAAATAATTACACATGTGCAGTGTGCCTGCAACCAGCCAAAAGAAGAAATGAGATTTTTAGTGGAATGTAGGTGCATTATGAGGGAAAACCATCGTGAAAGTCAGTGCTAAGGTATTTTAAGCTTTCTTCAATGATAATACTTCTCAAAAATTAAGTCTGAGAAAATACCACCAACACTACTGCAAGTTTTTCCTCTTGATGATATGTGAGAATGGTCTTGATTTAAGACCACTGCCTATAGATAAGTAGGATTACTCTTCTTTATTTATGACATCTGTAATAATTAACAGAGCCTGATGACCCTGTTCCAAAGAGAAGTGCAGATCATCATCTAACAGAAGAATTCCAAAAGAAAATAAACCCTGACTTTTGTTGACGCATGTTTTTGTAACTATTCCATGAAATTGAAAGGCAAACACCTTGGAATATATCAGGGAAATATCTGAGTTGCCAACAGCATAACTGAGAAAGGAAAAATGGTAGACATGAAAAACTGTGAAGTACAATTTGAAAGGAGCTTGGACTTGGTAGCAAAGATATATTTTCTTTCTAGTTTCTAGGATTTTAGATACTCCATTTGTTAAAAATGAGATTTATGTAAGATATACCACAAAGCTTCATTTTCCCTGTAGAAAAACAGCATGTAGATCTCTGAATTTTAGATAACTGCTTGCTTTAGAAGACAGTGATAATTACCTCTGAAGCACACATATTTAGTTGAGCAACACTGACTTCAAATATTTGTTTTAACTTTTATCATGTTGCCCCTGTATTTTTCTCTTGGGTGATTAACATGGTGTTAGTTGCTTCAAAAAAAGTTCAAAATAATTCCATTTCTAATGATAGTACAGCATAATGCCCACTTAAGTGCTTTCCCTCCGGCAGCTCTACACTCCGCAACACAACAAGTTCTGTGGGTTTAACGATATTTTTCTAATCCTGGCATCATGGTACGTGACAGTTTTAAAGAGTCATATGTTTTAGAAAAATCAGGATGAATTATTAACTATTTAATTTCTATACGGACAAATGCTGAGGGATACATATAGCACGGGTAGCTTGGGGTGCAGCTGCAGTGGAGCTGCAGGTTCAACTCTGAATGGGTACCCCAAACAAGGGGCTATGAACAGACCTCAAAGGCAAGCAGGAGCTAACAACCCTAAGAATTTCCCAAGTTTAGACTGTAAAAGAATAAAATCCAAGGAGGTTTTTTGTTCAAGTTCCCTCCTTGGAGTAATTCAGTTTGAACTGTTATTTTGTAATTGTGCCAAGATGAAATCTTCTAAAGGATCTGGATGTCTGAGACTCTGCTGTTGGAGACCTGGGCTCTAGCCATCAAGGAGACCTGGTGTTCCTCTGAATGTGGGGTGTGTAGCTGTATAAGGGACCACCAGCTCAGGTGGTGGGAGTGTTTCTGCCAGAGTGGCTCCTGGATGGTCAGACAGGGAAGTTTCCCAAACACTAGAATTAAGAGAAAAAATTGCTGTTTTCCCTAGCCAGGAGAATTCTACCTGCCTTGTTTGTAGTGGTTCAGTTCCTTCAGAGTACACATACACTTCTGTGGATTGAGTTTATGCTGACCTGGGCTTTTGAAAAACAGATGAGAAAAATAAGATAATATTCTCAGAAATGTGAAGATCCACTCCTTAAACAACAAAGAAGTCTATGTCAGTGTTGATATCACTCTTACACATTCTTTCAATTCTATTGCAAATTTACAAAGCATATCGCATTTCCAAATATGCACACTACATATCCAGTTTTGCCTGATGAAATAAATGGAGTATGGACTTCTCACAGAAATTTTATAAAAGCAGTTACCCTGGGAGCTCTTAGTGTAAAACATAACCTAAATATTAATAAGGACAAATGTTCAGAACTCAGAGCAGGTGTTAATGCGTGCGCCTTGCAGATAAAGCCAGTAGTAGTAACTGCTTAGCAGTAGTAACTGCTAAGCTAAACCCTCTTAAATATCTCTGAAATGTTACCTCTTAGCTGTTATGTTTGACTGCTCAAGAAGCTGCCAAGAATTTACTGCCAAGTTTCTGTGACCCCTGGTGACTTTCCTTTAAAAGACCAAGAAAATTAGATCGGACTACTGCTAAACTGTACCTGAAAAAGGTGACAAATTTTATAACATTGATAGTGGAGGGGAAAAAAAACCCTGGAAGTCAATATTAACAGCAGTTAATATTTTAGTGTCAGGGTGATGCAAGGACTGGGTGTTCCCTACAGGCTGGTTGCCACCAAGTGTCCCCTGGCCTGGCACTGCAGGGGCCTTATCAGACCGGGACCATTGCCTCTAGTTCATTCAGCTGTAGAACTGATGGTATGATACACTTCAATCTGCATAATTTTGAGGTACTATTGTGCTAAGCGTTGAACTAAAAATCAATCTCTTTGAAGGTCTTTGTTATATTTACAATGTGGACCTAAGTATTCTGAGGAGGATTTGCTAGTCATAAAGAATTATATTTTTTTGTGGTTGAAATAAAACCACTGAGTGTATAGTCAAATTATGTTAATTACTGGTAGAAACCCCTCTGTTTTTCTTTTTCCCTTTCTTATTGACAGATGCAGTTTCTCATATATAGATGTATTTGAGATGATTACCACTGGGAGAACCAGCTATTGATCAATCCTGTCTATGTCAATAGGAGGCAAGTTTCCACAACTAGTCTCATTTTCAGGATATTTAGAATCTGGAAAAGTACACTGCATCAGGAGTGAAGCAGAGAAATAAGAATGTGGAAGGGAAGGGGAAGAAAGGAAGGGGAAGCTAAATTGTGTTGGGCTTTTTTTATTTGTTTGGTTAGATTATTTTACAAATTGTTATATAGTGGGGCTGGACAGTGTAATACCATAATTTTTATCAATCAAGTCCTAATTTTTATAAATTTAGTAGCTGTAGAAAACCAAATAGAGCACTGACAGAGCAATATGATGTTAAACTTGAATGCATTTATGAATAATATTCAATAATATGAAATATTAATTGTACATTTTCCTGGAGCTGTTTGCAATACAAGCACTTTTAAACTTGATTTTCTTGTAATAAAGGCAGACAGAAAAATCTTGCCCTGATGTCCCCAATTCAACCTGAGTTCTCTATTCAGTTCATGTGCTCCTTTTCTGTTCTGCATTTTGTATTCCACTTGAAACCATGCACAAAAGCACAGTAATATTGTGCACTGGAGGAAAAAGTTCTTTTGGTATTCTTAACAAACTCAGAAGTACCCAAAACATAGAATGGCATTTATTTCTAAAAAACACACAAAGTGTTTGAGTCAATAAATCATCTGGAAGGTACAAGCCAAATTCCCAGTCAGTTTACCGGTGGCTAAGCAGGCTGACATGACAGCGAGGTATAAAATGTTGTGTCTTACTGGACTATGAAGTCACCCAGAATACTTATTGAAGCAGCTTTTTGAAAGGTCTTCCAAAGATGCGAAGGAGGATAAAAATCCTCCTGTTTAAATAGCTGCTGCTCATATTTACTTTCCTCTCTGCTTTGAGGCATTGATCAAGAGAAATCATTCATAGGTCATGAATTAACACAGTTTTTATCTCAGTGCACCATGAGTGATGGATCATTATTTAAAATTCATAATCTAGAAGAAAACTGTGATGACTCAGAAGCTGCTTCATGATCTAATCAGACTTCCTTTTATAAGGAAGTATGACAGCCATGAGAGGTGAGAGGACGTGGCCTAGGTGAAGCCAGGAAATATAGTTTTCTTATAGCACTGTGGGTAAAGCAGAACTTGCTGTTGTAGATTGTTGTCGAGCTCAGTAAGCCAGTCATTCCTTCACACACAGGTGAATGCTGCAGTCTGGAGAGTTAGTCTTTCACAGATTCTATTTAGTTAGATCTTTGTGACAGCAAGATAGAAGAAGGAGGTGGAGGTCCTTTGTAAACAATAATTATCCACACATTATAAATGGAGTGGAAATTAATGCATTGTCTTCTCAGCTTCACTGTGTGAACTGCCTCTTTGCAGTCAGAATGCCCAGAAGCTGCAGCCAGGTTATGTGGGTTTTTTTGCAGAGAAAAAGAAAAGTGAAAAGAACTTCTATTTCATGACACAATTATTGAAGTTTAGCATGAAACTCAAATTATAAATTCGAGTATTTTTCTACCAACATTTGAAGAAGTATACATTTTTCTTTTCAAGCTTTCACCTTGTCAATGTTTCTAGATGCTTCTAACTGGCTAGAATTTCAGTTGCTATAATGATGCTATCAAGATTGTATAAGTCTTTCAACAAAAATATAAGTCCTAGATGATGTGTCATCTTGCAAGATCCGGAAATTTCCTTCTTTTAAATAATTCCAATATTGTTCTGATGAATCATAGTAGATATTTATTTTAAAATTCTTCCAGATTCGACCTTCAAAATGTATTCTCTTTTTCCTTCTCTGCTTACCATCTTTCACAGAAACGTCTTCCTTTCTCTAGTTGAGATCTATATAGAATTGCCAGCAAGGATACAACATTCTGCCTTTAGTAGTTTCCTTGTAGTTGTGATTGTAGTTCATTGTAGCCAATTGTGTAAACCTAAATAATAATAAAAATGTATTAACGATATGGTTAAAGCTTTGAGGACTGTAGTTTTACTTACAGTGTTTCCTACTTTGTGTATACTTTCTTGATCATCTCTCTATAAAGCAAATAATCTGATTCAGCAAAACTTTCTTCTCTCAAAGCCAAGTTCTGTTCATTGGAACCTCAGAAGTAAAATTAAATGTTACGATTTGGAGGTCCCGCCTTGATATGTTGAAGGAATTTTCAAACAGATATGCTCTTATTTTCCTTCTCTGGGATGTGGTTTTGTTGAAATCAGACCAAAGTAGCATAATCTCTTTCCTCTGTCAAGGAGGTTATTATGGCAGTCGTGACACACCTTTTGTTGTCTCTAAGAGGATAAATTGCAACAATGAGGTGTCCAAGGAGTATTTTCAATTGAAAAGGCTTGACTTTGCAGTGGAAAAGCTAAACTTTTATCAGAAAGTAGATTTTTTGGGAAAATCTTTTTTAGTTGAAAACTCAACTTTCCTTTAAAAATAAGCCTGGTACACTTTTCCAATCTGTTTTATTCTCCATTGTTTTCCACTTTATTATTCCTAAAACATATTTCTTCTTATTAAGTTGCACTATTTGATAGCATCCTGTCTTCATCTCTCTTTTCATGTGGGTGGGGGTTTTTGGGGTGGTTGGTTTTTTTGTTGGTTTTTTGTTTGTTTGTTTGCTTTGGTTTTTGTTTTTGTTTTGTTTATTTTTGTATTTTCTTTTCTGGTTTCTTACGGCAAGTGCTGTATTTAAAAAAGCATGATGGAGGGGATGAAACAATAGGCAATCTTACTTCCTTTTCCTTTAAAATAGGCTCGAAATTTCCACATAATTGATTGAATATCCAGTTATATTATATATCTGATGATATCATGTTGTTGCAAGTGCTCTCAGTTCAGTCTGTTGAACTTTCACAAAGGCCCTCCAAGACCTCTACTGAAATCCTTTCATTAACCAGAGGCATAATATATGCAGTGCTTCTTTCTCACCGTCATCTTTTACTTAAAAAGTAGCAATTAAATATATTCTTCTCAGCTTCCCTTAAGAATATAACAACCTATGAGGTATATTTTCCTGTCTGTGCCTTTTAAATCAGTAAAATGTTCATAAATAACATTTCTATTTCAAAAAAAAACAAAACAAAACCAAAAAGGTTGTTTTTTTCTCCATTTTCATTCCTGCAGTTAGACAGGTTTAGATATGTCCCAGCTACTTTGTTCCTTACTGTCTTGAAATATTCAGTTTTGTAAATATCATGTATCATTGATATTAATTAAAGTCACTGAAGTAGTGTCTTGGTAAACCTGTGTGGTTTTATGCATGCAGAACATATAAAGGACCAATGGTTTGAATGTCTAGTATTTAATGTGTTGCCATGGATGTTTTAAAATGTGGAGATAATTTATTACAGATAATGAAAACACCAAAACAACCCTGATTACTTTCTTTTCACGCTTGCTTGTCTTTAAGGTCAAGTAGCAAAAGTGTGCTTTCAAAAGAAAGACTTCCATGACAACAAAAGGAAGTGAGGGAAAGAAGAGATTGTTGATTCACATATGTCTTTTTAGCCAAGAAAGATCCTGAGATGCTCCTCATTTTTTTTAAGTGACAAGAGAGGAAACAAACAAAAATCGAGGGTAATTTTTAAACTATTATGCATGATGGGACCCTGCTCTCCTGGAGGTGGCTGAACACCTGCCTGCCCATGGGAAGGGGTGAATTAACTCCCTGTTTTGCTTGCCTGCATGGCTTTTATTCTCCCTGTGAAACTGTTTTTGTATCAATCCATGAATTTTCTACCTTTTATCCTTCCAGTCCTCTCCCACTGTTGGGGGAATGAGTGAGTGACTGTGTGGCCAGCTTGGCAGCTGGCTGGGATTAAACCACAATGCCAAGTCAGACTCCTGGTGAGATTAAACATGCCATAAATCCATCTGGGCTGTTGCAAAACCTGTTGGAACTCCCTGATCAAATCCTGGGACTGTGCAAAGTGCAGATGTCCCCACTAGACTTAGGGTGTGGCTCTTCAGTGTAGGAATGCACTAAGAAATCACAGGATTTTATTGCATGAAGGAAATGAAAAGTAACAAAAGTCAAATCAAAGCAGATAAATCACAGCATTTGAACAGGTATGTCTCTTGAACATTCGTCATGCTACTAAGAGGCACGGTTAGTAGTACTGGAGATTAGTGGAGCTTCTTAATGCTGTAACTTCAGCCTTTTCTATTCTCACCATGCTAGATAAAATCTGCACCAAAAGTATGGTAACAGAGAGAGCAAGTGTGGGCCTGGGTGAGAGGGAGGAAAGAGAAGGAAAATCTCTATCTTCACACTGAAGGAACCCCGTCTAGCAGAACAATCACAGTGCAGCTGCCTAAGATGCTACTGTAAACATTATATTTTGCCAAAAGAGCCTCAGGAAATAAGTATTAACTATGGTATAAGATACCTAAAGCTGTAGGTATACATATAATGCTGTCAAAGTAAGTGCAACAGATGTTTAAATGGACCCATATAATTCTATGATGATTGAAGAAAATCTCAAGAAGGCTGGCAGAACTTTATTTAACAAAGAGTGTGCTTACTTACAAAGAGAGGAATATTAATCTAAAACACTTGTGTGTGTTTTTTCATAACTAGGACACAGAATATTCTTGAATTATGGTCCCACTGTTTTCTGTCAAGTATTTCAACCATTGGATTCACGCAGAGAATGATACATAGATGCACATACAAGTAGTGTATGAAAGCACAAAGTTTCCTATTTTAACTGACAGGACTAGTGGAAACTAGTGGAAATTTAGTGATATCTGGAGACAAATATCAATATCATATTTGAAAAGATTTGATCTATTTAGATATTCAGCCTATGGATACTGGTATTTAATACATTACATATTGTCTCCAAACTTCAGTTTCTGTACTTTGCACTGTACCTTGTGTACGCTGTCTCAAAATCCAGACCATCATTTCCTCACCAAATCATTTCAATGCAACACACTGCTTGTAACTGCAAGAGATAGGCTAAAGGAGGGAAATCTACCAAATATATTTCAGTTTTCTTCCCTCTCTAACATACTTCTGTGTATATGCTGAGTCGAGAACACAATTTTTCATCCCTTATCTCAGTGAAGGTAAACCATACATCAGTTAAGGAAGGAAAAAAATAAACCCCTTGCTGAAGTGCTGAACTTGCTTTAATTTAAGTAGAGCTACTTGCCTGGTTGCCACAAATATAGATTTTTTTTTTTTTTTTTTTTTTTTTTTTTTTTAACTAGGACAGGTTTTGTAATACATGCACTAGCTATTCCTTCTTGCAGGTTTTCATCATCTCTGGCACTGTGATTTCTTGGTCATAAATGCGTCTTGCTAAACAAGATGCTGCAGAAAATTTTGGAAAGGTTGAGGATACAGTTGGTTGCAACATGTAAATATATGCATTGAGTAATAATTCATTATGGGAAAGTGATGTTAAGAACAGAGAAAAAAAAGTTATTATAATTGTGTGGTTTCCTCCTTAGTGGAAAATAGTGTAAAGCAAAAGCCAATCAAGATCCTTACTCTAAGAATATTTGGGCAACTTGAAACTACTTTTTCTAGGAAGTTTTAATAAATAATAATATAAATATAATATATCTGATATAATTTTTTTCCAATTTCTATAATTTTATAATGTTCTTACCATATCTGGCAGTGGAAATAAGAGCAGAATCAAGAAGTCTCCAATTTGAAGACGTCATTTAAAGAAGTACTTGCATAGGACCAGTGAATCAAAATTTCTCATAAATCAGAATAGCCACAAGGGATAGTTATGTTTACCATGTTTCTTTACCAGAATTATTTTTAAAATGTTAATTAAGCGTCAGCAAATAAATTAATAAATGTCGGTTGGCATTGCTGCTCTGGGATGTGATTTGCCTAGCTGTAGGCTATTTGTTGAGTATTAATTAAATTAAGTAAAAACTTGCTGTAAGTTTAAGGCCCTAATAAGAACTGAATTTGTTTATTAACTGCCTGCAGGCAGACAATTATTTCTATGTCATCACAATTTATTTTGTCCTATTCTTTTGTGCATTAAGGAACACTCTGCTGAATATTAAATATATGATGATATTCCCATCTACATCATTTAGAAAATTGTTTCAATGAGCTTTGTGGTTGTCAACAAATGCCGACATGTCTGAGAAAGAATTCAATTTTTTTTTTTTCTTTTTTTTTTTGGCCATATTCAATGCAATATGTGATTTATACCAGAATCAAGTGTTAAGAAAGGGAAAGGTCTATCTGCCTGGAGCTGCAGTTGCAAGCAGAGTGAAGCTTTGTTTCCCAATTCCCCATAGAAGCAGTGCCCTCACTTGTCTCTGCCTGACCACTTCCACTTCTTTTCACCTCTCACAGGCATGTGACACCAAGGAGCAAAGGAGCTAAAATGCTGCTTTGAGGCAGAGAGGAGATTTAAGTGAAAAGGGAGGTTACACTAAAACCTATCAGCCAAGTTTTATGCATGTGGAAGAAGAAACAGAAATGCATACACAGACACTTATTTACAGCACAGTCTACCACTGGATAGACAGGAAAGAAGAACACACTAATGGTTTCAGAAATGGCCTTCAAGACCCAGCTGCCAGCACCGAGGCCAGATTTTACAACAAAAAATCCTGAATTAAAGATGTAGCTGCTATCTCTCTCTTTCCCTCTTACCAAACATTTATATCCTGTGTGAGGTCTGTGATGTTTTTTGCTGTAGAAGTAAGCATTCATGGGAGTGTTGTGGAAATGCTAGTGGATTATGTGAAAAGAAAAACTGAGAGAACACCTTAAATACTGAATCACTTTAGTAAGTAGTGCCTGCACCTACAGTTGGGACTGTGAGAAATCAGTATTCACAGTTACCCCTGTGAACCATTCTTTGGACACAGTAGTAAAATAGACTTCAAGAACATGGATTTATTTCCCATCTGGAAAAAATAAACTGGCAGATGAATCACTGGAATGCACATGTTTTGTCTCCAGGGTGTTTTGTCCCCAGACCTAGGCTGATCTGAGGTAGGTTTAAATAATTTAAAGCATGGGCAGTGTCAAGTGTGTCCTGAGTGCAGTTGCTCAGGTCACAGATGTACGTATATTCCTCTACATTACTTCATAATGTAGACACAGTATGAGTCGCTTCATGATATGATCTTTTCTGGGATGGTAAGATGTCAAGTTTCCATATAATAACTAAGGATTACTAACAATAATGAATTCTTCTTAAGTCATATCTGGTTAAATTACAAAATGCCTCAAATTAACCATTTGCACAGCTCTGTTTTAAAAAAAGAAAAAGGGCTTCTCAGATTGTTTTTAAGTAAGGATTTAGTTCCTCTAATCTGTCAAGTTTTGCAAATAAAATAAGCCTAATCCAATCAAACCAATGCTGCACTGTATAAAATTATTTGTTCAAAGTAAATTATTCTTACCTTCAGACAAGGGATTTTTCTTCAGTTAGAAGGTACTACATGATTAGATGGTTTAAGTTCAAACTGACATTTTATGTTCAGCTATTAGTCTAGGTAAAAAAGCTCAAAATAGTTTTTTTTTTTTGAGTCCCAAATGACTTCCTGGTTTGATGAAGGGTCTCTTCTGTCAAAAGCCCCAAAGAAAGGAAAGCAGTACAGTGTCTTTGGCTTATGTAAGGAGGCAGTGCTCTCCACAAAAGCATAACAAAAACACCCAAACAACTCACCCTGCCAGTTTCTACCAAGGTCCCTCCTTCAAGCAGGCTGTGGTTTCAGTAGCTTCCATGACTCAGTCAGGCTGTCACTTCTAAAGAGGAGCTGTATCAGCTGAGGAAGCCTGTTGTCTTCACATAATCCTGATGAGTCACACACTGTGACACCCTGTGAACCTGATATGCAAAATCCTGCAGTCCTACATCACAGGACTCCATGCAAATCCTTTGTCAATTTTTATCTATGTGAAATTTGTGGACTGAGAGTTCTGCTTTGACTGGAATATAATCATAGGCTTACAAGCAAAACAATCCCCTTAAAAACAGTGTTCGGTTTGTTCCATGTTTAAAGCTTGCAAAGTTGAAATTTGCCAGTGGTTTTGATGATAATATATAAATAGGATCACATTTAAATCTGGGTTCTTTTAAAAGGTCACTGAGTCACAAACAATTTTGCATTGAACAGGAGTCAAAACTGAGATTTTCAACCATCTGTTAGAGCCTTAGTAAATGGGGCTGAGGTTTTGTACTGAAGTTTTGTTAGAACTGGTTTGAAGCTCAGAGAACAAACTATTTGATATTTACTGGTTTTTTATGTATGTGTTGAAAACAATGTAGCTTTAATCTAAGAGGGGATTGTAAGTCAAGCCAAGGCATTTGTTTAGTGTCTGTTTTGAAACCAAAGCCTGAAGCTCATGGTATTGCTAGACTCATTAATGAGAACAGGTGGGAAGCAGTGAGAATGTGTTTAATATTTCACTGTAAAGGGAGGGAAAATCTGAAAAAGAAGTTTCTTGTGACTGGGCGAACTTCTAACTTAGTTTCTATAAAGAAAACTTTTGTATTTCTAAGTATGTGTAAAAGTGGGGTTATGAAAATGGAGGGAGTTTGTTGGCTGTACTCAGCAGTAGAGAAGTCTCAGTAGTTGAGCTATAGCATAAATCAGCAATGAAATATCTGACATGAAGCCATTATGTATATTAAACAACATCTAATGGGCTTGTATTTCTAGGCATGCTTTTGCACTAAGTAGAATATTAGGTCAGATTTGTTGTGCATACACAGAATAAACCCTGACTTCTCTTCTAGTACCCCTGAAAGAATCTAAAGTTCTTGCAAGACAAACTGTAAGATGACTCAGGCTGGAAATCTGAAAAAGTATGTGGGTAGCTGCAGCTTTTGAAGGGGATGGTATTTATTTACTGTGTGAATACTTGTGTTTCAGAGCTTAGTCAAGCAGATGATCTTTAACAACTCAAGGGCTCTGCAGTGGGGCAACCTACTGGATAAGAACTTGTGCTATTTTCATTTGGGAAGTGGCAACAAGGATCACTGTTCTGTGACTAAATCTGATGTGTGTCACCCCAAGGGGAGGAACATGCCAGACTGGAACTTGTTTTTTCAGATCAGTAGTAACCCAAAAAGTTAGGCAAAGGAAAATGATCAGCCTAAGAACAGACGTGATAAAACCATATATACTTGCAAGTAGATGACTTTATGAAAGGTCTTTTGGGAAATACTAGAAATTTTTGAAATATTCATACTTTAGATATGAATACAATGAAGTCTAAAGGCATAGCTGAAGGTTGTATAGGTATGTGGGATTTAGTGTTAAGCTAACCTCATGAAGGAATTTTAAAAATAGTTTTTAGCAGTAGGGGATTCCAAGTAATATGTAAAATCTGTCCAATGTCCTGCATAAATTCTCAGGAAGCTATGCTACATTCTAATACTACTTTGTCTGACTTGTTAGGAAGACCCAAGATAGCTTTATTAAATTTAGCTGAGACAAATCTTGCTTTTTTTAAAGCTGACTTAACCAGAATGTGGTGTTGGGTTGGTTGTTTTTTTGTTTTGTTGTTGTTTTTGTTGGTTTTTTTTTTTTTTTTTTTTCTGTTATTGTATTCATCTTGTTATGTTTGCATGTCATAAGTGATGAGAATTTGGGGTTTCTAAATTTCCTTAGCTTATTGCAAATAATTTAGTAACAGGGCAAAGGCTCCCCCCTTCTTTTTTTTTAAAGGTACATGTCCAGTTGCATTTCTTCATTTGAATCAAATGAACATGGATAATTTAAAAAGCATAGAGCAGAGTAATAAAGATGATATGACATGTCATGCTCAGGATAGAATTAATTTCCACTATGATACTGAAGTCAAAAGTTTTCTCTTTATCACAGAATTACTGCACATAAATATATAGTGCTAATAAAATTAAATATCATGTAAGGTCAGGGACTAATCTGTGTAAATTTTAAAGTTAATAATTATTGTGTTCTACATTTCCACTGTCTTTTTCAGGCTAGTGATATTTGCCTTTTTTTGGCATGTAAATGAGTGTGTTTTAACTCCAGAATTTTAGAAGTTCTACAGTGGTATATTTTTCTCATTTAGATTTTGTAAGAATTGCCAGGACTCTGGGGATTTTGGTGACCAAATGCACTGGTTGCTGGAATTAACAAAGCTCTCAGTCTAGAGTAATGGCACTTGCTTTGCCTGTCATCATTCCTTCTCCTTTTCCTCAGTTTCCCTCAAAGAACACAAATAGATATATAAGCAAAGCATAGCCATGATCTGTGTTTAGGCCCTGTTTCTTTGTTTGTTTTCTCCTTTGTGTTATGAAAGCACACAAAAAATGGAGCTATAACTAAAGCAGGTTAATGATGTCAGATTTGCTATTCATGGTGTTTTCACAGGAATATAAGTTACTTCTTTGGCACAGCAGCATAGAATTATTAAGGATGTAAAAAACTTCCGAGATCAAGTCCAGCCTTCGAGTGAACACCATCACACTAAATCATAATACTAAGTTCCAAGTCCAGTTGTGTCTTGAACATTCCCAGGGATGGTGACTCCATCATCTCCCTGGGCAGCTCATTCCAATGCTTAACAACCTTTTCCATAAAAATAATTCTTCCTGATCTCCAACCTGAAACTCCCCTGATGTAACCTGAGGATATATACTCTTGTCCTGTTGCTAATTGCCTGGGAGATTGACCCCCACCCTGCTACAGCCTCCTTTCAGGTATTTGTAGAGAGTGATAAAGTCACCCTGGAACCTACGTTTTTTCCCAGGCTAAACAATTCCAGCCCCCACAGCTGTTCCTCATATAGCTCATTCTCTAGGTCCTTCACCAGTATGCCCCTCTCTGGGCATACTACAGCACTTTAGCATTTTCCTTGAACTGAGTGTCCCAAAATTTAACAAAAGATTCGAGATGTGGCCTCAGCAGTGCCAATTAACAAGGGAGAATCACTTTCTTGGTCCTGCTGGCCACACTATTCCTGATACAGGCCAGGATGCCATTGTCCTTCTTGGCCACCTGGGCACAGTTGGCTCATGTTCAACCACTGTTGACCAGCACCCCCAGGTCCTTTTCCACTTGACTGCTTCCCAGCCACTCTGTCCCCAGCCTGTGCTCTGCATGGAGTTGTTGCGACCCAAGGGCAGGACCTGCCATCGCACTTTATTGAACAGCACACTGCCTCAGCCTATTGATTCAACCTGTCCAGATCCTTCAGAAGAACCTTTGTGCCCTTCTGCCCAACTTAGTGTCATCTGTGAACTTACTGAGGGTATACTCGATCCCCTCATCCAGATCATCCATAAGTATATTGAACAGGATTGGGCAGAATATATAGCCTTGGGCAGCATCACTGGTGACTGGACACCAACTGGGTGGAATTCCTTTCACCACCTCTGGGCCTGGCCACCCAGCCAGTTTTTATGCCAGTGAACAGTGCACCAGTCTGAGCCATGGGCTGCCAACTTTTCCAGAGAATCCTGTGAGAAACAATGTCAAAGGCTTTGCTGAAGTCCAGGCAGGCAACATCTACAGCCTTTCTCTCACTCCTTAGGCAGGTCACCTAGTCATAAAAAGAGATGAAGCTTGTCAAGCAGGACTTGACTTTCTCAAATGCATGCTGGCTGGGCCCAATCCCTTGGCTGTCCTGTATGTGCCATGTGATTGCACTGAATGTGATCTGTTATGTAACCTTCACTGGCACCGTGGTCAATCTGACAGATCTGTAGTTCCCCAGATCCTCCTTCTGGTCCATGTTGTATGTGTACATAGCATTGACAAACCTCCAGTCATCTGGGACCGCCCCGCTTAACCAGGACTACTATAAATGATGGAGAATGGCTTGATGAACTCTTCTTTCAGCTCCCTCAGTACCCTCAAGTGAATCCCACCCAGTCCCACAGACTGGTGAGTACCTAAGTAGCACAGCAGGTCACTAGTAATTTCCTCCTGCATTGGTACAGGTGCACTATGGGTGGGCTATTGATTTCAATACCAAAATATTTGGATGATCTTCCAGGAAAATTCCAATTAGTGTACCTTAAATTTGTTTTCCAAATTTGTGGAAATCTGACATCATGATGCTGTTGGCATAGTAGATGGAGTATACATGTTAAACAATTATCTTATTTAGAGGCAGACAGGAATTAAAATTATTTCTGCAAAAATTCTTGGGACAGACCCTTACCCCAGCCCTGGAAGAGCTCAGATCTGATGATTGTCAAGGCTGAGCACACCTGTTTGATTATTGAGTGTGCTGTAAGGGATGTTTATGGATGAGAAAACTGTAGATGGAACTTTGAGAGCTGGTGACTATCTGTTTACATTTCTCTTGTAATAGATGTTAGGCATCTTTTTAGAACTTGTTTTTTTAAGAAACATTAATATATTGCTAAAATGTAACAGTTCTTTTTCTGATCATCAATTTTTTGAATAACTCTGCATTTTATGAAATATCATTATGGTGCTCTATATTGGTGTTGACCTTACTGCTTGTAACTTTATATATTTACAAACGTGTTGAAATCAGAATAATTTTTACCAATTATTTTTAGTGTTCTGCAGAAATAAGCAATATAATACTTGATTTTTATCGAGTGTTTTGAGTTGGTTTTATTACTGATACAGTTTAACTTGTTTAGTCTTTTATTAAAAAATGTTTTTGGTACACTTTGCTACCATTTAGTCATTAAATGCAATTTAAATATAAATCTTAATAATTTAGTAGATTGCATTAGTTGTTAATTTCCTTTTAATTCTTTTAATTCATGTTTTCTTACAAAATCAACAGTTGCGTTACCTCTTAATGAGGGTTACTGTGTGACTGCAGGATAGAAAATTGCCTACCTCACTCCACTGGAAAAACAAGTGCATTCTTATACTGGCAGAAACTTTCAGCAGCCCTACATCTCTCCCTCTCACTCTCCAAAAAAACATTGAACATGAAGAATTTTATTTATTTCATTGGTGTCATGGTTTAGGAATGGTGTTCCCCAAGTTAGTGTTCCCGCTGAAACACTCCAAACCATGATCTGCTCGTTCACTCCCTCCTTCTCCTCCTCGTTTTGGACACACGGAGAGAATTGGAGGCACGAAAGGAAAAGATCGCACATTGAGGTAAGAACGATTTATTGCCTAACTAAAAATTAAGAGTAACACGTGAGAGTAAAAGATAAGAAAATAAACATTACCAGCAATAATATGAATGACAGAGGGTACAAGAAAGAGGCCAATTATTCACACAGAACCCCCCCAGCAACCCCCAACCACTCCCTCCACAACACTCCGTGACACAGATGAGACTCCTTGCCCCCATCACCATCAAAGGAGGTAAGGAAGTATAAAATAACCTCAGGGTCCTGGCCATGCTCCCTCCTGCTACTGCAAAAATTAACTCTTAACCTGGAACAAGGGAAATTCTCCTTATATTTGTTTACCATAGGTAAGTTAAGGAATTAAAAATTAAAATCAGTATCTTTGTTTCCAATTCTGTGGAAGATTTCAGTGTATTACGGATAACTGAAATGCTCTTTAAGCATTTATTCCAGCAATGTATGTTATATTGGTCAGATGTGATTGGCCTACTGAAATCACCACAGATTTGTACACCGCATGGAAGAGGTATTAGATTTTTTTTTTTTAAATATGTTTGAAATAGGATGTTTACCAAAACTTTAAAATTAATCTTTCACAAACATTCCAGATGTTTTGAGCTCAAACCTTGACCAAAAGATGGGAAAAATTAAATTGACTAGAGAATTATTGCAAAATATTTTCATTAGAAAATGATTATTTAAAAATTTGGCCACCCTAGCCAAAATTAGAAAGCCATACTAGTGTTTTAGATTTTCTTGGAAGATAACAGATACAGGTAAAGACAAACAATCAAAATATTTTGTAATGTCATTTTTATTTCAATTAAAAATTGAAAAACATCTGAGCATTCTCCTTTTCCTGCTGAGAGATATTTAGTGGGCTTGAGAGCCATTCTTAAAGACAGCAATAACTTCTGCAGATGAAATGTTTTCGGTCACCTTTAATGTTCATTAAGCTGTGTTAGGTGGCCTCAAATAAATGTGACCTTATAATAAATGTGCAGAATGCTGTAATCAATGATATATCAGGACTCCATCTAAAGGGTTCCTCTAGTGTTAGACTTATACACAAAACAAAGCACAGTTGTGCATTTGAAACCATGAATGCTGTATGAATGATAGCACTAACACTAGTTTGTTTAAACTTGAAAAGACAAATTCAGACCATAGATTTCAATATGAAAACTTACTCACAGTGGTATATTGTAATAATTTACTGAGTACAAAACTGTACTAATAATTCTCATTCTCCCCATACTTTAGTTAGAATATATGTGAGATGCTTTAGTAGAGAATACTTTCATACTTATGACAAAAAATCCAGGGTATGCTTTCTTTGTTTAAAATGATAGCAGTTATAAATCCTATTTACTGGAGAAGAGCAGCTTTCTCATGTATATTCAGGCATTCACTGTTGTTTTACAGTAAACCAACAAACAAATCAGTGAACAAAGGGCTGCTATGACAAAGTCATAACTGAAAGAAACAAGAAAACCTTTCCTCAAATTTGACTCTTTTCCAGTGAAATTATATATTGCATAACAATATGTCTGAAAGTTGTCTTTTAAATGGTCAGTATGCAAATTTTAAGTTTAAAAGAATACTTATGCTTGAACCTCATAAAAATAACTGTTCAGACATGCAAGTTGTAAGAGACTGAACAGGACCAGCTCTCCCAGCCTGTCCTTCTAAAAGAGATGCTCCACTCCTTTAATTGTCTTTGTCACCTGCTGCCAGACCCACTCTGGGAAATCAATCTCTCTTGTGTGCTGAGGAGCCCAGAACTGCCCACAATACTCCAAATGAGGCCTCACCAGGACTGAGTAGAGGGACTGGATGACCTTCTTCAATCTGCTGACATTACTCTTCCTAATTTACCCCAGGATGCTGTTGGCCTTCTTGGCAACACTTCTGGCTCATGGCACCCAGGTTCTCTGCAGAGCTGCTTTCCAGCAGGTTGGCCCCCAGCCTGTCCTGGTGCATGGGGATATTCTTCAATAGGTGCAGGACTCTGCATCTGCCTTTGTTGGATTCCAGATGATTCTCCTCTGCCCACCTCTCTAGCCTGTCAAAGTCCTTCTGAAGTTAAGCAATTATTTTTCACTCTACTTAAATGTTTTCCCGGAGGCACTATCACTGTGACTGATGATCTTAGTCTTGAGCAGCAGCGGGTCTGTCTTAGAGATGGCTGGCATTGGCTCTGTTGGATGAGGAAAAAGCTTCCATCATCTCCTTACAGAAGTCACTCCCACAGCCCCTGCCCCAGATACCAGAACCTTGACACACAAATCCAATTATGAAAATATACGGAAGGAAAATATTACTTGAATTATTGCTTGAGTGCTGAAAATGAGGATCAGGGTCAAAGACTGGAATATTTTTTCTCTCAAGTTGTAATTACTCTTTTTTTCAACATTAATTTTGTCTCTGGAAGTAAAATCAATACTGTTTTAGACCATGACACAATATGGGCTAATACAACTTGATTTAGTTTTGGAATTTCAAGGGACTGAAACATTTATTTTGATTTCTGAGGCCTGGGTACTTGCTGAACTAGTAACTAAGTGTATGAGTGACTGGGGAAGATATTTTCTGAATCTTTCAGGGCAATATGTTTTGTTGTAAGCAACAGTTAAGGTGTTGACACCTTGTTGTGTGACTGGGCTATGGGAGCCTTAGACTGGAATGGATCTGTAGCTTGGCTGATTATTTTTAAGCTTTTTAGTTCAAAACTTGTTTGAATTATCTGAAGTAACTCCATAGACAGGTAAAGACAGAATACCTTTTTGTTAACAAAGAATTTCTATTTGATTCTGCAGAGCGCTGACATTTTTTTCATGACATTACTGTGTCGTATCCTTTAAAGACAGTTCCCAACAATTGTATAGGTATTTCTGGAGACTTTTTGATGGTATTCTTGATGTTTCAGGACATATTTCAAAGAATAGTATGAATTACACAGCAGCAAACGAGGATGACTGAAATGCTCCTATCCCAGATAACAGTTCTAGTTTTTTAGTTGTTTCTTTCTTGGATGAGGTTGAAGAATCTTGTGGGAAGTGAACCCGTACTCATAGGGTCAATTTCAGGCTTCTAACATGTTTGTTCCTTATCTTTCCTGGGACCATGTGTTTCTGCTGACAACTTAAAATCATAACCTTTATACTCTGGATGATATTCTAACATGACTGCATAATGAATATCTCCTCTCCACTGGAAACAGATCGACCACTGTAGTCTTTGTCTTCTCTCTAAAATGAAAATATTAGTCATTTTCCTCCTCTCATGCTCCTCTATGACTGGGATATTAGAAGGAGGCCTGTCAATTCTGAATGCAAGCCTCCCTCACAGCAGAGTTTTTAACCCATGTTACTATTCTGGTATAGTGAAAAATATGTGAATTTGGTTGGGGTTTTTTACAGCCATAGAGACCCTAATTTTTTGCTTAAAAGAATTATGATTTCTATTTCATTCACTGCTTTATATTTGATTTGCAATAACTCAGAAGTGGGTACTTTGATTCTCCTTTTCGGGTTAAAAAACAGATGGATTTTTAGAGGTGCTGCAGGATTGCAGTTCCTACTGAAACTGAAAGCAATTTTCATAATATCATGCTGGCACAGAAGCATATGTTATTAAGATCACAGAATGGATGTTGTTGTTCAGAAATAACTTCTGTTTCCGAAGAGGGAAGAATTTGGAAGAGGGAAATGAAACTGTTATTACTTTGTGGATTATTGTGTGGTATCTCTTCCTAGCACAATAAGAGTTCATAAAGAGAAGAAAAATTGCAGAGATAGTTTGCTTTTCTAGCTTTCCAAAGCTTTATAATTGATGTAATTGTATTTTTCTTTTCTAGGCTTAATCATAAAAATTAAGTGAAATGTACTTCACGCAAACATTGTTTTCCCATTCTGCCCCAACAGGAGTAACCCCACCTTACTCCCAAAAGCTCCCAGTTCAAATTCCCCTCAGAAACTTGCATCATTAAAACTTCAGATTTGTTCTGTGATTATTGTTTCAAGAGAGCTAATCGCTTTATGCAAATTTATCTCTGACTTGAAAACAAGGGTGTGCCCTTCATCTATTTTCACTATCAATGCCAAAATCCAGGAATCTTTAGTTCAGTATAAGATATATGATCATATGATCAGTAGGAGATGATAGAAAGAGTGGACGATATATTGTATAAACTGCTGCCAACATCTTGTCTGGGCCACCCCCTCCTTAATCCACCTCACTCTTCTCACGCTGTGTAGCTGATAACTGGGTAGCCCTCTGAAAATATATCTCCCTCCTGTTCCCCTGACCCTAAATTATGAGAACAACCACTCTCAATGGTAAAATTTCTTCAAATTTTTTATGTTATCACCAACTGGTTTTTTGCAACTTCTGTAAGATGGTGGGATAGCCTTGTGAAGGTATAAGTATATATAATGCTGCAAAGCACCCAGATGCTGTGGGAGATGTAACTTGTCCAGTGATGTTGGATGAAACAGCAAAGAGGTGAAGCCTCAGAACAGCACTTACTAGGAGCAGAAGCTACAGAAAGTATGCTGCTACTGCAGTAGTTGTCCAGCCTCCCCTCTTATTTTGATAGACGAGGAGATTTATCTAATTTTTGATCATTAGACAGTACTATTATTCTTTACATAGATTGTGTCTTTTACTCTTTTATTTCTTCTCACCACATTACTTTCTAAATTTTTTTTCTTTTTTTTTTGTCTTGGATTCATGTTTCCTTTCCTTTCTTCTATTATCCCAGCTTCTATTTTTTTCAATCAATTTTGTTTTAGCTTCAGTGGAAATAAACACAGTAGGAAGTAAATTCTCTGAGACAATCACCATTCTTTCTACTTGTATAAAAAGCCTAGCACTTATTATGTGCTATGTAACTTAGCAAGATTGATTTTCTGGAAGTACAAGTGAAAGGTAGGGTGAATTATATTAAGGAAGCAATGGCAATCTTACTTCATGCACTATTACTGCATTGCATGACAAAAGTAAAAAAAAAGCAGTTAGACAGCTCTTCTTTCTCCTTTCTCCCTACTTCCTGCACCAATGGAAATGGAACTGACATTGCAAATAGTATTGTGAATTACTATTACACCTATTTTCACCACTAGGTATACCTTCAGATATGGACTATAAATATCTATTTTAAAATACAAGAAATCCTCAATTTTTTGTAAATATTACTCCCTCTTCTCATCAAAATATATTAATGGAATAATAAAATACATCATATTTAGACAATGATATTTAACTAAGATTTGTGGATGAACAGTATCAAAAATCAAAACTTCTTAATATACCAACTTGATAATCAATAGTCAAGCTTATATCAAAAGAACAAAACAGAATCTGAGTTTTGAAAATATTAATTACGAATGTAATTAAAAACATTGAGGTATGCTCAGCTGTAAGAGATCATAAAGACTGATGTTTTTCCAAGGCTAAACCAAAAATAACCCTTTCTTCTGAAACAAAATATATTAACTCTAATGTTGGTGCCATTCAAGAAAGTTGACCTACTGGACTTCAAACAAATATTTTGAAATATACATACAAATGCTCTCAAAGTCAATAGACATTTTTCTATTTGTTTCAATAATGTGAAACCTGGGCCCTCGTTTTCTTATAAGACATTTTCAGGTGATAGAAAAAGCCTGAGAGTTTCAGGGGCTTATAACTAACTTTATGGGACTAATAAAATACGCTGAACAGATGTTTTAGTATAGTAGTTTCTACATTATCTTAAACTCTGTTGCTTTCCTAATATTGAATATAATGTACATCTATATTTAAATGTGCTAAATAGCATGGTTTAGTTTTAAGAAAAATTTGAAAATATGTACTGTTGCTGGATACAAGCCATCTCAGTAATAACACCCTGTTGTTCTACTCTCACACATTGTTCTATTTCTGACTTATTTTTCATAATCATCCTTCACATCTGTAAAAATAGATGTGGGTGATATCTTTCTGAAGGCTGCTGTTACATTTGGTTGCAAATTAAATCTGTATAAGCAGATTCTGTATAACTGCCCTAACAGCAAGCAAAGTCTAACTTTATATAAAGTTCAGCTGTATGAATCACACTGCATTATTTGGCCCTCCACTGTAATAGATCAAAAAAGCATAGTCTCTTTTATAGTTACTCTCATTGCCCAGACAATAAAATTTAGGCAGTTAGCAGGAAACTTTAGTGAAAAGAACTGATGTATATATTATACCCTTAATTTTGAAATAGTAAATAAAGAAAGATGGCTTTGTGTAGCCTACAGTTTTCCACATCTTCAGGAAATTTGCTAGAGATATGTAGAGAGAAGAACTGTATTTAGCCACCTTGGCCCTCAAGAAGACAGGAAGAATTACCAGGCTGAATAAATACTTCTCATTGCAGCTGTTCTTTGATGTCCTCTCAGTCTCAAAGGACTTTGTAGATGCAATACAACAGTTGTCTTTCCTCCTACTCTGTGTAGGTTGTTCATGAGAAAATTAGGTTATGTTTCTGTTCCTGGAAGTTTGTGAAATATTTCCTTTCTTGAGACAGGACATTGCCAAGGATCTTTTTAATAAAAAGTTTTTTCAAACTTGAATGATAGATATTTTTATTGGGTTTATGCAGAAAGTTTTTAGTAGCAGGAGGCTGCAGAGGTGAATTCTGTGGCAAGAGACAGCTGCCCCTGTGTTGTACAGAGCCAGTTCCACCTGACTCCAAAACAGACCTGCTGGTAGCCAAAGCTGAGACCATCAACAAACCTGGTGGTACCTTGATCATAATATATATAAGAAAGTGTGAGAAACTCTGTGTTGCAATTGTGAGAGAAGGGTTTTAGATACTGTTTGAGAGTCCAAAATTTACTCTTTCTCCAGGATGTGTGCAAATCCCTGTTCTTTTATTTGCCTAAAAAAATAAATTTCTGATGTTCAATATTTTTGTAAAATTTGTAGCTTTCTTCAAATCAGATTTTACTTACAGAAGTTGTGTCTTTTGGTACTTATGTAGCTATTTCCAAGTGCATTCTAATTGCCTTTATTATTTTTCCTGAGAATACCTTCAATTTCACTTATTTGGCTCAAGTATTAGAAAGAAAATAATAGCTTGGGATACAGATTGAAGTTTTGGGGGTTTTGCACTTTACAAATTAAGATTTTGATGTTTGCATCTGACTTTCTTTTCTCCATCTGGCATACCTGCTTTCTGGAAGATTTTCAGAAAATGCTGAGATTTCAAGAGTAAATTATAATTACCATGAACCTTTCTATCAACATGAAAAATATCTCTGCATAGCATGCAGGTAATGAACCATTATTGTAACAGTCTAAACCAGGCCCATGGAAATCAAATTTCTTGGGTTTGTGTCTTTTATGATACATGGGAATATCTCTGTCTGAAAGTTTGCTCTTAGTAGCTGGGATAATCCTGGGACTGTATTTTCTTTGAGTGATGCTTCCATGAAGATTCTGCATTGTTATAATTTTCCTTGTACTGCATCAATGTCACTAACTTCAGTGGAAGAAGACATGTGTGCCAAGAAGTTGGAGGAAAACCTTCCTTCCTTCCTTCCTTCCTTCCTTCCTTCCTTCCTTCCTTCCTTCCTTCCTTCCTTCCTTCCTTCCTTCCTTCCTTCTTCTTCTTCTTCTTCTTCCTTCCTTCCTTCCTTCCTTCCTTCCTTCCTTCCTTCCTTCCTTCCTTCCTTCCTTCCTTCCTTCCTTCCTTCCTTCCTTCCTTCCTTCCTTCCTTCCTTCCTTCCTTCCTTCCTTCCTTCCGCGCCTTCCTGTCCGTCCTTCCTTCCTTCCTTCCGGCCTATCCTTCCTTCCTTCCTTCCTTCCTTCCTTCCTTCCTTCCTTCCTTCCTTCCTTCCTTCCTTCCTTCCTTCCTTCCTTCCTTCCTTCCCCACTCTTGTCTTTTCTTTCATTATAAAATCTTCTTGATTTGAACATATGTAAAGAGATATCTTTCCACAATATCTATCATTTAGCATCATTAGCAAAGTTAAAAACAAACCCAAGCAAACCCTGCTATAATGTTAAATAACTGACATCAAATAGTAAAATAGGATTAGATTTAGGTTGTGTTTAGTGAGCATTTCAGCCTGAAGCCAGAATTCACTCCTTTTGTCAGTACAAACTGCAAAGACAAGTGTGTGTGCCTTTTTTTAGAATGGCCAACTATTCTCAAACAGCAACAAGAATTTGAGTGCAGAAATGGAACTGAAGATAAATATAAACAGAGGATACCAAACTGAGCAATGCTTTCAAAAGTCATAAAAGTGATTTTAAAATCAAATTGGTATTTGATCAAATACCACTTTAGGTTTTAGAAGATGGAATTGAAATGCTGAGACTACTTGGTGAGATAAAGCCCTTGTGACAAAAGCTCCACAGTTTGAATTCTACACTACTTTTTTTCTTCGGAACATAAAAAATAAGTCATATGGCTCTGACATGAATGCTTTGACTCAGCCTGTCAAATAATTTGTGATGATTACTTCTTAAATTTCTCTGGTGGATTTATTTATTTATTTATTTATTTTGTATTTCTTATTTGAAGTGCTTTATTGCAGCTTTAGTTATTTAAATATGGGTTTCAGCCTGCTATGAAAAGTGGGTGAAGACACACCATTATTGCCGTAGGAGCTTCCCTGGTAAGAGAAGCGTGACTGTGAATCCTAGATGTGGGTGCTGGTCCTGCTTTTGGCTGTCGGGAATTCTGACATCTTATACTTGTTTAAGTGGTACAGTTAAGGAGATACATAAAAATTCATTCTCCATCCTTTATATAAGACGAAGAGTCATGGTTGGTTAGTAATAGTTGTCCTGCTAATATCCACTGGAGGTGTCACTTCTTTGGGACATTAAAATCTTACTGTATGTTTCCCTGTCCGGTTTCCAGTTTCCAAACACCACCCTGGTCCCAGATACTGTTTAGGGCTGTACAGTTCTGTTTAGGAGTAAAACCACAGTGAAGATAGTGAGCAAAATACAGACAGAGCCACAGCAGAGCAGAATGTAACTTGCTCAAAAAAGAGTAGGAAGAAATGTAGGGCCTGTTGAACCCAATTTTGTTCCCACTGCTGGACCCATAGAAGATGAAGGTGAGGTATGTACATTGTGGGATGCATAAATTGCATTCCTTTCTCACTCTAACAGAAGAGTAAAACAATGACTTCATTTCTCCCTAAAGTAACTGCAGCTCTACTCCCTGACTAATGTTTATGAGCTCAGAATTCTATTTATGCTTGAAATGGCTTTTCTGGTTGCCAAGTGTTGTTGAAATTTGATCAATACATTAAACAAAGAGTAAGCATCAGGCATAAGGTGATAAATAGAGGAATAAACTATGCAAATGTGTAAATTTAATTTCCTCAGAAAACCAAAGTTAAGGAATGTCTACAGATATTTAAGGAACATACTAACCAATAGTTTTAGTAGTAGCATGAGCATTTATTCGTATTAAGAAAGTATATCTGTCTGTAGAGCAACCCATTTGACAAGGGCCATTAAATTTATATGAAATATTATTCTGAACTCATATCATCCAGAGGATAAATAAGATATATATTTAAAAAAAAAAAAAAAAAAAAAAAAAAGTGAGAGAGAGTGGGAAAAAAGAGAAAGAGTCCAGTGCATGTGGGAAGAGCCTTAAGGCTCTCACCTGAACATAAATTGAATTTACTAATGACTGTTTTGGAGCAGTACAACAGCAGGACTAGATATGCAAAGCTTGAATTTTCAGAGAGAGAAATCACTAACTTCAGATGAAGCTGTTGTGTATTGGGGAAATCAGATTCTATGAACATCCTTTACTTTTTTGTTTGCTAGAATGACACATGCACATGTACTAAATAAATTACAGGCAAATAGATCCCTGGACCTCTTCCATGTTTTAACAGTTTTTCTACATATGCAACATATATAATAATTGTCACAATCTCACATCTTTAAAGATGTACATGGGTGTTAAATCAAAACATTCATGGAAAATTGGAAAATTATTTTATGTCATCTTAATAGGTTGAAGGATATTAAGCAAATTGACTGAAGCTCAGCTCTAGCATTTACGTACTAGTATGTAAATGTGATTCCTCGTTGGACAATCGAGTTGTAAAAGGAGGCAGATCTGACTTTCAGTCAGAGGTCATACAATTAGGATGAAGTATCTTGTTTAAAAATCTAACTTCATTCCTATCAGACTAAAAGTTAATTTTGATATGGCTTGTGTAAGGACACAGAAAAAGGCTGAGGAGTGCTTTCTGTGATTAGCAGTTTCCTGCTGCATGGTTGCAAAATGAGAGTGAAGACCACTGAATGTCTGTCGGCTGATGGCTAAACTATGACTCCTACAGAGCTAGGAACAGAGAATTGTATAACCAAATGAGGTCGAGGGATGGTAGAAACTATGCAAGTTGGCCTCAGACCAGGACGCTAGGTTTCACATTGTAAAGTCAGAGTAACTATGTCATTAGACAAGTAAGACACTAATTC
The DNA here is from genome assembly GCF_015227805.2 of Hirundo rustica. NCBI lineage: Eukaryota > Metazoa > Chordata > Aves > Passeriformes > Hirundinidae > Hirundo > Hirundo rustica. Next base: position 77,382,493 of record NC_053450.1, on the reverse strand, counting down.
TGTGTCTTGTTTTGGATAGGGTTAAAAACCTGTCATGGGTACTACTTCATTAGCAGTCCAGTGGGAATGCTGCTATCTGCTGAATTTCTACTTGGGTGTTTCCTAAATGGTGCTCATTTGAGCACTGAGTCAGCCTGTTGTCACATACTTTCTGAGATGTGAACTGGCATCTTGATGTGACAGAGGTACAAGTTTAGCTGTTGTGGTTAAGATGTGATTTTTATCTTAAGTGCTTAATTTCTGCTGTTTGTATCTTTCCAAGCCATTTACTCTCAAAAGGAAATTTCTCACACTGGTGTCCAATCCAGAGGTGAAGTGCCTCAAAAGTATGATAAAAATCCATTTGGTTGTTACTGAATGTAGTAAGTCTGAAGGGGAGTGAGGAAGCATTTCCTGTTGCTTAAGCTATGTATACCAGATACTCACTTTGTTTCTGGAAATTGTCAGAGTAATTAATTTCCATGCTGACACATTTCAAGCTGTCACAAACCTGTCACTTCTCTATTTGGTAATATTTACCCCCTACACATTTTGTCTTACCATGATGCACGTGTTTTGTGGTCTCATGTTCCCCTTTTGTGTTTTTATAGGGCTCCACTAGAAAAAAAACATAGACTATCTACTTTGATATAGTAGATGAAAATAAGTTTAGAAACTACAAAAGTACTCTGAAAAAAACCCTTAAAATACGAGAACTGTGGGAAGATATTTTAGTCCATCTTTTAGACAAATAGTAAAATCCATTTTGCACTAAGTTTTGGCATTTTCTTGCATTTTTCCAGCTGAACAAGAACACAACACATTCTGGAGTCTCAAACCAAATTTCAAAAAACCTCCAGGTTCTTCCTTAAACTGTTCTGAAATAAAAATGAATGTGCAAAATCTTATTTTCACTTCCAAATTTCTGAAAGGAAGTTATTTACCCAAAATTAGACATAGCAGACCAAATCCAAGTCTGAAAAATTGATAATTTCCCAGGTTTGAAGAGACAAATGGTTCTTATGCACTAGTTCCCTATCTAAATAGATGTTCCCATATAATTCACTCCATCTTGCCCCTGTTTTTCTACACCTGCTTGTTCTGCGTATGTCTCTCATTCTCCTTTCATGTTTTTTTCTCTCTCACACATTGCACTGTAAACTGACAATTTATTTACTTGCCAGCATCGTGATGACACCTTTAAAACATCCAGCATGTTTTTTAATGCAAAAAAATGTCTATAGAGGAGTCACATCTTCCTACTTCTTAGGAAGGTACTTTCAAAGGTACAAGTAACATTTTAAAGTGTCATGGGGAGGACAAGCTCACAATTTTATCACAGATGAATATGATGGAGAAGTTCTTTTTTTGGGCAACAATGCTTTAGATTAGCTGGCAGAAGGGAAGAAAAGGTGAGAGGAGACAAAGACATAACTTCTGCTAACATCTGGAAGGTAGAAGAGTACAGAAGCAAACTGGAGACTCAGAGGAATATCAATTTCCTTCCTAGATCCTGTCTGCATACCCCGTTCCTTCATTATGACTAGATTTGTTGATATGCAATGGAGAGAGAAAACAAGTCATAAAGGATGATAAAAAATTGATGTAGAGGGAGTTTCCAGCAACTCCCAAGAGAAAACAGAGTGGGAGGCTATAGCTAATGAAAAGAAATAATCTTTTAAAAGTCCTGGGTTTAGTGGTTTAGTAGCAGTATGCATAGGAGGAACCCATGTTCATTATTTCCCCCATAAGGTACAAATGAAAGATGTGATATCCTCAACTCATGAATTCTTGAAAATTTTCATCAGAAATACAATTAAAAACATAGAAAACAAAACCCAAAGAGCCACTGTGGGCTGCAAAATCAGAGAATGTTTTCATGCTGTGTGATATTAAAACTACTTGTGTAGGAATATTATGATTTAGTTTCTTATCCTGTTACATGGAGAAATGGGAAAATTATACTTGACTATTCTTGGACTCTCAATCCTTCTGTAGACTGAGCAGCAGACAGAATGAAAATGTCAATAAATTTTTCCTTGACTGCAGAATATTTTACCATTCTAATGATTAGGATCAGTCTTGAGATGCAACTTATCTCACTGGTGTATAGACTGAGAAATACTGATTACACTTGCCATGTTATCCATTTTATTTTTTAAATGTAAATTTCTGTTGTTAGGTGAAGAAGTGAAACAGATCTGTCTTTCCCATACTCACTTGAAGTTTAGCATGGTAATACCTTCTTGGGTCTCTGTACTGCTTCTCATTGCCTGCTGTAGCTGCCATATGCACAAGAATACATTTGCCATCTCTTAACAGGCAGATTTAATGTTTTGACAATAAGGCTGGCCCATAGAGGTTGTTTAGTTAGACTTTAAGGATCTAAATAAAATAAATTTATTCCCCTGAGACTTTATTTTGTTCTTCCATTGCCACTGTCTGCCTCAACAACAAACTAAGATAAGAAGCTGTTAGTTTTCTTTCTCTTCAGGGAGACATGCCAGAACATAGCAAGTTTTGTTGTTTGGTTGTTTTTTTGTCAACAAGCACATAGCCCCTGTTCATCCTTATCATTATGAATAGTTCCTGTTTTCCTTTTTCTCAACTGTGCTCTCTGCAATGTCTCAGAAAAAAAAAACTTCTGAGAATTTTCGGTGAAAAATATTCTTTTGAATATTTTTAAAACTTTTATTAATGAAGTTTTAAAACTTTTATTTATGACTTCTTATCATTAGCAATGTACATATGCCATTAAATTAAAAGAAACAAAGTGCAGCTTTTAAATGGTTTTGAAAAATTGAGGTTTACATTAAAGGCATTCTGAAGCCATGATTTTTTCAACAAGGAAAACAGAAAAAAAACCCCACTGTGCTTTTCAAATGTCTTTAATTTGTACCCATAAAAGGATGATTGAATATTATCCTATAACTATTGATGCACATGATTTATCCCCATGTGTCTTTAATACCCCATGGAAAAAGCAGACATACTAATTTATTGCTTTCTTAAGTTCTGCATTATATTAATTGGAATTACTCCTATTAAAAAATAAGACCAAACCCCAAACAAAAAGATGATTAATAAACTAGCTGCTGTGTAATTTTTTTTCCTGTGATTAGAACTGAAAAAGGAGCACATGTTTTTCAATAAAATATTACAATATATTTTAGTCTACTTACTTTTGTGAAGTGATAAAAAGTTCTTTATAAACAGGGAAGAATGAAAATGTTCAGAACACATGATGATTGGAAAATTACAAACTTTTCCATTTTTATAAAATACCCTAAAATGTTGTACTCAGTCTAACAATTTTACATTCAAAATAAACATACTGTGAAATATGGACTACAAGCTTCAGTCTCTTTCTGCTGAAGGGAGAATATTACCATAAATATCATTATAGGGCCATAGATGCATCAGTTTTCGAATGTAATGGCAAGATCCGCAGCAATTTGAATGGGACACTCTATTACAAGTTTTTTATAACATTTGCATTCTCCTTTTTTATAATAATTCTTTATAGTATATGATAGGATGAGCAAAGTATTACATTAGGTACTGTCTTCTGAAGGAATGTAATTAGAATTTGGTTACTCCTTAATGCCTCATGATCCTCCAGACGGATTTGCAAGCTGAGTAAGCTATTCTGGTAGATAACAATCCCTGACCTCCTTCTCTCTTCCTGAAGTCTTGTGATTCCCACTCATCCTGTGACAGAAAATATAGTTTTCACGTGAATGAGTCCTGCCACCATACTATGTAGCTTATCCACGTATGTAATTTCTGTACCTTAACTTGTCTTGCCCTGTCACTTGTGTTTATTTCCCTTTTTGTCCTTTCTAATTTAGCCTCCCTGAACATACATAAAGGGTCACAAAATTTTATACTAGACAGTGAAGTCAAGAGGGCTATAGTTACAATGGTGCATAGCAGGGAGTAGGTCAAGCACCTCTGTGTTTTTGAAGATGATTATGATGGCCTATACACATAGGATCTCCATGAACAGTTGTCCTAAATGATATGATCCTTATCTTATACAATTGACTCTTAGAGAGTAACTATTGTCACTAAAGATTGAGCAGAAAAATAATTTTACTTATATTTCCAATTCCTACATCAGTTACTATTTTCACATGTAGATAGCTCTGTTGGAGAAAGAGTTGAGAATATAAACCCTGAATAAACATTTTGGAATCTGAAAGACTTTCATAGTGAATAGCCATAATGAGAAAATTCTCTAAGTTAACCACTGATTCTGAAATGTTCTTGACAGTTAAGCACCCTGTTACTGCAATCTAGGGAAGAAAACTACAGGTTTTCTGGCTCTAGGTAACATTTAAGAATGAGTTTCCTCCTTGGGATACATTCCTGGTGTTTGGAAAATGCCATAACTAATTTTCTTTCTGATGGAAATATGTTTATGTTTGAATTGTGGTACTTAACATATAATAGATTCTGTTAGTTATCTGAAGGTGACAGGACACAGTTGCACACCAAAAAGGTGTTAAAATATAACAGTATTGAAAATGGGAAAAGAGAAAAATTATTTGAATAGTGTCAAACTCATTTAAAAACAGTTTGCACTTTTTTGTCAAAGTGTGTGTTTCCCCTTGACACTTTTTGAGGTATCATTTCTTGCTGTTAATTGCCAGAGAAAAGCATGCTGGCAGTGCCAAGCTGTGGAAATTGTGGAGTGTCTTTCCTTCTGCATTAATTGCTGCTTCAGATACAAATACTACATATACTGTGCAGAGCTTTTTCTCTGTGTGCCACAGGGAAATTACAATGTGATGTTAAAAATGGGCTTGTTTTTCTGTTTGTATTTTTTATCGGAACTACAAAGTTCTCTCTTGCTTTGCTTACAGAGGTGCATGGAAGGGATCCCCAGTGTGTAGTCTATGTGAGACCAAAACTATTTCAAACTCATATTCTTGGACCTCTGTAGTAATGATAATAGACATTAAAGTCTATACTTATGTCCAAAGGGTATTTATATGCGCTGCATAAAGTATTAAGTCTCTGTACAATTTGCTTTGCTTTGTACAAAAGTATTTTTTGAAAGATAGCTATCCCAAGGTTACTTAGAAATTACTCTTACATGAGAGAATTTTGTTTTCTTCCTTGGTCTTTCTATGCTATTAATAAATGGTGGGACAAATGAAGTTAAAACTCTAATGGAAAGCTTAAGAATTACTGTGATAAGAGGCTAATATTAATTAAAAGTAAAATAATGGTCCTCAGCTACTAGGCCTATTCTAAGTAATATCTCCTGTTTTAAGGTCAGATTCTGACACAGTTTTCAAGCTTATTGCTTTTCCAACTATTGTCTTAAGGAAATAAATTTTTTCATCTTCTTCCATAAGTTTTCTGGACCACTGGTATATGCATTATCACTTACTGAATTTGCTTTATTATTAGAAGAATGGCTAGAACCTGTGATGCAACATTCTCCGGGAAGTTTTTGTGTATTATTTGGTGGCTTACAAATATTCCTGGCCTCTTCTCCAAATTCCAGTTTCCTGGATGATAGTTATTTTTTGTCATTCACTTGGAAACTACTCTTCTTTTGTGGAAACTTTATGAAAATTCTGTTTCACATAATTCAAGTTAATTTTGGAAGGAAGAGGACTAGTTAGAACACGAGTTAAGTTCTAATAAAGTTTATTCTTAGATGAAATTGTTCATGACATATACTGGTACCAGTTAACTGCATTAATTGATAGCTGAATTCCAAAAAGTGGCAAAATATATAGAGCATCCATCTAGCATTTATCTAAATTACCATCTTTTCTATAGAACTTGATTAGCCTGAAATGGCTGAGTGAGCTTAAATGATATTGTTTAGAGCATACTGCAAAATTGTACACTTAAATGTACTTTTTGGATTTAAGAAAAAAAGTTCAGGAGTCAAATTTCAGCAAATTTTGTTACAGTGAACCATTTGTTTTGAAAAGAAGCTGAAAATTTATTTTCCTATATATTCCTGCTGCAGGATACCATTTGTATCAGTCATAGCACCAGTTTTCAGGAGAGGGATTTTTTGGCAAACTGGTTTAGGACATATTCCTTCCACTTATTCTTTTTCTTTTACATCCTACTCACATTCCAATCCTGTGCTGGAAAATCAACTTATTCTATTCCAATGGATTATCATCTTCCCCATGTACCAAATGCATCCTCAGTAGGAAAAACAAATTCTCAAATTGAATACGAGGTTCCCATTTGTCACATTAATAGATGCTTGTCTAAACTAATTAAATAAACAAATACAAATAAGTAGTATACATGAATAATTAATAGGCAAAATGTAATGTTTCATTTCAACTTAAAGCTAATTAATTGTCTTGCAGTCAGTGTTCTTAGAATGGCATAATACTGGAGGAAAAATTATATTAATCATTCAGCAGCTACTTCTGTTATAAACTAATTAATTTGTTTTCTGTCTTTGTGCAATTGGTAAAAGCATCTAGAAACTACAGTCTTAACTAAAAACATTCAGAGCTTAAATCTTGTTCACAGAAAAAAGGATTTCTGTAATCTTTTTGATAAAAAAAACCCTTTTATCTAGACAAAGGTAACTAATTTATTCACCCAAAATAAAAGAACAATCAAAACCTTGTGATACCAGCTGAAAAATAAATCTGTGTAAACTTGTATGGCTGTGTTGAGCTATCCAAATTGATTTTATATGTGGGTGGAACGTGACTGATCAGTTTCTGGGATTTCAATTTTGGTTTAGGATTTAATTTGATTTTAGGATTTCAATCAGTACAGTGCCTAGACAAGATCATGGGATTTGGCACCCAAGCCTATTGTTCCATGGAAAATCTCTCATTTACTACACCAGTATATGCCTGTATCCATTAATATTTCTTATATATTGTTAGAATAATAGTTTATTACACTGGCAGAGCAATACAGGGCTCTGATCCTGTGTGATCATTCATGGTGTAGGTTCCTGATGCCTGAACAGAGCCAATTAATCAAATGAGAGAAAAAATTGTTATTCATATGAAATTGACAGAGACTTTATATACAGAGACAGTAAACAGAGTCTTCCTGCTTTCAACAAGGTAAGTTGAGTTCATGCGGCAAAACTAAATAGTAAATAAAAATCCCTTGCTTAAAAATTCATATTCATTTTTTTTCTGATTCATATTATTGTGATAAACACAGAATCATTTAAGAAGCAACTTGGAAACTTGCGTATTATGTATATGCTATATTTAAAAACAAATATCAATCATTTTGTGAGAAAACATGAAAGAATCATTGTTAACATGGTATACTCTCAATGCAGGTTATGAAAGATGACTTTCAGCAGTTTATAGTGACAATGCTAATCCTAGAAGCATAGAATGGTTTGGTTTGAAAGGGACCCCAAAGATCATCTCATTTCAATCTCTCCAGCATGGACGGAGACACCTTCTACTGGACCAGGTTGTTCAAACACCCATAAAATCAGCCTTGAAAACTTCTAGGCAGGGCTTCCTCTGGGCAACCGCTTCCACTGTCTCACCACCCTCACAGTAAAAAAATTCTCCTTTATATCTAGTTTAAGCATGCTTTCTTTCAATTTGAAGCCAGTGCCCCTTTTCCTATCACTACATGTCCTTGTAAAAAGTCCCTCTCCAGCTCTTATAAGATCACCTTTAGGTGCTGGAAAGCTGCTATAATGTTCTTCAAGGAGCTATCTTTTCTCCAGGCTGAACAGCCCCAACTCACTCAACCTGTCTTCAACAGAAGGGGTGTTCCAGCTGTCTCATCAGCTTGGTGGCCCTGCTCTGGATCTGCTCCAAAAGGTCCATGTCTTTCCTGTGCTTGGCACTCCAGAGCGGGATGCAGCACAACAGGTGGGGAAGAGTAGAGTAGATCAGGAGAATTGCCTCCTTAGGCCTGCTGGCCACTCCTCTTTTGCTGCAGCCCAGGACATGGCTGGCTGTAGCTGTGTTCCTCTCTCCGCACCGGGCAGACGCCGGCCTCTGGCTGGCTCAGATCTGCACAGCGACCAGGATGTTCCCAGTTCGGATGGGCACGTAGGTTAGGTTATCTTTACCTGCTGGCTCGGCTTCTCAGCAGCAGCTGGACCAAGTAGTGTTGTGACAGCAGCGGCAGTAGAAAAGGATGGCTCTCAGCTTAGCAGGTTAAAAGATGTTTATTCAGGCCTAACTGCGGTAGCACCACAGCCAGCCCAAAACTGCAGGCCAGAGAGAGGCCAGAGAGAGGCTAGAGAGAGTTTGAATCTCCCTTCTCCACCTTATAAGCAGGGGAGGGGGTCAGGGGGGGTTACAACAAGGCAACAAATCCGGGGATTCAGGGGGCAACAAGGGGGTGTCCCCCTCCAAGCCTCTGACCAACCCCCTCCAGAGGAAAAGAATTCTCCCCGGGCAACCTATCACCCGAAGCCCTCTCCGTATGATTTCGCAGTCTTGGGAGGGGTCCTGAAGTGACAGACAGGCTGCCCCAGAGCGAGGGGGGGCAGAGGGGATGGACACAGATAGGTGGGGGGTGGGATGATTGACATACAACACCTTGTTATACAGAAAACTCAAAAGGGGATGGACTTTTACAAAACTGGGGATACAGTGAACTGAACCATAACATAAAACTTCTTATAAAAACCTAATAAAACAATTCTCGCACCGCCACAGCTGGCTTTCTGGGCTGCAAATATGCACTGCCAGATCATGCCAAGCTTCTCATCTACCAACATACCCAAGACCTTCTCAGCGCCCTTCTCCTCTATTCTCTTCCCAACCAATGTTTGTACTTGGGATTGCCCAGACCCATTTGCAGGAGCCTATGCTTGAATTTGTTGAGCTTCATGAGGGTTGTGTGGGCCTACTTCTCAAGCCTGTCAAGGTCCCTCTGGATGCCATATCTTCCCTCCAGTGCATCAACTGTAATGCTCAGCTTGATGATGCTGGAAATGTGGCAGAAACTGCACTTGATAACACTACCTATGTCATCAACAAAGATCTTAAAAAGCGGGAGTCACAACCATGACCCCTGAGGAATTCGTCTCATGACTGCTTTCCATTTTGACCGAAATTCTTTGAGTCTGACTGTCCAGAAAACTTCTTATCCACCAAATTGCCCATTTGTCAAATTGAAATTCATATCTCTTCAATTTAGAGATCAGGATGTTGTGTGCGACAGTATCAAAATGCTTTGCATGAGTCCAGATAGACGATGATATCACTTTTCCCTCGTCCAACACTGCTGTGACTCCATAGAAGGCCAAAAAATTCTTCAGGTAAAATTTTCCCTTAGTGAAGCCATTCTAGGTGTGACCAACCACCATCTCGTTTTCCATGTGCCTCAGCACACACTTTTCAAAAGGATCTGCTCCATGATCATTCCAGGCACAGAGATGAGACTCACTGGCTTGTAGTCCCCTACATCTTCCTTTTTTCCCTTTTTAAAAATGGGGGCTAGGTTTCCTCTTTTCCAGTCAGTGGGAACTTCACCAAAATGCCAAATGTCTCAGATATGATGGAAAGTGGTTGAGCCATCTCTTTCAGTAATTCACTCAGGATCTGTGAGTGTATATGACCAGGACCCATGGAATTGTGAACCTTCAGATTCTTTAAATTTATCAAACATTATCTTCTCCAACAATGTGAAGTTCTTTATTCTCCTAGTACCTTGAGTATGCAACTTGAGTAGTGTAGATGGAGAACTTGATAGTGAAGATTGAGGAGAAGTCATTGAGTACCTCAGCCTTCTCCATGTCAGAGGTAAATAGGTCCCCTATTTCTATCCAAAGTGATCCCACATTTTTTCCTAGTCTTCCTTTTATCATCAAGTTACCTACTGAATTTTTCTTGTTGACCTTAATATCCCTGGCCAGGTTTGATTCTTCCAGGGCTTACCTGATCCCTGGTGTTCAGACAATCTCTCTCAATTTGTCCCAAATGTAAAGACTTAAAAGCTCACAGTTTTCTATCTCAAATCACAGTTGCCTGTCCAAACATTGTTACCACTGAAGAACACCCACTGTGGAAAACTGTGTGAAGAAGCAACTGCTCATCTGTGACCAGTGAAGCCCTCACCCCCTACCGAATATTCCTCTAAGGACACCTGAAACTTGGACTGTAAATTAAGCTACTGTGGTAAGATAAAGATGGTACTGCTGTCCAAGTGTTATCTCAAGCCTGTGGGGAGGTAAAAAAAGCTGTGAGAGAAGAATGTATCACTGATCACAGACACAAAGAATCCACTAAGAAAAACCAACTCAACGACTGTACTGAAATCATTTTAGGTAAAAGGTGATTATGTCAGGGGGGGATTGAGGGCCACTGACTCAAGAAACCCCCTGACTCAAAAGGACTAATTAGCATTGGAAGTGACAGAATCACTTAACCAAGAGAAGTGTGTACCCAACAAGCATTAATTCCTTTTTGTGCAAAAATATTTAAATAGTGAAAAGTTTTGAATGACATTGAGACCCACAGCACCAGTAAACTCCGGGTGAAAAAGGACCAACAGGATGTCACTTGATCCATGGGTGGTGGCTATCTTCTGCTTAATCTGTCTCTCTCTTCAACCCCCTCTCTCTTCTATTTCTTTCTATCTCTCTACCTGACATTTTACTGTTAAATAAAATTCATACTATTGACTTCGGTATATGGTCTCATCTGCAAATTAATTTGGGTAGAAGCATCTCTCAGTAGTCAGATTTTGACACCAGGCTGCCTGTCTCTGCTTCTATTCTGTATAGGCTTCCTCTTTGGGTTTTTCCAGGATTTCCTTGTTCATATATGCAGGCCTCCTAGTGTTTTTGCTGTACTTCCCCTCGGCCAGGATGTAGCATTTCTGAGGTTTGAGGGGGTGACTTTTGAATATCAACTGGATTTCTTGAAGCTCTCTTCCCTCCAGGGCTTTATTCCATGGTACTCTACTGTGAAGAGTCCTGAAGAAGCCAAAGTCTGCTTTTCTAATGTCCATGACATTGAGTTTGCTGTGAGACCTTCTTTCTGCCTTAAGAATCATGGACACCACCATTTTGTTTTCAGTTCAGGCAAGTCTGCCCTTATGCTTCATGCTGCCCATAAATCCTTCCTGTTGCGGAGGTTAAGCTCCAGCATCACTCCTCATGAGCTTCTCTATCACTTGGAAGGAAGTTGTTATCCATGCATTCCAGAAATGTGCTGTATCACTTGTGTCCTGCTGTGTTCTTCCTTCAGCAGATATTGGTGTGGTTGAAATTCCACATGAAATCAGGTCTTATGAACATGAGGCTGCTCTTAGCTCTCCGTAGAGGGCCACATATACTCAGCGTTCCTGACTGGGCAGCCCATAGAAGATCTCTGCTACAATGTCACATGTCCCTGACCTTTAATGCTGACTCATTAGCTCTGGTTCAGCTCCTCATCCATCCTCAGGCAGAATTCCATGAACTCCATCTGGTCACAGACAATTTCTCCTCTACTTCCCTGCCTGACCTTCCTAGGATCTGTATCCTTCCGTTTCAACACCCCAACCATAAGAGGTATCCTGCTATGTCTCAGTGATGCCTATGAGATCACTGGCCTGCAGGTGTGCCCATGTCTCTCTACTTGTTTAGTTCTAGCTAGTCAATTTTGTTGATTTTTGGTTTATATATATTTTCTATAAAATAATTTTATTGGGTAAAGCAATTGCAACGTACTTTTCAACAGTATTTTTTACTTACATGCACCCAGCATTAGAAGCAGTAACAGTAACTCACCCAAATCCCTAGGAAGGAGTCATAGTGCTCACAGTCTGGATTTTTGCACCCAGATAGCCATAAAACTAACTGATTTTGCACACCTGTATTTCAGTTTATTAACTGAGCCCTGTTCATAAAAATATCAAAACAAAATTGATCCCCAAACAGCAGAACTAATAAAGCTTTATTTTCTACAGATGTTCTTAAGTACCAAAGACACTGTGCAATGTCACTGATATCAGGCCAGTCTTGCCCCCCTTTGTGGAAGACAGAACTTCCTGTGGTCCCCAAACAGGCTCTAGTAACCACTGGTCACTTTCACAAATCCAGCAATTTCAGTGCCACCCCCCAGCTGTTTTCCTGCTCTCTGTCCTTTTTTGCATGGCTTGTCAAGTAAGTGTCATGTCCTTGATGTAAAGCCACTTTGTAATTACCTGGCCTGATAAATATATCCTGGCTGCCTACGTATGAGCAGTTAAATGAATGCGGGTAACAAATGACCTCATAATTTAGCAGTTCCCACACAGAAGCATTACAGTGATGTCTCTTTTTCATGCCAGTTTTCATTCAGCTGTAGACAGGGATAATATTTTGTAGATTTTTTTCCCTTTTTTTCTTCTGCTGAGAATAAGGACTGGGTTCAAACATAGAAGGATAAATCTAGTAAGCAAACACATATTCTTTATGAATTTGGAAGTTACTTTTCCTTAACAACATGGATGGCAAATGCAAATGATTAACATTTTTTAATATCTTGAACTTTATATTCTCCACTTAAAATTTGTTATACTGATCTGTCTCTGAAAAACAGTGACTTTTTTGGTAACATTTGTTGTTTCTCTGATGCACAGTTAGAAACTGTAGCATATTCAATTTCAAAGCCAAAGCAGCTTCTTTTTACTTTTAAATAAAGACTAGGAATTACTGACTCAAAGCCCTTCATTCTGTTAGGTATTTTTGGTTTTGCTTTGATTTTCTTAGTTTGTTTTTTGTTTGTTTGGTTTTTTGTTTGTTTGGTTTTTAATTCAGATACTGATTTTCTTTAGTATTTCGCATATAAAATCTGTTTTATTATGGATGACCACCAGTATATAATTTATGTTCTGTTTTTAATATGATATCAAGGTCTATGTGACTTTCTGTACTAGGAAGGTAATTTTTCATTTATTAAAAGGCACTGCTGTAGCAAAATCTATCAAAATCTAGAAAATAAACCCCCAGTATATATAATATATGGACCATTGGTTCATATGAATATTGTTGCTATACCAAAAACTTGTTTCTGAAATAGGCATCAATACACCTCTAAATCTTTAAAAACCTTAAAAATATACATACTCAGCCCCCCTCATTTTTAATTCTTAAATGTAGCAGATTTACAGTATCACTCAAAGTAGTCAGATTTAAGTTATTTTGAATGAAAAGACACACATGATAACTCAAGAAAGCCTAATGGCTGGTTATCACTTCTTCTTCAAAGTAATTTTTTCTGCTGTTCTGAACTGGGGAAAAATTACTGTGAGAAAACACTGTTCCTCACACAATTATCTCATGAGCCCATGGAGTCACAGAGGTCAAAACAGTATCCTGATACATATATAGCTACAGAACAAAATGACCCATATCTTTTTTTTTTTTTTCCTTTTTTTTTTTTTTTTTTTTTTTTTTTTTTTTTTATTTTATTTCTAAGAGTAAATCTCTGAGAAGGTGTAATACTGGGCATCATCTTTATATTGCACCCCCTGCTCTTTTTTAAATCATAATTTAACTCTCTTAAGAGGAAAAAAATATAGTTCAAGCAAACATACTTCACTCCAAAGATTTCCACTAGAAGGTATTGGCAGAGGTGATATTGGCTCATCCAAAGATCAGTAATAATTTCCCAAAGCTACTGCCATTTTAATTCCATAAGTTCTGCCACTTTCTTTTTACACAATTTTGTCAGATACCCCATAATGATTTCTTCTTCCAACAAGTCTTCCAGTGTTGGGATCCTTCAGTCATTTTATATTTCAAGACTGTTCCATTTTAATCCACTGGGGCTGTGTTGTAATGTATATCCAGACCTATAATGGATATGTAATGCATATCCAGTAACAATCAGTTTGCATTGTTTGAATTCCTTGAAAGAATACTTCATTTCTGTTTTGACAGTTACTTTTAAAGAGACATACACTCACAGAATAGTTTGGGTTGGAAGTTGTCAGAGTTCTTGGCTCTTTCCTGCTCCAACATCAGGGTGACTAAAACTCAGGAGAAGTTGTTTTTGAAGCCTCACTCTGAAATTTATTATCCTTAACTATTACAAGCTCATGAGATGGGAGCTCTCTCTAACAAGTCAAGAAAGTGAGCCCAAAATGGTGTCTATTCAAGGCTATTTAAGTCCCAATTATACAATAAATATTTGACATCTATATTATTTATGTTTTTAGTCCAATTATGATCACCTGAAACCCACAATGAAGACTTCTTTCACCCAATTACATAAAACCACCCGGGTTCATGAAGAAGAAGAAGAAGGTGCAAAAAAGACAATTATTCCACACCCAAAGTTCTCCATCTTGGCTCCCATATATCACCATAGACTAAAATCCCAAATCTGAGTTTTTCACCCTGTAATATCACACAATACTATCCAAACTACATCCCCATGATCCCTGTGCTATCACTCATTTTTGGAAGCCTGTTTTAAGGCCTCAGGTCAAATGCAGTGCTTCCCTGAAGTTCTTTGTCTGTCAGCACAGAGAGTCCAAAATTCTCAGCATCTAGATTTCCCACAGGAAGTGACCTTTAAAAGTCATCTAGGTACAACCCCCCTGCAGTGAGCAGGGACATCTTTGACCAGATGAGGTTGTTCAGAGCCCCATCCAACCTGACATTGAGTGTTTCCATATAAGAGGCGTCTACCACCTCTCTGGGACACCTCTTCCAGTGTTTTGTCATCCTCGTTGTACAAAAAAATTCTTACTTATATCTCATCTAAATCTGCTCTTTTCTAGTTTGAAATCAACCCCCCTTGTTCTATTGCAGGAGGCCCTACTAAAAAAGACTGTCCTCAATTACTTCTAGCCTGTGCTGATTCTCCAAATACAATTAGGAATTTTTTGCAATGATGCAGATCACAGTGGGCCACAGTAATGTTATAGACCATTTTGATGGCTTCAAAACATAGAAAAAACCAGATTTCTTTTACTTGGGAACTGTGTCTGGGATTGTTTCATTTCCAAGTATAGATATGCCAATGTCTAATCAGAGTTTTCAGCTGCTGATCCCACCAACCAATTGTACATAATTTTTTAAAAGGAACATATTTTCCAGCATGTGCTCTATTTCTCTTCATACAGCTTAATATTTTCTTTAATCTGAAAAAAGCTTTGGTCTGTTACCCTTCATTAATAACTCAGTATAAAATTAACCTAACTAGAAGAGTATAAAACAGATTTTTCAAAAACTATGCAGAAGATACTGCAATACTTTTATCCCTTTCTGGTGAGTTTTAGTGATCTCAGAAATAATTGACCTAGACACTTCTAAATAGGGGATAGGAGCCCATAGATCAGTATGGGTATTTAAATTTTACATTTCATTTTTGCTCTTATCTACTATTTTCAGTAAGGTTTTAACCTTACTGAGAATCCCATGAATAGGGTTTAGAGAAAAGGTTTGCAAACCATCTGCAGTATCAAACTGCTTTCATGCAGCATTTTTCATCATGTTTCTTGAAGAAATGAGATGCATGCAGCCAAATTGTCTCTCCATCTGTGTATTTGTAAATATCTCCTAATAATTTTAGATTCTGTTGGTCATTTCAGTTAAGTCTTCCTGAGCATAGAGTTATCAAGGTTATTCTATTACTATTAATCTAGTAAAGATTGCTGAGTAAGTAGACATACATTAGTAATGAAAAAATCAAATGTAAATCTGGCCTGTATTTTCTCCAGAATGAAATAAACCACTACCTAATCAACAGATTGAAGCTTTGAACCCAGTGTTTTTTCTGTTAAATTAAAAAATGGAAGGGAATCCTATGCAAGGGAGAAACGAAAGAGCTTTAAGGACATGACAGGAAATAGGAGAAATGGAGAAATTATTAGAAAATACAGAACACAACCAAATAAAAATTTGAATTTAATTATCTCTGCTTGCTTTGCAACAACTCCCTTACTTAGCCATGGGATTATATTAGCACCAGTGGATCAGAAAGTGGTAATAACAAGAGAAGGGTGCTAATACAAAGTTTATTGTTTAAATGCCTTTAAATATAAGGGTGAGAAAATTATCAAGCACCTGATATAGCACTGGATGCTGACAGACAGTCTAGGTGCCAAAAACAGCACAGAGGGATTTGTCTGAGACAGCTTTTTAAATGAAAATGGGAGGTACAACACTGAAGAATAATTTTTGGAGAGTGGCATTTATGAGAAATAGGGTTTTTTTCTGATTTCCAGGAGATCCAACCTCAGAAAAAAAACCTCTGGGATCTGCTGCTTTATCCAGAGACAAAATACAGAAATTAAGATACTTGGACTCCTTTTCCTCTGAGAGGAGGTATCCTCAGGATGCCACTGCATTCCATCTCCAATTTGAGGACAAAAAAATGCAGCCTGACACAGCAGCCTTGAAAGATTGCAGACCCTCTGTTGTAGCTTTTACTTTGGATGCAATCTAAATTAAAAGCTGCTTTTTCTCTTTTCTGAGTGTTCTAACTTTCAGAAAGAAACATGTATTTCTTAATTTTCCATAAGAGAATAGAAAACCCGAAGGGAAAAAAATAAACTTATGAAATGGTCTTGTTGTTGTTGTTGTTGGGTCTTACTTTGAGGTTTTGGGGGGTGAGTTTCAGGTCACCATTATAATGAAAACCATTGAAATTGAATCTAAACCAGGCTTAGACTTTGACTCATCTTGAAACCTAATCTATTGCTTGACGTCATTAATTTTACAAAGTTATACTCAAGAAACTTAAATAACTGCCTGGCACCTTAGATTTGAAACCTTGTGGTAAGTCAAGGGAATAATAACTTTAAATACACTACCCTTGAATATATGAGAGCTACAGCAGATAGTTAAATGGATGGATAGGTAGAGAAAGGGAGCATTCGCTATCACCAAAATAAGGGGCAAAGAAGGGAAGCTGTGAAAGACTATGCCTCTCCCCGACAAATAAGCTTTTAGAAGAATACACATTGTTTCTACTTTCCTTGCTGTTAATATCAAAGAATATAAACTATTAGCAGAGATGATAGCAGTGGACATGTGCCAAAGTAACCACACTTTTTATTTTTAGAGGTGTAGATAAAATAAAAAATACTCTATTTATGTGGAACATGCTTTCTTTGCAAAGAGCATGTAAGTAATACATAAACATGCCTCAACATATATATATATATACACACAGTAAATGTAGGCAGAATTTCCTTCCTCTGCTCTGCATTGCAGATATCTTATGTACATCAGGAAATTGTGCTGCATATTCTGTAGTCATTTTGCATACAGAGCAGCCTGACAAAATTTGAATTAGAGTTCCACAATTTATATGATGAGAGTATTTTTCCTAGATATCTAGAATGACAGGTTTTTGCTTGTATAGGAACACTGGGGGTTTTATGCAGCTTATTTATTTATTCATGCATTCATTCTTTCATTTCTTAATTGTAACTTACAAGATATGGTTAGCTAAAACTCTCAGGATTTGCTCATCAAAACAAACCTTATTCATTCTGATTTATTTAAAATGAAAAAAAAAAAAAAAATAGAATTTTTGCCAGGTACCTCAGTTATGATTTACTCTACATCTTAAAGAGTTTGCAGAATCATGACCTTAGATTCTAAGCATCTTTTACACCATTGCCACTTTTTGAAGCTAAAAGAAAAAATACAGAAGTGAGATCTTTGTTTCATTGTGGTGTTGTTAATAAGGCATTACATTTTCATGCAGAATTTAATTCATTACTGAGGATTAATAATCTTCTTTATCTACACAGCAACATTTTAAATAACTAAATGAATGATTACACATTAGCATGTTTGGTAACAAACAAGGGTATATTAATGCCAATTTATTTCAGAGAAAATTTATTGATTATTTAACACAATGTTTCAGTGAAATATTGGTGGAACCCTCACATAGAGAAAAACCTAACAATATCTTTGACGTTGCATCAATTATTAAAAATCTTGGTGCAGGCAGATTTAACACTTCTAATATTTTGACGCCTTCAAGAATCACCCAGCAAATAATCTTTTTTCCTTCAAGGCAAACTGCTTCAAAATCTAGTGCAATAAGAAATTAAGGTCTCCATTTTAAGAGACCTTTAGGATACTGGGTTGAATCTTTATTGTCTTAGAGTCACTTTGAAAAATCTGGAAAGCCACAACTTATAGTACAGAATGAATACAGAAGTCTGTATTCCACGTCTCATAAGAAATTTATTCTTTATTTGTTTTATTGTTTTTTAGTTCTTAAAAGAAAACATATTATATGAATCTATCATAAGAACTACTCTTTTGACATGGATATCAGTCATATACATGCACATCAATAAACATATTGCAATTGCATCAACCATTGCCTGCCTGAAAATTGAAAAGAGATTTTTTTTGCTCTGATGAAATATTTTGTGTTATGTTATGGTTTGGATTGTTGGCTTTTTCTTCAACATAAATTTCTTAACTTGTAGCAATGAAGTTAAATTTGGCAATTCAATTTCAAAAGGGAATGCCGAAAGAGCCCAACGGAGAAACGTGTTCTCCCCCTCCTCCCCCCACCTCTTTTCCCCGGTCCCCATGTCCCCGGGAAAGCGTTCTCGATGGAGCAGCAGGGGTCCCGCCCACCCGCTCTGCCTCCGGGGCACCCCAGCCTCCACGCCCGCGCTGGCCCAGTGGGGCCAGGAGGGAAGTCTCAGGCAGCACTGGCCATGCTGCACGGGACAGCCCTCCCTCCCCGCTTTTCCCGGTTGAAAAATGCCGCGTTCGGTTTTCTGTGGGGGGTGAAATCGGGTCCAAATCCACGTGGTCCTCTCCGGGTTCCCAAGATGGCAGAGACCGCATGGCGGGGGACTCCCCCGCCCCCTCAGTGCCGCCCACCCCTCCCTACCCCGGTGACGTGGTGCCCGCAGCGCGCGGCCCCGCCCCCTTCCCCGCCCCGCCTTACCCCTGTGACGTCGGGTGCCTTCCGCGTGACCCTGCCCCCCCAGCCCCGCGCCGCGCGGCCCCGCCCCCACCCCATGTGGTGCCGGCCCCGACCCACGGGGCCCCGACCCACGGGGCCCCGCCCCCGCCCCGCGTGCCGCGGCCACGCTGCCCAGCTAGCTCAGTCGGTAGAGCATGGGACTCTTAATCCCAGGGTCGTGGGTTTGAGCCCCACGTTGGGCACCAATTGTGTCCGGTTGTGTCCCCGCTCCGGGTGGGAGCTGACCCCCAGCTAGCTTGGGTCAACACAGACACAAAGTTTCCAGTTCGTTTTGGCTTCTCGGCTTAGCAGCCGGACCCAAAGGCGACAGTCAACAGCAGCAGAAGAGAAAAAGGCTGGCTCTCAGCTTAGCAGGTTAAAGGATGTTTATTAGCAGAGATCTCCAAGCTCCGAGGCGAGCGGCTCGGAGCTTCCAGGCTGAGAACCCCGCGGCTGAGAGAGTTTGCTCCTCCCTCCTACCCCCTATAAGCGGGGGAGGGTCCCAGGGAGGATACAACAAGACAACAAATCAGGGGATTCAGGGGGTAACAAGGTGTGCCCACCCCCAAGCTTCAGACCACTAAAATCCAGAGCCAAAGGAATTTACCCCAGGCTACCTATCACCTGAAGCCCTCTGCCGGAGATTTCACAATCCGGGAGGGACCCCGGGAGTGATAGACAAGCTGCCCCAGAGAGGGGGGTTGGGGCAGAGGGGATGTTAGATGTCATGTGAGGTATGGGATGATTGACACAAAACACCTTATTATACAGACAACACAAAAGGGATACAGAATTGGGGATACAGTGAAACGAACCATAACATAAACTTCTTACAAAAATCTAATAAAACAGTTCTGCACCACGACATTAACTGTGTACTGTGCCATTTGCTTGTATTTTGATTTAACATTACGAATCTGTCAAATTCTCTTGCTCATACTTTGTAGGTTGTTTGCTACAAGAAGCTGCTCGACATGAAGGTTTTGTAGAAATTAGTATTGAAGATTGACGTAGCTCTCCTTCACTTGATGGAGCAAAAAAAAAAAAAAAAGCTACCTTTAATATACAGTATCACAAGCACTTTTTTTATTATGAAAAAAGACAATAGGGAATATATTTAAGATAAAATGTTTTTCTGTATAAAAAGGGCACATTCTTCCAAAGAGGTAAAACCCTACAAAAAGCTTCCTCCATAAACTGCTGCTTAAGTCATAGAGCACACCTAAATGGGAGAATATATACATTTTAAAGAACAGAAATGAAATTCAAACTCTGTAGTCCTTCACTTGATTTATGTTGTTAATTGTAGTATTCTTGATTAATTTTCTACAAAGTTCCTCTGCCCTTAATGAATTTTTCATTTTTCAGATTAGGCTACAAAGGCAGAAAACGTTAGAAGTCAGTAGCAGAATATTATAAATAACAAGATAATGAGAAAAATTACTTTCAAGATAGAATATCAGAAAACATGAGAAGTTTGGATTCTTCATTTGTTGAAGACTTGATGAAGATCATGAAGCATGGCCTTCAGGTCAAGGGAGGTGATTCTTCCTCTCTACTGAAGTTTCCTAAAACACCACTTGGAGTGCCGCATTCAGCTATGGGGACCTCAGCATATTAAGGACATAGATCTGCTTGAGTAGGCCCAGAGGAGGGCCATGAACATGAGCAAAGGCTGGAGTATGCCTCCTTTGAAGAAAGGCTAAGAGTGTTGGGGTAGTTCAGCCTGGCGAAGAGGTGGTGATGCAGGGCCCTTATTGCATCCTTTCAGGACTTCAAAGGGTGCTTATAAAAAAGGTGGGGGGGGATTTTTTATCAGGGAGTGTAGTGAAAGGATAAGGGGCAATAGTTTTCAATGGATGGATTTCATTTAAATATAACCCTTCTCTGTGAGGACACAGAGGCATTGGAACAGGTCATTGGGAGTTGTATATACCCCATTCCTGGAAAAGTTCAAGGCCAGGTCAGATGGGACTTTGAGTAACTCAGTCTAGTTGAATATGTCCCATGACACACGGGTTGGGAGCAAATGATATTTAAAGCCCCTTCCAACCCAAGTCACACTATGATTGTATACATTATTGATGATAAATCTGTTACCAGAGAAATATTAGTAAACATAGTTTAATCCCTTTTTCATTTACTTTTCCATGCTTTACTTTGCTTTACTTTTCCATGGTTGTTAAAGAATAAACCATCTTGCCCATTGCCACAAGTTAACATCCATTACTTCCTTCCCAACATCAAAGATGTACATCAAGTTTTGTAGAATAATAGTTTAAACTCCAGTTTTGACTTGTGACTTTTTCAGGCAGAAAGTCTCTGGGACCATCTGTAGTTGACCTGGCTTGGCCTGCAGCAAATTTAAACTAAGTGCAGGGTTTTCTGACATAAGGGGGATGTCAATCAAACCTAACTAGGTTAAATAGAAGATAGAGCACAAATTCAGCATGGTTGAGAAAAATATGCTTTGTCTTCAGCTCAGGAGTGGAAGACAGTTGATACCACATTGTAACATAAGGTCACTTGACTTGTAAGAGAATGGGAACTGCAGCCTTCTGTACCTGTTACCTGTTACTGTACCTCATAACCTACATTGTCTGCTGAATGGTATTTCTTTTGTCAAATGAATTCTGACACCGCAGGTGTCAGGGAACACTCCTAACTAGCAAAGGACAATCTTACATTTGGAAAAAGTACATTACAGTACTAAAGTATCTTGAAAAGAAGTGTAAAATAAAATTAAAAACAACAACAACAAATAAAAAACCAGCAGTGGCTAATAGCAGACTGTAGTGGGCTTGGTAATTGCATGGTGATATCCCTGACACAAGCCCCTGGTAAGCAGAACACCTCTTCAGAAATTGCATCAGGTCAGCAAATAGGTGCCTCTGTACCTCTCAGAAGAGGGTTGGCTGCTACTATTAACTGCCACCTTTCTTTAGTTGCATTGGTTGTTATACAGGGAGAAGATTGAGCTGCCTTATTCAGCTTCAGTGGCTCTCCTGATGTGACATGTGTTTCATTTTCAGTCTGCAGAGTGGTGAAGAGGTTCTGCCCTCCTGCAGCTCCTTGCCAATATAAGCTACAATTCCTCTATATTACTAGCCCCCTCCCATCTGCTCTTTGATGGAAGAGGTTTTGGCTGTTTGGCCATGGGCTGTGGGTCCACTGCAGACTGCAGTTAGAACCAGCTATCGAACTCCTTCTCAACCTCCTTGGTCCTGCACAGTCTTCTCACTGCCTCCTGCTGCTCAGACACTTGCAACCAAAGGCACCTCACTAGGGCACACCATCTGGAGGCAGATCTGCTGCCTGCCCCTGTCCCAAGAGAAATGCCTTGGCACTACCAGTCGTCTGAGGTCTGCTTCAAAAGAAGCTCCCTCTGGGTGTAGTCTTCAGCCACCAGTGTAGATGGGACAAACCCAACAGGTGGAGTGGCAGTCTCGGCTGTCAGACAAGTGTGAAATTCTGAGTGAAAGTACACCTCTGCTGATAGACTGTCTCCCAAGTTTCTCTCGGCTGAGACTATTCAATCCCTACCTAAGAAGTTAACTTGATTTACTCTTTCTTATACCAGGCTCTGGATTTCAAATCCTATGCACAATACCTATCAACATTTCAACCAAATACTTTTGATGACACAATTCAAAATTTTAAAAATCCAAAAATATTTCCAAAGCAACTAGGTTCAAAAGCACTGGAATCAAGATAACTTTGTTTTCCCTTGACTCAAAATTTCACAGAAACTTTCCAGGGAATTTTTGGAAATCTGACTATCTTTGAGAGCTTTCTGTCTAACAAATGAATTGGAAACTGACTGACTAGAAGCTTAACAGTGGCAGCAGGGGTGATGCCATTCTGATTTTTGTCTTTTTTTTCTTTTATTTGTTCTCTGTATTCTTTATACACATATTTGGAGCCCCGTAGCCTATTATTGTATTCCAGGAGCTAGTTTTCCCAGTACTTTTACATGTTCTTTCCCTAGGCAGAAAGACAAGACTTATTTCAAGAGTCTCTTATCCTATCTTGGTTTTCCCTGGCTACCAAGGTTGAAAAACATCTATTCAGACACATTTTCAACAAAATACAGTCATCCAAGAGGGAGAAGACTTAGAAGGTGTTTGACCCAGGAAAGAGGGAATTGCATCACCCCTTGTGATCCTATTTGGTGTTGTTTTATCATTTATGCTAATTTACCAAGCTTATGAAACTGTATGCACCCTTATGTGCGCTGGGCTTTTGTGAACACCTTTCCATAACTGCCCCTGAAGGCCTTCAATAAAAATCCACTTTTATATTACCTCCTATATTAATATTAATATTATCTCAGAAGTGTGTGTTTCGTTTCTATGTCGAAAAAGGCATCAGACATACATATGCATGTACATTAGGGGAACTCTTTCTTCCTCATGAACTCAGCTTGACAATCCTTGACTTAATTGTTAAAATAATGAAAATTATTAAATTCCTGACTACCTTATCAGTAACTTATATACAGAGAACACATAGATTCTAAGAAATCAGCTTTTCCTTCATCAACATTTTTCCTTGTCAGAATATGACTGTTTTTATCTTTCACTACTATATCAAATAATTTTTAAAAGTCAGTTTTTTCCTCATAATCCCAGATTTGACAGAACAAAATTTCTTTCATGCTGGAGACAAGCACATAAAATTGTTTTTGCAGTAATTCCTTTACATCTTTTAAATTAGATTCCACTGGTACTTTTATTCATTTAACCTTTCAAATTTGATTATGAAAATGCAAATATTATTAACTCGATTGAAAAATAAAATCATCCAAAGTACCTCAGATTCTCCTAAGAAAACATGGGTGACTACAGACTTTAAATCACTGCTTATCATAATTTGTTATCTTACTGTTCTTCCTTCACTTGGCTGTGGCAGTTTCCATAGCTTTTCTGACACTGGCCTTGCCTGTCATGCCATTTACTTACTGGCAACTCAAGCTGCTATAAAGTTGCAAAGAATGGTGATGCCCATATAAAGTTTTTATTAAATTCAACATAACAAGTGCATTTAAGATGCATTCATTCAGTGAAGGCACTGCAAAAAGCACCTAACCCTAGTGTATTAAAGAGCAACATGCTAGGGATTAGCTAGCTACCATCAATATCTAAGGACTGCAATCCGTAAAGTCTTTTGCAAATATAACATTGCACAGCTGTGAATATAATTCCTGTTTGTCTGACAGCAGTATTCTTTATTTGGAGATTGCAAATAATGTTTTGAAAAGAGGTACCATGGAGAGCTTTATGAACTTCACACATCATATTCACTATGCAGACCTGATGGCATCAGCATAGTTTGTCATTTAGCTCAGTACAAGATTTATGCTTGTTTTTGATTGTACAACCCTACAGTCATGTACACCCAAATGGTTGCACTACAGGTTTTCTTCTTTGCTTTGGTTTATTATTGTTTGTGCACATGAAAGAATCTCTACAAAAATCTGTAAGGCTTTGGGTTTTTTTTTTTTTTAAATGTTTTCCTCACTGACTCTAAAGGCATTCTAAGGAGAATACACTGCTGGCAAAATCTATAAAACCTACTTGATAATGGGGCAAGAGTAAAAATTCTGGTAAGGGGATGATATACGTTTTACTTTGATAAAACAGCTCCTCAATCTGATGAAAGCATGACAGTGCACTTCCAGTTGCTCTATAAGTCATGAAGAACCAAGCAAATAAGAAATATCACACATATTCTTGGTTTCATTTTTATTTAAATAATAATTTTGTTTTATTAAAAATAAGAGTATCTACAGATACACAGAAATAGTATTTCAAACCCTATTTTGTTATAAACACCCTTGTGTTGCGTAAAGCTTTCCGCACTGTAAGACAATTGGTGAGTGCAATAAAATATTCTCTATCGATCTGTGTCTTAGACCATTGTTTGTTGCCTTGAGTATCATGTATAAGCCAACAAGAACTTTTTTTTTTTTTTTCCCCTGAGAAAGATAACAGCAGTGATCCAGAGTTTCTATTGCAGCTGCCAAGTTCAAATAAAATATGGAGAGTAGATATCACCCACAAGGTTTTGGGAGGAGGTAGAAAATGCTTTCTAGACCTTTATGCTTTCTGTGTCAATTTTCAAGATTTTAAAATTATTTAAGGACAAATATATGAGTCAGGTAGTTTTCATTCAACATTGTACATACATATCCCTGTTATCATATATCTATGACCCATGTGCACAATTTTATGACAATAGGTTTGCATCTGTAATCATTATAGTCTATTTGTAATTTAAATACTTTTTTCTCCCATACTTATGTGTGTTGACAAATGTGAAAAATCTTTAAAAAATTATTTAACAGTGTCCAGAAATGCTGTGCAATATTTCCAGGTTTTTCATGCTTTCCCATATATTTACTGAAACGAAAACTATTTTTCAATTAGGACTCACATTTAGTGCATCCAATGCAAGAGGAGAGTTAAGGCAAGCCAAAAATGCACTAGGTATTTGAAATTTTATGAGTGAAAAAAATAATTTTGTTAATAACAATAAAGGAAATGGATGAATTATTTGCATTTATGCCTCTCATTAAAAGAATATGTAAAACTGTAGACACACTGCTGTCAAGAAGACCATTTCATTTTTCAGTTGATAGAATTTGATTTAGTGGGCTAGGACACACAAGTGGAACTTTACTGAGGTGAACTCTGTGTGTCTCCATAAAAAGCCCATTTCCTGTTTATAAAAGAGACACACAGAAAATAAAAATAAGTGCATATGCAGCTAAAGCAGTAGTTACAATCACAGCTCAGAAAAATAAGCATATTCTATTAAAATTAAGATGTCCACAGCATGCTTTAGCAGA
The DNA here is from genome assembly GCF_015227805.2 of Hirundo rustica. Lineage (NCBI taxonomy): Eukaryota > Metazoa > Chordata > Aves > Passeriformes > Hirundinidae > Hirundo > Hirundo rustica. The sequence goes on along the minus strand of NC_053450.1, from coordinate 77,356,795 downwards.
AGAAAAATAGAATAACAAAATTTGAAGGCTGTAAAATAAAAATTTCAAATTACCATATTTAGTATGATATTCATTATTCAGATTATGTAATATAGGAGACAAAAAAGGTAGAAAGATAACAGAGGCTTTGCTATTTGGTAAATTTTATCTAGCCGCAGTATGCAATCTTCAACGAGACCTGAAAGGATATTTATTCATAAGACAATTTTAGACAGAGGTACACTGTACCTCAACCATTACACAGATAAGATGACTTGCTTGTTGTCATTCAAAATATCTGCACATGAAAAGTAGCTCAGAAATCATATACTAGCAGTCCCCAGTTACCCTAAAATGCTGAAGATAGATGACTTTTTCAGATTGGTGAGATCAGTAATTTTTTTGAATGCTGTGAGTGACTTCATTGGAGTTTGTTTAGCTAGCAGCCTGGAAATGTCTGACAATGACAACAATTTTATCAATGTCAGCTGAACGCTTTTGAATTTGCCTAACTGGCACCTTAAAATGCTTCATCCCAGAACTTCATTGTCAAGGTCCTGTAGGTAATGCTTTTAATCAGAATGTTTTTGCACTCTTTCTAAGGAATTCCTTTTCATTTACCTTTCTGTTTACTTTTCATCTAGGACTTGACACTTGGAACACACCATGCATAAACACTACAGAGGCTTGGATAAGTACAATTCTACCCTTTGCTCTGTGACAGAAATACCAAGCAGATTGACTATACTTTTCAATTAACTTGAAAGCCTTTCTGTTGACACCACTCTGAGAGGCTTCTGCACTCCTCAGGCAAGAAAGTATAAACAAAGCATAACAACATTTTTCCCAGTGGTTGCTCCTGAACTGCACATCAAGAGCTCCCACAGACACAGAAAAACCTTTTGCAAAGGCCAATTCTTCATTTGTAAGCTGCACTGACATGATTCAGAGTGAGAAATAAACCTAAGAATACAGTAATATTAAGTCTATACTTACCGTCTGTCAAGAGGCCAACTATGTTTTGTATACAATATAAATACATATATATATACACAATGTATATACAATATATGTACATATATTTATATGCATGTGCTTTGAGAAGATGCATTCAATTGAAGCATGAATATACAGGAATTTTTTAAATATAAATGTTAATGCATTGTTTTCAGCTATTAACCTTTGAAACATGATAATTTTTGCAGAATCAAAACATGAGAGATGCATGAATTCATATCAGAAAATGTTTTTCCAGAAATGTGGAAACAGGGGCATTTTGTTACATATTTAACATGTTTAGCAAACAGCATAGGACTCGTGTGTATATCGCTCTTTGCTGGTGAGTAATTGCTCTGATGGACTTCTCAAGGATGGATTAAGTTAAGGGATCATGGCTAATGGAGATAGGTTTGCATTCTTGTTTATTAGGAATTATGTTCTTATCACATAGGAATTATATTCTCATCACAATTCAAGGATGCCAAGAAGACAGCAACCTTTTCCTGACAGTTCCTGCAGGTTGCATTGTCTGTCATACCCCCATTTAAAATGGATTCAATAGACAAATTGCTGTAACACCACTGCCTCAAACCCAGACATACCACGACAGAAGGTGAGTGTGGCATTGGTTCCAGTATCCTTCCACCAACAATAGGGAATTTGTGAATGCATGAGACTGGAGCCTTCTCCTGTTACTGGCAGCTCTACATACTGAATATGAGTTATTTTAAGTCTATTTTAAAATTGAATTTTACATCAGCATAATTTTACAAGAGAATCTCCCATACGTCTTGTTAAGGTTAATGGTTTTTACCTCTACACTACAGATATTTTCTATGCTATTTTCTGACAAATTATGAGTGTTTCTCTTGTCGCACTCTTCAAAGTGTCAGATTGAAATGGAATAAATATCTATTAAAACAGTTAAAGTCATTAATTACATAGACTTTGTTATTTTCATACTGTATGCCCTATAGGGGCAGGAGCAAGAATGAAAGAAATATGAATCTATGGAATATATGTAGGTTTTGACATTTATTTTACTTTAAACTTACTTCATAACTAACATAATTATCACTGAATATTTAGTGATTGCTTCTAATTTTGGTCAATGGGATTACAATATATTTTACAATTAAATAAACATCTCAGTTACATTGACTTCAAATTTCTGCTCTGAATGGAGAGGCAACTACATACAGAGACCTGCTGCTTACTCAGCAAAGCTATCACCAGTATCCTGCTGGTGTTTACTTCCCTGGGCTGTTTTTTCTCCCTAGATAAATGGGCTGCTTTTAGGATAATAAAGCTTTCTTGGGTGCACTTGGAATGTGATAATGCAAATGTCAACCTGCTCTTGCATGAAAGGCTCTCAGTCACAACCTCAGACAATCTCACAAGGGGTTTATAAGCAATATATTTCCCTACCTGCCCACCCTGTCCAACAGACTACTGTCCATGTTAGCTAAGGAGTTAAAACATCCACCTGCAGCAGACACAAGTGACAATCCAGAATATCAGCTTGCACCAGCACTCATTCTCTCTTGCCTTAAGATGTCTAACTGTGAGCTGTGGCAGCTGAGAAAACAGCCATGGCCTCCATCCTGCGTCTTGTGGTGCAATTGTGTATGTGAGAGCTGGGATTACCTAACATGTGGCATGAATATTCCAGGAGTGTAAATCACAACACTTAAATTAATGATAGCTATGGTTTGTTCAGCTGAATTAATTGTGGCTTATTCAGATCAGCTCTTTTTTTTTTTTTTTTTTTTTTTTTTTTTTTTTTTTTTTTTTTTTTTTTTTTCTGAAACAGTCCACTAAACTCTAATTTTCTGATTTCAACCTCTGTCCTAAAATTACATTCTTGGATCATTAAAGCCAAAAAACCCCAAGAAGCCCTCAAAATAATTGAACAAAATGAAATTCCCTTTGTGAAATTGAGAACTACCTTTTTTCACTAATTAATTTGTTGCAGTACTATCAACAATTACAGCAGGAACAAAATAGCCAAGAAAATGGCTTTGTGAAAGCAAACCTCCATGGTCACCAGCTATGTTTTTATCTTTATTTTTTCTGAAATAGTTTGAATTTTGCTAAAATCAGAGTCCGCAGAGCAGCATGACTTCAATTTTCACAAAAAAATAATAACACAGCCTTCAGAGCACTGGAAAGCTTCCTTCCTTTAATTCATCTCCTTACTTATTGCAAGGTTTCTAATCCAACTAGTTGAGAAGAAAATCAGGTAATGAAATGTAGAAAGCATATAACTTATATGTGGAACTCTTCACTGTGTACATTTAAACATTAGATTACTTCTTAAGAATTCCAGGTAAATAAAGTTTTATCAGGAATAATAGGCCAAGGTCTTCTGATGTATAACATAGGTTTTTATAGCATTTGAAGAAATGCCTAGCTTTTACTGACAAGAACATACCAGCTATTTTATAAGAAATGACAAGTCCCTGTCATTATTGAGAATTTGCACACCTGCCTAGAAATAGGGAAACAATCACAAACTCACTAGGAGACAATTAAAAACACTTGTAAATATATGACACAATGTAGATACATTAAGAACTTCTTACTACTAGCTTATAGTTTGAGGAGACACCATAATAATTTGATATTCAAGTACATAACTGGGAAAGTTGTGGACAAAATATGTGGGTGTTTTTGGGTTTTGTTTTAGTTTTTTGTGAAGGGGGGTGGTGTTTTTTTTTTTTTTTCAAAAAACCCCCAGACGTTTATAATCTCCAGGAATATTACAGAAGAAAATAATATTATATCCCTATGAGTATTACGCAGACATATCTCCTTGTCTATCTGCTTAAGCAAAAAACTTTCTTAAACTTCACAAGTACCAAAAAAAAACCCCACAGAAAACACCCACTGAAGAAAGTATTCTTACTACAATCTTGGAAACAGATCATTAATTCAGAAATAAATTAGGCAGGGAGGTATAAGAAATCATTTATTACTCTTGAATAATCAGGCAAAATATAGCTGTGGTGAAAATGTTTGCAAGAAGCTAATTGGCAAAGTGGAGTTCTCTCAGCTTGTTCTGTTTTTCAGTAAGATAAATAGTTAAAATATCAAGGTTGTATATACAGAGATTTTTTCAATTATTCTTTACAGATATTAATGGGCTAAATACAAAATTTGTTGAGAATAGCTTACAAAGGTGTATGTCGGAAATGTGGAAATAGCTTTTTTTTTTTTAACAACAAAAAGTGTTGTAGAAACTGATAATACATTTTCACTAGAAGTGACAGGTTTGTTTCAGATGATGCATTTTATTATCTTTTCTGGATACTTCAGGGAGCTAGGAAAGTGTGTTTTTAATTAAAAATTTATAGAAAAACAAAAGAACAACATTTTGATAAAAGAGCAAAATGCAAAATAAATTAAAAAAAAAAAAAAAAAAAAGGCTGCTCTATAAAATTACTGGTTTTGTGTATATTTTACTGTTGTGTCTGTTTGGTTCCCAGGTATTACCAGAAATTATTCTTACCTTTAATAGTAAAATCGATAATTTGCAAATGCTTTTTTTTTTTTTTTTTTCTTTTTTAAATCCCGTAGGAGACAAAACACAGAAATATATAGGCTCCCCATTTGAAACATCTAGAATGCAGGTCTTCAAGAAGAATCTGGATTTCCAATGTTCAGGACAATACCTTGTTCCAACCAGGACAGGGTGAATATTTGGTGTATCCAGAAGAGGCTATTCTATACAACCTCACATCACTGATGGGGGAAGGGGGAAGTCTCTCCAGTCACTTAGTGTGGCAGCAGTTTTCACATTACCAGTTTCCTCGTGGGGAGCCTTTCTGGTAAATGCTTTTATCAACATTGTTGTTGTTACCCTCAGTGTCTTATCTCATTGCTCTTTCCAGTAAGTTGTTCTCATCTCAACCTGTAACCATCAGCTTTTGTGCCTCCAGTTCTCTTCTCCATCCCACCATAGGGGAAGAGAAAGGGTAGGATGAGTGAGTGAACAGAGCATGGTTTGAAGTGTTTCAATAAGAATGCTAAATTGAGAAATACCATTCCACAGACCTGGTGGAAACCACAATGCATTGTAAGTTTTCACACACCTATTTTGGTACACAAAATAAAACATGTGAAAACTCATTATTTTTTATAAAGCCATTATGGATTTTTTTTTTTTTTTTTTTTTAACCTTTGTTTCCATGTTGCAGGGAAAAAAAAAAAAAAAAAAAAAGAAAAGAAAAAAAAAAAAGAAAAGAAAAAAAAAAAAAGAAAAGAAAAAAGAAAAAAAAAGAAAAAAAGGAAAAAAAAAAAAAAAAAAAAAAAAAAAAAAGGCTTTTTAGCTATATGTCCTGAATAGGATCCTTTTAAATACTTCAAAAATGGTTTCACTGTGCCTATATTAATCTACATGGAATACTGCTCTGGTGCTCAAAATCAATTTTCCAAAAGCCAATAGGCAAAAATGGTATTCAAGATTCAAATCTTGAAATAAAATACATAGTGTTCATTTTAACACTTTTTACAGTTCAATATTCAAATGATGAGCAAGAGAAGAAACACCCTCTGGTGACAATTTCTGGATGTTTGAGTCAGTTCAGGACATACCAGTTACTGTGCTGGTTTTCACTTGCAGTAAGTTAAAATAGGGACAGAAAACACCTCCACTGCAGTAGTCTTTCCTCCCTCCTGAGCACAAGGCGTAGGCAGTGAAGGAAGATGCTTTTCTTGCCAGTTTCACTCCTGTTTGAAAAGACTGTACTTACTCTAAGTCTTATTTTCTTAAGTTTTTTATTTAGCAACAGTCTGTCTGATTGCTCTTCTACTTTAAATGGACTGCCCAGTAGATTTATGAACATTTTATTATGTAGACAGAAGGGAAAGAAATAAATATTAAATAACTCCTGTTAATGCTCCCTGGGCTGCATTCCAGAGAGTAATAAGACAGGTTTGGAAGCAGATTCTAGAACAGAAGCTGATCTAGAACACAGTACCCTTGCACATACATTTATGCAGACATAGCCTGGGGTGTGTGAATTTATCAGCCTCTGAGCTCCTTCCAGAAACTTTTTTAATTGATGAAAGTTCTTGGGGGAAAAGGGGTATCAAGCAAAGTTATGGTGTTCCGATTTTTTCTGAAAATAAGAATTAGGCACAGGAGAAAGTCTTCATGTGTCTAGTTGATTACAGAGATGCTGCATGAGCTCATTATTAGCCACAGACACTGACACCTATAGAAAGCATAGATATGTTTTACAATGCAGAGGAACATTTTATATAAAGTATACTTCAACTTCTGATTAATTTTGCTCATTAGGTTGCATCGCTATGAGGAAAAAATTTTAATTTCGTTTTGGGAATAGGAAATACTAGTGTGTATCTACATAGATGAATATTTTAACTGTTCTTTATCTATGGAGTACACCTGTGAGATACAGGGGAGGTTATATGTAACCCATGATAAGAAAGGCATATTTCCTTTATGCACAGATCTTTAAAATAGAGAGATTTAGTCATGCTTGAGTACCAGAAACAGTCTAGTTGTAATAGCATAGAACTGATGAAGACACTCACTTTTATTCTGGTAGCCTCATGCTGCATCACCCCAAATAACTTCTGATTTCATTTTGGCATGATGTGATGAAAAGTAAAAGCATTTTGCTGTATCTCCTTGCACATTTTTCTCTTGGAAACTATGAGAACACCCAGGGATGGTTTTGTTTTGCTTAATATTCTTCAGAGGTTCAAAGTTGGTGTGAGTCATCTGCACAGCTACATAAAAGTAACTGTTTCATAAAATGTACAAAAATCACTTAGGAGGTGGCAAGTCTGGAAAAGGCATTGAGCTACATAGATTACTTTCTTTTAAGTTTACTTCTACTTCCACAATAAAGCTTGAAATTGAATTATGAAAAACAAATAGGTCTGCAATATTTTGTCTTAAAAAATAATCACCAACTTAGTTAAGATAAATTATTTGGTTCACAGTAATTGAAAGCATGAACTCATTGCCATTCAGATAAAGATTATATTTTTTTAACAGAAAAATGTAGTCAACAATATAGCTCTACTGGCCTTATAAAATATTTTGCTTTAAATTGTGTTGTAATTATGGTTGAAGGATGGTAAAAACAATCTAGATTTCCTTATTAAAAAGAGCTGTAGTTTTTTTGTTCATAAATAACCCAGGAATCAATCTTGATCATTTTGGTCACAGTAATTGTCTTTAGTTATTCCATTAATTCCTAGATGGCTATTTATTTGTAAATATTTTTTTTACTGTTTGCACTCTTTGTAGATTTTGGTTGAGATTTTTGGGATGGGTTTAATAACACATATTTTTCTACTACTTGAGAAAAAATGGTGGCAATATTTTAATGTAGAATAATTATTAAATATAATCCCAACGTGGACTAGGCTGGGGGTGGATAAGATGTTAGAAAGGGACACATCTAAGACAGGTGACCCTAACTGACCAAAGGTACATTCCATACCCACTGTTCAACAATATAAAGCTGGAAGAATAAGAGCAGAGGGACATTAGTAGAGACCATATTTGCCTTCCAAGTAACTGTAACATGCCCTTGTTTCCTGGGGATGGCTGAACACTTGCCTGTCTGTGAAAAGTAGTTAATGAATTCCATACTTTGATTAGTTTTTGTGCATGTTTGGATTTTTTTCTCCATAAACTGTCTTTTTTTCAACTTACAGGTTTTCTTACTTTTCTACTTTTGATCATCTCCCCATCATAAACTGGCAAGAGTGAGTGAGAGACTGGACAGACAGGGTTAGACTAGGACAATGTACTTGAACTATTTCAAAAATGTCTATTTGTTAGTTAAATGAGACTGACTCTCAGGTCTTGCTGCACAGTCCAGCATTTAAATGTGTAAGAGGACAAATAAAATTCTGTACCTTTTCACAGACAAACCAAAATAGTTGTAAAAATTAGGGATGTCATCTGGCCTAGTGACTTCATGGTGTCCATGCTTACATTTTGCTTTGGATGGAAGAGTACCCCAAAAATGATTTGAAAGTGGTTTGTTTAGAAGCTTCTGAGCAGATTACATTCATCCACAAACAAACAAACAAACAAACAAACACAAAAAACCACAAACAACCCCCCCCCCACACACAAACAACATAATCAAAAAGAACACAGAGATATTATAAGACATAAAACCATTATGGATAGTCACAAAGAGAAGACGTGACAAATCTGAAATACAGAACAGATATATATGGGATATATACATAAATAAAAAAGATATGCATCTTTTCTAAACCAGAGAAGCAAATGACTACTTTCTGCTCCATTGAGCATATGTCAAATTGTGCATTGATGGAGAAGAATAACTGGGAAAATATTGATGTAATCTCCTGTATATGACAGGTCAGTAAGCTATCTTGTCTCTTCTCCTAACACTGTGTATTGCACATTTTAGTCTTTTGAGATTTGCACTGAAATGTAGTTTTTAAAACAGATTGTGAAGAAAATTCTGTGTGTTTAGGGCAACTTGGCAGTTTAATAGTGACTTCTTTGCTATTTTTTTTTTCCTTTTTAATTTAATAATCATTCATTATATCTACTGTGTGTGGAAAGAAAAGTCCTTATTCACATCATGATTTAATTTTAACTTGAAAAAATAAGAGTTAACAAATTTCCTCTCAGTAAAATTTTACAATGCTTTTCTAGTGTATCATCAAGTATGTATTTTGAAATTGATGTAAAAAGGATATTTTGTATTTATATATATTTTGATTTTAACATTTATCCGAAGCAAATTAGCTATTTACAGTAAAACTCACTACTGACATGATACTAAACAGAAATATATGAAACAAAATAATGTGAGGCTCAAAAATTCCTTCATTCATAGAAAAATCAGCCTTTAGAAGAGCTCTTCACTTGGAACAGTAAGTTTAAATCATCTGACCAGGTTAGAAGTTGAGGTAAAAAAGTTCATGAACAAAAGTACATTGGCTAAACTAGGAAGGAACAGCTGTCTGGAGTTGTCCACGTTTCATCATGTCACATTCAATAATGAAACATAGTCTAGAGATATCAAATATTTCACGTTCCAAAACTGCCATCAAGTCTAAAGTATTTTCAGTATGATTCTACCTAGAGCACTCATGTTCTGCTTTAAAGAACTACAGCACAGTATGCTTCAGAAATAATACTGTTTATCAGAAAAAGAGATTGAAATCCAAAAAATGGCCACAGATGTTCAGGAGAATAACTTGTTCCCAAGAAAATGGATCTGTGATGAATTTCAGACTTCCCTGATTGATGAGGTAAGAGGAGCACAAATCACCCCTGTTGTCTGAGCACCCAGTGTGCATCAGCTGAGAATAATTTTAGTCTGTTCTTGGACCTCTCTTGGTGTTGTCTGTGGACTACCACTCTTAAGAGGTGGGAACAGCTATCCCAACATTGAAGTGACTGACACTTTGAAATACTGCGATGCATTATTAACCAAATATTTAATATATTGTTTCATAGTCAACAAAGAGAATTTTCATTCAAATTATCCCATCATCAACTAAAAAAAAAAAAAGCAAGACAGCATTTAAAGTAGTTTGTTAAAGTGCAGGTTCTTGTCTTTCCTTGTTGCTAGGTCAAGACCTTCTCAGTTTTGTATACCACAATACTCTCCTGCCCTCACCAGTCACTTCCTTGTTCTCAGATGAGATCTAGGACTAATCTCTTCCAGCCAAAAAGAAGAACTATCTTGTCTGCCATGGGCAGTCAAGTCTTTCTTCACATTTCCTCCCACTTGTGCAGTTTTCAGTGGGTTTGGTCTAGTTTACGCTGCTGCTGAGTTAGGTTAAATTCAAGTGACGCATCCTCATTTACAAAGTTTCCATCTTTCTTGTGACTAGTTTTCCAAAGCCTAGAACCTAAGCTGAACAACAGTGCTGCCTGCTGGCACTGCAAAACTTCTTCCAGTTTAAACTGCACTGAAAATCCCCACCAAAATCTGTATTTTCTCAGACAACAATCAGAAGCTGGAAACATCTTACAAGGCTGGATCTTCAATACTGACAAACAGTCATTACAGGAATAATTGCAGCAAAACTGATGTTATTGCATTTGCATAAATCCTACAGATTATCCAGTCTTTAAAAAAAAAGTAATAGTATGACATTTATACTTTCACATGGGATCCAGATCAAGCATTTAAATTTTTACCTTTTTTCTAATTTTATATTCTATTTTGTAAGCCTTCTAGTACCCTTGTTTCTGCTTGTGTCATCACAGTAGGAAAAAGTCTGGATTTTACATTTACTAATTAGCCTTGACTCAGCTGGACCCATGACTGCTGAACAGTAAGAGGCTGTAAAATGCTTGTACCTTTAAATGTGACATTTCAAGTAATTAAAAAAAAAAAAAATGTTGAAACATCTCTGTACTATATAGAAAGCCTTGTAAAATTAAAGAGTTAAGATTATAGCTAAAGAAATTTGAAGCAGACAGAGTCTGATGCCATCAAACAAGATAAATCTAAGCATCTTTGAACTGCAGAACTTGATAGCAAGATTCAGACCCTATAATGATGCCAGAGATGTTACTCAGAAGCTTAGAAATTCTCTGTTTCATTTCTGATGTTTCCATCTGTTTTTTATATTATTTTTGGCCATTTAAATGATTTGCATAATTGCAATTATTGTGAAACAGGCTAATGCTGTGATTTGATAGTTATAAAATGTCATGAAGTTGGACTGACGATATATTAGAAAAGTCACATTTAGTATATTTTTCAAAGGCAGGATACATCTCAGTATTTCTCAGTGTCTACTCTTTGTTTTGGAGAATCAAATGAGGTTTTTTTATATAGCAATCAGATCTCTTGAGAACCAAGTCTTTGAGATGTTTTCAGCAAATTGAAAAAAGCTCTTCTTCACATCAAATAAAAATTGGACTCAATTTCACTTTTCATGTGATTGATGCTAGTGCAAATGGAAAATAATTCATTTAATGATTAAATTAAATATCTGGCAAAATTAGATAAGGTTAATGATCTGGTTTAGCCTCATATTTAATGTGCCTACTGAGACTAGTTTTCACAGAAATTTATTGTGTGTTTGCTGTGTATGGAGTAAGACATAAAACAAATTCATTAATAACATATAAGAAAAACAAGTTTTCTTTTGAGGTTTAAATATATAGCTACATAGAGACACAGCAAATGCAAAAAGTCTTTGAATGGAAGTGAGATCTCAAGTTTGTTTAAATAATACATAATTACTTATTTGCATCGTTCATAGTTATGGGTTCTTTTTTGCATTTTAACAAACATGGTTGCCAATAGAACAATAAATACTGGCAAGTTTATTCACAAAGTGCAACTAAATTATGATTATTATGGATTTTTTAATTTCTCCTTGGAAATATGGTTAATAAAACTGAAATATATATATTTTTTCAACAGGCAGCCTCCTTTTATTGCTCTTTAGATCACAAATACATCTTTATATATTTTAATGGATTTCATAAACATTTTATAGATTTTTTTAAGAAAATGTACTAAAATAATGCACAGCAGTTAACAAAATTCATGCTAAGTTTTACAGACTTGCCTTTTCTTAGTTGTTACTGATGACGCTTATACTCTGATAATTTAATTATAATTAAAATAGCTTAAATAAATTTCATATTCCAATAAAAGGATGCATTTACCAATAAAAATATGCATTTACCGATGAGTTTTTCTTACCTCTTTTTTTCTTTTTTTGTGTGTGTGAGAGTGCGTGTGTGTGTGTGTGTGTGTGTGTGTGTCCAGGTTCACAGTTGCTGCTAACAGGAAGGAATCCAGGATTTTAAGGAGTCTTTATATACTTAAAATTTTTACCTGAATCTAATGCCATCAAATACATTTAAAATTACTTGTCACATTTAGAAATGGAATTTCATAAAATCTGTGTGGGTACCCAGAAATTTATATAAACATTTTCTTCTTCAAAATCTAATACCAGTATCTCAGTCTTCAGTTCAACCCTTTGCATTAGCCTTACACTGCTGTGGACCTTTTGGGGTCACATATATATTTGTAAATATGTAATGTATGCATACATCTTATATGTACACTTATACACATGCATATATACATGTACACATATAGGTATAATATTATATATACTGATAAAATATGTGTGTGTATATATATGAGTGTGTGTGTGCTTCTGTGTATTATATCAAAGATATAATGTGTATTGATCAAAGATAACTGAGGAAAACTAGATTACAAAGGGGTGCAAACTCCTGAGTATTTGTGATAGGTACTTTCCCTGTCACATTTGTGACTGGGACTTTCAAGGATCACAAACTGAATCATGGGAAACCCCTGCTGAACAACAGGGAACACTTTTTTTACTGTGAGGCTGACTGAGCACTGGTGCTGGTTTCCTGAAGAGGTTGTGGAGGTACCATGCTTGAATGTATTGAAAAACCCATCTGGACGTGGAACAATGCCTCTATTGTAAGGGGGGGCTGGGGGGGTGGGGGTGGGTTTAGATCAGATGAATTCCAGAGCTCCCTTCCAATCTCAACCATTCTGTGCTTATGTGATAAAACTCCATTTGATAGCCAGTCTTAAAACTGTGTCTTCCCAACCTCTTGATTTCACAGTTCTCTGACTTAATGAGTTGTGGTGTAATTATCATTCACAGAGCCTTCAGATCAAAAGGAACAGTGGAGACTTCCTAGTGCCAGTCTTGTCCTGTGGTTCTTCCACCAGAAAGACCATTGGTTCTATTAGGAATCAGTACGCCTAAAAAGAAAAAAATATTACAGCTGGGTTGGTTAAAAGCATTGACAATTTGGAAGCTATTCAGAAATCCTTTTTGTCCTTTGACTAGTTTTCTTTTACCTCACTTTCATTCTCCTAATCCAGTTTACTAAAATAGAGTTAATTTAGGGAATCATTTAAGAGCATGCATTTGCTGTACTTTATATCCGGAACAAAACACAGCCAAAAAATGTACATATGTACTTTCCCATACATATAAAGAGAAAATTATTGTAGATAGCACCTATTAACTCTGCAGAAATGTGTGTGAAGCAGTCCAGAAATATGAAGAAGGTTGCAACTCCAGGAAGGTTTGATTTATTGCCAAAGTAAGACGAGAGGGATGAGTGGTGAAATGATACATTCTGCAGTGCTTCAGTTGCCTAGAAATCATGTTTATGGCCTGGTCTTTTTAAATGAATTTGTTTTATAATGATTCTTACGAATGATAAAAAAGTTTAAGAAAATGGCCATAAAAGAGCTAATGTTTGGAACTTTGTTAAGTTTTCTCAGGCTGGTTGCATTTTCTATCAATTTATATTTTTTACACTGCTCAGATATTGCAAGCTCTATGTTGTGGAAGGAGCCAAAGCTGGTCTGTCATTTCTTTTTAGTGCAGTTAACAAGCAATTTGCAAGTTCCCATATGAAGTTATTTTGAGAACTAGAAGTTTCTTTAACACAACAGTCTCTTCTGGGGGTGAAAAACAAATGCACCTGTAATAACAAAGGATTTGTCCCATGAGAATCAGTAAAGAAAATATGTAAACAATCCAAGAATAGATAGATCTGATGGACAACTAGAATACCTTTTACTAATGAAAAATTAACAAGAGAGCTATTAACTAATTAAACTTGCCCACAAAGTATGTAAAAACCGTGTAAAAGACACTATGCTGCCATAATAAAGAGCCTTCTGAAGATTTTACCATGTCACTCTATAGGTCGTGTCTGCGTCAACAATGACACCGTATTACAGGAGTGTTTAAATAAACATGACCCAAACAGAAAATATTTGGGTTTTTAAAATTTAAAATATGCATCAACTCAATACCTATGAGCAAATGAAACATAAGAGAACTCTACCTCTCTGCAGAATTTTCTGTGCAATTGTCTCAGAAAGTATTGATCTGTTGTAATAGACTTCATATATAAAGACTGTTTTCTTACTACTACTTTTCTTAATGTATCCATGAAAAATTATTCTTAAGCATTAGTTCTTCTGAAGAGTGTATTCATGGACATGCAGCATATTACCTGATGCTCATAATACCCCTGGTTCTTAATAGCACAGTATTTATTTGTGTTTATGGAAAACATCTAGCTTTGGCTTGTGAATTTTGCAGCATTTGAACTAAGCTTCTGCCTCAGTTGTAGGATGTTGTGTACGCGTTACATAAGTTAAAAGCAAAATGGCTTTAAACTTCTTGGAATGTAATCCTTCCCCCCTAGCCTCATGCCTATCACTAGTTTTGTTACATTTTCCCTCGACATAATATATTAAATTAGTATTTTCAACTTTTCAGCATAAATACAGCTTGTCAATTTGAAGAGAACACTATGCACCTATAAAGAATGCTCATTTTGGGGTTTCTAAAGATAACCAGGTACCACTTCAATCATCGAAAATTTTTCTGTATTGTCTTTGATTCTAAGGGAGTTCACATGTGAACTCTTGGAGCTTTTCTGAATGCTGATGCCAGCTTGCCTAGAACACCATGTTATCTTACTGCACATAACACCTAATACAGAACCTATTATAGCTGTTGAGGTATATCGTACCTTTTACTGTAATTAGATAAAGTATATCACACAAAAGTCATTAAGAAAAGTGGAAAAAAAATCCTTTGTTATTAAATAGAAAATACTCTGCACCAAATTCAGGATCACATCTGCAGATATGTTTAGAGTCGTTCATGTCTCAGTATACTGGAGACACTTAATATCTGACACTTAATAATCATTGCCTTATGAGCAATGCGTTAGGCAGACATATCATATGGAATACAAAATAAATTTGAGGAGCTTCCTGTAAGACAACTATTATATCCTATTAGTTGTATTACAGAATACCAAGGACATAATAAAATTAAACTAAAATAACTATTTTTCCAAATATTTTTGTAAATATTATTCAATGGATGCATGTTATCAAAGTATATCTTGCAAAATGGCTTCTATTTACCATCCCTCTTTACATATTCATGATTCAACATTTACAGTGGAAATAAATGAGAGAAGAACCTTTGGAAGTCTTCCCCCGAAAATAAAAGGGTTTAAATACTCACAAAAGAGACATTGAGAAGTGTTAATTGGAGGTCATCAAGTCATATTTATTCTTGTTCCAACTTAGGAATAATTTCTAAATCTAGCTTTTACTATTGATAAAGCCCAAATTAATTTCTTTAATTATTTTTTTAACATATCCCTGAAAAAAAAATTATTTGTCTTTCATTCTTTTCAAAATTTTTGACCAAAATTGTTTAGAAAGAAATGCAAAACTATACATTAAAAACAAAACAAAACAAAGCAAAACAGCAACAACAACAATGATTGTGAAAATAAATGTGAAAATAAATATTTTGTGTGAAATTTTTCTAATTGGTGATTAAATATTGCAGGATCATGGCAGAGTTCTCCTCTTCACTAAATATTTGCAAACATATAACCTGACTATGCTGATACCACCTTCTAAGTACATATTGCTGTGTGATACATGTCTCATAATGTCTGCTTTTTTCCAAAGGCCTTATCTTATAAATTGTACAAGACCATAATTTTTTTGTTATGGCAAAGTACAAAATAAAGGAGACTGATTCTAAAGAGACTGTATTAGCTGGAATCCTCTAACTGAACCAAATAATGGCTTATACAAGTGGAACAATATGATGAAGAATTCCCATACAGGGTTGCACACATTCAGTCTGTGTTGCAAGGGACAAATCTAAGTTATTTGGAAAGGGAAGCTTCTTTCACAATTTTTTATGTGGTAAGATTATCTTTAGAAAGACAGGATCTATGAAGAGTGAATAGCTGTTCGAATAGAGTCCTGACAGATTTCAGTACTGATATTTTTTTCTTCCAGTTCTTTAAATGACTTGTCAGTTCCTGGCTTTTGGCAGGTGAGTGCTCATACACATCAGCTAGCCTATGTCATCCCAGTACTCCCTGCCCTTGTCAATAATCACTCCCAAACTTGGCAGATACTGCTGATTTCTCCTCTACTCCTCTACTGGTAAATTTCTTGCTTTAAAATAGCGGTTCTCATTTCTGTCACCAAATTTTCTTCAGCGCTCTTCTCTTGTAGCTCAGGAATCCTCTCCCCTCATATCATTCACACAGTAGAGGAGGAACATTCACTAATGTCCCTCCTCTACTGTCTTGCTCTTATGAGCTATTTGGTTTTGTGAGGTGTGATGACTGTTGGTATCATGTTTTCAGTGCTTGCTAATTTGTCACTTCCAAAGAATCATGTGAAAATAAGAACTCACTTTGAAATATCCATGTTTGGCTAATTGCAGATGTGGATATGTACTGTATGTCAAAATGGGTAGTTGTTTGCTGTAAAAATGTAGTATTAGACACTTTATTCTATAAGCTAAAGGTAGTAATGGTCATTGAAACAGAGGTTTACAAATTTCAGAAGGGTTTGCACCTCTCAAGACACATAACCAAAAGATATTTTATTAGGGATCCCTGTAATTTAATAGCTTTTATATTACTGTTTGCAAGCTGTTCTGAAGTTGGATTTCTAATGTGTCAAATGCTATATTTATTAATTGAATTGGGGACTGATGTGATGCTTACAAAAACAGATTGGGGAATCGAAACTCAGTGTGCAAACTAGGATTTTCACATTGAGAAAGAGATTGGACTTGGGTCTACAGTCACAGTTATTGTTCTGGGCCTTCTTATTAGGTTTTCTTTTACAGGTAATTTAGGAACATACATTTTCCATAAGGCATAATTACTAGCAAGAAGCAGTACTTCCTTGTCATAGAGTCAGAGAGTTATTTTCTAAATTATCTTTTAACTTTAACAAGGCACAGTAGGTCAGAGTTCTCCACATGCAAGCTGTTACTAGAAATCAGAAGCATGTAGCTGGTGCAGCATTTATTCCATGAAAAAATAGTCAGGGAAGAGGGCTGTAAACAGCGAAATATCAAGAAAAGAACTCAGCATACATTGGGTGTTTCCCAGTTAATCTGTATTACTGAATTTATTTTTGTAATAAAATGCTCTTCTTGAAATTAAATAATTTTTATTTTGAGGGGAAATAAAATCACTGACTACTCAAAGGTTTAGAACTATTTTCTCCATTTTCTCTGTTGTATATGACATCAGTGTATTTTTGTGGTTCCATTAAAATGAAAACTGGTTTACCTGTCATCAGGTAAGTAGCTTGCTAAGTTAAAAACCTTACTAATGGCTGTGACTCAGTCACTCAACCCTGGGCAACCTGTTTCAATACTTGACCACTGTTTCAGTGACGAAATTTTTCCTAATATCCAAATTAAATCTTCCCCAGTGCAACTTGAGGATGCTTTCTCTTGGCCCTTTCCTTTTACTTGGGAGAAGAGTCTTGATACATAGCTGTGTGGGGCCAGGGTATTATTAGCCCCACAAAGGTGCACCACACTCTGAGGGTTGCCAGCAGCCTCTCAGAAATGCCTTATGAAAAATTAGTGAGACAGCTTGATTGGAGGTGTTTTGAAAAAGCAAAAGATTTTAATAAAGCATAAATTACAAACTATGCGAAACAAAAGAATAAAAGCCGTGCAAGGTACAGGGAGGTTCATTACACCTGCTAAGACACTCTGCTGTCCCTTAAGTGCTCAATGATCAAGGAAGGCTTTTTGGCATGCTGCCCAATAGAAAATAGCTACATTTATTTGGGTACAGCTCAAGGATCCAACAGGTGCCTTTGTCCTGGCACTGGGCCAATTATGGTGACAGGAGCATTGAAATTGTTCTTTTCCTTATAAGTGAAACAAAGAACGAACTCAAATCTTTTCCTAATATGGGAACACCTGCTAGGGTGTGGGGGTGCACTGAAACAGAGACTAACCCCCTACTTGACTATATCCTCCGTTCAGGCAGTTGTAGAGAGTGATAAGGTCTCCCCTGAGCTTCCTTTCTCCACGCTAAACACCCCCAGCTCCCTCAGCTGTGCCTCATCAGACTTCTGCTTCAGACCCTTCACCAGCTCTTTTGCCCTTCCCTGGACTCATTCTAGTCCCTCAATGTCTTTCTCACAGTGAGGGTCCCAAAACTGAACACAGGGTTTGAGTTGTGACCTCACCAGTGCTGAGTACAGGGGGACAATCACACCCTGGTCCTGATGACCACACTATTGCTGATGCAGGTCAGGGGGCCTTCCTGGATAGCCTTCTTGGCCATCCAGTCACATGCTGTTCAGCCACTGCCAACTAGCACCTCCAAGTCCTTTTCTATCTCAACCCATTCATCCAGTCTGTCCAGATCCCTCTGCAGAGTCTTCCTACTCTCAAGCAGATTAACACTCCCAAATAACATGATCCCATCTGCAAACTTAAAAAAAGTGCACTCAGTCCCCTCATCCACATCATTAATTATGACTGCATTCAGCAAAAATGTAACCAAATCCTTCAGTCCAACCAATGAACATGTTCTTTTGAATTAAACAAAACAAAACAAAACAAAACAAAACATTAAAGGAAAAGGTATATCCAATAACCTCATGCTCAGATTGTATTTAGAAGACCTGTTAAAGACAGTATCTAAGTTTAAAGGATTATATTTATCATCAGTGTAAATATTTTTTATTTTCATCGAAGATAAAAAATAGTCACCTCTTAAGGCATGCCAGACCAGTGCCATTATTGAAGTATTGGAAACTATGATAACACAAAAAACAAGACTTCAAGGTGAAAGGAGAACTAATTTGCCCTCACCATTTTGTGAAATACCACAGCCTTTTCACCACTGAGTCTGTATTTAGCAAGGAAAGACATATTTCAGACATTTTTAAAAGACCTAATAAGGGCAACCTGCTCTAGAAAATGTAATTTTCAGGGTTTTAGTCATGTCCCAGTGAAAAAATGCAGAGAGGCCTATTTATTAACCAGGGAAAAATATTTCTAGACTAGTTTGACCTCTGGGTTACCTGAATGTCTCTTTTTATAAACTGCCAGAGAAGAACACTGGTAAACTGACTACTTAAAAAAATTATTTAAAAACTTACAGTACCAGGTCATAGCTACTTAATGACAGTAAGAATAATTTTGAGAATAAAAGATATAATCATATTTTACTTTGGGAATCAGAAGACAGAGAAGGTGATAAATGGAAAGAATTTATTTTAAAAAACATATATCCCTGGGCTCATAAAAACTATGAAATAATTTTCAGGTTAATTTGCTCTTAATTGTTTAATAATATCTTCAAGATACCTTGATACATTTTTTTATACATTCTTAATACCTCTTTAACTTTCAGGTTCCTTTTAACTCCAAATATATAGCATAAAAAATTATCTTCTTGTGTGTTTCTCAGTATTGTTATTTCTGTAGGAAAAGTACAGCTTCCACAGTAGCATGAGCAGTAACAGAAGCGTGTATACTCTACTACAGCTGCCTCCATGGGGGCTGGAAGCCAGATTCCATAATTCATGAAAAAGATGTCTTACATAGAGCATAGTTCTGAGTAGCATTGACTCATGTATGCAGACCGGTTAGGGGCAGGTGTGAGTTTCTGCTTGCTTGAATGTGAATCAGTTATAGCCAAGAAGTCATTAAATCCGTCTGGTATACTGCCTAAACTAACATTGTTTTCCTCTAAAAAGAAAAAGAAAAACATATAAATAAATCATACAGGCAAAAGTTGACTCCAATTTTAACTGAAAATATTAGTTCAGAAAAAATTAAATACATAATTTCCTAAATTGGTTCAAAAAGAACCAGTATTTTGATTCATGCAGAGTCAATATATTTTAAAATATTACTTTTATAAAACTATTCAAGTTCCATGCAAAACAGCTTTAGCTATCTCTATGTTCTTTCATTAGAAGCTAACAAAATGTATGATGCTCACAGGAATCATTCTCTAAAATTTATTATCCTCTCTGCATTCTTTCCACGGCCCAGAGTTTTTATCATGTGTTGAATGTCTGCTGGCATTTAATACTCATTATCTGAAAGCAAATATCTTGAAGGATTTCAGAAGTTATCCTAATGACATCCTTAGACTTTAATGGAAGACAATGAATGAATGTTCTAGTAACTTTATTGTGAAGGGCAATCATATGAGAAATATGTAGACTTTCTAAAATGCATTGACAGATTGATTGATGAGATATGGTGAAATTGCTCAGGAGAACTGCAGAGAATACAGTGTCATTACCTGCTAATAAATCGACTGGAAATACCAAAGGAACTGCAGGCCAAGCCTGCAATATTAGTCTAGTCAATGCCCAGATTTCTACTTTTATTGATTTTTAGAAATGATCATCTGTTCCAGCTTGGGCATGACTGTCAGCATGGGACTGAAACTGTTATCTGTGATAACCTTTTGCTGAGGGAAACAATGAACTGAAAAATGTCTCAGTCACCTTTAATCACCATTTACTCTTCAGTTCCTACGCAAGAATGCATTAAGCCACAAGAGGTAGTTCAAGAACAGCTTTGGCCATCAAAGAAGCCTGCTTTTGAAGTTGAATTCTAAATAATTTTATTTCTCAGCCTTTTATAAGATGCCATGATTCTCTTTTTTTTTTTTCTTTTTTTTCTTTTTTTTAATAATTGGATTGATCTAAACTGCAATTTAATCAACGTATGAGAAAAGAGTTCTGTATGTTTTCTTTAAGCAGTCAGTCAAAAAAGATAGTTCCCAAATTTGTGTTGCAATGTTTTAACCTGTACAGAATTCATTAAATGTCATAGAAGTTTTGATTTTGTAATTTTGCCTTAACATGGGAGTGTTTTTTTAAAACAAAATCTCTGTGTTTTTCTTGATATTTGCTATTATTTTTGTGACTTATTTTTGTCATGGTTTCACCCCAGCCAGCAGCCAAACACCACACTGTCACTCACTCACCCCACCAGTGGGATCAGGGAGAGAATTTGAAGGGTAAAAGTTAGAAAACTTATGGTTTGAGATAAAGGCAGTTTAATAGGGAAAGCAAATGCCAAACAAGAAGGTAATTCACTGCTTCCCACAGGTGGGCAGGTGTTCAGCCATCTCTGGGAAAGCAGGACCCCATCATGTATAAAAGTTATTTGGGGAGACAAATACCATTACTCCAAACATTTCCCGTTCCTCCTTCTCCCTCCTACTTTATATACTAAATATGATGTCATATGGTTTGGAATATCCTTTTGATAAAGCTGGGTCACTTGTCCTGGTTGTATCTTCTCCCAAATTCCCAACACCCCCAACATCCTTGACATATATGTATGCGGGAAGCAAAAAAGGCCTTGGCTCTGTGTAAGTCCTGCTCAGCAACCACAGAAACATATCTATATTATCAACCCTGTCTTCATCACAAATCAAAAATTCAGGCCCATAGCGGCCACTGTGGAGAAAATTAACTCTACCCCAATCCAAACCAGCACTTGTTTATATTTATCCTACTGATTCTGCTGTGACTTACTTCACTGTAATCAGCCTTAATCTTTGCCAAGGTTCAGGGAGCTGGAGATCCATTCTGAAAACAGAGAATTTCAACAGCCTCTTGACAATATTCTTTCCCCTGCACTGTGCTGTTTCATCAGAATTTCAGTGAAGCAGAGTCTGACCTGATATCTGCAAAGAAAAGATTGGGTTTAGATCAGTTAGAGTCAATCAACACTTGTATGTCACTCTGAGTAGATTTTTCTCTTTGCTTTTGAGGTTTCTCTGAGTCCCACCTGGATACCTTTCACTTACTTAAAGGCCCCTTCCTAACTGTTTTCTTTTATTCTGGAACATGACAGGTTCACACACCAAAACCTTACTTAGTAATTTTCTACAAGCAAATAGAACCTATATTTGGGGAAAAACCTAACCTATGTCCCAGAAAAGAAGACCAAAAAATATGTCTCTGGGGAGGGTTTAAGGGCCAGGAGTAGACACCCAAGACCTAAAGTACTTGCAGTGGAGCAGGTCTGGAAGCCTAATTCCAAGACTTCCCCATAATATTAATTTCACATTTTCATCTTACTGTGGATTTGGATACAAAAGCATTTCCAACACAGTGCAGATGGTGATTTTCAGAACATGCCACAGCCCACATAAAGTAGCCCCTCTTCGAGTTCACAAAATGCAAGTAAAGGCTGGATAAGCTGTCTTCCCCAGTCTCTCCTCCTCATCAACCCAAGAAGGATACTGCTCTTCAAATGCAACAGCATGGGTTGTAATTTTATTACATTTATGAGAAATGCATATTTTTTATTTAATTTTTAAATTAATTATGACTTTAAATATTGACCCTGTTAATGCAGCACAGAGCAGAACTGTGCATGTATTCCCATAATAAAACCTTGTTTTCAGGTTTTCTATTTCAAGCATTAAAATACCGTTTAGATGCAACCTGACATATGTGAATTTCATTTTGGGAAAAATGTGTTACATTTGTTGTGACTGGTGTGATTTGTGTGTTATTTTAATTACTTACAGGTTGATTAAATGTTTCTTCCTCATTTGCAACAACAGACATGCACAAGAAATTGCCACATGCTATTTCATAAGAAATATGATCTTTTCAGTACAGAATTCTACTTTGTTTTTGGCATAGAAAGAAATAAACTGTCTGATTTAATATATATGGTAGTTGGTTTTCCTTAGAAAAAGTATTATTATTTTATTAGAGGTCATCATATATAATTGTCATATTCATTTTAAAACAAAATAAATAATCAATTTATATTTCTTTTTGACAAATGGAAATGCTGTCAAGACAGTCTTTTCCATACAGTTGTTAGTTTGACCTTGACTGGATACCAGGTGCCTGCCAAGCTGCTCTATTACTTCCCTTCCCAGCTGGACAGAGGAGAGATGGAAAATGACTCATAGGTTAACATAAAGCAGTTTATAAAAAAGAAAACAAAATTTGCATTAGCAAAAATAAAGAGAAAAAAAAGTTTATTCTCTACCCAACATACATTTAAACATATTCATTAACTATTATCATCCATCCTTGTACAGATAGATGTTATTTTCCCATTACATGGGCTTCCTCCACATCACTAGCTACTCAAAAACAGGCCATGACTTGCATTCCATCAGGATGGGTAGTCAGGACAGGAAAGGAACCACACTCGAGCCTTGGGCACCGACACTGGCCCAGCTGGGTTCATCATCATTCTCTCTTTGCTCCTTACAAAAATCGTTCTTTGTGGGTTCGTGTCATTCGTGCTACTTTGCTTCATGCCACGTTGAGATGGGCGTGTGATCAAGAGGTGGGCCTGACAATGGAGGCCATCACAGAGGTCATCCATGAACGTGAAATGTGCTGCAATCGAGAGAGCCATGCAAGTGAAATAGATGATAGTGGATGGGCTAGACAGAGCTTGGATAGAGCAGCTTGGTTGCATCCAGCTAAAGTTCAACCACCACAACAATCAAGTCCCCTTTTCCCATTTTGAAATGGACAGGAGACACTGCCATGCAGTGCAATGTTTATTTGAATGAGTGAACAGCAAATTACAAATAACTAACAAATGTTATACCATAATTTCTCATATGGATCATCATTAAATTCACAAGTTGTGAAACCAACCTGTCCTCAATCAAAGTGTATTTACTTTTGACCTCTACTTAAAAAGGAGCCTTACTGAGAAAAGAAAAAAGATTGTGAACAAAGAATAAGAAAATTATTACTCTGACAATGGAATGTGCCTTACTGAATGTGACTTTGGAAGGCAAAAGGACACATACATACTTATTTTTAATCTTCCTTCCTATTTATTTTTCCCACTGAAAATTTTGAAAGGTAGATTTTTTGGGGGAAAATAAAAACCAGAAGAGCAAACCCCTCCAAAATAAAATGAAAACAAAATTCCCAAAACCTAGCACTCACATCTTATTTTTATTTTTGATAATTACAGTTGGGCTTCTTTTTGGTCAGCATTTTCATGGTCCAACTTGCAAGATGACTGTCACTCATGACAGGTGTTTTTTATTTATGAACACTAAGCATTCTGCAGAGTCTATGATTTTTACATGCAAAATGGAATATACTGACAAAAAAAAGAATCCTCAAAGTTAGACACCTAGAAATTAAGTTTTGGAATTCTTAAAATGCAAAAATGTGTCCTGCCTGTTAAACATGATCAAACTTTGCATTTTCTTTTAAGGTAAAAAACATTTCTCATGCCTGAATGTGTTACACTCAGGCAAGAATTTTGTGACTGTATTGGTTTCAGCTGAGAGAGAGTTTATTTCATCCACAGTGACTTGTGTGGGGCTGTGTTTTGGCTTGGTACTGAAAACAGTGACGATAACACAAAGGTGTTTCAGGTATTGCTAAGCAGGGCTTACACAGAGTCAAGACCTTTTCTGCTCCTCACACCACCCGCCAGTGAGGGAGACAGGAATGCACAAGATGGTGGGGACACTGCTAGGGCAGCTGACCCCAAATGCTCCAAGAGATCCTCACAGAATCACAGAATCAATGAGGTTGGAAAAGACCTCTGAGATCACTGAGTCCAACCTATGACCTAACATCACCTTTTCAGCTAGAAAATAGCACATTCCAGACTACAGGGCATCATGCTTAGCATGGAAAGCTGGTAGAAGAAGGAAGGGGGGGCATGTTCAGAGTGATAGCATTTGTCTTCCCAAGTAATTGTAATGAGTGATGGGGCCCTGCTTTCTTAGGTATGGCTGAGCACCTGCCTGCCCATGAGAAGTGATGGATGAATTCCTTTGTTTGCTTTGTCTACATGTGCAGCTTTTTTCCTATTAAACTGCTTTTATTTCAACACATGAGTTTTCTCTGTTTTACTGTTGTCTTTCTCTCCCCTATCCCACTGTGGGGAGAGTGAGCAAGTAGATAACAGGACTGAGCTGTCAGAGTAAAAGAATGAGAGTGGTACACTGATTATTACCCACTGCTGATACTCCAGGCTGGCAGCAATGAGATTGAAAAGAGGAGTGTCAAGGCAATTCAAAGAGACTTTAGGGCACTGGGTCAAGTAATTGATAGGGCAGGAGCACAGGTAGTGTTCTGCTCAGTCCCTTTGGTGGCAGAGGAAAATGATGAAAGAAACAGGAGAACCCACACCATCAACAAGTGGCTTAAGGGCTGGTGTCATCAGCAAAATTTTGGATTCTTTGATCATGGAGAAATTTTTACAGCACCTGCTCTGCTGGAACCAGATGGGATACATCTCTCTGTTAAGGGCAAAAGAATCTTAGCTCATGAAGTGGCAGAGCTTGTTGAGAGGGCTTTAAACTAGGTTTGAAGGGGGAAGGGGCTGCAGCTGGACTGTCTGGAAGCAGGCCCAAGGGTTGCAAGGCTGAGTCAGGGGTGAAATCAGTAGCCCAGCTAAGGTGCATGTATACCAATGCATGCAGCGTGGGTAACAAAAAAGAAGAGCTGTAGGCCATGGTGCAACAGCAGAGCTATGATGTAGCTGCCATCAGGGAAACATGGTGGGATGACTCACATGGCTGGAGCACTGCACTCAATGGCTACAAGCTCTTCAGAAGAAACAGGCAAGGAAGAAGAGGTGGAGGGGTGGCCCTTTATATTAAGCAGACTTTTGATAGCGTAGGAATTGAAACTAAGGAAGATGGAGTTGAATGCCTCTGGGTAAGAATTAAGGGGAAGGCCAAAAAGGCTGACATCCTACTGGGAGTCTGCTATCGTCCACCCAACCAGGAAGAAGAGGTGGATAACTTATTCTATAAGCAGCTAGGTAATGTTTCAGGATCATCAGCCCTTGTTCTTGTGGGTGACTTCAACCTACCAGACATCTGCTGGGAACTTAATACAGCAGAAAAGAGGCAGTCCAGGAAATTTTTAGAGAGTATGGAGGACAACTTTTTGTTGCAGCTGATGGGTGAGCCCACCAGGGGAGGGACTATGTTAGATCTATTGTTTGTGAATAGAGATGGACTGGTGGGTGATGTGATGGTTGGAGGTCACTTGGGGCAGAGTGATCATGAAATAATAGAGTTCTCAATATTTGGTGAAGTCAGGAGGAGCACCAGTAAAACTCTTGCACTGGACTTCTGGAGGGCAGACTTTGGCCTGTTTAGGAGACTTATTCAGGGCATCCCTTGGGAAGCAGCCCTTAAAAACAAAAGAGTTCAGGAAAGCTGGGCATGCCTCAAAACAGAGATCTTGGGGGCACAGGAACAGACTGTCCCTGTGTGCCGAAAGGTAAGTTGGCAGGGTAAACGTCCAGCCTGGATGAGCAAGGAGGTTTTGGAGGAAGTTAGGAATAAAAAGAGGATGTATCAGCTTTGGAAGGGGGGGTCAGGTCTCTCAGGAAGTATTTAAGGGAGCTGCTAAAGCATGTAGGAAAAAAATTAGGGAGGCCAAAGCTCAGTTTGAACTTAGAATAGCAACTTCTGTAAAGGATAATAAAAAATGTTTTTACAAATATATTAATGCTAAAAGGAAGGGTAAGACCAACCTTTGTTCTTTACTGGACAAGGGAGGGAACTCAATGTCTGCTGATGAGGAGAAGGCAGAAGTGCTGAATGACTACTTTGCCTCAGTTTCTAGTGAGGAGATGACTTGCCTTCAAGACAACTGCCCTCCTGGGCTGGTAGATGGTGTCAGGGAGCAGAATGGTCCCCTCATTATCCAAGAGGTGGCAGTCAGAGAATTGCTGAAATGCCTGGATATCCATCAATCTATGGGACCAGATGGGATCCATCCCAGGGTGATGAGAGAGCTGGCAGATGATCTTGCTAAGCCACTCTCCATCATCTGCCATTAGCCTTGGCTCACTGGTGAGGTTCCGGACAACTGGAAGTTGGACAATGTGATACCCATTCACAAAAAGGGTGCAAAGGAGGATCCTGGTAATTATAGACCAGTCAGTCTGACCTCAGTACCTGGCAAAATAATGGAACAGTTTATATTAAGTGCCATCACACAGAACTTACAGGATAGCCAGGGTATCAGACCCAGCCAGCATGGGTTTAGGAGGGGTAGGTCGTGTTTGACCAACCTGATCACCTTTTATGACCAGGTGACCCGCCTGGTGGATGCAGGAAAGGCAGTGGATGTTGTCTATTTAGACTTCAGCAAGGCCTTTGACACTGTCTCCCACAGCATACTCCTGGATAAGCTGGCAGCCCGTGGCTTGGGCAGGAGCACTCTTCACTGGGTTAGGAACTGGCTGGATGGCCGGGCCCAGAGAGTGGTGGTGAACGGTGCTGCATCCAGCTGGGGCCAGTCACCAGTGGTGTCCCTCAGGGGTCTGGGCTGGGGCCAGTTCTGTTCAATATTTTTATTGATGACATGGATGGGTATTGAATCTTTCATTAGTAAATTTGCGCATGACACTAAGCTGGGAGCGTGTGTCGACCTGTTGGAAGGATGAAGGGCTTTACAGAAAGACCTGGACCAGTTGGATGGATGGGCAGAGTCTAACAA
The DNA here is from genome assembly GCF_015227805.2 of Hirundo rustica. NCBI lineage: Eukaryota > Metazoa > Chordata > Aves > Passeriformes > Hirundinidae > Hirundo > Hirundo rustica. The sequence goes on along the minus strand of NC_053450.1, from coordinate 77,329,466 downwards.
AGATGAAGTTTAATAAGTCCAAGTGCCGAGTCCTGCACTTTGGCCACAATAACCCCCTGCAGCGTTATAGGCTGGGGATGATGTGGCTGGACAGTTCCCAGGAGGAAAGGGACCTGGGGCTACTGGTGACAGCAGCTGAACATGAGCCAGCAGTGTGCCCAGGTGGCCAAGAGGGCCAATGGCATCCTGGCCTGTATCAGGAATGGTGTGGCCAGCAGGAGCAGGGAGGTCATTCTTCCCCTGTACTCTGCACTGGTGAGGCCACACCTTGAGTGCTGTGTCCAGTTCTGGGCCCCTCAGTTTAGGGAGGACATTGAGATGCTTGAGCACATCCAGAGGAGGCAACGAGGCTGGTGAGGGGCTTGGAGCACAAGCCATATGAGGAACAACTGAGGGAGCTGGGGTTGTTCAGCCTGGAGAAAAGGAAACTCAGAGGTGACCTTATCACTCTCTACCACTTACTGAAGCTTGGCTGTGATCAGCAGGGGGGTGTTCTCTTTTTCAGGCAACAACGGATAGAACAACAGGACACAGTCTCAAGCTGCGACAAGGGAGATATAGCCTGGATATTAGGAGAAAGTTTTTCACTGAAAGAATGATAAAGTACTGGAATGGCTTGCCTGGAGAGGTGGTGGAGTCACCATTCCTAGATGTGTTTAAAAAAAGACTGGATGTGGCACTTGGTGTCATGGTCTAGTTGAGGTATTAGAGATGGGTTGGATTCGATGATCTTGAAGGTCTCTTCCAACCGAAAAATTTTGTGATTCTGTGATTCTGTGATTCTGTGATTCTGTGATTTCCATAACTTTAAAAGGGTTTTTTTTATATAAACACTTTCTCTGGCAAATTTTAGTGCTGCACATGATTTTCTAAGGAGTGAAGGAGTTACCAAAATAAATTTTTGTACATGCCCAAATAAATCAGACATGTTAAACATAAACTTGGCTAATTAAATGGTCTTTTGTTCATATATATATATATATATATATATGATAGAGAGACAGATAGTTTTTTTTTTACATTCAGCCATTGAAATACAATTCTGAGAGAAAACATCTGGGAAGCACAAAACGGCAAAGAGGGTAGACATTATTGATATACCCATATGATTTTGGAAATAGCCAACTTGTTGAGATAGATTAATAGATTAATAGACAAATAGATAGATATGCAGATAATGGCAAAGCGCAATTGCAAATATTTATATATTCTTGAACACAGATGAGGATAGGATATGAATAACTGTATTATGACTGTATGTTTAATATGTCTATCACATATAATTTTAAACTTAATAGTGAAATTTACATTAGGAGACTACAACTGACAAATGTTTATCTTTCCTTTATACTTTGCATTTATTCAATCAAAGAGCTTTTGCTAGCAAGCAGGATATATTACGTGCATACATAAAACCCATCAAAATAGTAAAACAAGAATTCAGCTGTCAAAATAAAGCAGAGCTGTTCTGGAACAGAAGCAGGGTTCAGAAACAGTCAGTGTTTGCATGTAGCAGGTTGTGCTTCTCCAACACTCTTACAATTCTTATTTTACAGCTCCTGAGGAAAAAAAAAAGAAAAAAAAAACCCCACAAAAATACCAAACCCTGCAACAAAACAAAACCCTGAAAACAAAAAAAAAACACCCACAACAGATCATCATAAACAGTTATAGTTAGAAAGCAAGCACTTGAAAAGAGTGTAGAGATACACCAATCTGCAATTCACCTGAAAAGCAGTAGAAAAGTTTGTTTCACAAAAGCAATAGGCTAATTCATCTATTCAATAGTGGGAATTTGAATGCTTGTAAAAACAATTAAAAGTGAGAACTGACACATATCAGAGCAGTGTTCTTTTGGTGTTCTAAGTGGACCAGGGCAATGCTTGTTGTGGTCTCACTCAAGCTCCACAGTCACCAACCAGCAGTAAACCCTGCAGAACCATGTGGGGCTATGCCCTGAATGAGATGGCTTTGCACAGTCTGCAGTGGGCAGCTTCTGATTCTGCCTGTCATGTCACTGACTACTTTCATTTTGTTCAAAACTGAATGAACTTCTCATCCTATGATCTTAAATTTCAGGATGGAAAGAAAAGTTTCAAACACTTCCCTAGTTATTCTAAAATGTTTTATTCATTAAGAAATAACATAAATTCAAAGAAAATATAGGTTCAGTCTGCTAATTGTTGTTCACCTTTGGTAATGAACAGAAGGGGCTCCAATTTATTTTATTTCCAGAATATAGACTTTTCTGCCCCTAAGTAGCTTTCTTAGATCTACTTAAGCAGCAACCTTTGCACAAAAATTTAATATATCTTAAAAAATAAGAAAAAAAGTGCACCACCCACTGCCTAGATAAATTTGATAGGAACATCTATAAAAATTGTCTGGCAGAACTTTGTAATGTGCTCAAGAGGCAATCAAACTACATTCTAACCACATGAAAAGGTATCTTTCCCACGACTACTTGTTAAAGATGTTAGTATTAAATTTGATGAGTGAGTTTCTTCGAATATTTTTTGACATGCTCAGCTCTGGCCAGTGTTGGGGCCACTGGAGACACTTGAACCAACTCGGTAGGGCATGGGGCAGCTTCAGCTGCTCCGCACAGGTGCTGACCATGCACCCTTCAGTGCTGCTGCCACCTTGGATACCTACAAGTGGTACAATACTGCTCTCCTAAATTTGGTAATTTGTCAATATTTGAGATGTTGGAATTCATGCACTGCCAGAACTCCTGTAACAGATTTTTTTTGACTGAAACATTAAAGCACACCCAGAAAGCTGAACCCACAATACTGACTGGTATGCAGTTTTTCATCCTGCTGTACCTTTCTGACCATGAGAATAAGTGGATGTACTGATAAGTGAGAAATTTTTTTTTAACTCTTGGTCTGGACCAATCTAGAAGGGTTGCCTATCATTTTCCTCCCTCTCCCACTCTTCTCTTATCCTTGTCTGAAGACAAATCTGAACTTGGAGAGATATCTAAACCAAATTTCTGGGCTTATGGGTCTAGTGAAGAGGATTAATATCTGAAGATGAATGTGACAATCCAGTCCCTTGTTTAATTAAATAATGGTTGTTTGATTATTACAAACTATTTCATATTTCTACTTACTTTTAAAATTATTGTCTATAAATCATAACTCAAAGTATTTTGGTCTTGTGTTATTTGTCATGCTTTGTATTTTTACTGAAGCAGAAAGATACATACTCAACAGATGAACTGGCTATGCCTTTCCTGATAATGACAGTAAAAGAAGAAAAATACTACTAGTAAACATAGAACAAGAAGTCTAATTAGCCTAATATTAATTATAAGTATCAAATTTCAATGTAGTTTTTAAAAAACACGCAGATTTATGTTACAGCAAGATTTCTTATGTTACAGTAAGATTTCTTATGTTACAGTTCATTGTCTTTTGATGGGCTATAAATCAGTATGAACAGGTTGGTAAAACTGCCCCAAGAAAGACGAAGAAATAAAAATACAAAAAATCCCCCAAAACACAAGTATCACAAGTTCTTATGCACCTCTTTATATACATTGCTTATTTCAAACATGAAAAATTTTATGCAAATATTAAAAAAATCTTTTAGAAATAAATCAAATGTCTGGTAATAAAAATGTATATTGAATTTTGTAGTAGATAATCTTTAGTTTTTCTCCACAAACAGCATGTGGCTTATTGCATCTTATGTGGGCTAAAATCCAATGGACATTACTATTTACTCAAAGCAACCAGGAGCTACAACCTGAATGAAAAACATAGTTAGATTACAGGACCATCACTAACTTCTTGTTACTCACAAGGGTGCCCAAGCAATCTGAAGCATAAAGATTGTAATAATGCAATAGGATAGCGTGAAGTGTGATGCCCTGTGGTTATCATGATCAGACATGAAAAACAGAGGTTAATTTTCTTTCTCTTTTTTGGCAATTTCCTTGATTAAAATGACTGGAATTTCTCTCCTGATCACTTCAAGATGAACAGCCTTTCCTAACTGAAATGATCAATAATCATAAATCACATAAGAGGAAAATGCTGTGAAGTTCAATCTCTGGAATTGTAGCTATGTAATTACCAAGTCAGCAACTAATGTCAATGAAGGCTTTATTACAAAAAAGCACAATCACAGTGGATAACATGTAATAAATACTTTAAAAAGAAGTCTCAGGATGCCTTTGATTATTCTTTCTAAGTGAGATTAAACTTCACATACAGCTACTGGTATTTTTATATTTTTTATGGAAAGTGGGAGCAAAGGATTAACTAGAAAGTGGAGTTGAACAGTTGTCGTACATAACAGGGCTTTAAAATGCTAGTTCTAGGATGGATTTATAAAAAAAGCCTTTGCTTATGTTGAAATATAGCAGGACCTCCAGATTTAGTGGTCTGTTACTTCAACTACTATTGAAGAAGTAAGCAGGCAAGGAACTTCACAACTCTTATTTAAGCTGCAGCTATGGGGTAAGTCTTCAGTCCTCTGCTAGATTATATAAATAATGTCAGAAAAAAATTTTTCTAAGATTTTAACCACTAACCACTCCATTACTACCATTTCAGAATTAGAATAAAATTAAAATTGGATGCTATCTTTACTCTTACTTAGTAAAAGACAATCAATTTAGAATGGTTCCCTGTCTCAGCGTCCACTGTGCGCGTGGAAGTGCAGGCTCACGGGCTAGCTCAGTCCCACACCGTGGCACACGTGCTTTTGGGTTGGATTTGCTAGTTCGACTAGCTCTCTCCTCCCCGTGGGATCTTGGTTCCCCACACCCTGCGACGGACTTTTTGGTAGTCACAACCACGGTGACAGATAGAAAGGTGACTCTCTGAGTAGGATCAACAGGGTTTTATTTAGGGGGAGACCAAACAGGAGCTCCACACCTGACCACTGCTGCTCAAGAGAGACCCCATACAATGGTTGTGCAGTAACTTTTAAATGGGGGAGGATCAAGAGGTGGTAGCAACAGATTAACCAACCAGGCTAACTCAGGGTGGAACTAGGGGTGTGTACATCCAACAGGGGGACCACTCTGCAGTGGGGGAAAGGGGATTCCCCGGGCACCAGCCTATCACTTTACACCCTCCCTGGATCTTTCTAGACTCTGGGGAAGGGTCCTGAGGTGACAAACAGGGCGCCCAATGAGAGAGAGAGGGGATTGACAGCAATATAAGGGGTAAGAACCATTGGGAAGAAGGGGGGTACAGGAAACAAACCATTTTACAGAACTTCTTACAAAAAACTGTAAATTAATTATATAAAACACTTAAAAACCTAATAAAATAACTTTTGCACCACCACAGTTCCTAAAATTATTTGTGAAGTTTCTCTCAGCATACGAATAACATCCCTTCTATGTCCACACACCAGAGCTCATACCTCTACCCTCACCTTTCTGCTCCAGTCCTCAGGTTTGGGAGGCTGTTATGACAGCCATTCTTTCATTCACAGAGATTACTCCTGTTGTAATGCATTAATTGGGTTTATATTTCATCGGATTTGTAATGGTCTTTTCTATCTGTCCTTGCCCAGCAGTGCCCATCCTCCACACTGAAATGTAACTTAACTCTGTTCCCCTCTCGCTTCTCCCTTATTGGGTGGTGCCTCTGGTCCTGGCCCCTGGGGGAAAAAGCCGCGAAGGTGGAGGGGCCAGGGCTCTCTGGCATCGGTGAGCCATCAGGAAAGGTCTCCAGCAAAGCAGGCAGGACTTGAGAATAGAAGCTGTAAAACCCCACCCGGTGCCAGAGAGCAGACTCTTACTTTTGCCATCGGCGGCTGTCTAGTCTCATGGGGAAAACTACAGACTCCTGTCCAGTAGCAAGGATTTGACTTGTTTACAGAAAATAATTCAGGGGCCATATAGCAGTCTTGCAGGAAGACCTCTTTGGCACAGATTGTCCTTGACACCAAATAATAGAGACAGGCCAATACCCAGAGTTGTTCTATAAAATATTCAGCCATTTTGTGGTTTGCATGTAGGCCAGTTCTGAGACTCAGATGGCCACAGATATCATGGTGATACTATGGCTTTCTTTCGGTGAAAAGTTTAGTTCAGATTTTTAGATTATAACATTACAAAGTATTTGATGAGCTATTTTCTTGTTCATCTTTTCATGTTTGAAGCATCAGCTTGCCTGACTGTTACCTGATTCTGTGCCATTAGAGCTTCTTCCTTTTCTTTTAAAGAATGTTTTTAGTCTATGAGGAATGTTACAAAATGGATAGAAGTCTCTCTTCAAGAAGGCAGGGAAAGCACACCTGACTGAAGATGGTTCCCACAAGCAGGAGGATCCTGCATACACCACAGTGTTGTCTGCTATGGAAATGAATCACCTGGATAGGATGGGCCCTGCAGTGTGAGATTCAGTGGTGTAATGTATAACAACAAAGGCTGCATGCCAAAATGACTGTGCACATTCCCATACCTTTTTCTATGCCCAACAAGAGTATCTTCATCTGTGTTTCGGCATGTTACACTAAGAAGAAATGGAAACTGTATGAGAGATTTTAAAATTTATTTTGCCTACTAACTATGATCCTTGTCTATTTTATTATTCTGCTATGATTATGAGACAGTCAAAGCAAATGAACACAAGAAAAACAAACTCTCCTTATGCACACATACCTTGCAATTACCAGAAACACTGAAACATACAGAAAATGTCATACTGAATGAACAGCCATTTCAAAATATAATGATCTCCAAAGAAAAAATATTAATAAGATGGAAGCATTCTTTTTGGAAGTGAATATTCATTTTTGATGCTGTTAGCTCTTATCCATCTCTTGATATAAAAAGCTTAATGATGCAGAGTTTACACAAGGCTTTTGCAATAGGCTGTATTGGATCAATAGCATAAATGTTGACATGTATATGGAAACACATGGATGAGGAAACAAATTACTTTAGGTTAGAATTGCCACAACAGAAATCTAAGGATTCATCCAATCCTTAACAAATGTAATGGAAGACATTTAACTTTTTCTTTGTGCTTTAGAATGTGTGCTAACTTCTGTTCTGTTACAAAGATTGCTTCTTTGTGTTGTTGTCACAGTTTAGGAATGTTACTCTTCAATTTAGTTTTCCCAAGTGTAGTGGTTTCACGTTCACTAAATTTTGGTCTTAGTACTCACTCTATTTCTGCGGGAGAGAGACTAGGAGAAAAACAAAGCAGGCTCAACCTTAAAAATGAACAAATTGTTTTATTAACACACACAAAAAGAATAGAAAAAGAAAGTTGGAAAAAAACTAAAACAGAATGAAACTCCAAAAACACTCTTCCCTCCCCTTACAAACTGTTCACTTTTCTACAAAACAACATAAAGAGACAAAACTTATAATTTTCAGTCAGTTTCACCATCTGACAATAGTCTTTCATCAATTCTTTAGGGTAAGAGTTTCCCTTAGAGTCATGGATCCCACTGACAACCCAGAACAGTTCTCTTGTGGGTTTTTTAACTGTCACAAAAACAGCTGCCTGGAGAAACCTGCCTTTGTGACCCCTCACATTAGCAGTTTCTCAAGCTGCTTATGGGTCATGAATCTTAGACTTCTGCATACTGGAGTGTCACCTTTTAAAGATTAATAACTCCAAACAAAGGATTCTTAATTTCAAGGTACAGAGATATCTTCTCACTTCTTCACTGGCACAGAGGGCTTCTCATCTTTATCTCTGTTCAAGCATCTTATAGGATTAATCTAACTTAGTCCATCACAAACACCTTTGCTCAAATCCACACACAAATTTAAACAATCATCTCCCTAAATGCATATCTTTCCCATGATTTAAAGGAATGATCTAAATATAGAGTTCATTTCCATGGCTCAAGTAAGAATGGAACAACCAACTCTTCAACTCTCTGTCCCAATAGTCTTTTCACTCTTGCTCTACTGACTTCATGCTGTTCTTTTCTTTATGTTCACTCTGTCCTTTCTTACTGTATTAGAGAAGGGCCAGGCTCTGGAATCTTCATGTTGCCAGGAAAGGGTTAAATCTGCCCAGAGTCTTTGTCTCTCCCTCTGTAACTTGTGGTGTTAGATGTTCAAGGCCGTGCTGGTGAGGGAGGAAGAACTCACACAGAAACATCAGAGACTGGAGCACCTGGGCAGTCCAGAATCACAAAAAAATAGGCAAGATCATAAATCAGCCCACCCCTCGGTGTAAATCAGGGTGGCCTCAGCCTAAATGGTGCCCATAGCTCTTATCAGGGGCCTGGCAGAGATCTCTCCCTGCTCCAGGGATTTTTTGAGAAAGTAGTTGTTGTAAAGCAGCAATCTCTCCTTTCCCCCCGACCCCCTCAACCCGGGAGCCGATGGAATCCGGCCAGGCCTCAGGCCAGATCCCCTCACAAAAAGGGGGGAGCAGCAGGGCCAGCTCGATGTTACCTGTCTCTCTCTGGCCAAAGGAAAGAAGGAAAAAGACCTACCCACAGGAAATCAAGGAGTTTTATATGGTACTTCCCAAAGTTGTAGCCAACAATTTTCAGTGGTCAAAACAGATGGCAATATTCCAGCTAACCCTCTGATATGTCCCTGTCCTTTTTAAAGCAATTCCCAGGTCCTGACCTGGAGAATTATTCTACATTGTTCTATAACTAAAAAACCAAACTGTACTAACCCATGACACCAAGGCTCTCCAAATCCATGCAGCCACTCAGTCCCTCTCCCACTTCTCTTCTTTCCCAACCTCACCCCTTCCACAGGTGGCTGGAGAGGAGAATTTGTTGTTGTGCATTATTTGGGTTTATATTGTAATTAATTTTTATATTGGGTTTTGTAATGGTTTCTTCTGTACCACCCTGTTCCCATGGAAAATGTACTACAAGATTTGTCCCTGCTCCTTCTCCCTGCCCATCCTCCCACACTGGAATGTTACGCAATTCTGTTCCACTCCCACCTTATCCCTGATTGGGTAGTGGCTTGTCCCTGCCTCTAGACCCTTCTCCCTGGGGAAAAAGCCCCAGGACAGGTGGGGCCGGGCTCTCTCTGGCACCAGCAAGGACGGGAAAGGAGCTAAAATAGCTCTGGACCAAATAAAGCTATAATTTCCGCCCCACCCCAGACAAAGAGCAGGCTCTTTCCTTTTGCCATCGGCGTTCGTCTGGGTCTCTCTAAAGAACTACCACAAGCTGTCTTTTATTCTGTGAAAGAGATTCTGTCAGCAGAATGGAAACAACTTAAACCAGAGAATAATTATCTATTCACTAGTATATGCAGTAGGTAAGTAAGATGACCATGTCACTCTGCCAAGCATTAGCCTAGTTGCTTTGAACATCTCCCTACTATACCTTGAATTCTGCTTTTTGATTGGACTCTCAAATATTTTAATTTCACTGTCAATTTCCAGCATCTTCTCAGCACTAGATCATACTCCTGGTCTCAGATTTTCCCTTACTAAATACCTACCAGATCTCCTAACTGCCCATTAAGACTGCGTGTTTTAGATGTCTTTTCCACTTTGTCTCCTTAGATACTTTCTGTTTCTTCCCCTATTCCATACTTGACACTTTCTTACTGCCACTAGTTAAAGATTATTTCCTTAAACCTTTTGGTGACTACCAGGGTAGACTTCTGTGAGAGCAGGAAGGGAGGATGCAGACAGAAAAGAAACTAGTAGTTTTCGTGGGAAACCATCTGGTAGTCCCCTACTGCTGACCATTTTTTCTGTAGCTGGGACTGCAGAGCTTTCTGAGGAGACTTTAGTCAGGCTCTGGAACACAGTCCTTGAGTTAACATGGGAGATTTCTGAGAATATATAGCATATCTAAAGTTGTGTGATGAGGGCTGCATTTGCTATAAACACAATTGCTGTTTACATTGCTTCTTCTGAAGAATGCAAATCCAGTCAACGTGATTGGATGCTCTTATATGTTGTAAAAGCATATATGTGATATGCTTCATGTCAGAGGGCAGCAAATCTCTTCCCCAAACATAGATATCCAATGTCACTTAAGGTGCACTAAGTTGTCTGAAAAATCCTCACAGGGTTGTCATAGCCAAGAGAAGACCCACATCCTTGTGGAGAACCAGCTGGTTGTACACTAAGGGTGCAAAGAATCATAGTGGCACTTGAGCTGACTAAATGCTTCCTGATGATCCTTGATCTGTGAACTATTGTTTGCATTGTTGAGAAGAGTCTGCTGCAATCATTGAGGAATAAATTGTACTTTGTGTATTTTTGCTCTTATTGCAGCTGTTATCTGTTTAGTTGTTTGCCTCTTGCAGTAAATGCTATCCAAAATCTTTGTGTTCTGTAGTGATTCAGGCTTTTATATGCAATTTAATTTTCCAAGTGATTTTTTTCCCCTATAGTGATAAAATCTTTAAATAAACAACAAAAAAATTAATTTATTTGCAAATCCTAGGCAGGAATTTATTTTTCTTTTAAAGAAACAGGAATCTTGAGATTAAACTAAGAACTTTCTGCAAACAGACCTGTTACAATCTTATGTGAATATGTTAAAATGCAGTACAACAAAATATGACAGGAATAAGAATATGGGAAAGGCAATATGTTGCAAAAGGAATTAAAAAAAAACCCAACAAGACTTTAGACAATCTTGCATGCATCTTCACTATGTTCATAAATTTTCTGTAGTGACCCTGTTATTCATTGTACAGGTATGGGTGTGTTGACTACATAAAATCATGCTAGAGCTACAAATATGAAGGAATTAGGGTCTTAAAATTGTGTTTTCATGTGAGTTTCTACTTTAGTGTTAGCTTAAACAACCACTGTCCTTGTCACATACTTGTCAACTGCATCAGCCCAAATACTAATATGATGAAACAGTCTGGAGATTCCACACGAACCACACAGAATCACACACAGAATCACACAGAATCACAAGGCTGGAAGAGACATATAAAATCACCAAGTCTAACCCATGCCCTAACTCCTCCACCAAAGCAGGGCACCAAGTGGCACATCTTTTTTTAAACACATCCCGGGATGGTTACTTCACCACATCCTAAAAAGAGAATCCTAGTACTCTATCACTCTTTCTGTAAAAAAATTTCCTATATCCAACCTATATTTTCCTTGGCACAGCTTAAGACTGTCCTCTTGTTCTATCAGTTGTTGCCTGGAGAAAGAGACTGACACCCAGCTGACTGCAACCATCTTTCAGGAAGTGGTAGAGAGTGACAAGGTCGCTTCTGAGTTTCCTTTTCTCCAGGCTAAACAACCCCAGCTCCTTCAGTCGCTCCTCACAGGGCTTGTGTTCCAAGCCCCTCACCAGCCTTGTTGCCTCCTCTGGACATGCCCAAGTGTCTCAATGTCTTCCTAAACTGAGGGGCCCAGAACTGGGCACAGCACTCAAGGTGTGGCCTCACTTCATACAGTTGAAAAATATTGCTGCAAATACAGGTGTTATTTTCCAGCTAGTCTAGTTTTTCCTTTTCCAGTAGCACTCAGAGCATTACTGCATAAAAAAATGTTCCCACATATTTTTCTTTTCTTCATGGATGAAACCCACAAACAAACAAACAAACACAAAAAAAAGAGACTAAACAGAAAAAAACCCAAACAAACAAAAACCAACCCCAAACCCCAAACAAGCATCCATAAAAAAGGACCTTTTTGTTGGAGTTCTTTTGAGAGACCCAGACGACTGTTGAAGGCAAAAGACACAGAGCCTGCTCTCTGTCCGGGGGAATGTCACGCCTTTATTTGGGTTCCAGCCCCCTCTGCCCAGAGCTCTTACTTAGCTCCTTCCCCATCCCCCTCCAGTCCCAGAGAGAGTGAGCCCTCTGCCGTCCAGGGTTTTTTCCCAGGAGGGACAGGCCTAGTGGCAGGCACAAGCCACTACCCAATCAGGGATAAGGTGGGAGTGGGACAGAGTTGGGTTACATTCCAGTGCGGGAGGATGGGCACAGCCAGCTGAGCAGGGACAAACCACGTGATACAGTCTGAACAGGGGATACAATAGAAAACATTACAAAAACCTAACATAAAATGAAACACAATATAAACCAAATTAACACACTGTAACACCTTTTGATTGGTTTCCCTGATTTCCCTTTAGTGTACTGGAGGCTACAAGGAGTCTGGTTTGCTAAAAACCTGTAAAGTTTAATACCAATTATTTAGATATTTCATCCTTTTGACACTATTGAATATGGGAATACAAATTTATGTACATTGATGATTGATCAATGAAATAATCCAGTCCGATATTGTGAGATACAAGTAAATAACTAGGCACACCAGAAAGATTTTGTCCCAAAAAACATATTTGAAGAGGAGTTGCTCCACTTTTCCTTTTTTTTTTCCCATTTGGTTATATAGATGCATTTCTTTTTACTGTATATCTTTTATGTTTGCTAGAATTTTTTTGTATTACTCCTCTTCCATTGTATCTTCGCAACTGTAGTGGTTTCACATTCACCAAATTCTGGTTGCCAAATTTAGTGTAGTGGTCCTAGTGTCTATTCCCTTTTTGTGGTAGAAAGATCAGGAGAAAAGCAAAGCACGCTCAAGCTTAAAAATAAACAAATAGTTTTACTAACACACACTAAAAGAATGGAAAAATAAAGTTGGGAAAAAAACTAGAACAAAACAGAATGAAACTCCAAAAACCACTCTTCCCTCCCCCTACAAACTGTTAACTTTCCGACAAACAACATAAAGAAACAAAACCTGTGATTTTCAGCCAGTTTCACCATTTAAAAATAGTCTTCCACAGAACTTTAGGAGAGGAGTCTCTCTTAGAGTGATGGATCCCACGGACAACCCAGAACAGTTCTCTTGCGGGTTTTAATTTTCACAAAAACAGCCGCCTGGGGAAACCTGCTTTTGTGTCCCCTCCCATTAGCAGTTTCCCAAGCTGTTTATGGGTCATGGGTCTTAGACTTTTGCATACTGAAGTGTCACCTTTTAAAGATGAATAACTCCAAAGGCAAAGGTTTCTTCATCTCAAGGAACAGAGATATCTTCTCACTTTTTCACTGGTGCAGAGGGCTTCTCATCTCTATCTCTGTTCAAGCATCCTATAGGAATAATATTACTTAGTCCATCACAAACACCTTTGCTCAAATCCACACAGAAATCTAAACAATCATCTCCCCAAATGCATATCTTTCCATGATTTAAAGGGATAATCTAAATACAGAGTTCATTTCCATGGCTCAATCAGAAAACCAGCCTAAAATGGAATGGCAAACTCCTCAACCCTCTGTCTCAATAGCTCTTTCACTCTAGCTCCACTGACTTCATGCTGTGTCTTCTCTATGTTCACTTTGTCCCTTTCTTTTCTCTCTCAGGGAAGGGTTAGGCCTTGGAAGCTTCATGTTGCCAGGAAAGGGTTAAATCTGCCCAGAGTCTTTTCTCTTTCGCTGCATCTCATGGTGTTAGATGTTCAAGGCCACGCTGGTGAGGTGGGGGAAGAACTCATGCAGAAAGATCAGAGATCAGAGGACCCGGGCAGTCTGGAATCAGAAAAAACCAGGCAGGATCATGAATGCCTTTTTTGCCCACCCCTCTGTTTAAACTGGAGCAGGCCCCGGCCCAGCCAGGCCCGTAGCTGGTATCAGGGCCCGGCCGGCAGAGCCTGCCCTGTTCCCCTTGCTGGCAGCAGATGGGGCCGGAGGCACAGCCCGGCCAGGGCCGCTCCTCTGGGCCCGGCTCAGCCCGGCCACGGCCACCTGGCCAGGGCAGAGGGGCCCGGCCGACCCCTGGCTGCCGTACAATGTTACTTTTCTCTCTCTCTGGCCAAAAGGAAAAAGGGATGACCTGCATGAAATCAGGGTTTTATATGGGTACCGCCCGAAGTCACATTTGACATTCTCGGTGGTCAAAACAGATGCCAATGTTCCAAACCAGCCCTCCAATAGGTCCCTGTCCCTTCCAAAGAAATTCCCAGGTCCTGATCAGGAAATACACTCCACAAGTCTCCATGATAAGAACCTGTGCCAATCCATGACAGCAACTTAGCCACCTGCATCTTTCTTCCGTACCCTTCACCACGATCTTTCCAAATCCTCAGCCTTTTGTGAACGACTTATTTTTTCTAATATAAAAATCCCGTTCAAGATATGAAAGAAAGAGGTCTGATTTTAAGGAAAAATGCATAATATACCTTAGTTTAGTGCAGAGATTTCATCTTTATATGACTATTTTTCATACGTGAGATCTGATTAGCAGAACAGAGAGCTGGAAATGTAGGCAGAGGAGAGATACTGCTTATGATAACTTTCCTTTTTAAAAAATCACCTTTTTTTTAAGCAGCTCTTTAAGCTGTTAAGAAGCTGGAAAGTGAAGTTCTGGCCCTGTGAAATCTCCTGTTACCTTTTCCTTATTGAGGGCAAATAAAGGATATATTAATGATCTTTACCTAGCACTCTGGCCTCATGAATGGGTTTCTCAAGAGAATTTTATTGGAAACCTTTTGGTCCAACTAACAAGCAGTTTTAGGGAGACATGGTAATGACATAAACTATTGGAACTATTTATAGATAGTGCTCCTGGGAATACTCTTCCCAGGAAACAATAATGTACAGAGTTAGCAGTTGTACCAAATTGCAAGGACAGTCTAAACTGTTAGCATATTTTCAGATTCCTGTTTCATCCTGTGACTAAGGAAATTGTTAATGCTGTTGCACTGTAAAAATGGAATGTGCAGGTAGAACAGGGCAACACTCTAGGGGAGGTGACTGCACTCACACCTGGTAAGAATAGAATCCTCTTGATTCCTGTGAGCATTACGGTGCAGTTTAAGTAGCTAGGTGGTTAGTAAAGGTTTTTGAAAGTTTAAAATGCATGTTTCTGCTAGTAGCAAGTTGCTTCAGTTAAAAACCAGTATTTTAAAGAGAAAAATTTACTAGGCAGTGTGCTAGTTTGAAAGAAAAACAGTGAGAGACTCTAAGTCAGAACTACAATTTAATAGGAAAATTAAAATAAATGCAATAGCACAAAAAACTCTTATGGGATCAGAATACAGCCTGACACCCTGTTGGTCAGGGTGTTAGTAGCAGTCCGATTAAATGGTGTCTGCAGTCCTCATGGAGAGACAGATGTGGGTCTGTTGAAGGAGTGATCCTGTAGAAGGGTACAGTCTTTCTCTGAAGGTCCAGTGGTGGTGTAGGAGGGTCTGGTCTTTCTAGTGGAAAAGGAAGACTGTGGTGTTCCTGCATTATATCCACGTAGGAATGCTTGGTTCCTCCCCTTGGGTGGAGCATCTCACAATAAGATGATGCAATTTTAAGAATCTTGCAGTGAGACTCAATGGCCCATTAACATAAGGTATCTCCTGGAGTTATCAGGGATGAGTCATGAAGGAGATAAGGAACACTGCCCCAACTGGTTTTAGCAGTTTATGAAGACAGTGATAGAATACATGCTTTTGGGCACATTTTACATTGTAACCTAAGGCAAGCCATGTCTTTCAGAGCATGTAACACTCTGGGGGAAAATGCTATACTCTGTCTGGGTCGTCTTTCTTAATTCTATCCTATTTCATTAATCTGATTCAAGAAGTTTTATAGATATTATGATGCCCATGAATACTGATTTAAGTTTGGAAAAGAAAATAAAATTACAATATATTCTGGATTGTTTTTGAAAATAATCTATTTGTTGCCATGTCTACCTTCAAATAAAATTGTGTTTTCCTTTTCCTCTATTGTGGCATGCAAGATACTTTAAAGCATTTTTCCTCTTTGAAGTTGTAAAGGGAAGAAAAAGTCTTTATTACAGATTGTGGCTTCAAAGCTAAACAGCAGTCCTTACACTGAAGCTCCACCTGAAAACCAGAAACCCACCTTAAAATAAATGAGGTTAAGGCTTGCAACACATACCTCTGAGAGCAAGTGTGACTGCACATACCTAATACCATTCATTATCACTCATAACTTTCATTAAACAATAATCTCAGTTTGCAATCCAAACTGACATTTGTGACCTGTATCTCTTTTTTCTTAGATCTCTCATGCTGTAGTAGGTTAGAAGTCTACCTTGATGTTCTTTTTATCTCACTTACAAAGAATGAGCACCTTTGGGAAGAAAGAGGAACCTGTGAAACATCTAGTGACATTTCTCCAGTGTACTTTGCTGGTCTCTAGTGATTTATGACTGTGACTGTCTGTATCCTATCCACATTTCAGTGATCTAATAATTCTTTCTCCCCAACTCCCTGCTGTGTTGTTGTTCCTGGTAGTTGCTTGTGTTATGTGTATGATTTGTTTTTATTTAATTTGTTTATCTTTTTTGGTGACTTGGTTGTTTGGGTTTGGTTCACCTTTTGAACCTTTATGCAACTTTAGCACTTTAAATATCTTTCTGCCTGACTATGGCTACTTATTAAGTGAAGGGTACCTTGTTTGTTAGAAACCTTCCCTCCCACACACCTTTGTTGTATCAGTCCATTGCAAGGATAATGACCACATGCTTAAAAAAAACTATTGCATTTTTCAGGACTCAGCATGAGAAATATACTGTGAAAAGATCTGTGTGCTGTGTGACTGGATAATTGAATGACTGCTCAGGTTCAGGTTGGTTTTCTGATTTCTCTTTATCCAATTCCACACAATTGCCATAGGCTTGGGCACGGACACTAAGATGTCATGGTGTAAGTCTGTGCGGCATCTGTCTGGGACACAGGAGATCATCTGCAGCTTGGCATGCACAGAGACTTTCAACCTATATTAAAGCATTTTACCTGCTCTGGGGACTAACACAATACAAGAAGAATAGGAGCAGCCTTTGGGCAAAATAAAGGGCTATTTTAACTCTAAGTAGTAGTTTGTATTTCCATTTCCTCCAGAGATAAAAACTTTTCCACCAGAAGTTATTCTATCTTTTTATTTCTCTACCAGCATGCCAGCTAAGAAAATGAAATGAATTAATGCCTGTGGAGTATTATTTTATGAGGATGAAATGAAATGTTATTTATCAGAATGTACATATGACTATATGTTCACAGGTAGCTCTCTTTTCTGTTTTTTTGTGGGGCAGGGTTTTGGGTGTGGTTTTATTGGGGTTTTTGTTTATTTGTGTCTGGTTTGTGTGGTTTTTTTTTTTTTGTTTTTGTTTTTTTTTTTTTTTTTTTTTTTTTGTTTTTTTTTTTTTTTTTTTTACTTTTAATGTTCTAATCTGGAGAACATATAAAGACCTGAGATTTCAAAGGAGTCTGACTTATATTTTCAGTCTGTATTTAGAGGTAGAATAAATGTGGTTTAAGTCCTCTGGGATTCCGTGGAAAGACAGAAAACCATTTTCCCAGAGGTATTCAAAGGCATCATAAAATATAGGATAATTTGCAGAATATTGGATTTAGAAATTCAAAGGAACTATCTATCCCAGATATAGCTTCAAGTGGTCAATGTGGTATAGGGAAAAATCCAAGGGTGTATGGAAAAGTTGTTTTTCTATTTATCTATTAAAAATGCTTAAGGTGAGATCTCTGGAGAAAAGTATATTCATGAAGTTATATGAAAGAGGTTTTTTAAGCACAGAATTCCCAGGGGATGAATGCTAGGAGTATGTGAGGGCAGAAAGTCCTAGAAAAAGGCTGGTTCACCCAAGCAAATCATGAATGGATTATTACCAGCAGTCTAAAAGTATCACAGCTTGTGTTTACTGCAAATGCATTTAGTGGGGGAAAACAAAGAAACAAACAAAAAACAAAACAAACAAACAAACACCCACAACAAAAAATAACAATCAACATTTGTAAACTCACTATTAGTTATGTAGCTTTCTTTATTCTCCTCATTTTTGGTGGCACTGCTAATAATAATTTTTTTAAGGAAAAAACACACCACTATTATTTAAAGAAATAATCAATTTCCTGTAGTCAAGGGGAAAAAAGCTGCTTTTATTTTGGAAGATTTTACTCCTGCCTGTCAAAGAAATGTCAAAATGGGCTGAATGTGTCTGCTGGCGTGTCAGTGACAGTGAAGTGACAGTACAGACACCTGCAGCCTACCCGGTGAAAGAAAAGGCTACTGCAACAAAGTCTCCTGAGGAATTTCTGAAAGCAAGCTCTGTTCCAGACAGAGCCAGGAACAAATCCAGGTTAAAGAAATACAGAACAACAAGAAAAGGATTCCTTGGCACACTACAGTAGATAATAATCCTGTAATAATACAGCAAATCTGGAAAAAAATATAAATGCAAAATGCAAGCTTCCAAGTTTAGATTTTTAAATAATGTCATAAACAACCAACACAGAATGAGGACAAGAATACATCCTTCTGCCAGTTGATATATTTTAGGTATGCTAACGGTGTGCTGTGGAGGTTGCCCAAGTGCATTGCACCCTTGCAACTAAGCAAGAGAAAAGCTGAATGTGACTCCTCACACTGTTAGCAGTCAGCAGCCCTAAATACAGGCCAAAAATACATTAAATAACATAGACCATCCGCAAATGTTATAAAACAGTAAATAGGAGGTTGTTGTGCAATGTGTTGACTGGAATGTTTTCTGGCCCTAGTGCCATAATTTGAAGGGCACATGTGGGATTAAGCCATACTTTTTCTGTGGTTTTGAGTATTGGACCAGTCTATGTCAAAATTTAATTTTTGTAAATCCTATTCCCATTGTGAACCATTTGGACTTAATTATGGATGTTTGTTGATCCTGTGGCATACTATTTTTTTTTTTTCATAGCAAGAGTTGGAGTTAAGAAATAAACCTTTAAACAAGGGCCATATATGCTGGAGTGAGTTCAATTTTCCTACTTTCGCCATCTTCTAAGATGGGGCTGCAAAATTTCTCAGGACAGAGTTTGTCATGCAACAGCTGCTGAAATGACATTCTCTCTGTTTAAATAACCAGGAGGTTTCAACTGGGGAATTTAATCTAAAGTGCTTGTCCCTTTTGGAGTTATTAAAGTTGTGTGTATGAAGTCTGTTTAGATCAGCAAACACTGACTGTGTCTTTAAGTTCTAATGCAAGCACTAGATTACAAGCAATGGGTAGAGAGACACAACCTTGTCATGGGTCAGGTGTCAGCTTGGCTGCTTACTGACATGTGTACAGAGAGAGCTGCCTGTGCTTGCACAGAGGAGTTATCATACTTGCCTTCTGCCTTGCTACATCTCACCTCTCCAGATGGAATTCATCCCACACTGCAGCCTGAAAATTCAAAGCAAGAGAGACGAATGCAGTGTAGCTCAAGTGGTAAAATTAAAGTAGTATCAGACTCGTTTATTTTAGTTATGCTGGGAATTGCTTCTGTTGGAAAATTGAAGCAAACTACTGGTGAGCTGCCAGGTGTGGCTTTGCAAAGCATTCCTGTGGTTGTGATTTTCACTGCCTTGACAGAGAAATGAAGGACAGACACAAGAGCTGATGAAGTGTCTGTTAGATCAGGCTAGGAAAGGAGGAACTGCACTGATAATCAAATCTAACATTAGAAATAGGATTTGAAAATTATTTTGATGTGAAAATAATTCCTGTGATCACAAACAGCACTATGGGAGAGCAAAGAGGGTAATTTTCAGAGAAGTGGACCAAGTAGACAGTTCATTGTAGTTGAGTGGGTTTCAAAATAATTATACAAAAATAGATTGAGCTGAATTGAAACAGATTGAAATGGTAATAATTTTTGGTTTGCTTGTCCCCCTCATAGTTATACATGCAAGACTGTACATGAGCAGTTGTTTATAGTAAATGTTTCAGAGGTTACAAGTCTGTAAGATTTTTATTTTTTATTTGTGTGTACTCTTCCCCCTTCTGTTCTCACCTATACTATAAATCATCGTCATTCTGACCACAATACTCACAAGCTGGAATCGCAATTTTTTTTCTAATATCAGTAGCCGTTTTCTTCCTAATAGTCTATAATTTTTTAGGCTACTATTTAATTTTTGTTCATGCAATCCATTATAATAAAGGAGGACAAGATTTGGGAGGAATGATGCTATTTCTTAACTTCTGAGAAATCCAGAATATTTTGCTGGATATCAGAGGCTGGTATTTTTCAGTGACACCCATCAGGTCACTTGAAGGCTGTAGCCCATCCACAAGATATAAGCATCCACCTGGCTGCTGATTTTCTGGAAAACATTGGAGCAGGTGTTTGGAAAGCAGATTTCACACTGAAAGCCAAATCTGTTTCCTTGTGAATGGCTTGGCAATGAGCTAGTTGCAGATATAAAAGGAGTGGGCATCACAAGTCTGCAGACACAACTCCTCCCAAGCCTGCATAGCCTGGCACAGAGTCAAGTACTCCCTCTCCTCTCAGGCAGGGGAGGGGAGTCCAAAATTGAGATTCATCTCTCCCTGCTGTTGAACTTGGACCAGTTTGTAAAAACAGTGGTGAGATGCTTCATTGCAGTTAGCCAAGCTTATTGTGCTGAACAAAATCACATCTCTTGATAATACTAAAGCTCATATGACTCAGAGGCATTGTGAATGCTGAAATGTGAAACTTTAATACAGCAAATAATTCTGGTCAGCACACAATATTCCAATAAATGTTACCTAGTACATAGTATCTTTTTCCATATAAATAGAGAGAGAAATCTTAGGAAGCACAAGGGGGTTTTTTGCTGCAAACATGGGATCATCGGATAATCACCTCTTCCAGATAAGCCTGTCACTGACTTAAGAAACAATGAGCTGGTTTTGGATGCCTGTCCACTAAATGTACAAGGCAAACAATTCATACCCTCCCATTTGCAGAATGAATTACATGTGTGTGTATATATATATACACACATATATACATGTGTGTGTGTGTTTATTACTCACAAGCTCATTATGCAGTCAAAACCACAAACACTTGAAAAAATAATTTTGAAACTAAAGATGTCAATGTTTTCCTTAAACTATTTTTTTTGGTCAGATGAAGTAGGATGAGGCCACATTTGACTGAAATTAAGGTAGGGCCTAACGGAGGGGTTTCTAGGATCTCAAGAAGGCACTTTAGGGGCAGATCTCAAATGCTTATTTCTCAAACTCTTTGGTCATTGGCTAAGAAGATAAGACGTGAAATGAAACTAGGCAGGTATGTTCACAACAGCTTGGCATGTCTAAAAAGGAAGAAGACCTTTCTGATTTTGACCCAGAAAAGAAAACAAACATTTCTTAAATTATCTTCTCCTTTGCAATTAATAATTTCAAGCTCTACAGAGACCCTCTGTCTTCCTCCTAGATCTTCATGTTACATCCAGTCAAGGAATAAAGCTACATATGAATGAACAGACAACATTAGCCAACACTGTTCCCATATTATCTTTCCTAAATATTTAAAATATTAAATGCTCTCACTCTTTATAATCAACGCACATGTTAACAACTTCACAAATATGCCCATATCAAGTAAGTCAAATAAACTGAGATCCATTTGCAAAGAGTACATCCATATACTGCTGGAACAGTTGCTTCATCCTGCAAAGTGCATTCACCACTTTTGTTAAACGAGTTATCCTTTTATGTAAATCTGAGTCATCCGGGTTTATTTTTTTTGTTTGGGTTTTTTCTTATGTAGAAGGAAAATATATTACAGTTCGCTTTCAAGACAAGCTGTACCTTGGAGACTTAAGTCAAAACCTTGGATCCTGCTGGTCTTGTAATGTAATTGTAATATCTTGTGTGAAACTTGAGAATTGGATCCCAGTATAGATATAAATTAAAAACTACTCACTATAACCCATTTGAAACAAGCTTGCTACACTTTTCCCAAGTGTTGCTGTAAGTAATTTTTTTAACACCGTAAACCTTGTACTAGCATGATTGCTGTAGTTCTGCTTTCCAGCCTTGCCTAGCC